>NC_080189.1:66723460-67348460 GCF_030028045.1 Hippopotamus amphibius kiboko | reverse complement strand
AATGTCAGCTATCAAAGCTTATTATGAAGCTATAATGGTGAAGAAAATGCAGGACAGCAATTACACAGATAAATCAATGAAACAGAAGTAAAGCCATACTTAAATCATCTCTTGATTGAGGAAAGAGTGAGAGGAAAACTGGTCTGTTTATTAAATGCTGCTATATCAGTTGCATAGGCATAGACAAAAAAAAAATTACCAATTACTACCTCATACATGAACAAAAATCAACTTTAGATGGAAATATAAAAGGTAAAACAATAAAGTGTTTAGAAGAATACATAAGATATCTGAACTTTGAGTATGGAAGCATCTTTTCAAATCAGAAATCAATAGCAAGAACCATGAAGAAAAAAACTGACAAATTAGACTGTATTGAAATATGAACTTTTGTTTATCAAGACACTACTAACAGAGTCAAACAACATGCTTCATAGTCGGGGGTGGGTATTTGCTATACATAAAGTAGACAACTCGTACATAGAAAATATAAAGAACTTTTATAAATCAATAAAGAAAGATAGAAAATCCATTCGATTTTGCCTGTTCAAATCCAAAATACTTGAACTGGCATTCCATAAAAGGCAGTATCCAAATAACCAATAAATATGAAAAGGTGGTCAACTCTGTCATCATGGCAATGTACATTAAAATTACAATTGGATTACAGTTATCTGAAAAAAAAAAGGTTTTGGTTGTTTTTAAATTTCTCTATTGCTGTTGATTCAATAGGCAGACTGCTGCTTCTATAATTAACTGCAATGCTTTCTAAGGAAATTTTATAAACCTTCAAAGTTGGCTTACATAGTATATTTTTATAAATTCATAGTAATAACTATGTTGTAAGAAAAGATATAATTTGGGGGTATGAATAATAAATATCAAGGATAATCTTGGTTTATTACCTGTGTTCCCTGTTTGAGTAACTCATATAGGCACCCTATTTAGAATGCTTTTTTTTCAGCTTTAGCATGTAATTTCAGGTTTTTGATTTTTGTAGGACATACAGACATTTGTCTTGATGTGTTGTATTCCATTGTTTGGAATGAAAACAGTACTCTACGAAAACAAAACAGTATTCCATGAAAACAAAACAAAACCACCACAATTACTTCTTCCTTTCCAATTTAGATTACTTTTCTTTTCTTTGTATGATTGCTGTGACTAGGTCTTCCAATACTATGTTGAATAAAAGTGGCAAGAGTGGGCATCCTTGTCTTCTTCTTGATCTTAGAGGAAATGCTTTCAGCTTTTCACTGTTGAGTATGATGTTAGCTGTGGTTTGTCATGTATGATCTTTATTATGTTGAGATATATTCTATGTCCACCTTCTGGACAGTATTTTTTTTAAATCATAAATGGATTTTGAATTTGTCAAAAGCTTTTTCTGCAGCTATTGAGATAATTATATGTTTTTTATTCTTAAGTTCTTAATGTGGTGTGTCATATTGACTGATTTGCAGATATTGAAAATCCGTGCATCCCTGGGATAAGTCCCACTTGATCATGATGTATGATCCTTTTAATGTGTTGTTAGAATTGTTATTTCATTGAGGATCTTTGCAAATATGTTCATCAGTGATATTGGCCTATAAGTTTCTTTTATTGTGATATCCTTGCCTGGTTTTGGTATCAGGGTGATGCTGGCCTCATAGAGTAAATTCAGAAGTGTTCCTCCCTCTGCAATTTTTGGGAATAGTTTGAGAAGGATAGGTGTCAAATCTTCTCTAGATGTTTGGTAGAATTCACCTGTGTAGCCATCTGGTCCTGGACTTTTGTTTGTTGGGAGTTTTTAAATTACTGATTCAATTTTATTACTAGTAACTGTCACTGTTTGCAGATGACATGATACTATACATAGAAAATCCTAAAGATGCCACCAGAAAAATATTAGAGCTCATCAATGGATTTGGTAAAGTTGCAGCATACAAAATTAATATGCAGAAATCTGTTGCATTTCTATACACTAAAAACAAACTATCAGAAAGAGGAATTAAGGAAACAATCCCATATAACATTGCATCAAAAAAGAATAAAATACACAGGAATAAATCTACCTAAGGAGGTAAAAGACCTATACTCAGAAAACTAAGACACTGATGGAAGAAATTGAAGACAGCACAAACAGATAGGAAGATGTACCATGTTCTTGGATTGAAAGAATTAATATTGTTAAATGACCATACTACCCAAGGCAATCTACAGATTCAGTGCAATCCCTTTCAAAATACCAATGGCATTTTCCACAGAACTAGAACAAATAATCTTAAAAAGTGTATGGAAACACAGAAGACCCCAAATAGACAAAAGGCTTGAGAAAGAAGAACACAGCTGGAGGAATTGCACTCCTTGACATCAGACAATACTACAAAGCTATAGTCATCAAAACAATATGATACTGGAAGAAAAACAGACACAGAGATAAATGGAACAGAGAGCCCAGAAATAAATCCAGGTACTTATGGTCAGTTAATCTGTTACAAAGAAGGGAAGGATATACACTGGAGAAAATTAGTCTCTTCAATAATTGGTGCTGGGAGAACTGGACAACTATGTGTAAAAGAATGAAATGGAACATTCTCTAGTATCATACACAAAAACCTCAAAGTGGATTAAAAACCATAATATAAGACCAGAGCGATAAAACTCCTAGGGGAAAACATAGGCAGAACACTCTTAACAATATTTTTCTGGACCTATCTCCAAAAGCAAACAAAAAGTAAAAATAAACAAATGGGGCTTAATTGAGCTTAAAAACTTTTGCAAAACAAAGGAAATCATAGACAAAATGAACAGACAACCAGCTGAATGAGAGAAAATGTTTGCAAATGATATGACTGATAAGGGATTAATATCTAAAATATATAAACAGCTCATACAACTCAAAATCCAGAAAATAAACAATGCTATTTAAAAATGGGCAGAAGACCTGGATCGACATTTTTCCAAAGAGGACATGCAGATGACCAACAGGCACATGAAAAGATGTTCAACATCGCTAATCATCAGGGAATTATAAGTCAAAACCACAATGAGATATCACCTCAGACCTGTCAGAATGACTGTCATCAAAAGAGCACAAATAACACGTTGGCAAAGATGTGGAAAAAGGGAACCCTTGTATACTGTTAGTGGGAATATAAATTGGTGCAGCCACTGTGGAAAACAGCATGGAGTTTTCTCAAAAAATTAGAAATAGAACTATATGACCCAGCAGTTCCACTTTTGGGTATATATCTTAAAAAAAAAAACCTCACTAATTAAAAAATGTACATACTCCTGAATGTTCATAGCAGCCTTAATTATAATTGCCAAGGTATGGAAGCAACCTAAGTGTCCATCAACAGATGAGTGGATGAAGAAGATACACACACATACACTGGAATAGTATTCATCCATAAAAAAGAATGAAATTTTGCCATCTGTAACAACATGGATGGACTTGGAGGGTATTATGCTAAGAGAAACATGTCAGACAGAGAAAGATAAATAAACTGTATGGTATCACTTCTATGTGGAATCTTAAAAAGTACAACAAACTAGTTGTATAACAAAAAAGAAGCAGATTCATAAATACAGAGATCAAACTAGTGGATACCAGTGGGGAAGAGGGAGGTGGGAGGGGCAAGATAGTGGTAGGGGACTAAGAAGCCAAACTATTATGTATAAAATAAGCTACAAGGATATACTGTACAACACAGGGAGTATAGCCAATATTTTATAACTATAAATAGAACATAATAAAACCTTCAAAAATTGTGATTAACTATTTTGTACACTTGTAACTTACATAATATTGTACATCCAGTATATATACATCAGTTAAAAACATCACAATTAGATAAAGCTATAAATGTACCAGAATGTATAAAATTAAGAAGCCAGCTATATGGGAAAAGAATCTTAAAAAAAAAAAAGACTGGATGTATGTATATGTATAACTGATTCACTTTGCTGTACACCTGAAACTAGCACAACATTGTAAATCAACTATACTCCAATAAAAGTTTTTAAAAAATTAAATAAAAAGAAGAAGGCAGGACGATACCAATAACAGAGACAATATGGAGAAATTAAGACTCTCATACATTGCTAAATAGAGTTTAAATTGGCACAACCACTTAAAAACTGTTTGATAGTATTTGTAAAACCAAGCATACATAAACACTCTGACCTTGGTTTTGAGCTTAGGTATTTGGCCAACAGAACAGCATTACTTGTTATAGTCAAAAGCTGAAAACAACATGTTCACGAATAGTAGTATGAATAAATTGTGGTATATGTATGTGATGGAATACATAGTACGAGGGTGAGTCAAAAATTATCCACATTCTGGCTGTAGAATTTATAGAAGTTTTAATATAACCGGAGTGCGGATAATTTTTGACTCACCCTCATATATTTCCATCAAATAGGACTCAGAGAAGTAATGTTTAGTGAAGAAGGCCAGAGACAAAAGAGTGTCTGTTTTGTAAATCTATTTGTGTAAAGTTAAAAAAAAAATAGGCAAATTAATAAATGGTGTTAAAAGTCAAGACACTGATTACCATTTCTGGGGTGTAAATGACTGGGAGGGGACATGAGTCTTCTTGGGTGCTGGTTATATTATATTTCTTAATATAGGTTCTGTGTTTTCAGATGTGTTTGCTTGGTGAAAATTCAGTGAGATATGCACTTATAGTTTGTGGACTTTTCTGTATGTCTAAATACTTTAAAATTTTGGTTCTCAAGTAAATTCATCCAAGAAAGGTATCATCACAGTATGCTATTACATGCTTCAGGTGTGAATAATATTAACATAGACATAATAAAAGGTACTTCCAATATTTATTCAAGCAAAAGTTCTAAGTCTACTGAGAGTAACGCAAGATGGGGGAGTATGTAGTGTATGTTTGTGTGTATGTTGGGGAAGTGGTCATATAGCGTAGTGGTCTTCATGCTGTGATGCTCACACCCTGTGGGTATATGAACACCCATTGACCTTTATGTGACACCCCAGGGAACCCTAAAAATAATTGACTGAGATTTTAGAGTAAGTGAAATTCTTCTGTTATATACTGTACTTGGAAACATGATCTATTTAGGATACCTGGTCTGGAAAGGCTTAGAAAAACTCTGAGTCAGATTAGATTATATTATCAATCAAGTAGGAACTTTTGTTTTTAAACTACTAACCAAATTTAAAAAGTGAAATAATGCCATCTGCAGAAACATGGATGGACCTAGAGATCATCATATTAAGTCAAACAAAGACAAATATCATATGATATCGCTTATATGTGGAATCTAAAAATAATGATACAAATGAACTTATTTACAAAACAGAAATAAACTCACAGACGGGGACGTTCCTGCTGGTGCAGTGGTTAAGAATCTGCCTGCCAATGCAGGGGACAAGGGTTTGATCCCTGGTCCAGAAAGATCCCACATGCCGCAGAGCAACTAAGCCCGTGTGCCACACCTACTGAGCCTGTGCTCTAGAGCCCGCAAGCCACAACTATTGAGCCTGTGTGCCACAGTTACTGAAGCCCATGCGCCTACAGCCCATGCTCCGCAACAAGAGAAGCCACTGCAATGAGAAGCCCGTGCACCACAACAAAGAGTAGCCTCTGCTCGTGGCAACTAGAGAAAGCCTGCGCGCAGCAAAAAGACCCAACAAGCCAATAAATTAATTAATTAATAAAAAACAAAAAACCTCACAGACATAAAAAACAAACTTATGGTTACAAA
The DNA here is from genome assembly GCF_030028045.1 of Hippopotamus amphibius kiboko. Taxonomy (NCBI): domain Eukaryota; kingdom Metazoa; phylum Chordata; class Mammalia; order Artiodactyla; family Hippopotamidae; genus Hippopotamus; species Hippopotamus amphibius. The sequence goes on along the minus strand of NC_080189.1, from coordinate 67,342,730 downwards.
AGAGAATAGTAGGGGCAGAGGGGAGAGATAAATTAGGAGTTTGGGATTAACATATACAAACTATTATATATAGAATAGGTAAAAAATAAGGACCTACTATATAACACAGGGAATTATACTCAATATCTTGTAGTAATTTATAATGGAAAAGAATATTTTTCAGATATATATACACATAATTGAATCACTTTGCTGTACAACTGAAACTAACACAACACTGTAAATTAACTGTACTTCAATAAAAAGGATAAAGGGAGTTGAACATAATAGGTTTTACACTTATTTATGCAGTGATAGAATGTAAGAATAGAAGGAAATATGAAGAAACAGCACTGGATTATAAGAATTGACTTCTAGCTCTAGTTTGTTAGAGGTGAGTACAATTTATCTATATGTCAAATGATTTCCAATGAGATAATCTGTGGGTCCATTCCAGGGCTCATGTGCTGACTGAGATATACAGAGAACCACCTTTTAACAAGGGCAGTAAATTTAAACACAGGTTTATATTTAAGTATTCACTGTGGGAGATAATACCAAAATAATTAATACTCATTTGGCTGATTATAATGTGATAATGATATAGGAAGAACTCTTTAGCTGACATATGATATTACTTTCAGGTAAATTAATTGACTCATAATTCTAATCTGAGTGATTGTTTTAAAGCTAAACTAAAGATAATATAATAGAACTGTTCTCTATATTTAGATGCTATCTGTTTCTGGTTATGTTGCCATCTGCCCCTCGCTCCCTCCCTCCCTCTCTCTCCTCAGCACTTAGAGAATGCCATAGGGTGAAATTCTAACTATGCATGCACATTTACAAATGTTCAGAAGGGGTAAAACCTTAGAAGGAATGGGGAGTTATATCAGGAAATTAAACATTGTCTATGCTGTTTGTTTAATCTTGCTTTGTTCAGAAATGTTTTAAGGTTTTTATTAGGGAAAGGTAAATATAGTAAATGGACTAAATGTGAATTGGGGAAGTTTATCTTATGTATCATTTATATACTTTTTTTAAGAATTCATATGTTTTTCAATTAAATTAGTACTTTTTTTTTATAAACAGTAGATCAACAAATTATCCGAAGGCCTTAGAGCTTGATGTCAATAAATATTAGTAAGCATATTTGGGAGTAAATATTTATACTCAGGCAGAATACCAAGCTGAATAGAAGTTTTTTCTTTTTGATTTAAAGTTGTTAATCTTATGTTCCTCAACTTCTTTTGCATAGTACGTGCGTAATACTTTTGTAGACACGTATATGAGATGACACTATAGATTAAATGTGAGTCTTCCAGGGTAGGGGAGGTGAGGGCTGGTTGAGGCCTTCCTGTTTGTGCACTGTTCTCCATGGTATTTCTGCTCAATCTCTGAAATAAACTGTAGTTTGCTTTTAACTAGGGAGGCATTTCCTATACTGTTATGTTCTTTATTATGACTTTAAACACTTGAAATATACAAAGAATCACTCTTAACCCACGCATTTCTAGCGATGCCGCCTCTCCCTGGCATGTGGGGCCTGTGGCCAAGGCCTCTGCCAGTCAACCTGACTACACTGTCCTGGCCCCAGCAGTTCAAGGCTACAGGCAAGGTCAAGGCTAGATTAAGCCCCAAGCATAGTATTACCAAAAAGGCATTTTTTTCTTTGATGGTGGAGTTGGATCTGGGAAGTTCTGAGAGGCTATTGCAGGCATCTTAGACCGTGAAAAATCAAGGGAAGGGAGAATCAAGACTCTAATAGAAACAGAGCCTGGTGACAGCTTTGCAAGTCCTCCTTAAACTATACATGAAACCAGACCTATTTTTGATTTTTCAGCTATATGAGCAAATTAATACCTGGTTTCTTTAAGCATTCTAGGTAGGGTTTTGTTCTGTTTTCAGCAGAAAATGTCTGATTTTAACAGAACATTTTTTTCCTTCTCCACATTAACTTATTAATAAATACTTACTGATGTTTGCTTTGTTAAAGGGACTATTTTAGTTTCCTGGATTATTGAGTGGACAAAATAGAATTCCATGCCTTTGTTAACTTTATAGTATACTGGGGTAGGCAGGCAGTAAACAATAAACATGACACAAAGTATATCTTACAATAAGTGTCATGGCAAACAGAGAAGCTAAGAAAATGAGGATTAGGAGTGCCAGATGACAGTGGAGGGTAGCAAGTCATCACATTGCAATTTTGTAGGTTGGTCAATAGAATTTTTTTTCTTATTTGAAAGTCTTCTTAAAATAACTTCTAGAAATATTTTTCCTCATATTTTATTCCTAAAGTCTTTCCCCAAACACCCTCTTGATTTGTCATGGCCATCTCTTTCTGATAATTCCACTTTTGTCACCTGGGAAAAGCCAGTCCATAGGAGGAGGTATTGATCTTTGTTAGAGAAGTTCATTGAGAGACATCTCTGTCTTCACGGAGGAGATCACATATTGCAGTTTTCTACCTGATCAGTCCGCTGGGCCTGCTGCAGCAGCTGCTCCAGGCACCTAGGTCATGACCTCATAGCATCTTGCCTCTAGGCTCAGTGTTTTTCTGTTGCATCAGACTGCAGGCTTCAGGTAGGTTAGTAATGTTATTGGCTCATTGCCACTTGCTGGCTCAACCTGTATCTTTTATGACTCACAGTAAAGAAGATGGCACCTCTCCTTTCAGGGGATGTTGTCTCCATAGACCATAGGGGCCGGGTAACACAGTGAAGTGTGGGGAAGTTAACAGCCCTGTGATGAATTTGACCAATGAAAGACCGGTAATGGAAATGTGCCTGGAATAAATACTTCCAACTCTCTTCCCTAATAGAACATTCTGAGAAACAGCCTTTCCCTACCACTTCACCACAGACATCAGTGTGATGGAGCAACTAACTCTGGAAATTGTGGTCAGCTCCATAAGACTTCATTTTGTTTTACTTTACCTCATTGCCCTTTTCATCTTTGTGTCCCTGAGATTACAACTTCCCAGTAAAATATCAGCATGTGAATTTTGTCTCAGGCTCAGTTTTTGAGGGGAACTGGAGCTAAGACACTAATTGCATATATCATGAAGGCAAGAAGTCCTATCCAAAATGTTTTTTAAATTTCTGTAACTCATATTTTGCAGCTCCAAGCACTTTCACATCTATAAAAAATAACTCTCAGAGGTATGGTTTCCTTAAGTACAAAATATTTTTCTCAAGTGTCACTCTTCACAAAGAATGTAAAGAAACATAAACCTCATTTTGATAGCATTATTGTTTTCACCATACTTTGGAAATTCACTTCAGTATTCCAGAAGTAGAAGCTGAAGGTAGGTACTGGAAATGAGGTTTAGCCTGGAGATACTGATACTAATATAGAAAGGTCATGGCATTTTAGAAATCAAATTCATTCTTCCATATGCAGTGGTTACCTAGGTGCTTCTGCAGTGTGGGCCCCCTGGAGTGCATATATTCAGAGAAACCAGGAAACATTCAGAAATAAGAGTTACAGGTTGCTAAAGTTAGTAAATGGTAGAATATGAGTTATAAAAACAATAAGGGCCCAGAAATAAGGGGGGAAAAGTAAGCCAAAAAACTACTTCAATGTCATGGGACCTAAGGTCCTTAAGGATGTATCTGGAATTGTCACTTGGGCAAGAAAGTGGGAATGTGGTATGAGCAAATATAGGAAACTGGGCTTGATGCTTTTATGAGCTAGATTGGATCCTTCAGAGATCACAGTTATATCTATAACCAAGAAACATCCTTCCTTACTATTTATATTATTACCAATTCTCAAAAAATTTCCAGTGTATAATATAGCTACAACTTACAGGTCAAGATTATTTTTATGCCTACAGTTGAGTTTTTTAAATCTCAAAGTTATTTTCAACATTCGCCTTTCTCTCCCCTAATTTCCCCCTGCCTACTGTGCCTTCATTTCCTGTACTTTAAAAATTACCATTCTTCATGAAGTGTAGGAGGATGGTGGTGAGGAGGTTTCAAATAAGCATACAGTTGCTTCTAGGATTCAATCTAATGTTATGAATGAATGATGGCGTCATCTAAGAATTTTCTGGCTGCTGTTTTTGGGTTACCTTGCTAATGAATTGTTAAGGGCTCCCACAAAAAGAATTCTTAAGTGCTCCATGAGACCTGAGAAAAATATTTTTGTCCAAAAAATATTTTTGTCCTGCATAGCTGTCTAGTCAAGCTGACATAATCATTAGGTTATTACCCAGGGATTAAAGTCAGTCTGTAGTTATAATGAAACAGTTTCTTCTTGTCATACAAAAGTTGGCAGTTAACATGGCTACGTGTGTTTACGGATGTTCCAAAGAGGCAGATTGTTACAATGGGGGCTCAAATTGGTTTTATTAAATGTAGGAATTATTGAACATTTTGGGTTTAATATTTCAAGTTGAAGTTGAGTCTTTTGTTACTGTGGGCTGAGAATAATGACTTTCTGTTTTTTAAGAGCAATATTTTAATAGCTTATTAAAAAACAATTTCCAAAGTCGATTTCAAAATTTATTTGAGTTAGAGCCTCAAGTAGCTCTTTTAAAATACAGTTTGATGAATAAAGCATGATTGACAGTCACACGTGGACTACATTTTTGTCATAATACATAAAGGATTAAAATTTCAGAGTAAAAAGAAGAGGGAAGGCAAACTATGTCAATCTCATTCTCTTTGGAATTCATGTAAAGATTCAGACCAAATCCAAAACATTCTTGGTTTATGTCTTTAAAACTTGTGCAGTGAAGAAATTGCTTTGTGGAATGAGTCACTGAAATGAGAAATCTGCAAGCATCTGAGACCTGGTTAGTAGGGTTTTAAGTGTTCACCAACGTTCAGTGACATTTTTTTTTCAATTGACACAGCAGATATCCAACTGAGCTTAATTTTCTAAGAAAAAGTCTTTTGGCCTTGAAAAAAAATATCCTAAAACCCATGGGAGACTTCCACATTTAGAAGATTTGCAGAAAGGTGGAAAGGCATGATGATATGGAAGTTGTAATGATTAGAAAATTAAAAAAAATAAAATTAATTCAGTTTCTTCTCTCTGTATCCTTTTATACCACACTGCTATTTTGGGTGACATTAGAATCAAGGATGCAATATTTATAGAAGGATGTTACTCTAGTGATAACATATTACAAAGAGCCTTGGCAACAATCTGAGACACAGCAGGGGAGCTGGAAGAGAGCTATTTATATAATGTTTAAAATTATCCTAAATTAAAAAAAAAAAATCCCTGATGGGCTTCAAGCTTTAAAAAGCCTGGTGTGGTATAACTGATCAGAGTATTAAATTCTGATAATTTACGACATAGAATGAAGCACATGTTGACAAATATTTATGTATGAAAAACATTTTAGGCCATCTCTATGCAATTCAACATCTAAAGTCATTTTTCAATGGATTCTAGTCTAAAAATAGAAGACTATAGCATGGAAACTCTATATTAAAATAATTCAAAATATTAGACTTCTGGAAAACATAAATAACAACTAAACACACACATACGCACACTTTGTAGAGCTACTTTTATTGTCCTGGGATATTCCTATAAATCAGACTTAGACTCTTATTTGGTAACTTTCCCTTTTTCTATTTCTCTTTATTTTGTAAAAGCTTTGTTGAGATATATTTCACATGATGTGCAATTCACCTCTTTAAAGTATACAATTCAATAATTTTTTTTGTATATACACAGATACATGCAATTATCACTACAGCCAATTTCAGAGTATTTTCATTGCCTTAAAAAGAAACCCTACACCCAATAGCTACACTCATTATCTTCTACCTCATCCACTAGTCCTAAGCAACTACTAATCTACTTTATGTTTCTCCAGATTTCCGAATTTGAACTTTCATATAAATGGGATAATATGATATGTAGTCTTTTGTGACTGGCGTCTTTCACATAGTATATAATATTTTCAAGATTCAACCATTTTGTTGCATGTATTAGTACTTCATTTCTTTTGGGGGGCTGAATAGTATTCCATTTTATGGATATACCACATTTTGTTTATCCATTTATCATTTCATAAACATTTTTTCACCTAGCTTTTTGACTGTTATGAATAGTGTGGCTATGAGCATTAGTGTACAGTTTTGTGTGTGTGTGTGAACACAAGTTTTCATTTCTCTTGGGCCTCATTCTCTTCTTAAAATCTAAACTTTGTAAAGAGAAGAGAATTTCTCATTCTATTTTGAAACTTTTGTGTATGAAAACTAAAAGTGTCATCTTATATAAATATCCTACTAGAAGATAATTATCAACGGGTAGATATTTAACCTTATTTGCTAGAGTTTCAAGATATTTGTTGTTATTGGTGTTCCCTCCTAACCCTCAAATGGTTTGCTAGTGTTCCCAATGACAAGGCCAACTTCTCTTGGTCAAAGCTTCCTATCCTGTCTTTCTATGAGATTAATCTTTCACCCTTTCTAAAGGGATCTCAAGACATGAAAAAAAGGGGAAAAATATTCCAAAACAAAAGTTTTGACACTTATGATATTTAGGTCTCTATGAGTCAAGCCCATTAGCCTTAGAATTTTAGTATTGAGAGGCTCAATGTAAAATAGAAAGATGCTCATGGACTATTTTTAGTGACACCTAATGCCCAGTCTAAATCATACTTAACAAAATGTTTCATTTCTCTAGACAGCTTTATCATTATGTGTGTGTACGAACCTCAACATTAAAGACCTTTTGTAATAAATGTGTTAAATGTTCAGGTTTAATTAAAGAAAGTATGAATTCTTTGTTTAGATTCAAGGCCAGTATTGATCCTTAGTATGTCATTGGTATTTACTTAACATACTCAAAGTTATAATTAGAATCCCTGCCTGAGCAAGATAATCTTAAATGTAACTAGTGACTTTGACCACAGCAGCAGAAGAAACTTAAAACGGAGCAAAAGAAAATGCAAAGAAAGCTTTAAACAGGTAGTAAAATTGAACTCTAACAGGGTCTGGTGGGAAAGGTGTGAGATTCTTCACTTATTTTACTGTTGTATTTTGTATTTTTCAGGACTTAAATTTTGTGTTATTTGTTGGAAACATGAATGTTCTTTTTTCAATATTCTTGTGCCAATAAAGCAGTAATAATAGTACAAAAAAGCAACCATGTGTCACAAAATAGAATTATTAACCTTGGAAAACTAAGTAAACAGCTGTATTTTAAAAAGTTTTTTGTAAATTTTGAGTCCTGAAAAGATACTTTTCCAGCCTCATTTGCTTCATTTTCCAAATAATTATTATATATTACATATAAAACAATGTATAGAATATTAATATAGATAATAAATGACTACATATATTAAACTTAAAACCTAAACCTCCTCTGTTTTATCCATGCTCACGTCTCAAAATTACTTGTGTTTTTGACTAATAACAGTAAGTGAAGAGCAAGGAACAGGATGGATTAACAAGCATATATTCAGGATCTTCTGCAAGGGAGACAACCTAAACTCTGGCTTCTCCTCTATGAAATATATTAATTCATTTTGGAAAGAAATGTTAGCTGTTGTTGCCATACATGCATATGCATACACACACACACACACAATTCTGAATATATCTTAGTGAAAACTGTAATTTCATTGAATAGGGAAATTCTTAAGTCATTGAAGGAACTATTAATCACTTCACAAATTCAGTTTAGATACAGTAGAGAAAGACTAAACTTTGCCTAATTCTTCTAAGTTCTAGGTAATATTAGTGCAGGTACATATCTCTATACTAAACCTCATGTCATATTGGCAGCCATCCTATTTTTCCATCTTATAGATTTTTAGTGTGACTCAGAAGTTTTCAGATCAGAGTATTAGAGGGGACCGGATTGCGATGATGGTTGCACCCACTCAGCAAACTTACTAAAATCAATGAATCATACACTTGAAATGGTTGCATTTTATTTGTGTAAAATATAGCTCAATCGAGTTGCTTTAAAAAATCAAATTGGAAGCAATTATAATCATATCTCACGTTTATATACTGCTTACCACTTGCCAGGATCTGTGGTAAACACTCTTCCTGGATTGCCTTATTAATTACGATGATCTATAAGGTATGTACCATTGGTATTTGCAGATGAGGAAATTAATAGGCAGAAAGCTTACGCATATTACCTGATATGACACAAATACTCAGTGATACCACTAAGAATATATATCCTTCCTAAATATATGGTCACAGTGGCTCCATCACCAGACTAACCTCTGGACATTCTGGTATGTGATAGGGAATTTCCCTCCATTTAAAAAGGCAGTTTGTGTTGATGATTCTGTGAATTGCTGCTAAAAGTATCCTAACTGGTACATAGTTTATGTTAATGGTAGAAATGCCTACTTGGATTGAATGGGAAAAAATATTGTTATTTTTGTTAATTTATATGTTTAATGTTTAGTGGATCCAATAAAAATTAGGTCGTGGTATTTACAGCAAGCATTAATTAAATAATTTTATTATCTAATGAGTAATTACCCTAAAAATGCTATTAGGAGAGTGGACTTTGTCTCTCCCTTCTTCAGGAAAAGAAGAAAAAAACCCCAAACATATTGCAAAGAAAAAAGCTTTGATCTTCATCAGCTAGAGCTGGTGTACCCCAGCACTCTGATTTCCCTTATTGCCTTAAATTGTATTATCTCATTAGTTTTCATATCATGAGATGAAAGTAAGACTTCCTAGGATGGTTGATAAACTTTAGAAAATACTTAAATCACTAACATTTGTTAGCCCTTGAGACACAGGGTCCTCACCTCTAAAATAGGAATGCAAGTAACTATCTGACAGATTTATTGCAAAGCTAAGTAAACAGTAAGTATTACCAAAAATAGTACTAGGATCATTCATACTTATTAATAATGACAATAGATTTGAATAGATCTGCACTCCCCTTTTCACATTCATAGGAATGTGTGTGTGTCTGTGTGTGTTCAGGTGAGATTTTATTGCCTTTGAAACTTCAGCTAATCCTTAAGAGATGTGATTTCATTTTCTAAAATCTCTTTGCAATTGTACCAATGGTGTTTCGGTATTGGTTTCTTTTTTAAAACGTGATGCATCTCTAAGGAAAGACTAATATAAAACCTTGGTTTTCACATTTGAAATTTTTCACACACTGTAGAGTTAGAAATCAAAATTGAGATGTGAGATGAGTGAGCATTATCTAAGTACAAGAAGAAATAAGAAAGAAGAAAGAAAGATACACTCTTCCCAAGAAGGGGACACAGACTGACTCCAGTCTTTTGGAAATTAGGCAGACATGTGCTCACTGTCTTTTCCTTCACTGTAGGGTGGGTTCATCTGCCAGTTCCCATTTGCTCACTTATTAAATAATATACAGTGTCTGTAAAAAGGTTATAAACAGAAAGGGAGAACAAGGTGAAAGTCACTGGCATTCTTCTTGAGCGGTCTGATATAATATGACCTGATGTTACACGAAATGGTGAAGTGATGTAAGAAGGGAAGATCCTAAAACAATGTCAGCCTTCAGAAGGACATGCACTTCTTACCCATTTATAAAGAATGGGCAATTGTAGGAATAACATGTTGCTGGGATGAAGTCGGGTTCTGCCCTTGACCAGATGTGTGACCTTTGGCAGGTTATTTAACGTGTGCAAACCTTACTCAGTTTCTTCACCATTAAAACAGTGAAACATCTGTCTTGCAGGGTGGCTGTAAGATTTCACTTGCTCATTTACTAGATGTTTATTCTTCCTCTCTCAAGTGTTAGGCTCTGTGTTAAACTCTGGGAATAATTTGGTAAATAGGAAAGAAACAGGGTTTGTGCTCTTATGAGTTTTTATTATGGATGGAATTTAGTATTTAATATATAGTTTAATATAAACTATAATTTATACAGTATTTGAGCAAATACATCAATATTGAAGATAATTATATAATGTTGTAAATTCCATGAAGGAAATATGAGAGGGAGAGATAAACTGTAAATAAGATTGTCAGCATCAACCTCTAAGCAGAGGTGACTTTTGTCCCAAAATTGGAATGATAGTAGCCACTCACGTGAAGATTTTGGCAAAGAGACCTGCAGACACAAGGACCTACAAGCAGAGTGTGCTGGTGGCTGGAAAAGGCTTCCTGGGTCAGAGAAGAGAAACTCTGGCCTTTAAGTATAGAAATCGGAAAGCATGGCCTGTCTGGATGTTGGAATTGCTGTGAACCTCCGGTTACTGTGTGTTCCTTATTCCTTCCTCTTTTGAATGCAGTGTTACTGAGGTTGTACTCTCTTTGTCTCTCATTGCATGTTGGGTACTTGAGAGTCAGCTCACTTATCTTTTAACCCCACAGGTCTCTAGATCAAGAAGAACCATAAAGAGCAACTGTACCTGAAGATTCTCATCCATCAGACCTGATTCAGAACATGAGACTAAAATGTCAAGCCTGGTGTCATAATTGGATACAAAGTGATTAGAGACAGTGTCTTGGAAGGAGAGAGTGTCTTTTGCAAGTGGGAAAGATGCAAGTTGCTGTGCCCAAAAGGCAGACTGGTAGATTTTTAAAAATAGCTGTAATAATTCCTACCATGCCCCTTTGAAAAATGACTTTACCATTCTTATCAAGAGTTAGAGCCTATTTCCCCTGCTCTTGAATTAGGGCTCGCCTTGTGACTTGTTTTAGTGGAGAGCATGTTGCGGAAGTGACTGAGACTGCCTTGGATGTCAAGCTCTTTGAAGATGAGAGGCCACATGGAAAAGAAGAACTGGAGGATGCAAGTAAAATAGAGAGAGACACAGAGAAAAAAGAAACCCTGGCAGCTTCCAGCCGTTTTAGAAATCCCACTTGCAGCACCAGACATGTGAGTGAGGTTGTCTGGGATTCACCCACCATAGTGGAGCTATCAGATGCCTACAGCTTTATGAATGATTCCAGAAAAGACTAGCAGAAGAACTGCCCAGATACAAACATGAGCATATGAAATAGTTGTTTTAAGCCATTAATCTGAGGTTTGCTACTCGGATATAATTACTCAGTAATAGATAACTGAAATGGTAAGTAAAGAACTACTCAAATAAGTTGTGAGGAATACTGATATTCAAATTCCAGTGATGACTGAATGTAGTAAAAATCCAAGAAAGTATACTACTGTAGGGGTTAGTCAGAGCCATAATTATAATTTCAGAAACATTTTTTTAAAATTTCAGAAATATCTAGAAACACAGATGAAATGCTCATTATGTGAACTTCAAGTTGTAAGACTAAAAACTGATTTGAGTCATATGATCAGTGAATTTTATAGCTATTTTATAGAAATTATAGTAAGAAAAAATATTAACACTTTAGGGAAGAAATAACATCCTAATTATTTTATTAAACATTTAGTTACATAATACTCTATGACTGCTGTTTTATGTGCCTTAGGTAGATTAGTTTATTAAATCTAATGAAATTTTATAAAATAAATAATATAATCTTTGTAAAGAAACTGAGTAACTGTGAGCCTAGGACACAGCATAAATTGTGTCCAGGTTTATATAGCTAATAAGTGAAGGAGCCATGCTTCTAACCCAGAGGGCCTAATGCCAGAGTCTGGTTCTATCCTCCAGGCTTTGCTAATCATATTGGATTTTACCACCACTAGTATCCTGAGTAGTAAATGTGCAGGTTAAAATGAGGTCAGTTGGTATCACTACTCTCACTAAATTCCATGGACCTGAACTTTGCCTTAAAAAAGAGAAGGGTATCTAGCGTGATGTATGTGCTCATCATACATTATGTGAGGCTTTTGACAATGACAAAAAAATTGCTTTGACAGGTTGACAGCAAAGATTCACTTTGCTGATAGTCTATTTAAATATTTAAACTAAAAGATAATCATGGCCTGGATTAAAATGTGAACAAAGAATTTTGAGGAGGGAATTTGGGAGTATTTTTATAAAAGGGAAACAAAGGATTTAGCAACAGATGCAGTTACAAGAAACGACTGTTTCCTTTGCACTTCCTTGTTTCCAGCTGGGAATTGCACCCCAAAAATCTCCTCACCATCCTCAATATATTTCATAACTAGAATCTCTTTAGATTATCAGTAGGTCATTATTAGAATCTCAGGTCCTTAAAAATTCACTTGCCTAAGCAACTTTAATCTAATGAACCTCACAACAATTTAAAGTAATACATTAGATTAAAGTTGCTTAGTCTGGTTTTAGCATTACAGTCTAGTTCAAGTCTTTGGTAGATGAAAATTTTCCTTTGGAAGAATACGATAAAACTCATTTTGTGGATGAAATAACACTTTTGGAATAGTTCCTCTGTATTTGTGCTGTAGCCACTAGGCACGTGTGGTTATTGAGCCCTAAAAATGTGCTGTCAAGTGTAAAATGCACACCAGATTTCAAAGACTTGGCATTCAAAAGCAGAGTGTAAATATATCATTAATTATTCTATATTCTATGTATGTTGAAATCAGTATTTTGGATTTGGATTAAATAAAATGTTTTCAATTTATTTTCAAAAAAAAAAAAAAAAAAAAAAAAAAAAAAAAAAAATTCACTTGCCTATTTTCTCAACTCTGCTGATCTTCATTGATTGCAGCGTCTTTGGGTAACAGAAAGATTTGTATGATTCAGTGAAATAGTTTATTCTTGATGCTTCAGTAAAGTGACAACATTGTATCCTTTAAATGGAAGTAGAATACGTACCAGCTATGCTTCTAAAATACATTGGTTTATTACAATTAAGATCACAATCAAATTTTCATATTTAATTGGCACAAGCAGTCACTCCATTAGTTGATCCAATATCAATCCACTGATACTGAGAAGAGCCACTGGAATTAAGCTGAATGTGATTAAATTTGAAATTGAACAATTCAGTATCAGCAAGCTGAAGATAGGTTTGTGGTTCTTATTTACTATACCTGGGAAATTTTGTTTTTAAAAGTGAGTTTCAACTTTATGGAAGAAAATCTTAGAATATACAAAGTGTTATGTTACCATAGGTGACTAATGAAACAGCCAACTCATTCCTAAAGTACCTCACCAATTTTGAATATATCAACACAAATTAATCTAGTATTTATTTGGTAGATAAATATATTAAATCTTCTGGGGATTATTATAAAGTAAAATATATATTTTGAATCCAATTCACCAGCCATGTTCTTTGCATGCATCTTTGAACACTAGTAATCAATGCTTTAGTTTTTCTTTAACTTTTTCCCGGTATTAACTTCTAATCTGCAGAGCTATAATTTTACTAAGGAAAAGCAGTAAGCAAATATGATAGCATTTATTTTTTTGTCTAGTATGTGCTATCACCTCCTTGATGTTTTTATCCTAAAGAAGAAGGTAAGCAAATATGGAGTCAAAGCATAACTAAAGGTGTTATCTCACAAATTCACCAATAGAAATTATTTATGTTCATTGAGTGTACACTCACCACTTTATTAAAAATTCAACAATCATTTCTTGAACCCATATAGAGCAGCTATTGTGCCAGATACAGGGGTTAACAGGGAAAAAGAAAGACCCAACTGGCAAGATATTCCCAGTCTACTATGAGAGAAGGGTGATGCCTTTCTTCATGTATTGATACTGATGTACAATTCATTGTGGTAAGAGACAGTCAGTTTTATACACGGAAAGAGACAGTTCTAGGGATCTAGGGATCAGTCTAGTCCTAAACTATGTCAGGCACTTCCAGCCTATAAGATGATGGCTGAGCTTTAGGACAGAAATTTTAGAAGTCATTTTCAGACACCTTTCTTCCTCTGACAGGACAGATATTGCAAGCTGTATTAGAGTTGATGTCATTTGCAAAGTAACATTATAAAGGAGTTTTTATTACATGTGTAGTCAAGGCTAATGATTACCAACTCAAAACCAAAGAAAACATTAAAGGATGTATAATGTTGTTAAATTTTTATTTCACTGGCTAAAAAATTGATTAATAAGTGGTCATACTGCTTCAGTCTTTAACATATTTTATATGAAGGCCATAAACTAAATCCCTCTTTACATGTCTACAGCTTTATAGCTTCAAATATCAGAACCATTTCATTTTATTGGACAGATAATTACTTCTTTATGCAGTTCTCATTGAAATCAAAAAGTTATACTTAGAAAATCTTCCACATTTCCATGAATGCTATTGATAAGGGGAATGGTAAGATCTGCTGTTTCAGCATTCCAATGGGGTTTTTACACATGATAAAATACCAGGTAATTATTGCATAACAGTTTGTTTTTAGAGTTCTTTATAAAAATCTGATTATTTAGATGAAAATTCTAATAATATTAAGGTTATTCTCTCCCTAACAGGATTATAAGCTTCTGTAAAACAGAGACTATGTTCTATTCTTTATTCTGCATTGTAACAAGTACAGGGCTAGGAATAAAGCAGTTAATAACTGTCCTGGGCAACAAGTGAACTGCTACCACTTATTCTCTGAAAACATTCTGCCTCTCCCTAAAGTGTTCAATTGTTGTTTCTTTCATGGTACAGTTCCCCCTGGCTACCACTGATGGGTCCAGAGGAGGACATATAATCCAAACTAGGCTTATCAGCATCCTTCTCTAGGACATTAGTTGAGGTAGACAAAAGATCTCTCCAGACAGCAGAAATAGTTACAAGTAAACCTAGGCACTCAGGACAGCCACTCATAGCAACCCAGTGACTGTGTATTGGCTAATTTTTCTCTTAATCAGAAAAAAGATATACCACATTCTTGTATTGGAAGAATCAATATTGCCAAAATGACTAAAATGTCCAAGGGAATGTACAGATTGAATGCAATCCCTGTCAAATTATCAATGGCATTTTTCACAGAACTAGGACAAAAAATCCTGAAATTTGTATGGAGATGCAAAAGACCCCAAATAGCCTAAGCAATCTTGAGAAAGAAAAATGGAGCCAGAGGAATCAGGCTCCATAACTTCAGACTATACTACAAAGTTACAGTCATCAAAACAGTATGGTACTGGCACAAAAACAGAAATTTAGATCAATGGAGAAGGATAGAAAGCTCATAAATAAACCCACACACCTGTGGTCAATTAATCTACAACAAAGGAGGCATGACTATACAATGGAGAAGAGACAATCTCTTCGATAAATATTGCTGGGAAAACTGGACAGCTACATGTGAAATAAAATTAGAACATCCTTTAATACCATATACAAAAATAAACTCAAATTGGATTAAAGACTTAAGTGTAAGACCAGATACTATAAAACTCTTAGAGGAAAACATAGGCAGAACACTCTTTGACATAAATCACAGCAATATCTTTTTTGATCTGTCTCCTAGAGTAGTGGAAATAAAAACAAAAATAAACAAATAGGACCTAATTAAACTTAAAAGCTTTTGCACAGCAAAGGAAACCATAAACAAAAGAAAATCCACAGAATGGGAGACAATGTTTGCAAATGATGCAGCCGACAAGGGATTAATCTCCAAAATTTACAAACGGCTCATGTGACTCAATATCAAAAAACCAATCAAAAAATGGGCAGAAGACCTGAATAGACATTTCTCCAAAGAAAACACAGATGGCCAAGAGGCACATGAAAAGATGCTCAACATCATTATTAGAGAAATGCAAATCAAAACTACAATAAGATACCATCTCACACCAGTCAGAAAGGCCATTATCAAAAAGTCTAGAAACAATAAATGCTAGAGAAAAGGGAACCCTCCTACATTGTTGGAGGGAATATAAATTGGTACAGTATGGAGGTTCCTTAAAAAACTAAAAATAGAGCTACCATATGATACAGCAATCCCACTCCTGGGCATATATCCAGAGAAAACCATGGTCTGAAAGGATACAGGCACCCCAGTTGTTCATTGCAGTGCCATTTACAATAGCCAAGACATGAAGGCAACCTAAATGTCCATTGACAGATGAACAGATACTGAAAATGTGGTACATATGTAGAATGGAATATTATTCAGCCATTAAAAAGAATGAAATAATGCCATTTGCAGCAACATGGATGGACGTGGAGATTATCATACTAAGTGAAGTAAGTCAGAGAAAGACAAATATCATATGATATCGCTTATATGCAGAATCTAAAAAAAATGATACAAATGAACTTACTTACAAAACAGACTCACAGACTTAGAGAACAAACTTATAGTTACCAGGCAGGGACAGTAGAGCGGGAAAGGGATAGATTAGGAGTTTGAGACTGACATGTACACACTGCTATATTTAAAATAGATAACCAACAAGTACCTACTGTATAGCACAGGGGACTCTGGTCAATACTCTGTAATAACCTAAATGGGAAAAGAATTTGAAAAAGAATAGATACATGTATATGTTAAAAAAAAAAAAAGAAAAGAATCAGAAAAAAGAGAATTTATAAATAAAGATTTCAAATGTTCAAAAACTGGAATTTTCTTTCTTTTCTCTCTCATGAATTACTAATTTAAAAAATTAAATTAAAAATCAAAGTAGGTTTGTTTTTCCAATTATAGCCATCCTAGAAAAACATAACACTTTCTAATATAAATGTCATTATAAAAATCCAGCTAAAACAAAAGTATATATTATTGAAAATTTTGAAAATAAGCTATAACTATACTATGTAGAAATACCATATATTTATTTTTTCCCTAGACACACACCATATTTTAAACAAAAATGGGGTTATATACTACATATTTTTGGTATAAGTTGAATTTTTCCTTTATATTGTTAAGAAAACATATTTTTAGGCCAGCAAATGTACATCTTTATCATCATTTTAATACCTAAATTTAGATTGCACTAAGATAGTGTAATTTATCAAACCCATGTTTTGAATATTCAAGTAGTTTTCAATGTTTTTAAAATATTTTATTAGAGCAGGTTGAGGATATTATAACAAAACTGAGAGGGAAGTACAGAGATTTCCAGTATACTTCCTGCCCACATACATGTATAGCATCTCCATTACCAAATCAATCACCAGAGTGGTACATTTTCATTAAGGTTGAACCAACATTGACACATCATCCTCCACCCAAGTCTAGATTCTTGGTGTTATATATTTGGGTTTGGACAATGTATAATGACATATATCCATCATTATAACATTAAACCCAAGTCTAGATTCTTGGTGTTATATATTTGGGTTTGGACAATGTATAATGACATATATCCATCATTATAACATTAAACCCAAGTCTAGATTCTTGGTGTTATATATTTGGGTTTGGACAATGTATAATGACATATATCCATCATTATAACATCATACAAAGTATTTTCATTGCCCTAAAAATCCTCTGCTCTGCCTATGCATCTATTCCCTGACTCTGGCAACCAGTGATATTTTTATATCTCCATAGTTTTGTCTTTTCCAGATATGTTGTTGGAATTACTGTTTTAGCCTTTTTAGATTGGTTTCTTTCACTTAGTACTATGTGTTTGTTTCCTCCATGTCTTTTCACGGCGTGATAGCTCGTTTGTTTTTAGCACTGAATAGCATTCCCTTGTCTGGATGTACCCGTTTATTTAGCCATTTACCTACTGAAGGCTATCTTAGTTGCTTCCAGATTTTGGCAATTATGAATAAAGCTGCTGTAAACATCAGTGTGCAAGTTTTTGTATGGACGTGTTTTCAACTTTTGGGGGTGGAGTTTTTTTTTTTTTTTTAATAAGGAATTCTCAAATAAAGCTGAATTCAACTCTTTTACATCAATTTCTACACTTGATTTTAAGAATAAAAGCTGTAACAACTTGAGAAAATATCATTGGCCCTCTTAAATCTCTTTCCTTTGTCAGAGTCAGAGCAAGGGTACAGGAGATGTTCTGAAATTTGCCGTATGTGGGTTTAATTTTATAAAAAACTTATATTTGTCACAGCAAGTTACTTTGAGCACTTGAACCTGTTGATCTTCAAGGTATTTTAAATCCTCTTTTCCTCTTTTGAACTTGGTTTCTAAGCATCTGTGTCATATCTCCTTGAACTCTGAGAGCAAATTCTAACTTAGAAAATTGATTTCCATTTGGTGTATTGAGAGACCAGATAGAGATTAATGAGGGATTGTCAAAGCCTTCTGACTTTCAATGGATGGAACCTATCAAAGTATTGTTTTTACTTAATAAACTCCACTAGGCATTTTAGGAATAAGAGGCTCTGATGATATTTGTCTGGAGTGATTTCCTGTTTACTCTGGCACAGTGATATCTGAGCGAGTCAGACTGCAGTGGGGAAACATCACAGGCTGTGTGATCTAACAGCTTCTTCCATGTTCTCATACTCTTGCCAATAGCAAAACTGATGCCATGTTTACCACTCAGCGTTTGAGTTGTGACACAGCATACAAACTGTGGTATCAGATTGGCCATCTGAGCTTCTTCATGTGAATTGCAGTGATTCTTTTTATTGCTATTTAATCATATTGAGTATGCCAGAGAGTCTGTTTTTTGTCCACCTGAGTGAGTTGTGCTTTTTTTGTAGCACTTTTATTGTTCTTTTCAAATATAATGTTATGGTAGAGAGTTGGTTGTGTATCGTGAAAGAACTAACTTTATCTAGTGAAAACGATAACCATTCAGAATAAAACTACTATATTGGCTCAGAAAAGGTGGCTTTGGGGGCTTAAGAAAAATATATCTGATAATATTGTGAGTTCATAAGTTGTTCTTGAATGTAAAAAAAAAGAAACTGTGGGTATATATATATGTTGCTGAAAGCTGTATGAATATAAAGTTACTTCATAGAGTTTTGCAAGAAGGAAGATATGTGACTATTTATTAGCTATGATTTTAGACAAGCTCCAACTCTCATCACCAACTTTTAAAAGCTTCTATCTCCAATAGTAGAGATAACAAATCTATGATCAAAGTTATAGAACATTGGGTACAATCTGGCCCCAGTACTAAAGTGCAAGTGCTGCAAAGAGGCACGAGACCCTACGTCTTATTAGGAATTTACTCTCCAGAGTAAATGAGATTAATATATCATTTTATGTGGGCAGGTTTTGATAGAAAGAGAATATAGAAAGACCATGAGGACTCTGAGTGCCTATTAAGAAAGGAAAGGCTGCCAATAAGAAATTGGATTGGAAGAGGAGAAAAATAAAAGAAAGGGATTTTTTTAAAAGTACTTATTTAAGCTTTCCCCAGAAGGACTCTGAGACAAAGATTCATGTGCAAGTAGTTGATTGGGAAGGAAGGAAATAAATTAGAAGGCTCCAGAAAGAAAATAAGGAGTGAAAAAGGAAAGAGAAGGTATCTAAGACAGGACAGCTAGAGACTAAAGCTTCCTTAATGAAGTGATCACAAATAATAGGAGTGAAGAACGGTGGGAGTGAAACAGGAAGGAGTTAAAAACACAAGAATTTATTGAACGGTGGGAGTGAAACAGGAAGGAGTTAAAAACACAAGAATTTATTAAGGTGGATGGATGACTGGCCTCAATATCTCAGGACCTTCTAAGGAGTCTTCTTAGATGCACCTCACAACTGTCCCTCTGTCTGTGTGAAAAAACAAAGGAAGAAGCATTGATCCATTTACATAACACGAAACAGAGTGCAGTGGGAAAATCTGTTTTTGAGTGAATGGACACAGGTTTATAGCTTGGTACTGCCTGCTTACTAGCTATGCGGAATAGTTTTAAAACTTTCCTGAGAGTTTTATCTTACATATTTAAAATAAGGGATAATACTACCTATTCTTTTTCTGGTAAAACCAGGATAGCTACTTAAAGAGTTTTTCAACAATGAAAGATTCTTTCAAATGTAGATCTCAAATTATGTGTGCCTAAAAATAGCAAAGAGGAAAATCTTTTACTTTGAGATTGAAACTTTTCTCTTGTGACATAAAACTTGAATTCAATTACTGAACACAGCTATTAACTTTATTACTGATTTAACCTCATATCTTTTTGATGGAAGCAGGAATGTAAAGGAAAGCATTGAAAAAATGATACTAATATTTCATTAATTGCAATAGTAGGAACTGGAATGATGAACCTTTTAACATCCTCTCCATGTATATCGACTGGTAAATATAAACTTAGTATTTCGTTAATTATTTAAATGATTTGAATGACAGTTTTAGCAAGAGACAGATACAGTATTAAGTACAGATAAATTAATGTATCTATAAATTCTATAAAGGAAATATAGCTAAGAGGCCAAGGCATTTTGAGACTGGCTCTACGATAAGCTCTCCATCTATTCCTGATGCCTGCATTCAACATAAATAAAACCATGTAACTTTTCAGCAGGATCTACAGAGACTGTGAATCATTATGAGTCACTTTCTATGAGTTTGTGAAATACTTTCCCTCGTTTTTGCCATTTTCTGGTAAGACAGAACATAAATCTGGCCCAAACCATAATATACATACAGCCTTGATAGATATATATACCTAAGGAGTCAGACATAAACTTTGATAAAAAACACAGATATTTAATTAGTAAATTATAATAAAACAATCAACAAGAGTTCTTTAAATTTCTCACTCTCTTAGTCTGCCTCTTTTAAATATGAAGGATTTCACTTATGTGCAAATAGATGTTCATCCATTTTATAAAAGCTTAGTGGCAAAGGAGAGAGTGAGAACAAAATTCTGTGAGTGTTAAGTCTTAGATGGTAATTACTGCCTTTTCTGCATGTCACACTAGGGAGGAAAAGTCCATTCCCAAAGGGCACATCACCTTCACTCTACTGTCTCACTCATTGGAGAAATTTTGTAGTATCACAAAGACCTTTGCTCCAGGGTAAAGCAGCTGTTCTGGGTGCTTGCCAACTGAAGGGATGGTCTAACAAAATCTGTCAGCAGAGAAAACGCACCACATCCTCATACTCATGTTGTGGCTGCTTTCTCTTTTTTAGCATCCCCCTTGGGACCCTGCCTTATACAGAAGGCCAAACAAGGGTGACATACGTGTGAACATATGGCACTGCCCTCCTGCGGTAACGTACATGGAAGCATATGGTGCTGCCCTCTTACTTGTCAGCAAACACAGGAAGAACTTTGCCATAATTACCTTGTTGGTTTTCCATATGGTTTTGAATTGTCCCTACAAGTGGATAATTTGTGTTCACTTTCCTCTAAAATTCTTTCTAGATATAAGGGAATGTTTCGGTTATATAAAATACAGTAAGTAATCACCTGAAAAAAAAATATATATATAGTTCTAAAGAAGTAGATGACTATAATCATATATAGCCATATATATAGATATATGATCATGTATATGTGTGTGGAGATAGATACACACACATATATATGATATGTATTGCATGCACACACACAACCCTAGAAGAAAAAAATACCATTTAACTTTTTTTTTGTATTTCATTTTTAAGTGTTTTATTCTGACATATAGTATAATTTTCAGTTTGCAGCTCTCTTTCACAATTCTTTACATCCAGATATTTTCTTTCTTTCTAAATTACTCTTAGTGTATCCTTCTGATTTTAATTTAGAACCAATTCTTCTAAGAAGCCTAATATCCTAAATTTAGAATAGCTGACTCTTCTAGGGACTGCTGTAAGACTCTGTTCTTTCTCACCACTGTACACATCATCGCCTAAACATCTGACACTATTAACCACATCACATTATCATCATGGAGAAAAGACCATGTCTATCCTTTCTCATCATGGTGCTTCTTTCATGAGTACCATGGGTCCAAATGAGATAGATGATCAAAAAATACTGGGTGAATCAATGAAAGAATATATTCATATAGGTTAGAGATTATAAAGACCTGAACAAAGACAAGGGTAATGAAGATAGAGAGGACATTCTGTAGAAAGTTTAGTATCTACTAACTGTTTGGATATGGGGATTAAAAAAGAAGAATCAAAAAGGAATCTGAGTTTTCTAGCTTAGGATGATGAAGAAAGGAAATACAGAGCCATGTATTTTCCTTCTGGGGTGGAGACACAAGAGGGGCTAAAATTTCCCCTTTCTGCTGCCTCCAGTGGCCAAAGAAAGTGCTCACTTTCTTTCTTTCCTGTATTTGGGATAAATGATATCATGTGATAAGCAAAAAAAATGTTGTGTCCCATCTCCCCATTTCCCACTGGTTCGATGATCTTTGGTACCTAGTTGACCTGATCCAGTCTCATGGCTATAGCAATCCATAGTCTGATGTTGACAAACCAAGTGTAACATCAACACACTAAAGACTACACAAAGTCGAGACTCTCCATTGATGCGTGCTTTTCTGTCTCTAGATAGGGTAGTGTTGTTCTTTCAATTCATGGAGCTGTCCTAGAACATTACTCAGTACAACATCATTTTGGTTGCCAAGGAGCCTTCTTCTTTTGTTGATGCTTCGACTCTGCTTTTTTTACAGGCCATTTATTATTTGTTGCTTTCTCAAAAGAAACTTATCAAGAGACAATATGATGATATATTCAAAATATTGAAAGAGAAAAAAACCTGTCAACCAAGAATATTATACCTGAAAAAACTGTCCTTCAGCAATGAAGAAGAGAGAAAGACTTTCTCAAACAAAAGCTGAGGGAGTTTATCATTACTAGACCTGCCTTACAAGAAATGCAAAAGATTTCTTCAAGTGGAAATAAAAAATGGTAATTAATATTGTAAAAGCAGATGAAGGCTGGTGTAAAACTCACTGATAGTGGTAAATATGTAGTCAAAGTTAGATTCTCTAATATTGTAATGATGCTGTATAACTTACAATTCTAGTTTAAAAGATTAAAAAAAACCAAATGAATTAAAAATAACCAACTACAAAAGTTCATTATTGGATGCACAATATAAAAAATACGTAATTTGTGACATCAATAACCTAAAATATTAAGGGAGAGAAATAAAAGTGTAAGGTTTAAAAATGCTATAGAAACAATGCTACTGAATTAAAATAGGGTGCTATAAATATAACATATTTTATGCAAGCCTTTGGTAACCACAGAGGAAAAACCTGTAGTAATTAAACAAAAAATTATAATAAAGAAGTCAGCCTGCAACTACAAAAGGTCATCAAATCACAGAGGAAGCCAGGAAGATGAGAAGCAAGGAACAATGAATCTACAAAATAATCAGAAACAGTTAAAATGACAAAAGTAAATCCTTTATTATCAGTAATTACTTTAAATGTAAATTGATTAAATTTTCCAATCAGAATTGAATGGCTGAATGGATTTAAAACAAAAACAAAAACAAAACATGATCCAATGATTTGGTGCCTGCAAGATAACCACTTTACATTTAAAGACACTAAAGACTGAGGGGACTGAGAGTGAAGGGAAGGAAAAAGATTATTCTAAGAAAAGAAAAGGAAGCAGAAGTAGCTACACTTATATCATACAAAATAGTCTTTAAAAATGATCAAAAGAGATAAAAAAAGGTCACTATATAATTACAGAGGGCTCAATCAATCAAAAAGATATAACAATTGTAAGTGCACCCAACACTGGAGCAACTAAATATGTAAAGCAAATAAAATAAAACTAAAAGAGAAAATATACACCAATGCAATAATAGTTGAAGACTTAATCCACTCTTAACCATGGCTATCTCATCCAGACAGAGAATAAATAAGGAAACATCGGATTTGAACACTAATAGACATAAAAATAAAATAAGTAATGAAACTAACAAAATAGAAACAGACTCATAGAGAACAAACTAGTGGTTTACCAGTGGGGAGAAGGGTGGGGAAAGTGGCAAGATACAGGAAGGGGATTAAGAGGTACTAACTACCAGATCTAAAATGATATAAGGATATAAGGATGCAGTGTACAGCACAGGGAATAGAGCCCATATTTTACTATAACTTTAAACTGAGTATAATCTATAAAATACTGAATCACTACCTGTATGCCTGAAACTAATATAACACTGTAAATCAGATATACTCCAATTAAAAAAAGAAGGATATCAAATAAACTTTACACCTAAAGGAACTAGAAAAAGAAAAAGAAACTAAGTCCTAAGTTAATAGAATAAAGAACATAATAAAAATTAGAGCACAAATAAGTTAGAGAAGAGAAAAACAATAGAAAAGATTAACAAAACTAAGATTTGCTTTTATGAAAAGATAAAATTGACAGAAATTTAGCCAGACTAACCAAGAAAAGAAAGAAGACTCAAATCAGTAAAATTGTAAATGAAAGTGGAGACATTACAGCTGATACCACAAAAAAACAAAGGATCAAAAGAGACTACTAAACACAACTATATACTGACAAACTGGACAATCTAGAAGAAATAAATTCCTAGTAACATACAACATACCAAGAATGAATCAGGGAGAAACAGAAAATCTAAGCACACCAATAGTGAGTAAGGACATTGAATCAGTAATCAGAATCCTCCCAATGAAAAGAAGCCCAGGATTGGAAGTTTTCACTGGTGAATTCTGCCACATGTTTAAAAAATTAACACAAATACTTCTCAAAGTCTTTCAGAAACTGAAGAGGAGGGATCACTCCCAAACTTATTTTATGAGGCCAACATTATGCTGATACTAAAGCCAGATAAGGATAGTATAGGAAAACTACAGGCCAATATCCCTGATGCATATAGATGCAAAACTCTCAAGGAAATACTAGCAAACTGAATTCTCCAGTACATTCAAAGGATCACATTCACTAAATTTATTCCCAGATATTTTATTCACCTTGTTGAAATTGAAAATGGGATAGTTTTCTTAATTTCTCTTGCTGCTAGTTTGTTGTTGCTATACAGAAATGCAAGATATTTTTGCATATTGATTTTGTACCCTGCAGTTTTACCGTATTTGTTTATTATTTCTAAGAGTTTTTGAGTGGAGTCTTTAAGGTTTTTATGTTTGATATTGTGTACATTAAAAGCATTCCTGAGATACAAGAATGGTTCAACATATGCAAATCAATAAATACATCACAGTAATAGAATGAAAGACAAAAATCATATGATCATCTCAACAGATGCAGAAAAAGCATTTGACAAAATTTAACATCCATTCATGATAAAAACTCTGAAAAAACTGGGTGTATAGGAATGTGCCTCAACATAAAAAAGACCACCTAGGACAAGGCCACAGCTAACATCACACTCAGGGGTAAAATCTTGAAAGATTTCCCTCAAAGAAAAGGAGCTAGACAAGTGTGTCAACTCTTGCCACCCCTCTTCAACTTAGTACTGAAAAATCCTAGCCAGAGCAATCAAGTGAGAAAGTAGAATAAAAGGCATTGGTATTGGGAAGAAGAAGTAAATGTTTTTCTATGTACAGCTGTTATACTTTTATGTATAGAAAAATCCCAAAGATTCCACCAAAAAACTGTCAGATCTAATCAACAAATTCTGTAAAGTTGCACACACACAAAAATCAGTATGCAAAGAGGCTTACATCAGTATCAAGGGAGTGTGAGATGCTTCCTTTACCTCCCCCTTCCAATCTACTACTTGTAAAACAGCCATAACTCAAGAAAAGTTCCTCTCAAACACATCAGGATGCTGCAAAGATCCACACCTGTACATCTGAAGGTGGGTGTATTGGAACACATAAAGGAGGCAGAACTGGGGGACAGCAGAGGTGATGCCCATGATCCTGGCCTCCTGGCTGTGGTACCTGAGCCTATACCCTCAGATAAGCAAGCAGCAGCAGGGGAGGAAGTGCACACAACTCTGGTCTCTTAACCACAGTGGTGCTTGCAGCCTCAGGGAAGCAACCCAGCCTGTGGTGGCACCTGCAAATCTAACAACCCCGGATGAAATAAACATGTGTGTGACTCTGGTTCCACCCCCACCCCTCACTGTGGTGGTGGTGCCTGTTGACTCAGGCAGCACTGGAGGGCACCTGCCATCTTGGTGCCCCTGACAATGATGCCAGCAATACCGGCAATAGCAAAGCACCTGACCCTGGAGGTTCAAGCAGGGACAATGAGAGCTAGCATCACCTACTGCAAAACAAAAGAAAGGCCTCTAATTACTAACTTGTTGAATGTTCAAAAGAAAGTAAAAAAGAAAAAAGAGAACTTTCTAAATGAGAAAGATGTTCACTACTTCAGATGAGCCAGTAGAGGAACAACACACCAAGAACCATGGAAAACAATGGCAACGTGGTGTCACAGCAAGAAAACGACAATATCCAGAAACTAAAGTCATGGAAGATTATGATCTAACTGATAGAGAATTCAAAATAATTGTCATGAAAAAAACTCAGCTACAAGAAAACTCAGGCAATTCAAAGTGCTCAGGAATAAAATTAATGAGCAGAAGAAATACTTTACCAAAGAGATTAAAACCCTAAAAAAAAAAAAAAATTCTGGAGCTGGAGAACTCAATAAATGAGATGAAGAATGCACTGGAAAACACTGGAAATAGAGCAGACCAAATGGAAGAAAGAATTATTGAGCTCTAAGATATAAATCTAGAAATGATTCAGATAAAAGAGAACTAATTTTTTTTAAAAAAATGAATTTATGAGAGTTCTTCAACTTCATTGGGAAAGACAAAATAAGGAAATTGGGTATCCCAGAAGGAGAAGAAAAGGAGAAGGGAACAAGAGAGTTTCTTTAAAGAAATGACAGCTGAGAATTTCCCAAACCAGGGGAAGGAATTGGATATACAATTCCACGAACCTAAGAGAACAACTAATTATCTCAACATAAAAAACCTTCTCCAAAATACATTATATTAACAGTATCAAAAAAATTTTAAAGGCAGGCAGAGGATAAAAAGACAATAACCTACAAAAGAACCCCCATAGACTATCAGCAGGTTTCTCAGGACAAATTCTATAGGTTAGGAGAGAATAAAATGACATACTCAAAATATTGAAAGATAAAAAATGTCAGGCAAGAATATTCTATTTGGCAATGTTATCTTGCAGATATAAAGGAGAAATAAAGGCTTTTCCAGACAAAGAAAACCTGAGGGAGTTCATCAACAGTAAACCTCCCTTACAAGAAATATTAAAAGAAGCTCTTCTATCTGAAATGAAAAGGCAAAAACACACAAAACTTTAAGTAAGATGATAAACAGAATCAGAAAATTGCAACTCTATATCAGAATAGGTTGCTAACCACAGTTATAGCATAAAGATTAAAGAGGAAAAAAGCAGTAAAAATAACTATAGCTACTTTAATTTGGTAACAAACTCACAACATAAATAGGGATGATTTGAGACAACAAAAACATAAAAGGGGAAGAGGAAAAAGATAGAACCCATATAAGCAAATGAAGATAAGATGCTATTAGCAGAAAAAGGACAACTTTATCTGTGAGATGTTTTATACAAAGCTTCTGTAACCACAAAACATAAATCTAGAATAGAGACTAAAAACATAACGGAGTAAATTAAGGAAAACATCAGAGAAAACCAACAAACTAAAATGGCAGACAGAAACACAAGGAAAAAAGAAACAATAGAGATACAGAGCAACCATAATGGCAGTACTAAATCCTCATTTATCAGTAATCATCCTAAATATAAGTGGATTGAATTGACTGTTCAAAGGTCAGAGAGGCTGGATGGATTAAAAAATAAGACCCAATTATATGCTGCCTCAGAGAGACTTAGCTCCAAAGAGAAACACAGGCTAAAAGTGAAGAGATGGAAGATGAAACTTCAAGCAAATGAAAGCCAAAAGAAATCAGGTGTAGACATACTCATATCAGACTAAAGAGACTTCAAGCCAAGACAGGTAAGGGACAAAGACAGGCAGTATATAACGATAAAGGGGGAAATCCATCAAGAAGACATAACATTTATTAATATATATGCACCTAACTTAGGAGTACCAAAACATATAAAGCAATTATTAATAGACATAAAGGGAGGAACTGACAGCAATAAAGCAATAGTAGGGGACTTTAACCCCCCCACTTACATCAATGGATAGGTTATCCAGACAGCAAGTCAACAAGAAAACACTGGCCTTAAATTAAACATTAGAGCAGATGGATTTAATGGACTTACATAGAATATTCTATTTGAACACAGAATCCACATTCTTCTCAAATGCACATGGAATATTTTCAAGGCTAGACTGTATGTTACAAAATAAGTCTCAATAAATTTAAGGAAATTGAAATCATACCAAGCATCCTTTCTGATAAGAGTATGAAAATAGAAACCAACTATAAGAAGAAAGCTGGAAAAATCAGTAATATGTGAAGACTAAAAGATATGTCACTGAACAACTATTGAGTCAACAAAGAAGTCAAATGAGAAATCCAAAATATCTGAAGAGAAACGAAAATGAAATATGACATACCAAAATCTATGGGATGCATCAAAGCAGTACTTAGAGGGAAGTTTACAGCAATACAGGCCTATCTCAAAAAACAAGAAAAATCTCAAATAAACAATCTAATCTTACACCTAAAGGAACTATAAAAGGAAGAACAAATGAAGCCCAAAGTCAGTAGAGGGAAATAAAAAAAAAAAAATCAGAGTGTAAATAAATGAGACTTTAAAAAAAATAGCAAAGATCAATGACTAAGAACTCGTTCTTTGAAAAAATAAAATTGACAAACCTTTAGCTAGACTCATTAAGAAAAAAAAGAGAGAAGCCTCAGGTAAATAAAACCAGAAAGGAAAGAAGAAAAATTACAATGTATACCACAGAAATACAAGGAATTATAAGAAAATGCTATGAACAGCTATATACCAATAAATTAGACAACCTAGAAGGAATGGGAAATTCTTAGAATACAACCTTTCAAGACTGAATTTTGAAGAAATACAAAATCTGAATAGATTGACCACTATTAAAGAGATTAAAAACTGTAATCAAAAATATTCCAAAAACTAAAGTTCTGGACCAGACAACTTCACAGATGAATTCTACCAAACATTCAAAGAAGATTTAATACCTACCCTTCTCAAAACCTTCTAAAAATTGAAGAGAAGGGAATCCTTCCTAACTCACCTTCCAAAGCCAAAATGACCCCTATACCAAAACCAGATAATGAAAACACAAAAAGGAAATTACAGGCCAGTATCTCTGATAAATATAGATACAAAAATCTATAACAAAATTTTAGCAGACCAAATAACAACCTAAATGCCCATCACTGGATGAATAAAGAAAGAAAATGTCACACAGACACACACACACACACACACAAATACTAGTTAGCCATAAAAAAATAAGGAAATTCTGCCACTTGCAAGCACAAGGATGGACCTTAAGGTCATTATGCTATGCTAGGTCAGGCAGAAAAAGACAAATACGGCATGATCTCATTTACATGTGAAATCTAAACTAACCCAACCCATAGAGGTCAGATTTGTGGCCACAAGAGGCAGTGGGGTGGGTGGGGGGTGGGAGTGGTGATTGGGTGAAGATGGTCAAAAGGTACATAATATGATAAATAAGTTCTAAGATTGTAATGTACAACATGATGACTATTGCTAACAATTTTTTTTTTTATATTTGAAGGTTGCTATGAGAGTAGATCTGAAAAATTCTCATCATAAGATAAAAAATCTTCATAACTGTGAGGTAATGGATGTTAACTACATTATTGTGGTAATCGATTCACTATATATACATATATCAAATCACTATGTTATACAACTTAAACTTATACAATGTTATGTCAGTTACATCTCAATAAAACTGGAAAAATTGTTAAAAAAGAAAATCTTTATCTTTCATTAGATCATTTAGATCCTTTTAATTTAATGTAATTATTGGTGTGCTTGGGTTAAATCTACCATCTTGCTATTATTTATTTTTGGAACCATATGGCCTTTTTTACTTTTCATGTTTGTCTTTGTGTGTTGAATTAGTTATTTTTTTAAATGATATACGACGTCACTTTCATTATAGGGACATTACCATAGCATACTTCCTTTTCTTCTTCCTATACTGAATGCTATTGCTGTCACACATTTTATTTTTTTGTATTTATAAATCCAATAAGACATTGTCATACTTTTAAATAAACTTTTAATTTTAGAATGGTTTTAGATTTACAAAATATTGTGATGATAGAACAGAGTTCCCATATAATGCAAATCTAGTTACCCTATTATTAACATATTAGTATGGTACATTTGTCACAAGTGCTTTAAATGGGATGTTTCTAATATTTTTATCACAATTAGAAAGAGGTAATGTGTTACTGGGAGAAAATCTCCAGAGATAAAGCGTAATTCTTATTACATTATATCAAGAGTTCATAGCATCACTATAACTTACTTCTGTTAATGTTAACCTTGATTGCCACACTTGGTATGTGTTTTTCAGGTGTTTCCACTGTAAAGCTATTTTTTCCTTTCTCCTTACTGTGCTCTTCAGAAGGAAAACACTACGGACAGCCCAAACTTAAATAGTGGGGGATTATGCTTCAACTCCTTCAAGGTGATTATATGAAATTCTGCTATGAGATTTGTCTCACCCATATATTTACTCAACATTTATTATTCATCCAATAATTTATATCAGTATGGACTCAGATATTTCATACTTTGGGCTATAATCTAATACTGCTTTATAAGTTTTGCTGATAAATGGTTCCATTTTTGACCATTCATAGCTCTTTCTTGGCCCCTGTATCCCTTTGATATATCCCTATAATTGTGGTTCTGATTTTTTATTTTTTAGCACTTTCTTATTTTCTGGCTTACTCTGTATATTTCCTACTCTAATCCCAGAATCAGCTATTTCTATGGTAAGTCCTGTTTTTTTTAAATTGGAGAATAGCAGTAGAAGGTCTGGGCGCTAGGTGTTGCTTCTTGCTACTGAGTGTCATTGCTTCTAGGTCCTTTCAGCTGACAGATGAAGGAGATATGTATTTGTATGTATACTAAGACACATATATGCACATATTAATTGTCTCTTGTATTCAGCTAAGTCTCTTGATTCTGGATGATGAAAACCTAAATGACATATAAGTAACTATGAATTGGTTGCCTAAAACTCCTTATTGTTCTTTCCACAGAAGTTAATTGTTTGATCAGTTAGCGTCATGGAATTTTACCCTATGCATGTTCATTTGGGTATTTGATCAAAAATTTAATGAGACCCCATAAAGATTTCTAGATCTTCTTTCTGTTTAGTTGTGTTCTCTCTAGTATTCTGCCCTTAAAATTCTAGCCCCAAATCTAGCTCACCCCGCCCAAATTACAGTGTGTCTCCTGAACTTCTTAAGAGTGTTCTTCTCTGATTGGGTTCTAATCTTTAAGCAGGAGTTTAGAAATTGCCACCGTGCGTAAAGCTGGGGTGAGCATGTGGCTTGCATCATTTGTTAACCTTTTCTTAGTGATCATATATTATGCTGCCCTTTGTACAGATGAAATGTTGATAACTTTTTATAGCTGTCTAGATGTTTATGGCAGGAAACCTGTTATCCCTCATTACCTGGGAGTAAGGTTTTGACTTTTTAAAAATTGCTTCCTCAAAAGAATAGATCAATTAGAATTTTTAATGAGCCTAGCATTATTAAAATATCCTAATGATTCTTGAGATTTAGTAGATGTTTCACAATGGAAACTCTGACCAAGTACATTTGGGAAACTCTGGATTAAACCAGATATAAAAATTCCTCTATAATTAATTCTTTTTAGGCTAAATCTCCAAAGTGAGTGCAGAGTGCATTATTTTCACACCTATTTGACCATGGAACATTATATATATAATGGGAAATCTCATGGTATCAGTATTTAGTAGACATAAGATGGATAACACTTGTCACCACGCCCCATTGCATGGTGACTCAAAGACAAAGTTTCCTCAGATTACAAAGATGTGACTTCATGAATTGAAAATTAATCTTAAGAGAATATGTACTAAATCTCTTTAAAAATTTTATTGTTCTTCCTGAAGGAAATTTTTAGTAATCAATTGTGTTTTATTTCCTTCTTTTTTCCATTGTATATGCCACTTTTCATGTATCAAAGTCACAGATTTCTGTATTTTCCCCCCTCTTTCACCTCTTTCTTCTTCTCTAATTTATTTTTCTAACTTGAATGGGCAAACCCATTCATTTTTCTGAACTGTCTTCATCTCTTTGCAAAATTGAAGACTTTTGATTAAGCCTGATGCTTTGACTATTTTCTTTCTCTATTCATTCTCCTTTGTGTTGAGCAATTAGACTCCACATGCTTTTCTTTGATCCTAAGATGCTATCTTTCACTTGATGTATTCAAGTATCAAGCAACTTAAATACTACTTAAATATACATTTATCACAGGGCTTTGACAGCTCACTATCTCCTCAGTGGCCTCTCCATTCTCTCAGACACAAGACTCTGTGAAAGTACTATATCTACCAGAATATTGCTTCACATTTATATTCATTTATTCCTGCCCCTAGAGCTAACTTAGTTGACTCCAAATGGCTTAGTGTCTCTTTAACATACGACTATATCCTTTTAGATAGTCACTTCATTTCCAAATAATACTTAAGTGGTCTTTATCCTTGGCCTGCTGACTGGTATAACTGCAAAAACCAGCCAGAGAATATCACAATTTTCTCTGGCAAGCTCTTGTGAAATATCAATAAATCACAAGTGGCTGCATATCTAAAAGCTCACAGAATATCCGTTTGTTGCTCATATCTGAATAACCATTCAACACATCTATTCCCAAGGTCTTTATACTCATGGTTCCGAAAAACACACATATAGTTCTTACTGACTATGCCTTTGAATTTGATTCTTATAATGGAATTATCCTTTACTGGATTGTCCCTGAGCTCAATTACAAACAATACTGAGTTTATCTTGGGCACACCTGGCCTCGCCTATTCTCATTCCAGTTCTCTGCCGTGAGGTACAACCTTCTCCCTCTCTCTGTTCACTTTTTGTTCCTCATTACCCATCAGAATCTCCTCTCTGGAAAGTAGTCCTCCTGCTATTCATAAAAATAGGATAGGTAATTCAATGTGTTAGACATATTGGGGGCTCTTGAATTTAAAGCAGTGTCTCTAGTTGTACAATAAATGGTTTTGTTCCATGCCATAGAAGTTGTAGTTCAAGTGGAATCAGCGGTAGAAAAGGTGTGGCAGGGGTGGGGCTTCTGACTACCTGGGTAAACACATCATCTCTTGAGCAAACACATCTCTGATTCCAAGTAGTTTGGTGCTCTGCTGGCCTAAAAAAGGCTGAGAAGATATCCTTTTTTCCATTCCAGGGCTCTCTTTCTATTCACTGTGACAATGCCAAAATTCTAGTGAGAACACTTTCTTAGGAAAGAAGCTATTATTAAGACCACAGATTCTGGAATCAGCTGACCTGAGTTTCTGCTGATTTTATTCTTCACCAGATGTGCATTCTTTGGCAAGATATTTAACTTTTCTAAGTTGCAGTTTCCTCATCCAAAAATGGATAAATTACTTGAAATACGCTTGAGAGTTCTCTCAAAATTTAATGAGACAATTCATGTAAAGCAGTTAGCATAAAACCTCACAATATATGCTTAACACATCATAGTTATTCTCATTCTTTCTTATTCATATATTGATGGTAACAATTTCTTCTACTTTCTTTTGAAAAATGAATTCCAGGTCTTCAAATAACACTGGGTAGGTTTGACTGATTCCCATCAATAGGAGAAATCAGAGCTAAATTTTTACCCAGTGTATTTTCTTCCTCATACTGTGATGTTACCAGTTCTTTGTTTCCTGATAACACCTAAATTTGTGCTCAGCCTTACTGGAAAATGAACTACTCACAATACGGATGTGATGTCAAGGGCATCCTAGAATCTCATACCAAAATTATTGTTGTCCCCCCAAACCAGAAAATTGATGTCTGAAAGACCACACTAATAGATGCATAGATTTATGAAATTTTGAGGTTGTAAGAAATGTCCAAATCCTTAAGAGATTTCAACCCTAGGGGGAAGAAGAGACTTGGTTAAGTGATATAACTAGTTAGTGTTTGTGTTTGACTAGAAAACAAATGTCATGAACCTAGTTCAGTTTCATTTCTGGCATGCTATTCTTTTGCTCAAGGCTTATCAATGTATGTTTCTTGGATGTTGGGTAAGAGGGCATTTCATTGTTATTAATTCCTTCCCTGTTGGAGGAAGCCAGAAACCAGTGAGGGATGCCAAAATCTAAGACTTTAAACAATTTAGTATACTAATAACAATGTGAATCAACTTTATAATTTGCCTAAACGCTCTATTTGTGGTCTTCTTTGTTCTTACTTCTTATTTCTTAGCACTCTTTTGCTTCTACCATGATGCCTACACCTTGCTCCCCAAACACGTATCCCTTTTCATGACATAATAATTTTTTGCTATATGACCTTTTGTTTTGGTCTTGATATATTTTTCCTTAATCATTTCCCTATCCCCCACTCCTTTCATGAGAGTAGCTACATCTTTTGTTTCTTTGGCTGAGGTTGTTAGGGTGACATGGGACTTGGTGTGTTTTGCGATTATGCATGTGGATGTATAGAAATGGGAGGAAATTATTTTACCAAGACCTTCAGGAAAATTTGCCTGTAGGGAGCTAATCTTCATATTTATTTTCAAAGAATAAGTTCAGTGAAGGAACTATTCAAAGGGAAGGGGGTAGAAAAAGCAAAAGACACCCCAGACTATTTTATTTTAATTGTTCATGTTGGGTAATTTCTATTGTCCTCTCTGCAAGTTTACCAATCCTTTTCTCTAGTCTCTTTATTCTGCTATTTAGATCATCCATTGAGTTTCTTATTTTGTGTGTGTGTTTTTCAATTCTAATATCTCTGTTTAGTTCTTCTTTATTTCTCCAATTTCTTTGCTGAAACTTTCCATTCTTCAGTCGTTTTGTGGAGGTTTGATTGCTCATTAACGTATTTTTATGAGGGCTGTGTTAAAATCTTTGTCAGATAATTCCAAAAATCTGTGTCATCATGACATTGGTATATGTTATTGTCTTTTCTTACTCAAGTTATGATTTGCCTGATTCTTGATGTGATAACTGATTTTTGATTGTATCATGGGGGCATTTTGGTTATTTTGTTATGAGACTTTGGACCTTCTGTTTTGGATGCTTCTGACACTACACCAATGAAATAAGGGAGGCACTACCTCATTACTGCTGTCTAGGAGTGGAAATTCAGGTTTCCAACCAGTCCTCTGTTAATACTATGTGGGAAATGAGGCACCTCATTACTACTTCTCACCTGGCTCCACTGGCAGGGAGATCTCATTATTGCCAGACAGGGAAAAAGTGTCTATCTTTCCACTTGGCCTTCTCTGACACCAATATTTTTGGTCAAAAAGAAAGGGTCGAAGCAACTGACAAAGAATTAATCTCCAAAATATATAAGCAGCTCATGCAGCTCAGTATCAAAAAAGCAAACAACCCAATCCAAAAATGGGCGGAAGACCTAAACAGACATTTCTCCAAAGACATGCAGATGGCTAACAAACACGTAAAAAGATGCTCAACAACCATTAGAGAAATGCAAATCAAAACCACAATGAGGTATCACTTCACACTGGTCAGAATGACTATCATCAAAAAGTCTAGAAACAATAAATGCTGGAGAGGGTGTGGAGAAAAGGGAACCCTCCTGCACTGTTGGTGGGAATGTAAATTGGTATAGCCACTATGGAAAACAGCAAAAATGGAGGTTCCTTAAAAAAGTAAACAGTGCTACCATATGACCCAGCAATCCCACTACTGGGCATATACCCTGAGAAAACCATAATCCAAAAAGAAACATGTACCACAATGTTCATTGCACCGCTATTTACAATAGTGAGGACATGGAAACAACCTAAATGCCCATCAACAGATGAATGGATAAAGAAGATGTGGCACATATATACAATGGAATATTACTCAGCAATAAAAAGGAATGAAATTGAGTTATTTGTAGTGAGGTGGATGGAGGTAGAGTCTGTCATAGAGAGTAAAGTAAGCCAGAAAGAGAAAAACAAATGCTGTATGCTAATGCATATATATGGAATCTAAAAAAACTGGTACTGATGAACCCAGTGGCAGGGCAAGAATAAAGATGTAGATGCAGAGAACAGTCTTGAGGCCATGGGGCCGGGGGCAAAGGGCAAGCTGGGACGAAGTGAGAGAGTAGCATTGACATATATATGCCACCAAATGTAAAATGGATAGCTAGTGGGAAGCTGCTGCATTACACAGGGAGATCAACTCGATGATTGGCGATGACTTAGAGGGGTAAGATAGGCAGGATGGGAAGAAGTCTCAGGAGGGAGGGCAATGGGGATATATGTATAAATACAGCTGATTCACTTTGTTGTACAGCAGAAACTGGCACAACAGTGTAAAGCAATTATACTCCAATAAAGAGCTAAAAGAAAGAGAGAGAGGAAGGAAGGAAGGAAGAGAGGAAGGAAGGAAGAGAGGAAGGAAGGAAGGAAGGAAGGAAGGAAAAAAAAACAAAGAAAGGGTCTTTCACTACATTTGAGGAAGGTTAAAAGTCTAGGATTTCCATTTCTCCTCTGCTGGCAGATAAAGCGTTGGGAGGCGAGTTTTTTCTATGGTGTTGCCTGGAGTAGGGCAGTATTTGTCAAAAAGTATTCTATCTTGCTGAGCTGCCCCTTTCCTGGTTCTTTGGCTAGAAAGATCAGGCTTTATTGAAGCTCCTTTTTTGTTTTTCTCTGTTGGTGTTTCTAAATTGCCAGCCTTTTGAACACCCAGTTCAGATTACATATGGTCAAAAAGAAAATCTAGAGGACTACTATGTCATTCCTTCGGTCCTAAGTTCTCTAGCCAGTCTTCTGCCTTCTCTCCAACTTTCAGAGTCTTCTTAGGTTTATTTGTTTTATGTATGATGTCCAGGTCTTTTAGTTCTCTTTAACTAAAGAATAAATAGGGAGAAGTGTGTTTACTTCATCTTGCCTGGAATTGGAATTCCCACTGCATATTTTTGTGCAATGTATAAATTTACAGTTGCTTTTACATTTCAAAATATTTTTTAAAAATCAAAAGGAAAGCAATACTTTATGATATAGAAAATTATTTGAAATTGAAATTTCAATATCCGTAATTAAATCTGTATTGGAACACAGCCCTGTGCATTCATTGTGTATTATGGCTGCTTTCACACTACAACAGCAGAGTTGACTACCTGTGATACAACAGAGATTTTATGGCCTATAAAGCCCCAAATATTTACTGCTTATATATTTACAGTAAAAGGGTGCTGGTCCATCATCTTTATTTTTCCCCTTGCCTCATCAAAAAATGTACCTCAGCACTTACTCATTTCTTTTCTCCCCCTCACACTCCAGCATTAATATTGTATATGTGAGAAAATCACCACACAAAGCTTCCCTCCAGTCAATCCCTGCTTTAGTGCTACTAGTCCTCCATTTTAGTCTGTATTTTCTCACCAGGCTTTCTACTCCAGTATTCAGGTAGGTCCTGATCACCTTGTTCCTGCCAAAAACCCAAAAAACTCCAAAATACTAAAAACTGAACTAAATATATGTCATAATGGTTTCCAAATTATTAGACTTCAGGCAATGAAGGACAGTGATTCCTGCAAGATGGGCAACAAATATGGTGATTCCCATGACTGCTCAAACTACTGCTTGAGAAAGCTTTCAGGTCACAGGAAAAGCAGGGAGAACCAAGGAGGAGCCCAGGAATTTCCCTGAGCTGTGGAGACAGAGCTCAGACTCCAATGGGCTGATGTGACTACAGTTTGTAGGACAGAATACCAGAGAGGAAAGTGTTGCACGGAAATAAAGTTCAGGAGACTTGTAGAGGGTCCTCTTGAGTACTCAGCTGAAAGCTGTTCAGTACATGCCTTAGAGAAAACTATGTTAATCTAGAAGGTAAAGTAATCAAAAAGAATTAGAAGGGGCAATTTGCATCGCTCAAATAGGACTAGGAATAGTGTCCCTTGCCGCCAGCCAAACCAACTAAAAAATTTTAAATTTAGGGGGTATTGGGTACAGTACTTAGCAAGATCATGTATCAGGAATAGGGGAAAACTAACCTTGGGCTAAATGCTGTTTTTATTCACCACCCCCCCCAAAAAAAAAGCAAAAACGAAACCGGAACAAAGTATTTCTGCATAATAACCTCATCACACAAAAAAGTTCAAGGATGTGTAGAGGAAAACAAAATTAGAAAGCACTCAACAAGATAAAACTCAAAATGCCGGATACCAAGTTTTTAAAAAGAGGAAAATAGAGCCTGAGGAAAAAATATCAATTAAAAAAAGCAAATCAATAAAAACAAATCAACGATTGACACATGAAATAAAAATTATGAAAGGAGCCAAACAAAAAAAAGATATGTACTGTTTGATTTCATTAATATACAATTTTAGAAAACATAAGATAATCCCTCAGGAAAAGCAGATCAGTCATTTCCTGTGTACTGCGGTTGGGGCAGGGAGACAGGAGGGAGGCATTAGTGATGGATGTGGGGAGACTTTTGAAAGTGATGTTCGTTAACGTGATTGTGTTGATGTGTACATGGGTGTGTACTTATATCAAAACATATCAAATTGTATACTTTAAATACGTGCCGTTCAGTCTTTTTCAATTATACCTCAATAAAGCTTTTTTTTTTTAAAAAGCAAGAAAGGCAATCATTGGAAATGGCAGTCAATTCAGAACAGAACAAAGGGTGCAAAAGTAACAATGACTTTTCCTGAAAATTGCAGGGATTGCATCTATATGCACCAAGGAACGTTGTAGTGTCATTGAGGGTTGCCTCACAAAATGACAGGAGCATTTTTTGCTCGCTAAATCTGGCAATCCTACTTGTGTCCCTACCTTATACGGTAGAAATGGACTTCTCGGTTAACTCCAGTAGAGCACTATGTTTATGAATATGTATCATATTAGTTTATGAATATGTTTATGAATATGTATCATATTAGTAATTCCCAGTATTAGTTTATTTTAGAGTGTTAATAGTAGATAGCCCTTCTGAGAAAGCGAAGAGCAGAGGGCTATGGAATTATGTGTCATCGAGCTATAGGAACTAAATAAAGGTCTGGTAAACAAAAGTTTACAGGGTATTAGGAGGTCCCAACTAGATCTTATACCATCCTTGCAGAATCTCCTCTCTACAGAGCAGTGGTTAAAAAACTGATCTGGAGTAAAAACAGCATTGAAATACCAAATCCTATACTTACTAGCTGTGTGATGTCGGGGAATGTTTTATAACTTCTGGGTCTCAGTGCCCCCTCTCCATATAGACCAGGTACCAGAATATCATGTTATCTGTTTTGTTGGGGTTAACACTGATGGTACTGAAGTGTTTAGCCAGTGTGTGACACACAGTGAATACTGAATGTGTGACAGTTTTTAAAAATTATTCCAAAACAAATAATATGCCAAAGTAATATTTGTGATGCCTCAGTAATCACATACACAGCAGAATCTTTGACAAGCATTTTTCTCATTTACTGTTTTCTTGTCATTTTCATTACAAATTAATGGAATTATATCTTGTATAGTAATACATACAGGTTGTCGTGAACACCAGTGCACAACAAAGTATTTACTACAAAGAAATAGAAATTTGTCCCAAATTGTGACAATTTTATCTTATATGTTTTTGCTAATTAATTTGCCAATTAAATCTATTTACTGAATTTTCTAACATAACCTATATTTTAGTATTTTGAAGAGAAAAAACTATACACAAATGTATGTATTTGTCATTGGTGATTTTTTTCCCTCTCTTTAGTCCATTGGATTCTTATCTTTTGTAGTTATTTTTAGTGATTACATTGATGACCTCAATGGAAGCTGAAAAATTAAATAATTCCTAAATTGTGCCTTTTTACCTTTGGTTCACTTTTTATTCTCCTATTTCTATTAAAATAACAAACAAAAATGTCTGTATATTTATTAAGTGAACTAAGTTTATAAATGTTGTCTGCAGGATTAATCTCTTTAATGATTCAAATATTTTGAGATTTCAGTAGTGTTTTTGAATTTCCACTAAGATGTAACAAACGTCATCATGTAATAACTTATACACTGGGATCACAGTCTTAAAATTTAGGTTCAGATACATCCAAGTAAGCAAACACAAAATAGGCTTGAATTTCATGATGGAATAATCATCCTCACCTCATTGTGACCTTGCCAGATTTTCATTTTTATTTGCCATAACAGCAGTGTCAAGTGTGCATAGAGCTATTTATATTATGAAAAGGCATGGCCACCATAAACTCAATGGTCTTTACTTGTTATTAGTGATTTGACATGTGCTCTAACTAGTTAGCAGTGATAATTGTCATTAAACTCAAATGTTACTGGATTGGAATATGACTATTCTTAAGACACCCTCAAATCTTATGTAAATTTGAATGAGCGTTATTCAAAATATGAATCAAAACAACAGTGCGTTAGATGATAAATCTCGGTAAAGCACTGATGTCGTAAGTCGTAGGTCATTCTGTCATATAGAGCATCTTTTTCCCTTTAGCTAAGAAAAAAAGAGGGAGTGATGTTGATTTTTTTCCAAAATCAAGAAATGTGAAAACTTAATATTGTCATAATTGTTTATGGATAAGTGTGCAGACATTTGCAGGTAAATATTTTGAAAGTCTGAACTTTCTAAAAATTCTAAAATGCTGACAAATATAGTTTGTAAAATACATTTTAAAATGTATAGGGACTTCCTAGGTGGCGCAGTGGTTAAGAATCTACTTGCCAATGCAGGGGACACGGGTTCAATCCCTGCCCCAGGAAGATCCCACATGCTGCGGAGCAACTAAGCCCATGTGCCACAACTATTGAGCCTGCGCTCTAGAACCTGTGAGCCACAACTGTTGAGCCCATGTGCCACAACTACTGAAGCCCATGCACCTAGAGCCTGTGCTCTGCAACAAGAGAAGCCACCACAATGAGGAGGCTGTGCACCACAATGAAGAGTAGCCCCCGCTTGCCGCAACTAGAGGAAGCCCGTGCGCAGCAACGAAGACCCAAAACAGCCAATAAAATAATTTAAAACGTATAGCATAATCATATGTAAGAATAAGCAAGCTAACTTCAAAAACACCTAAATATTTTCTATTTACTGACTTTGCTGCATTTAAATCTCTCAGATTTATAGTGGGATATCATGTAGTGTGGCACTGCCTAGCTTTATGCATATGTATATATACACACACACACATGTATATACATATATATCTCTCACAACTAAATTTCCTATTGACTTAGGAATACATTATTTTATTTGAAATGTGTCTCAACTTAAGTTTTTGTGTTTTCAATTACTCTTATTAAGAGTTTAAACATATGTATACACACAAATGTAAAATATATAACTATATGAATAATGTTATATGAATTATGTATTATAATTTATGATACGTATTAAAGGGTACTTAGAAATTACACAGGGCTAGCAAATGAAAGTATAATTTGATGTTGCTTCTGGATTTTGAGATGGCCACATATGTAACTGAAGAGATCAGTGAAAGGGACTAAGTAATGATACCAAAGGTACTAATGACAATGTCATCAACTAAATTCTGATTGAAGAAACCTTATTTCTTAACTTAGCTGTATATAATAAATGTATGTATTTCTATACCCTTGATGATACCCAAGGTAAATTATCTATTGAAGCCTTCTAGGGAAGAAGCAGATTGCATTAAGAATAAAGGATTAGGTGCATTGAAAAAAAGAGTTTGGGTTTCTTCTGGATAGAAGTCAACATGTAGACTGAATAAGGATTTAACATTTGTAATAAATCTAAGTAAGTCGTTTAACTAACATGTTTTGTTAAATGAGCAAAAGTGTAAATGAGCTGAATCAATACATGATAAATGCAGTTGATTTGTAATCTGGTAAGAAATCATTTTCTAATGTATAATGATTACAAATGGACAAGGTCCCAGTGGCATTATCACTTGCAATGTCAGATACTGTATTACCTGGACAAAATGATGTCTTACCTAGGAATATTATGATGGAATAATAATATTTTGTACTTAGTTATCAGTACTGACTATATTTTTAGCAGGAAATTTTAAGCATGAAAAAAAGTCACTAAGAGTATATGGCAGCATATAAGTATGCTTTTCACATAGATAGCATTTTATAACAGGAAACAATGATAGGATATTGTAAACATCTTCTTTTGCCTACCTTTGTGTTTCAGCAGTTCAATATAACCACATTTCTCCAAAGACTCATTCTGTTATTGAAAGGTAATGGTGGAAACCAACTTAAGAACATGTAAAATGCAAGATTTTTTAATCAATGAGGAGCTATTAATTTAACCAACCCTTCCTGTAATAATATTGAGACAGACTGTCTGCCTGTTTTTACATTATAGCTAGCTTTGCAATCTGTGTAGAATTTAATGAGGTGTGTAATTTTTGTGAACTTATTGATTCTGAGAGATTCAAGGATTTTAATGCTACCGAACTGTAGTATTTTTACCTTTCATTTATCTTGTATAAAGCTAATAATATTTCAGTGCCAGCTGTTGATCTCTTTGCCCTGCTCTTATTATACGTTAACTATTTGTCTCTAAACATACGTGGAATAGGTATTTGGAAGAACATACAATTTAGTCTGTTCCCCTATTAAAATTCTTTATATTCTATATTCAGGTTTTTCATAGTTCAGTTAGTTTCTTCGTTTGAGATGCATTATCTAGAACTCCTAGATTTCTGTACAGACTCATTATGTCTCATTTATCTATATAAGAACCACATACTTTGTCTCTCAACAGTATTTCTATGCTCCGGAAAATTAAAACAGCTTCTGAGCCATTTAAGATGACATGCAATTCACAAGAACAAACTAGTATACCATCGTCCCTTTTTATCCATGGGGGATTTGTTCCAGGAGCCCAAGCAGATATTAAAGTCCATGGATGTTCAAGTCCTTTATATAAAGTGGGGCAGTAGAGTCAGCTTTCCGTACGGGGGGATCTGCATCGTAGATTGAACCAAAATTCGATTCCTGGTTGGCTGAATCTGCAAATGTGGAACCCACAGATGCAGAGGACCGACTGTACTCTCTGTTACTTCTGGTAGTGTAAGAGGTCTGACGTGGTGAAATATCGAATAAATTATATGAAAATATATCACATGTAATTTGAAAACCAGTTTTATAGCATTGCATGTGACTAACCACAGCACGGTATTAATGGCTATTTATCCAACACAAACCAGAGAATGTTGTGAGTGTTTGCTTTATTTTATAACTTATTATTTGAATTATGCAAGGATAATATCTATGATATTTGC
Organism: Hippopotamus amphibius kiboko; assembly: GCF_030028045.1. Lineage (NCBI taxonomy): Eukaryota > Metazoa > Chordata > Mammalia > Artiodactyla > Hippopotamidae > Hippopotamus > Hippopotamus amphibius. The sequence continues at coordinate 67,299,708 of NC_080189.1, read as the reverse complement.
AAAATGATAACATTCAAGTTTTAATATACTCATAAAATTATTCAAAGAAAGGCTGCTCAAATTCTACTCATAGGCCGCCCAGAATTAAAGTTAGTGGCTGCATGGCATGTTTTCTCATCATGCTAACCCTAAAATTTCTGAAAGAGAAGAGATCCCTGCTGGTAATTAAAAGCAGAGACGAAAGAAATTCTGCTTTACTTTTTATGTAGAGCAATTCTGGGTAACTTTCATCTTAAGAAAAATACCAAGGTAGAGGAGAGGTTGTACCCCTGCTTAAAAGTTTTAAAAAACCTTTGGTTTAGTAAATATTGATACCTATTTTAATTCTTTGGAGATCCATCAATTAAAACTAGAATAAGTAGCCCAGAATTGATACTTTGATATACATGACCAACAAACAAGAAAACCCACATGTACCTAATGGAGGGTTGATGGTTTTAACATTTGTTTCCTACCTATAACCAAACATCCCCTCTATCCCTTATTGACGCAGTCTGATCAATAGCCTTTAGTGTAGAACCTTGTCTGCAACATTTTAAACGTCAGAGTAAGTTACATCTACTCTTTACTCTTTATGTGTCCAATTGTATAATTTTCCAATATTACTTAGGCATATTTTTCCTTACAGAAATTAAATTGTCTTTTTTCTAAAACAGCATTCCGTGATCTTACCTGTTATTCTATTCTTTGCCAGATGACCATTATGAAGGATGTTTTTAGTTGCCCAAGTTCCTTTTGGGAACTGATAGGTGTGTATAGGGAACTGATAGGTGTGTATATATATATATGGCTCTGGGATTTCAGAGGCAGGCAATATTACTTCTATTTTGGGAAATCAAGAATGCTTCATGCAGGAGGTAGCCTATCACTGTTTAATTTAGTTACTCTTTACCCCAAATGAAATAGAAATGAAATAGATCCTGCTTGTTTATAGGTTCTCAATCTTTAACATGCATCAGGATCCCTAGAGGGCAGATTTGTGGGCTCTACCCACAGAATTTGTTATTCAGTAGTTTTGGGGTGGGTTCTAGGAATTCCCTTTTCTATCAGGTACTCAAGTGGTGCTGATTCTGCTCAGCTTAGCCATTCTGCTGATTGGCTAACACATTTTGAGAACTCTCAGTATAGAGCTAGACAATAAGTCAATTGGGCTAAGCTATCTGCCTTTAATTCTTAAGGAAACCTTAGGCTTAATATTCCCAAATGATCCCCTAATTTATTTCCATCTTTTTCCTTTATCATATGCAAACAACTGCATATTTACTCTGGATTTCCTTGAAATGTGGCATTAATTCTCTCTGGCTAAATATTTTTTCTTGCTTTCGATTTACCCTAATATTTTTTAATTATTATTTTTTTCTAATTGCCGTTTGTATTGTTTGTCTCATGGCAACCTATTCATTAATTTCTGTTTTTAACTACAGGATCCCAGATGCTAGGTTAAGAAGAAGAGAAAAAGAAATTATTTCCATTTTGTGGTATTAAATCACATTAAATACCTACACTCAAAATAGATTTTTTTTCTGACTACAACAGGGATATATACTTGTCTTAGACTGGTTTCCCCAGGAAGCAGAACCTTAAGCAAGGATTAAGTGCTATTCCTTCATTATAGAATGCAGTCCTGGAAGTAGGGACAAGAAAAAAAAAGTGTGGCAGAAAAGGAGGGAGAGCCAATAAGAGGATGTGTTTTCAGCCTGACCAGCACTTGGGTATCAAGGACAAACTGCTCAACTTCCTGAGACTGTCCCCTGAGAGGTCTTATAAATGATTGCTTTTTGTGGCAGTCCATCAAAAAGAGGAAAAGAATACATCCACCAGTTCCTTTCTCTCACTGATCAAAGTTGAGCCCCACAAAGCACTAAGTTCCCCTGCACTTCCTGATTGTGTACATGTGAGCTCCATAGGACTTGGTGTTACATGCCTCGTCATCACTAGGGAAGCTCCAAGGTCTGTACCCACAAACAGGTGCTCAGAGGTCATGGAGAAATGGATTAGCCCTAGGCTGGGACAGATAAAAATGGCCAAATCTCCAAGATACAGTTTGGAGGCTGAAAGAATCTAAAGTGATTCATAACGTATGATATAAATACTCATTGCAGAACATCATCTTCCTTGTTCCCTCTGCGTTTTTATGATGGTGTCGAACATTTTCTAGCTTTGAAATTCATGGTTGCCCTGATCTCTAGGAAAGCAATCTCTCTTGACTCTGCTCTTACCTCCTGAGGAGTCCTTCTCAAGCTTTAATGTGAATATCTTTTATGTGGGTGACTTTTCCTTTACATACCACTTAAACACATTGTTTGGATTTCTGTACTTGGTCATCTTCTCTTCTCACTTCCACTTGCTCTGATGATTTCATCTACTTATACTGTCAACTGACAACTCTATGCTTAATGCTCCAAAAGTGTATCTCATGCCCAGATCTTGTTACTGAGCTGCAGGTGCATGTATCTCATGGCATACTCTCCATTCCTATCTGCATGTTTTGTAGGAATTTCGACATTTTCAAGTTTGAACAAATCTCCCATCCCAGAATTTCTACTGTTTCTCCTTTATTTCTTAACATACCATCAGTCTTCACCTTCCTTGTTCAGTCTTCATGTAGTGGGGATAGTGTTTTGTTTGTTTTTAATGTCTTGACTCTGTCTAGCCCTCTCCATCCGCATTACTAGTATGCTCATGTGGGTCACTGTCACCTCTAGCTGGGATGACTGCCACACACTTCTAATTGATAACTTCCTTTTACACTTCCTCCTTATTCTACTGCATTGTTCCCCATAAAGAGCACACATCTTGATTTGCTTTTCACTTACTTCTTCAGTTTAAGCATTAACTGCTTCTAGAGAGTTGCCCCAAGTGTCACACCAGGTCAAACTAAGTCACGTACACTTCCCTGAATCTACTACATTTTGACTTACCTTCAGGTCTTTTGAATTCCTTTTGCATGAACTCACATTGAGTTCACTCTTTATCTGACTCATGTTTATAGATTCTTTCAATATTCAGCTTATCTAGGAGGTCCCAACTTAACAGTCCTACCTCCAACCCAGAATAGTCATGCTTCTTGTGTTTTTTATTTTGTTTGCTCAGGTTGCACTGCGCTTACTCTCATCAAAGACTACAGATAGGCAATCTGTATTCTAATTGCTATTTACTTATGCATTCACTTATTTAAGTTGTGAATTTCTTGAGGACTAGAACTGCCTTGAATAGATCTTGACCCATGTTAAATAGCCAATACATGCTTAAATAATACATAATATTATTTACTGATGAGGTAATTTGCTACATATGTTCTATGAGTCATCTCATGTTATTCCTTTTTTGGCTGAAGAAACTGTGTTTCAGAGAGTGTAAATAAATTGCCCTAAGTCAAATGGCCAGTAAGAGACAAAGCCAGATTCAACTTCAGGCATATCTGATTCCAGAACATTTGTCTTTACTGCAGAGCTACACTGAAGATGCAAGGATTCAAATTTTCACTCTGTCTCTTGTCAGATTAAGGCTTTACTTGACCCCTTTACAAAGCCATGTCTCAATCTGCCAAAAATGGGAGGGGATACATGTGATGGGCTTTTTAGATAAATAAACAAATATTCCATACTAGCATAGAGTTAATAATAAACACTTGTTATTCTTAATACTTTACTTGTTTACTTAAATTTTAAAAGTGCAAGCATGGGGAGTATAAACTATAGATCATTTAGTAATCATGAATGGACTTAAAAATTCATAGTTCATCAGCATTTAATAGAATAGGAACCTTCCACTTTCCTATAAATACAGGAAATAAAAGCAATTATATCATGAAATACTATATTCATCAGAGGCATTTTATTTGAAATGTATAGGAAATTACTGTAGAGAAATAATACTAAGATGGAGAATCTCAAAGGCAATGTATCCTTTTACTGTAACTTTACGCCTATCGATGAACTGACAAAAACAAAATTGTAGTACATTTACCTGGGTTAAACACCAAGGGGGGCCAGTAGAATAACATTTAACATTGAAGACCTGAGGAAAACCACCTAAGGCAGGCTTGCACTTTTTGGCAAGCTTGTTGGTCTTTATTCTTGATATATTTTTTTTCAGGAGAGCTGAAGAATAATATTACTGCTAGTTAGTAACTTTTAACAATAGTCTCTTTTGAAAGATTAAGAAGATGTGTGTATATGTAAATGAATGAATATATACATTTATATACACACACATACATACACACCAACCAACAATATATAAATGAAACATATTTAACAAGTCCGATTTTCCTTCTAACTTAATAGGGTTCAATAAATGGAAAACTGTGCAGTCAGAATAATGAAAAGAGGACATAATTTATCTTATTCTGTTTGTGTCCTTTCTATGTTCTTTTGTCCTTTGATTGCACTGGTGGATAATATTATTTTGTTCCCAAGGAAATATGTCCCTTTGATTAGGTTGTAGATATTCTCTCATTTGTCACTGTTCTATCAAGCTATGCCATGTAACAGCAGGAACTCTTGATTATTTAATTGCTTGTAAGAACTCATTAAATCCAACTATCAATCATGGGACATATGGTAAACATCACCCAATGGCGTGAGAGGTTGTAGCAATGATCTGTCACTACGGCAAACCCTCTTTTCAGCAATACAGACTTTGGTTTAGTTGTCTGATCATGATTATTTTTAATTGATATTGATTTACAAGTCAGGGTTCATCTAGTTGCCTTAATCCACACTTTGAAGTTAATAATATAAGCATTTGTAATTTTATTAGAAACATACTCAAATGAATCTTTTCTGCTTTGTACCCGATTTTCTTCTGAGTAATTGAATTTATTTTTTTTCAAACAGTGCATAATAAATTTTAAAATCTATTATTTTTCTCTTGATAGAATTCAAATAGTACTCCTTAATAAATAGAGTTTACAAAGTCAATATCAATACTTAGTTATAATCAGTTGTGGGGAAGCAGCATCTGTAGAGATTATTTCTGAAATGGTCCTTTTCAAATAAGAGAAAATAAAAACATCTATTTTTCTAGGACTAAAATTGTCAAGCTTAAAACTAGTGTATCTTCCATTAAATAAGCAGAATTTTTTTTAAAAATGTGTATTTACAGTGAAGGTTTAGAAGCATCTAGCCCTCCATGTATTCAAGACCAGGATACACAACTGCCTTTAGGAATACAGTGTAAGGTTAAATTTGAAATAAAGTTCTAATTCATTAGCCTGTTTCCTAGAAAACCATACATCTATTGGTTATCTAAATCAGCTACACTTAAAGGTAAGAAAAAATCAAGCCCCCATCTTTCTCTTCACATGGATTAATACACATTGAAACCTTTAGAAAATTCTAATTCTGACCATTGTGAGGTGATACCTCATTGTGGCTTTGACTTGCATTTCTCTAATGATTAGTGATGTTGAGCATCTTTTCATGTGTTTGTTGGCCATCTGTATGTCTTCTTTGGAGAAATGCCTATTTAGGTCTTCTGCCCATTTTTGGATTGGGTTATTTGCTTTTTTGGTTTTAAACTGCATGAGCTGCTTGTATATTTTGGAGATTAATCCTTTGTCAATTGCTCTGTTGGCAAATATTTTCTCCCATTCTGAGGGTTGGCTTCTTGTCTTGTTTATGCTGTCTTTTGCTGTGCAAATAAATGCTGGAGAGTGTGCGGAGAAAAGGGAACCCTCCTGCACTGTTGGTAGGAATGTAAATTGGTACAGCCACTATGAAAACAGTATGGAGATTCCTTAAAAAACCTAAAAATAGAACTACCATATGACCCAGCAATCCCACTCCTGGGCATATACCCTGAGAAAACCATAATCCAAAAAGAAATTTATAACACAATGTTCACTGCACCACTCTTTACAATAGCGAGGACATGGAAGCAACCTAAATGCCCACCAACAGTTGAATGGATAAAGAAGATGTGGCACATATATATAAGGGAATATTACTCAGCCATAAAAAGGAATGAAATTGAGTTATTTGTAGTGAGGTGAATGGACCTAGAGTCTGTCATACAGAGCAAAGTAAGCCAGAAAGAGAAAAACAAATACTGTGTGCTAACGCATATATATGGAATCTAAAAAACTGGTAGTAATGAACCCAGTGGCAGGGTAAAAATAAAGAGGCAGATGTAGAGAATGGATTTGAGGCCATGAGGGTGGAGGGGAAGAGGAAGCTGGGACGAAGTGAGAGAATAGCACTGACAGAAATACACTACCAAAATAGATAGCTAGTGGGAAGCTGCTGCATAACACAGGGAGATCAACACGATGCTTGGTGATGACCTAGAGGGGTGGAATAGAGAGCGTGTGAGGGAGGCTCAAGAGGAAGGTGATATGGAGATATATGTATAATAAATATAGTTGATTCACTTTGTTGTACAGCAGAAACTGGCACAACAGTGTAAAGCAATTATACTCCAGTAAAGAACTTTAAAAAAAAAAAAAAGAAAAAGAAAATCCTAATTCTAGTGGCTTTCAGAATTACACACCAAAAAGAGAAGCACATACATGTGGAGGAACTAGTTAAGATTCCAATTTTGAACTTCCTCAACACCTCCTGCAACAAATCTTTCTGACTGGTGCTTAAACTGCAGAAACAGTTCACTGTGGTTCCCTAGATTCTCCTGGAAGACTGAAGAGATGAAAAGTGTCACTTGTCCTCCGAGCAAAGAACCAACTGATTGATTACTGTGGGGGTGAATCTCAGAAGGCTGAAGACACTCCTGTTTTGAAAGTATCTCTGGTGAGGTAGGATTGATCAGAGACAATCGGAGGGTAATACATACAATAGCTATTTACTCTTTTCTGCATTGGAGTGGCACAGGGACAGCATTGGATTATATGTAGGTTGGTTTAAACCGTGGAATTACTACTATGTCTGTAAGAATAGAAGCAAAAAAAAAAAAAAAAAAAAAAACCCAAAAGACAAGAATAGAAGCACCACAAGGGCAAAAGTTTGGTCACGTGATTTTGCTCTTCAAGATTAAAATAAAAATACAGTAGGTGAACAAGCTTTTGTAGTATGAATGAATGAATGAGCGAATTACTATCATACCAGTGACTCTTATGTCAAAATCTTTCTTCAGAAAAAGAATGGGTTGTTTTAGAGTTTCTGCTTAATACTAGGTTAATACTAAGGCTGTTAATCATTTTGCTCTACAATATGCGAACATTTTACAAACAGTACCTCATTTAATTACATAGCAAGTTAATATTGATGAAATGGTTAGATGTGGTAGGCACTTTGGTAAATGCTTTACCTAAGTTACGTCATATAATTATTACTATAAACATATGTGAAATAGGTACTAATAGTCCCATTTTACAGTAAAGGAAACTGTGGTTTAGTAAAGAGATACAAGTAGTAAGTGACCCAGTCCATACTGGAATCCAAGTATGCCTCACTCTTGAGTCTTCACTCATAGTTCTACAACTGGAGCCAGTAATTATAGGGCCCCTGTACTGCTACTCTCTTCTTTAACTCATTGCTGATTGGTTACAATGCATGTCCTCAGAATCCTGCTCAACACAGGGCTCCCTGCAGGCACTGCCCCTTGGTGTGGGAGTGAAACCATCTCACTATTCATGTGTTATTCTAAACTGCTCTTAATCACTCACAGTATAAGTACAATTACATTTATAAGTCAGACATGCATAGAAACAAAGCAATTACCAACTGGATATGAGAAGCAAAGATAGTAAAATCATGATACTGTGTGCAAAATTATGAACATTTGGAATTTTTCCAGTTTCTCTGTAACATTAAAATCCTGAATACACACAACAGATGTCAACTGTTTCTCAGCTCACATCAGGCAAGGGTTGGGCCTAGAGAAGAGTTTTCAACCCTGAAGACCACTTAACCTTTATTTTTGTTAGTCACACGTGACTAAACACATCTGAACAGCTTATTTTTCTGGGAAGAACACTAGGATTTTTCTTCCTAGGGGTTAATTCTTGAGTTACGTGTTTTTTTTCTTTAATATTAATCCACATATGATCTTGTTAGTGGCACTACAGGATTTAATGTCCCCTGTCTATGAAGCTTGGCCTGGAATTAATAAAGGTTCCTCACTTTGCACTCCTAGAGCATTTTGATCTTGAAACAACTGTATCACTTATACTTGTATATACAATTTATACCTTTGTATTTCTGTCATCCCCAGTTGTCTCTGAACTCCCTGAAACTAATTTTTTTTAAAAGCTGTGTCTTACCTATATTTGCACAAATTATGCAGTATAAATTTCATCTTGTAAATTCTAATATCCCTTAATTGAATGGACGGATTAATGACATAATCTTACGTACACCTCTATTCTAGTATACTTCATATTCCACTTTTTATTTCATCCTCTATTTATCAGTTTCTACGCTTGATCTTCCTCCCTCATCTTCAGATTGCCCACAGCACCAAGAGGCAACAATCAAATGTTGATTAAACTGAATGAAACCCATTTTCTAATCACTGACCTGCATATTCAATCTGTCAAATTTCTGGTTATGTTACCTAAGTCGATTATGCATATTGCCTGTAGTTCCCAGATATCCAACTTCTTGTTGTTTAGAAGCATTATGTAGATAAAATTAAGAGTACTTGAATTGTTGGGGTAAATGATAGGCTTACTAGAAGTAAGTAGTAGATCCTAATAAACCAATATAGGTTTCTCTACTTGAAGCCTATTTACAGTTTACCGTATCAAGAAACCAACACTGCTATATGGAACCAGTGAAAATGACAGAAAGAATACAAGGAGGTCCTGTATTCATATAGGACAGGCAATCTGTGATGCATTTGTCTTTTTATGATTAATTTAGACATTTTCACTAATAGATTCAAAGATAATTGCCAGATAAACAGCTGTGCTATCCCTATAACAGGAGAGGAAATGAGTAAGGGATATTAAATAAGGAAAAATGTTGCTCAGGTGCATTAATCTGGAATATGGAGCTCATTGTAAGATGTTCTGTCTTCCTTGGTATTTGGATTTAAAAACTGGAGAATTAAGGCATAAGGATATGATAGGGCATCATGAGAACAAATAATCTCCTTATGAAACCAAGTGATTATAATAATATAATTATTTATGTGTGGAAGAGATTTGCCATTTCATTATTCAGTCTTTTGCCAAAACTTACAATATACAAAAAGGAAATGTTTAAAACATTTTTTTAAATGTGTATAAATCCTGAGTCAAACAACATGTTTTAAAGAATGTTAGGAATATAGAAAAACTCATAATAGGTGTTCCCTTGTTTATTTTAATTCATTTTTTATTTGCAGATAGGAATATTTGTGATTGTCCAAGTTGTAAAGTGCTGAAACTATCAATGATTTCAAAATTGTTTGTTTTATAATGTAACTATTTGTATTTTAAAATCAAACTCCTAGAAAATACATAGCCTATTTGTAAATCTGGACGAGATGATCAGTCAGTATCATCAAATTTACTAAATCTGATTTGATGCCAAATGTAAATAGACAATTGAATTTAGTAGTTGCCTTAATAAGTTAAGTAATATCATAGATGATTTGGTAACATTTGTATAAAACTGTTTTCCTATTCTGTTTGCTTGGTGGACTTTTCATGAGGTAGTGCACTGCTGTACTTTTAAAAATCTTTGCACACATAAACTATTAACTCAGGCCTTTATAGACTTAATATATTGATGGGAACTGCATTATACTAATTTTATGACTTTCAGATAGGTTAGTGCCAGTGAGGTCAGCTCAAGAGTAATGAATGCCATTTTAAAATACCAAGAAGCGTGATTATTTTCATGCTGATATTGCTGTGGAAAAACACCAAAGAGGTTGTGAGATTATGCCACAAAGTAGAGAAACTGTTCCAGGAAGTAAGTGCATAAACTCAGCTATGCAAGTATACAGAAAAACCCATTAAAACCCATTAAAAGGACCCAAACTGTAGATAGAAGATAAAAAAGGATTGATCAGCTGCATCCATGAAGGCATTTATTAATTAAAAGTACATTTTTATATATTGTGATGTAATAAATAGTTTGGTTGTATAGGTTAATTCCCTCAGATCTGTATGTACCAAGGGCTATTAGCATTGATCAATTATGCAGTATGACATTTAACATTTCTGATAGATTGTCTAAAGGAGTGCTGTACCTGCAGCTTTGCTTCTGGTATTTACACAGCAGTTTAGTCTGGCTACAATTAATTGTGAAGTATTCCTAACACAAGTGGGACTATACCTCAAATAAGCATGTGCTTTTGTGGTTGTGTGATTCTATTCTAGAACCAGAATTAAGTCTCCTGGAACATAACTGTCTTGATCACCACAAAACACAGAGTTCCTCTGCCATGTGTAAACATTATTGGGTATCACTGGCAGTAATGAACCTAAATATCCCAAACATGGGGATGTATTATACACATAATGTAGAAACATAGTTCTATAATTTATATAGTAATAATATGTGATGCCATCAACTTAATTTTTTGTAAATTACCATAGGGACTTTATCAATAATTTTTCTTTTTTTTTTTCTAAGTCAGCTTCTCCATTAACAAGGACCTACTGTATAGCACAGGGAACTCTGCTCAATATTATGTAACAACCTAAATGGGAAAATAATTTGAAAAAGAATAGATACATATATAACTGAATCCCTTTGCTGTACACCTGAAAATAACACAACATTGTTAATCAACTATGCTCCAATATAAAATTAAAAAAAAAAACCTTTAATAAAAGATGTTTGGAAAATTTTTTGAGCTGGATAAAGTTTTAAAAATCTATCCAAATATTTATTTTTAAGGGCCTAAATGGTTCACTAGGGAAAAGTGGAACACATAGTAAAGTAGAACGAAAAACAAAACAAAACAAAAGCATCTACGGCAAAGACTGAAAATGTATTTATATAAGACATTTTTCAATTTATAAAAGAATCTGCATCTTTAATATTTTAATTTTGCCAACCATCCCATAAGGCATTCTGCCTTTGCTGAATATATAGAAGAATAAGACTTCAAAAGTCATAATTCATGGAGCATTGGATAGGCTTCCAAAGGTTCCTTCAGTATGGGGGAATAAATAGCTATAGGTTAATTCTCTTGTGCTAACTTAAAAAAACCTTAAAACCAAGCCAGTAAAGGATCAACTGTTTTCAAGTAACTAGCTGAAGATTATTTATAGAAATTTAAAACTATCCAGCAATCAGCAAGGTAAAATTCACCATGGCTGATATCCAATAAAAAAACAACAGTCTTTCAAAGAAAAAAATATTATGAGAAGAAATTATGATAGAATTTAGAATTTCTGTCTAAAATGACACACAATGGAAAAACAATAATCTCATCAGTGAGCTGTGGAACAGTTTTGAGTGACTTAATGTACATGTAATTGGAGTCCCTGGAAGACAGAAACTATCTGAAGTGATAATGGCCAAGAATTTTTTGAATTTGACAAAATCTGTAAACATGCAGATCCAAAAAGCTCAGTGAACCCCAACCACAAGAAACATGAAAAGAAGTACTCCAAAATAAATTATAAGCAAATTTCACAAAACATTAAAAAGAAAAATCATAAATCCATCCAGAGAAACAAGAAACATTACACAGAAAAAAAAAAAAAACAACTAACTTCTCATTGAAACAACACAAGGACATTTGTAAAAGCCCTAAAAACAAACACATCAAAACCCTGTGAATGTACAATTTGTTATCTAGCAATAATATCTTTAAAAACAATGATAAAGAATTTTTCAGATATCCATAAGCTGAAAAAGTTCATAACCAATAGAAATGTATCCAAAGAAATAGCAAAGAAAGTCCTTCAAGCACAAAGAAAATGAACATATGGATCAATAAAGGGAATAGAGAGCATCAAAAATGGTAATTACATTGGAAAATATATAATATTCAAAATATTTAAATCTTATTAGTAGATAACTTATTGTTTAAACAAAAGTAATCACAATGTGGAGTTTATAACTTATGTAGATGTAAAATGTATGACAAATTAGTGCGAAGGCTGGGAGTAGAGAAGAGGAAGGATATAGTTTTAAGGTGCTTATACCAGACATGAAATGGTTTGGAATTACTTGAAAGTAGACTATGATAAATTAATGTGCTATAAATCTTAAAATAGCTACTAAAATAACAAAGATCTATAGTTGATAAGCAAATGTAAGAGGAAAAAAGGAATCATAAAAAAAAAATAAGCCCCAAGCAAATCAGAAAAAGAGGACAAATAAAATACATATCAAGATTACAGATTTAACAGTAACCATATCAATAATCGAATTAAATGTAAATGGTCTAAATTCCCCATGTTAAAAGGGGGAGATTGTCAGATTGGATGGAAAAGCAATATCCAACTATAGGCTGCCTAGAAAGAATACACATATATACTTTATATTCTACTAGTATATATACTAGTAGAGAACACACACACACAAAGAGGACAAAAGTAAAAGGATGGAAAAATAAATACCAAGCTAACACTAATAATAAAGCTAGAATGACTATAATATTAAACAAGTCAATTTTAGAGCAAAGATTATTACCAGAAACAAAAGGGTCATTTCATGATGATAAAGGGGTCAATTAATCAAAGGAACAAAAATAAAAATAAAAAAATCCTAAGCATTTGTGCATCTAGCAAAAGTGCTTCAAAATACATCAAATGCTGATAGAACTGTAAGAAAAATAGACAAATCCACAATTATAATTGGAGAATTAATATCCCTCTCTCATAAGTGATAGAGTAAGCAACAAAAAAAAATCAGAAAGGATATGTATGTTTTGAACAACACTATCAACCAACTTGACCTAATAGATATTTATAGAACAGTCTGCAGAACACCCACTTCTGTCATGAGCACATGGATAATTTACCAAGATAAACTGTATTCTAAGCCATAAAACAAGTCTCGTATTTCAAATAATCAAGTCATCCAAATTATGTTCTATAGTCACAATGGAGTTGGAAATCTAAACAGAACGATATCTGGAAAGTTGCAAATGTTGGAAACTAAAAACATTTTTAAATAATCTGTAAGTTAAAGGGGAAAATAAGAAGTAAAATTAGCATTTGTAAATAAATGAAAATGAAATCACAACACATCAAAAGTTGTGAAATGTAGCTAAACCAGTACTTATAGGAAAACAAAGCACTTAATGCCAATATTAGAAAAGGAAGGTCTCAAATCAATAACCTCAGCTTCTACTTTGAAAAACTAGAAAAAGAACAAATCAAAACCAAAGTAAAGAGAGCTGAGAAATTACCAAATATAAGAACAAACATTAATGAAATACAAAACAGAAAAGCAATAGAGGGAAACAATCACAACAAAGGTTGGTCCTTTGGGGAGATCAAAAAAATTCATACACCTCTAGTCAACTACTAAGAAAAGAAATGGAAACAATGATGCAACTTAATCAATATCAAAAATGAGACAGGTTATAATATCACTATAGATTCTATGGAAAGGATAAGAAAATATTATGAACAACTTTATCCAATAAAATCTACTTAGATGAATGGGCAAATTGCTTGAAGGACACAAGTGACTATAGCTTATTCAAGATAAAATAGATAACCTGAGTTGCCTTAAAACTATTAGAGATTAAATTTGTGGGTTAAAACCTTCCCACAAAGAGAACTCTACACCTAAATGGCTTGACAAATTCTCCCAAACATTTAAGAATAATACTAAATCTGCATAAAAGCTTCTAGAAAACTAGAGAGAAAGAAATATTTCCTCACTTATCCCATGAATCTAGTTTACCCAGATACCAAAAACACTACAAGAAAAGAAAAACACAGGCGAATAACCTCCTGAATGTAGATCTAATAATTCTACACAAAATTCTAACAAATCAAATCTACCATTATATAAGATGCATAATGCATCATGGCCCAGTGAGTTTTACGACAGGAATGCAAATTTTGCTTAATTTTAAAAAATTAATATAATTCGCAACATCAATAAACAGCAAGAAAGATAATCTCAATAAATGTAAATGCTCATCAACAGATGAACAAACAAAAATTATGTCCATGCAATGCAATACTACTCAAAAAGGAATGAGCTCTTGATTTATAAGTACATATTAAAATAAACATGCTGAAAGAAAGCCTGTCAAAAGAGAATGCATACTGTGTGATTTTATTTATATAAATTTCTGGAAAATTCAAACTTCTCGTTACTGACAGAATGCAAATTAGTGGATCCCCAGGGAAAGGTCAGGTGAGGGAGGAAGCGGGGGTTTGGGAAGAGCTAGAAGAGATGAATTACACATGAGCACAAGGACTTCTTTGGGGGTAATGGAGATATTCATTATCTTGATTGTAATCATAGTTTCATGGGTGTGCACATGTCGAATGTCAAGTTGTACACTAAATATGTGCAATTTATTATATGCTGATTATATCTCAATAAAGCTGTTTAAAAAAAAGAAAACAGACAAAATACAGAATATCAGAGTCCATCTGACATCCTGCATCAGAATCTCCAGAATCAGTGTTAGCCCTACCTGGCTGATGGGAAGCGGTCTTTAGCACTAGCCTCTGCCACTCCCTTTCTCCCCAATTTCCAAAAGACTTACTTGATTCTTGAAGAGGGACAATTTTTAAAAATCTTTATTTTGTGTTAGAGTATAGTTGATTAACAATGATGTGTTAGTTACAGGTGCACAGCAAAGTCACTCAGCCATATCCATACAAGTATCCATTTTTTCTCAAATCCCCATCCATCCAGGCTATCACAGAATATTAAGCCGAGTTCCCTGTGCTATACAGTAGGTCCCTGTGGGCTATCTATTCTAAATATAGCAGTGTGTACATGTCAGCCCCAAACTCCCAATCCATCCTCCCCCGTTTACCCTTCCCCACCAGTAACCAGGGAGGGGGATGATTTTAATTTTTTCTTTAAGTTCCATTAAAAGTGCTACGTGAGTCAAGCTTCAAGAAGGTCCTTTGTGTCACCTTTGACCTGTCACGTGTAAGAATCACTTGTGAAAATCAAGAATCACCAACTTACCAGAAAAATATACTTAAAACACTTTATAGGAAATTCTGGCTTGTTGACAAGATTCATACAGTGTCAAAGCAATTTCACTCAACATAAATGTGTAGGCATGACACTGAAAGAAATGTATGAGAATATTTATAGAAACATTATTATAGTAGCCCCAAACACTAACTAACCAGTGTTCAATTTATAGCATAGGTAAATAAATGGTGAAATATTTATACAATGGAATACTATGCAGTAATGAAATAGTATACAGCTACACTCAGAAAATGGATGAATTCTAGAAATGTAATATTGAGGGAAATGAACTAGACACAAATATTATATAATGTAATTCGATTTTAAATATAGTTCAAAAATTGGCAAAATTAATAATGTTAAAAACTGTTAACTTTTGGATCAGAACAAGGAGAGTAATTGGAAGGGGGCCTAAAGTAGTCTCTGGGATGTTCATCAATGCTCTATACTGAGGAGTGATTACATGGATATGCTCACTATTTTTCATTTAATCCTATGCTTAATGACATGTGTTAGTTCACTAAAAAGAAACAAAATTTTAAAAAGTCAATAAAATTAGTCCATTAACAAGAGTTACTTAGGAATCTAAGTCAGGGTCTCATAAAAATATTTTTAAAATCAGATTTTAATTCAGGTTAAATTATGGTAATTAATAATCAGTTCAGGTGCTATGTTATGATTCAGATAATTTCTAGATGTTACCTAGAGTTATAGAGTTCTACTTGTGATAAACATTACAATTTGACAAAAACACATATCAATTGCTTTGATTCAGTTAGCCATGCCTGTGAGTTGGTTGCTGTATACCTGGAATAACTTATTTGATTTCCAGGCTAAGACTCTTGTAAAATGAAAACCTACCAAAAATTATAGATTATGGGCCTTTGTTTTTGCATGATCACTATGATACCTAAGTATTAGTTTCATCACTGACATGTATTACATTTATACAAACAATTAGGCACCACCTATCCCTGCCTTCCTTATCTTTTTAGTTTCAGTTCTACTAATCTTTAGGAAGTCTAAAAGAGCAAAAATGTCTATTTGAAAAATTTGATATATTTATCAGTATTAAACATAACACATTATTTTGGAATTCCTTTGGTGACATACTAGGGGATATACTTCTCTTCTCTACCTCTGTCCTTTTTAGTACTTTTTTAAGTCATATTTCAGATACCTCTCTGGGATGTTGGTACAATATGCTGAGTACGTTTCCCCACCTGCCTCTCACCTTAGTCACGACCACGTTCAACAGGAATTCACTATGTTTGGGGTACATGCAAGAGAGATGTGTTCGTTGAGTTTAAGTCTCTGATAGCCTGTGATACCGATGATGTCATCTTGAAAGCTTTTATTTCCTTTGCATATCTACATTTTTTAAATTCTTCATTGTGGTGGAGTGAAGAGACTTCTAACTCCATATTAATGGCTCAATCTCTTAGAACCTGGCACTTTCTCAGCTTAAAAATGAAGATTATAAAATCAACTTCATCAGATGACTTTAAGGAATATATGTGGTAACATGTATAAATTACCTAATAAAATAATTGGCAAGTAATGAATACCTAATAAACGTTTAGAACTTCTGGAGGTGGGGAGAGGCATAGGAGAGGAGGAAAGAGAAGGGGATAAGGAAGTAGTAACAATGTTATACATTTAATAATATAAGTCACTAATGTAAAGAAAAATGATTAATAGAAAAATAAAGAATATAAAGTATTATTCCAAGAATTTGTCTTTTTAAGCAGGTTGATTATGAAAGAGGAGTTTTTTGTGCCACCATGTTACAATATCCAGAACATTACATTTAAAATAGATGTACAACTGCCTCTTGTCACATATCATAAATTTAGTCCCTGAGATGGTTTTAAAATGTTTTTGTAAATATTTTTAGCATCTTAGGCTAATAAGAAAATGATATCTTAAATTATTATGTTGGTAGAGACAAAATAGGTTAGTGGTGAGCATAACTTAACAAAACAGTACTCTATTATTGTAAAATGATATTTACAAAAAGCTACAGGCATTAAAGAAGAAGAGAAGAAAGGGGAGGTGGTGGAGGAGGAGGAGGAAGGAAAAAGAGGAGGGGGAGGAGCACTCACAACAAAAAGCAGCAGGATGAAGGGGCATCCTAGCTTGCATCACGGAAGGGAGCTGTGAAAATCTTGAGTTTTTGCTCACTGTTCTTCTCACAAACTCTTTTCTGTTGATAAGCAGGTGCATTAATTCTATTTGATTTCCATACAAAACTTGATGAAAAAATGACTTTACTGATGATGGGAAAATTTGTCTGAATATTTCCTAGTTCTTGTAAGACCTTTTCTGTGTACTATTACTTGAGATGTCTTGATGTCTGCAAAATTTACCCTTGTGTTTTAGTTTTGTAAGGAAGTTACCATGAAAATTTGTCACACCTATTATCCTACCCTCTAGTTTCAGTCTTTTTTGTAAATGTGAAAAATTCTTATGGATTCTATTTTATTTTTAGATCCATAGTTTGGTGAGAAACCATAAACTTCACAAACCCACATGCAGTAAGTAGACCTGACTCTCCAATTTCTTAATATTTGACTTTGCATTATTGGTTTAGAAAAGGTAAAATAAATTTGCTATAGAAACATATAATCTCAAATAAAGTGCTTATAAGAAGTGCACATTCTGTTTGCTAAAACTATATGTTGAAAGCTTTTCCACTTTTGAAACTGAAGACTATTTTAAAAATAAAGAACTGAAAGAGAACAGAGCTGTTTAGCTGCTAAAATGAGCTTGGACTTACATCTTTCATACATTCTTCCAGAAAGGCAACAGAAAACTACATATACGGATCAGATCCTTAAATAGAAAGATGTTAGTGAAAATACAAAATTTCTCCTTGTTATATTACAAATTACACATTAAATTTAGAGCATACATCAGGAATTTTAGTTAAGAATGCACAAATGAAACAACAGCTCTAAGATGAAGCAGAAATGGATAAAAATTGTTATTATCCACAAGATAAAAAGGCAAGTCAAAATATAAAATGTAGGTGCTTTCCCTTAGTGATGAATTTCTCTCAGATTGTACCTTGCCTTAAATGTTGTTCTCCAATGTAGTATGATTCACCATGTCTGAAAAGTATCAAATTTAATAACCCATTTAAAAAATCTTGCTAAAATATAATGAAAAAAAAAAGATATGGGAAAAGTATAGAGCATTAGTAAAGTCTCACTCTATCACTTTTGAACTGTGGGAACTTGAGCCTAAGGTCTCAAATGAGATTAACAATATCAAACTTGCAGGATTGTTCTGCAGAGTAAAAGAGGTAGCGTGAAAATGCCTAAGAAGATGTTCAAATGATGGAAAGAAAGATTTCTGAATTACTTCTCTTTTTGAATTATTTCCTCAAAACTAATTTGTGGCATATGCTATAGTTTATTCCTAAAATCCTGGTACCAAAAATCCCTCTGTGGTAGATCCCAGCTTGTGTATGGATTCTGAAGGCACTTGATATCATCAGGCTAACTACCATTAAGACACGTGGGAGTGTGATTCAAATAGGGCTGGACAGAGTTTAAAAAAAAAGAAAAGAGAGAGAGAGTGAATTAGCCTTAGAGTGACTATTAGGACAAAGACCCTGATAAAAAGGACACTAAGAGCTAGCATTTTTCATATGCATTATGAACAACTGAAATAAATATTAGAGTTTTATTTGGCACATTTTTGGCATCATTTCTCTATACACTATCTCTAATGGGTACAGGGCATGGCCCTATTAGAATACCACAAGATGTTTTCATAGCACTGGGATGAAACTCAAGTAGGTTTTGAGTGTGGGTGAGAAGGATGTTGTCAGCCAAAAAACAAAATGAAGAATTTACTTTCTGTGAACTCATCAAGGAGTTTTAAATAGATCAACATTTATCTTTAATTCACACTCAATTATTTTTATTCATCTTATGTTTCTTATTTGGTGTAGTGTCAGTTAAAATGACATTACTCCATTTGATCAGGATAAGAGACAATATCAAGCAAACTAGATAAAATGCTAATATTCTACAACTAATACAGTTTAAATTGTATTTAATAAAATTAGTTATATTTACATCTGGTAATGTGAGATAAATGAAAGTTTTTCACAGTATCATTAACTAACATTACTTGATTAACAACAATCTTTGTTAATATGAATTAAGTACAGTTAGGACTTAATATGTACACATTTTCTATTGCTTATTAAGTATCTATTTTGCACTATTTTATCAAGATCTTGACATTTAATACTCTATTAAAGAAATGCTAGTTTATTTTAATGTCTTTAGGAACACCCTCAAAATTGTAATACCTTTTGAAAATTTAACAAAGATTTATTTACTCAAGGGTATGTAAATTAAAAAGAAGAAGAATAACAAAACCTCAGACCTTAAATCTGATTTATTATAATTTGTTGAGCAAGAAAATCTGAAGGAAAGGAAGAGGTGGGGAAGAAAAGGAGAAAACTGTGTGCTCTGGTGCCCCACGTCAGATGAAGCTGTGGGAGTGCAGTGGAAGCAAGGTCACTCTTCTGGCACTGATTTAATCTAATCCTCCTTTCTATTTCATTTGAATATATATATATTTTAGTCAAGAGTATTTGACTCAGAATTTGTTATAACTAGAAAATATCTACCGTGACTGAATATTGCCGGCAAATCAGTAGTGTTGCAAATATGGCAAAAGGTTTCTATTTTGACTTAAAATTGTGACTCCAATTGAATATTCTCTGCATCAGTGTTGGAAGATGTTAAATTTTACAAAAACACATCATGGCAATGTAAGGCAGGTAAAAAAAAAAAAAAAAGCCCAGTGGAATTCAGTACATAGATGGTCAAAGAATGTTTCAAAGTAAAAAGTTTATCTGTATAAGAGAATTTGAACTTTCTCAACAATTTTTTGTATTCATAAAATGATTTCATACTAATAGTTCTGATTAATGAAACAGATTCCTATTTCTTGCTAAGTCATAAATTCTATTTCACATATATGTGTTTCCATCAGTTTCAACATATAGGATATCCATCAGGTATGAAATTTGATTTTACCCTGTTTATCTAGATAGTAAGCTAGATTTGAACTGTGCCATGTATGCTGGCAAAAGACATGAGACTTCTACCTAAGAAACAAAGATTTTATTACTTGTGGCACATAAGCCAGCATGAACATCAGCATCTTTGCATTTCTCTCTCTTTTCTCAAGTCCCACACATGTGACATGATTTGGCCCAGATAAATGCTATATGCACAGTGGATATCTGTCACAGCTCAGGGACACTGAGCTTGGGGGAATCCATGCCTTCCTATCGTGCAGTAAGCAAGCCTGCTCCTGGTTAGGGGCTGCAAGGTGGAGGGGAGGTATTCACATATTTCTTAAGGGTAGCAGCTACATGGACAACCGTGAGAAGAGACCTAAGTAAAGAACAGTCATCCAACTCTACCAGTTCATAAGAGCCAATTATGCACATCTTGTCCCAAACCCACTTTCAGTGAGGTCACCTCTGTAGTTGGAAATCAGCCACAATAAGAGTATTTATATCAGGAAAACCAGCAAACCTTAAATATTGGGGCTTTACTTTTCTATCCAGAGAGTTGTTAGACATTTACTAGCATATCTCTCCACCCCTGTCTCTGTTGTTTATACTTGTTGGACAGTGGTTTAAGGGAGCATATACTGTACATAATAGGTACCTATTCTAACCAGTTATCAAAAGATGTGTGTGTGTGTGAGAGAAAGAGAGAGAGAGAGAAAGAGAGAATGAGCATAGAAGGAAGGAAGGAAGGGAGAGAGGGAGGGAAGGAGGGAGGGAGGGAGGGAGGAAGTAAGGGAGGGAGGGAAGGAGGGAATATCCAGTTGAAAAACAGCTTAATGGTTCACATCAACCTCGCATCTCAGAGGGACTCCAGGGATATTCTATATACTGAACCAAAAGAATAAAGGCTCTGAAACTGGATGGAATATTTACTGAAAAAACAATAATCTGTTATGGAAATTCAGAAAAAGAAAAATGTTGTCTTCAAAACATGTTATAGAAATGAAACTTAGGCCAAATGAAAAATCCAGTGGAAACTGGATTTTAAAATTTGTATTATTCTTTCTGATAAAGGATATAGGTGCAATAAAATGTTAAGCAAAAGCCCAGCATTATCTCCC
Source organism: Hippopotamus amphibius kiboko (assembly GCF_030028045.1). NCBI lineage: Eukaryota > Metazoa > Chordata > Mammalia > Artiodactyla > Hippopotamidae > Hippopotamus > Hippopotamus amphibius. The sequence continues at coordinate 67,278,508 of NC_080189.1, read as the reverse complement.
AAATTATGTTAATAAGTGATTCATCAACAAAATATTCTGAAGAGCTAAGAAGATCATTTAGACATTTTCTAACCCTACTTCATCTCCTTACCAAGCTGTTAGCATCTATACTTTATTGACTACACCCCATCATCACCGTTTATATTTCTCCAGTAGCTTCTCATTGGATTATCTTAAGAAAACCATTCAGACTTCTTCAGACAATGCATCAGAATGCACTGAATCTAAGCAAGTTTTATTTTATTTCTCAGTTGATCAGACTGCTAGCATTTTTGGAATTCAAGAAAGATTTAGAAAAACCTCGAAAACCTAAAAACCTTGAACTTTACAAAGAAAAATGTGGTTTAGTAGTACATGGTATTAGGAACATCGTTGTACTAGGAACTCAGCTCTCTCAGCAGAAAAGCCAGCCCTCTTTCCTTTCAATACATTTCTTTGAAGACCAGCTTGAATTTCTGAGGTCCTGGGGCTGTGATCACGTGGACAGCAGCTTGCTGGTTTCTATTTTTAAAATCAATATTATCTCAATTTATGAAGAGTTTAAGAAAATAAATTTCCAAGTGTGACCTGATTCACTTTCTTGGAAGAATTTGCATTCTTGTAAATTCTACAGTGAGTCACTAAGGGCAAGAAAACTGACATCTATTGGTCTTAGTTTTGAAGCAACGGGGGACCCCGAAGCAAATCCCAATTCTTTAGACTGCATTAATAAATGTAAACAGGATGTTTCAGCACAGAAAGCATAAAACTGCCTGCTATATGCAAGGCATATCTTTAATGATGTTTAAAAAGGAGCTAAACATCTCCCTGGGAATTCTTAAAACATTTATCTTTTAGGCAGTTATTTAGCTTCACAAGTCTTTGTTGTTTAACAAGCTGGAGAAAATAGGTCAGCTAATGTTATATTAATCAGTAAATTAATATTTTAATTTGATTTTCTTTCTAGTTAAAATGCTTGCAGCTCTTCCCTTTTTTTTTTTTTACTTCAGCAATGATGTTAAGTGGTATCATTATCATATTGTACCTTGGGGTTGTGAGATAACAGGGTCCAGTGATAGCTCTATTCTTAGAAGAGTGGGAGGTTTATCATGCCACTTACACATTTAAAATGACACTCCATGGCTCCCGTGCAACAAAGTGTCTCAGAGCTGAGTCACAGAATGCTCCAAATTGTGCTTTTCAATTCGTATTTGAAGACTGTGCCTTTCAAATCTAACTAGAAAGTTTTTGCTTAATAGAAATCCTGTCTTTAGGAAAAAAAAATCTTAGAATATCTGAACAATATAAACATAGGTTTCAGATTCTAGTTTCTTGTATTAACTGATAATTCAACAGATATTTGATCAAAGGATATGATCGCATATTCTTTGCAAGTGAGTAAAGATCTACCAAAGTTTTACAGTAGAAATTTAACATAGGCTACCAGGGAGAAAAATTCCATTCACTTGGCTAATGTGGACAAAGCCATATGTAATTCTCAGAGAAATATTCAAGTTTATAGTCTAAAATGAAGTATACTCACTTATCTTACATAAATCTGTTACACAAGTCATAATATTTTTAACGATACTACTGTTGTTTATACTATTGTAAACAAAATTAGCAATTATAAGAACAGAATGTTAATTATGCAAAACTCATGAGAAATGGAGATGATCAGTTATTTTGCTCTGTCTGGATATATCTTTCACTTACTTTTGATACAGAAGTTTTCAGTGAAAAGAGAAAATAAATTTATGTATAGGAAATCAAAGATTAGTACTTTAGAAAAGCACAGAATATAAATTCACATACAATGACTAAAAATGATAAGTAGCTCAGAGAAAAGATAAATTAATTTGTATTTATGAACCATGAGCTACAGACCACATCCTCTGCTAGACATTTATGTATAAAAACAACAATGTGCCTTATATTTATTGAATGCTTATATATGAGCTACTGTCCAAGTGTTTTATGTATTAGCTTATTTCATCCTCACAATCTCATGGATGGAGTTACTCTTCATTATCCCCATTATACAAATGAGTAAGTCAAAGGCAAGAGGTTAAACAACCTGTCTAAAGTCTAAACAAGTGTAAGGTGTACTTGAGACTAGACCAAAGTTCTTATTCTAGGTCAATACTCTTAATCACTAGACTTTCACTCAACTTTATTTATTTTTTCACTGCTGTTGTTTGTTTTACTTCTTTTTAAAGTAATATAACTAGTCAGGCAAATGGAGGAGAAAGAGAAGTTAATTTAATTTAAACACCTGATAGCTCATTGCTAAACCTTCACAACTCTCTTCCTCATAATTTTAAGACTATCTCTGCATCCAAAAATTTCCCTAGAAACAGAGTTCGATTGCCTAGGCTTGGGTTATGTGTCCACTCTTGAAGGATACATTAAAATGTGATGAAAGAATAGGTTGCATAGTTACTTTGACTGTCTCTTTGAGGGCTCTGCTTAGGCAATATCTCTAAGAATTGAGTCTGCATGGGGAAAATTATTGAAATTTATTATTCCCAGAGGTTTAAAGGAGTTTGGAGAGGTTCAAAAAAGAATTCATGGGAATGGTGACATGTGAAATGAGTGTTGGAGAATAAGAGATTTTGCTAATAAGATAAGTAAAACCACAATGAAAGACAATTCTAAATGCACTCAGTAAGTTTAACCTCTAAGGGAAAACAATTATGCCTAAATTGTGCCATATACTGTTAAAGAAAAGTGTGGTGTAAATAGGGAAATCTTACCTGGTTTTGAGCTTAGGGAAGTTTTTCCTAAAGATGTTGCAGAGAAGAATTTTGCTTTTGGCAAAGTAAAAACATGGATATAATACTAAGAAGAAAATATTTTAAATGTATGTCTGCTGTGGTAAAGAAGTATAACCTTTGAAGCTAGACATAAGAACACATGATTCTAGAGAAATAAGCAGTGATCCCTGTCTTTGCTGGATTTCTAGGAAAACCTTTTCCACGAGAGAGTGGGTATAGTGGCTTTGGCAGATGTTAGAATATACTAGAACAAAACAAAACAACATAAAAACAGCTTTCGTAGAGAATTCTAACCACAAGTTTCTACTCAGTGTATTCAGAGCTAGAATTCTTCCTACCTATGAGCCCCAATAAATATCTAGTGAAAGCCTTAATTTAAAGTAGTCCTAGGTTGAGGAACTCAGCAAAAATTCTCCCTGGAGAAACATACTTTGAATTCAAGAGGCAAAGTTTACCTACAGTTAAAACTCCAAAAAACATGAGTTCACAATTTTTAAAAAAATTCACAAAGTATATGGTCTCAAGCTACTTAAGTGAGAATTAGCAAACTTCAAACTGCATGTTCAAACCCACAAAGTATACAGACAATTGCACCATTACATACAGAATGTAGTGTAAATATCTTTTTACATATGAGTAAAGAAATAAAAGAAAGCATTGAAACTATTAGAGAAGACAAGTGATTATCAAAAGTGAAACCTCAGATTCTTAAAGTGATCCATTTATAAAACTCCCAAATGAAATACATAATAATTGAAGTTAGAAACATAATAGATGGGTTAAGTAGATTGGACACTGCTGAAGAAAAATTTAGTGGATTTTAGTAAATGCTCAGAATAGAACTTTAAACCAAAAAGTAGCATAGTCTTGGAAAACCATACTTTTTTTTTTTTTTCCTGGCATAGTAATATTTTATTTATTTTTCCTATAGATTTTTTTTTCTTTTTCTTTTTTTTTAAAGCTCTTTATTGGAATATAATTGCTTTACACTCTTGTACCAGTTTTTGAGGTACACCAAAGTCAATCAGCTGTATTTATACACATATCCCCATATTCCCTCCCTCCTGCGGCTCCCTCCCACCCTCCCCGTCCCGGCCCTCTAAGGCATCATCCATCATCGAGTTGATCTCCCTTTGTTATACAGCAACTTCCCACTGGCTATCTATTTGGTGGTATATATATGTCTATGCTACTCTCTCACTTCGTCCCAGCTTCCCCTTCGCCCCCACCCCCCCAACCTTGTGTCCTCAAGTCCATTCTCTGCATCTGCATCCTTATTCTTGTCTACCATACTTTTAATGAACAGCTGGGCTTGAAAGAACTTGAGGGAAATTTCCAAGGATAACTCAACTAAACAAAATCCTGAATTGAAACTTTAACATAAGAGCTTTGAGCAGATGTGGAAAACAGGGCAGCTGATGAAAAGCACCCAAATTAACCCTGCAAATATGGAGAGTCAGCCTTGGTGCAATTGCAAGAAGGAAGAGGTAAAGTGAGATGCCCACAAACCAGTGCCCTTGAAGAGAACTGGAGTGTTCCCATGTTGGCAGCATCCTTTTTGTTCCTGACGTAGGTAATTGCAAATTCTGTCTGCAGGAAAGGATCCCAGTTTAGGTCTTGAGAATTCCCAATGATTAAAATGAATAAATAAAGAGTTCACATTAAAATATCACTAAACACACAAAAAAGATGAATGGTTGCCAGGGGTTAGAATTGGGGAGGGATGGATAGGAGAAGCACAGAGGATTTTTAAAGCAGTGAAACTATTCCGTGTGATATTATAATGGTGAAACATGTCATTATACATTTGTTCAAACCCATAGACTGTATTAAGAGTGAGCCCTAATGTATGGACTTTGAGTGATACATGTCAATGTAGGTTCATCAATCGTAACACATGTACCACTCTGGAGGGGGATTTATAATGGAAGAGGCTGTGCATGTGTGGGAGCAGGGGGATCTGTCCCTTCCTCTCGATTTTGCTGTGAGCCTAAAACTGCTCTAAAAATAATCTACTGAAGACAATTACCAAATATGCAGTGAGGGAAGTAATAGTTATACCCCCAAAGATCTCATGGGATGAAATTAACAAATGCAGAAAATAAAATAATGTCTAAAGAAAACATCTAAAGAACCCGAAGATGGAGCCACAATAAGGAACAAGCAAAATGGCACTGTATAAGATGACCATGCAGATTTGAAGATGAATGAATTCAAATCTGTAGGAAGGTATAATTTTTGAGTAACTAAGAGATGGGTTAAAGTGTAGATTAGACAAAGAAGAAAAATCTTTTTACTTAGGTTATTTCCATACCTTGGCTATTGTGAATAATGCTGCAATGAACATGGGAGTATAGATATCTCTTTGAGATAATGATTTCACTTCCTTTAGATATCTACCCAGAAGTGGGATGGCTGGATCATATGATAATGCTGTTTCTAATATTTTGAGAAACCTCTATACTGTTTTGCACAGAGTCTGTATCAATTTACATTTCCATCAAGAGTTTATAAGGATTCCTTTTACTCCACATCCTTACCAGCATTTGTTATCTCTTGTCTTTTTAATTATGGCCATTTCAACAGATGTGTGGTAATATCTTATTGTGGTTTTGATTTACATTTCACTAATGATTATGATGCTGAGCACCTTTTCATGTACCTGTTGGCCACTTGAATGCCTGCCTTCTTAGGAACAATGTCTATTTAGGTCCTTGCCTATTTTTTAAGACCAGTTATTTGTTTTTGTTTGCTATTGAGTTGTATGAGTTTCTTGTACATTTGTGGATATTAATCACTTGTCAGATATATAGTTTGCAAATATTTGCTTCCATTCTATAGGTTGCCTTTTCACTTTGTTGATGGTTTCCTTTGCCAAGCAGAGCTTTTTAGTTTGATGTAGTCCCACTTGTTTATTTTTGCTGCTGTTGTCTTTCCTTTTTGTGTCAAAAATTATTGCCTAGACCAATGTTAAGGAGTTCACCTCCATAAATGTATAATATTCACTCTTTTTTTATGTATCTCACAAAATAAGCTGAAGCATTGAAGGATAAATAAAAATTGGCTATATGAAAATTGGGGAGATAGATTTGAAAACACACATTTGCAATAAATAAATGCAACAATAATTGAATATTATAAACAGGAATGTTCTAAAATAACTCATGTATTACATCATTTAATCCTCTCAATAGCCCAAAGACCTAAGTAATAGTTTACCCCCCTTCCCAGACGAGGTAACAGAAGCAATGAAAGGTCAACTAACTTTCCTAGGGATAAAACATTTAGATGGTACAACAAGAATGAGAACTCAAGTGGTCTGGTACAAGAGTCTGCTCTCTTTACCTGCAAGATATGTTACCCGTCAAAGCAGTGCTCAGTCTCTATGGCACCAGAGTATTCGATAGTGAAATTAGAGAATGCAAACAGTGGAAGTGAGCCCTATTGGCTGCCTAGACAGTTCTCCTTGGGATCTGAATAGAATATTGTCTCTGCAGCACAGATTGCTGGTTCTCAACTAACTATAAAAAAGATACGATGCGTAAGTCAGCATGTTAATTTATTAACTATAAAATATATAATTCTACTAATATTTGTGTTGTGGTCTAAGGTGTCTGCTTTCCAAATTATGGTATTGTAAAGGATAATTATGAATTATGTGATTGCTTGATAATCATAAAATCAGAGTGAATGCAGTTAGATATTATTGAGAGATATTTTATCCAAGATATGGATGAATATGTGAAAATCTACTGATAGAGAACATTGATCCATTCATTGCAATTCATTTAAAGTGTCTAAATGTTAACTTAGAATTTTAACTTTAAAATTAAGCACTTTCTGACACTCAAGTTAAAGTTAAATTCCCTGGCTATTCATTCTGTATCGGCAGGACACAATTTAAGGACTAGCATAAAGTAGATGCTCCATAACTATTTGTTGAATTTACTCCCATATTCTCCCTCTTTTTCTTCCTATTTTTTGATATCTAGATTCCATTTGGTCTTGTCTCCCCCTATACTGCTTTTTAATTGAGTAATACATCTTTTTTCCCAGGGGGAACCAAACATTGATGGTCAGTTATAACCTTTTATATACACATCAGTTGAAATACTACTTTGCCTTCTAGACACCCTACCACCAGCACTTGTAGAGATGTTGTGTCTACAACAACTTTCCAAAGTAGGTGTCAGTGATTTCTCTTTAAGGATAAGTTCTCCTTGCCCACCAAGTATTCACTCTTTTAAAGTTATGCCTTAAAATGCAACCTATTCATTTGGTAGCCAGAGTCTTATGCTCTTTAGAGAACCAAAGAGAAAATGGAAATGAGATTCGTGTGCCAAGGAAGAAGTCTGAGAGGGTGGCCATGGAGCGTTGAGAATAAGAGGGGAGGAGGTCAATGCGAAGCCTGGATAGAGGCAGTGAAGCAGGACTTTGCATTCAAAGTAGAATTGGGATTGAACCAGAGAAACAAATATTTCGACAAGTTTGAGGGCCTCGTTCTGGACCTGGAAAGGACTTTAGAAGCATTCTTAATACAAACCCTACTACCTAGTTAGCAGTCATAAATACTTGTTTAATGAATTAATGATTAAATAAGAACTGGAGGGCTGAACAGGGAAAAAAATGCATCAAAATCAGACACAAACATTTAGAAGCCTGGAGAAGCAGAGAAAAAATGACACAGCATTTGACTCAGAGAGAATGCCCAAATCAGCAAGAGCTGAAAAGTGTACTGCACATTATCTAGGATGAAACAGTTCATTGGCCAAATTCCCCTGTGGTTGGTAATGTGAGGTTACTCGACATTACAGGTAACTTGACTGAAACATAAATGGGAACTGATTTTCCAAGATCAACCACAGGTCAAGAGTTTAGTTTCATCTCCTGGGCTCCCAAACTTGTTCTTAGGCCAAAGGGACACTTGTTTCTAAATTGTACATTGTCTTTGATCTGAATCAGGATATGCTCGGCAGGTTCTTGCATCCCCATGGTGAGAAAATGTATCCTTTACTGTGTTTGAATTCAAAGTAAAGTAAAATTTGAATGGGGCAAAATAAAAAGGTCTTTCCAGGTGCACAGTGATGTGGGAGTCCCACAGTCCAGGGAGCTGTATACCAAAGCTCAGTCAACAGGCAACTAGAAACATGGACAGAATTATTTAAAATATGTTTTGCAAAGGTGTTAACCAGAAAGATAAAGAATCTATTTAAGTTTATGAACACTGAGTAATCTAAAAAAATCTATTTGGAAACTTTTGATATGATAATTTTTGTTCTCAAAGAAAAGAAGTACTGTTGTGATTGCCATTTAAAAAATATTTATTAAAGTTGATACTAAAATCCCCAATTTCCTGACTTTTGGATCACCCTTGGAATAACCTAAAAATCATACATCCTTGTAGTTTCATTTGTGGTCTAAAAAAGTGTTTGACTCACTGAGGTTGAATGTCAGGTAATTTCATTTAATGTTCAGTTTTAAAAGAGAAAAGGAGGAGAAAAAGATTTAGATGAGAAGTAGAGTGTGTGACCTTAGAAATGTATTTATAAGGTCTGACTGCAGCAGCCAAAAATAATAACCATTGAACCTAGTGAATAATTTAAGGCCAATGAGCTAACAGTGATCTTTGCAATGGGATATTAATACGTAAATATTTTAGTCAGCTTTTTCACACCCAGCATAAAAATGCCTTGTATTTTATCTACAATCTCACTCTAGGTGAAATTTCTGAGAGATTTTGTATTCTCGCTGAAGTCTTTATATACACATTCACACATTATAATTAAATGATTTTACTACCAAAATACATTCAAGAAAAAAAGATTATATTTTCTAAAATATGCAGTGATGATTCCTAAGGCCATGTTTCACTTTACACATTGGGACAGTGCTATACAAGAATTTGGTTCTGTTATCTGGATCTGTTTGCTATGATAGTGTGATTTACTGAAGATTAGGATCATTTGCTTTTTTAACCAATACTTAACCTTGAAAAATATTACTAAAATTGATGAAAAGATATAAATATTTGTGAGTTTTCCAAAATGCACTTGCCATTCACGTACCTATAATATGTAGATAAATATTCTTATAATCATATCCATATATAAACCAGTATGCGTTGTTAATCCCTTTCCGTTCCTTTGATGTTAATAAACCGAAGCAATGGCTCTGGTTTTCAGGCAAATGATTTATTTTTGCCAATGGTTTTGTGTGCTAGTTGTATTAAGTTAGGGCTATTTGCTAGAAATTTAAGATGAGTTTTGACACTGAACATGGGAAAGTGAAAGAAAACTGGAAAGGGCATTACTAGGTCCTAATCTAGAGGCTTAAGTTCTGGCCCTGCTCACTCACAAATCACTTCATCTGTCTCAATTCATTTTTCTTACCTTAGATGTGAAGATATACCTGGCTAATTGATAAAGCCCCTCAAGTTGCAATCATGAATAAATAAACTCCCAAACATTATAGGTAAATGGAACCTTGGAAAATAAAATCATATTTTAATGGCTGTTTAAAAACAACGTGGTGAATTTAAGAGTAATAATCTATAGGTCTCTCTCCTGCCATGTTCTTTATATTCTTTTGTAGAGTATAGATTTTCATAGTCCACAAACTTGGATGTGTATAAAACACAACTATCTTCATTTAAATCCATAATACAATTTAAGACTATCCCAAGCCTAAATAGAGGAATTGGTAATTGATTTAGAATTTCATAGTCGAATGGGTTTCTCGATACCCATCTAAGTTCTTCTTGGCTAGAAGAGAGTCCAGGCACTAGTGCAGGGAAGCATCTGCTGAGCCGTTTTTATACTCAAGCTCTAACCCAACTAGAATTGCTCAAGCTATTTGCATTATGTTTAGTGTCTTGTCATGAAGTCCTCAGAGGTTATATCCTCTTTCTCAGTCTTTTACACCTTTTCATGTCCACCAGCTCTTTTTCTCCTCTTTGATGCCTGCCTCAGAGCCATGGAAAATATTGGGAATATTCTATAAAGCTGTTGGTACATGCAGGAAAGCAGGGGGTCGATTTCAACCCCCCTGTGAAGAGGTACATTATCACCACGTCAATTCCAGAGCTGCTGTTTTGCACCTGGGTGTCCTTGGAACTCTACAAGGCTTGTCATATCCCTATGCTTGCTCTGGAAGTCAAGGTACACATTTTTTTTCTTTTTAGTACCACAAAATGTCCCAGGATTCCATTTTCCATCCTGTCTGAAAACTAGAGCCTAGAGGGGAAGGCAAGTTAGAAGTAACTTTTCAATGCCCTACTAGTGTCTAAGTTTTATTCTTCCTTTCTCTTTCAACATGGGAACATTTACCTCTTTTCTCAGTTAGTTCAGTTCTCCATCTAATGTATTTTCAATCTCTTTTTGTATCTTTCAGGTCTTAGGCTTTTGAAACTCAAAAAGACTAGGCTCTTGTAATCAAAGCCTTTGCTCTCAAAGCTATAGGATCTTTCTTGAATTTCAAAGATTATTTTTGAGTCCAAAATGAAATTATTTGACTTCTTACTTCTCCCTGGATTTCTGTGTGCCTTCCATCTTTCCTTTTGGCAATGCACACTGCTTAGCCACTTGAGTCGTCTGTGACAACCATGATCTGTATGTCATACTTGAGCAATTCAGAAAAAGGCACCGTCTCTGGGTGGATGCAATAGAAACCTCACATTATCTGGGTGGATTTGTCCTCTGGACACAATGCTTGGCAATTGGACAGTGATTATTAGTGGAGAAAAAGTTTCCCTTCCTTTGAGTAGCTCCATGGCAGGGTACATGGTCTGGACCAGGTATGTGGACTGGATTTTGGCTCACCCAGACCCCTGTTTTGGATGCCCTTTTGTAAGGCCCTTTAGAGAGATCTAAACTGCATTTTTCGGGACAAAGTGCAAGGGGAAAAGCACTCCCAGAAATATGTCAGAAATGTATCCCACTGTCTATATTTGGTCAAAGCAAGGTAAACTTGTTACTGTAATCTAAGCAATAGCATAATGTGATTTGGAACATGCTTAAGAAAAGTAAACCATGTCATACAAAAAAATAAGGCTGTAATTCATTTTAATGAATGGTTCCAGAAAGAAGGGAATTTATACAAATCCTACGCTGTCAATTGCTTAACTCCATTAAATAATCGCAGTAAAATTTCAATAGAGGAAATAATATTATTTTCCTATCATCTTTTGTCATCTCCATTGTTTAAGAATTTTTCTGGTCTGATCTGGTCACACTTGCCAAAACTCATCTGCCAATGCTCTTTAGCTTAAAACAAACAAACAAAACAAAACATCTTTTTGTTATTTTTTAGTGTATGTGGTGTTAATATCTAGGATATGTACATCATTAAGGATGCATCTAATGATTAAGCAAGGAATTCTGAAGCCAGACACAAGCCATATTTACAACTCAGTATAAAGTTAGGCACCTCATAAATATATCACAAACTTTATCTTACTTTCCTAATGTACAGTTTTAAAAAATGAGACATGGGCTTCAGATATGCTCTTTGAGAGTGTGCTATTAGGACAAATACTTAAACCAATATATAGATCAAAATAATTCATATAGGATTTTCTTTTATTGATTATCAATCCATTTTGTTTGAACAGTCCTGACTAAGATCAAAATCACTTTGCAAAAACGACTGTGAGCCTGATAAAGGAGTAGCACCAGAGCACTGCCCTACTTTGAAAGTATATTTGAAAAGTGAAAGCAAATCAATAGTAATTATACAAACCAAAATGTATTATCTTTTCTTATTAATACTATAATTGTAAAAAATGTCATGCAGCTAGGAAGAAGTTTTTAAAGGACACAATAGTCTATTAACTAAATTTGTTCAAGGTATGTTATTCTACTCATTTTCAGAAGCCACTTCAACCTTTGATAAGTGAGAGGAGGATTGTGGAAATAAAGCAGAAGACACAAAAATTAAAACAAATGAGAAGCTTGAAAAATGACTTTGCAATTGTTCTACTAAATTTTTTCAATATTAGAAATCATAAACAATGTATTTTAAACAGGACATTAATTATAGGATATAAACAAAGATCCATCAGCATGTGAATCTACTGAAGACATTAAATAACTCAAGACAGTGGATTGGTATCATCTAACTTTCTTGAAAATTTCTAAACCATCTATTTCTACATCCTTAGTAGTATTGATTGCAATCAGTTGAATCAGTAGTTTATGTTCATTTCCTTTCATTTGCTATTATTTTACACAGGGGAATATTTGCATTTGCATTGTATTCCTGACATAAGTAAAACCCATTTCAAAATTCATACCTGCTCTAATGTACTAGTAAATTTCAGCACTTCCTCTGATAAGTCATCCTTTTCATAGGAATGTTGACTGTAAGAATCTTGTTTTAACAGTAATCCAAGGATAATTATTTTAAAAGTTAATAGTTAAGGGAATTAAAAATAAAACCTGGCAGTTAAAAGAATTGTACTGTTTCTTAAATATTAATCTCTAGGTGGGGGAAAACAAGAAATAGAGAAACTATAGATTAAGAAGTGCATTAAGGTATTCATTAAAAAGCATTTAGTGAAACAACCAGAATTCCAAACATAAAACCACTCAATAATTCTAGTCTTACTGCATGGTCTAATGTAATGCTGTGGACAGGACTGAGGTGATAAAAAGGAAGTGTCTACACCACAAGCTGAGCCAGAGGAAAGCACCCAGCCTACACTAGCATTCACTTAGGACCTTCCAGAACATAGTAGATGTTTGCTGCTCTAATCAACTGTTTTGTTATTTTCTTAATTTTCGCTGTCCTATTTAATTATCATTTTCTTATACATGAAATATTAGAGTAAAATGCTTTGTGGCTAATTAAAACACATTAATTTGTTATAGGCTTCTGGAACCAGAGGGGCTTTTCTTTTAATGTCAAGGTTCTTATCAGAAACAGATCTAAAATTTACTACCTCCTATGGAGGAAGTTATTCTTGTGTGCATATGTTAATGAAAAGAAACAAAATTCTTATTATCCAATTAGTATATAACATTGCAATGTGCAGTTCCTGTTTCTGAATTGAACTGCTACATACAAAAAATTTACTCCAGAATCATTTTCTGTCATTACTTTGGCTTGTGTCTACACATTAGTACACAAAATGAACACGGTAAGTCTTTAAATTTACATTTCATTATCTTGTCTTGCTCACTCTGAACATGCTTTTCTGTTCTACATTACTGAGGAATCACTGGTAATAACTGGCAGGTCTAGGTCATCTCAAAATCCATCTAGTTTAGCCGCACTGCCCAGGTTTCCCTCTCCAGTAAACTCAGCTAAAGCTACTTCTCCGCCTCTGCTGGGACAGCTTCAGGGAGAAGGGACTCACCATACTAGGTTCTGAAGCATCTGGTTCTTACTTTGAACAACCTTGATTATAAGTAAATATGCTTTCTTACACTGAACAATAATCTTGACATTTCAAACTTTTATGCAACGTCTCTTATTCCTTCACTTGGATCCCTAAAAGGCAAGTTTAATCTTTTTTTCAGATGGTTTAGGTTTAGGTTTTCAAAAATAATTTTTTGCCCTCTCTAAATCTTTTCTTGATTGAGCTAAATAGTCTCCGATCTTTCAAAGATTCCTCATATGACTTTTAAAACATCTCCTTTATCATCCACTCTATCTGCTACATTGTTATTCCCTACACTTGCTCTACTTTGTCTTAGTTTCTCAATGTGTTAATAAAAAATATACACAGATGTGTGTGGTATATGGTATCAACTATAATACCAGCTTCATTTTTCTAGTTATTCCATTATAATTAATAGCACTGTTACATCGTAGTATGATTTTCTGACTCTCTATCATTCAGTTGGATTTCTGGGATCTTTCTAAACCACCCCCTCCTTTTTTTTATGGTTATTAGAACTAAACCACTTATATCTGATTTAAAGTGTCTTGTACTTAGGAAGCTCTAACATGGTTTTTCTGGATACAGTTAATGCTCATTAGGAGAATTTTTACTCTTATTTCTATTAAATACCATCTTAAGAGTCTCAGGCAATATGCTTAAAGTCATACCTAGTGACAATTCAACTAAAGAATGATTGAATTGCTAGGAAGCACTTGTAAACTTTTCTTATTTCTCAAACTTTGTCAATTCAGTTTGAGGAAGTCCACAGGTAGGGAAATAACTCTTGCAACACAAAACTAGACAGTTTGTTATTCTGTTTGGTTATAGGCAAAATAATTTTAATTCAGTTTCTTTATAGAATTGTATTTTTGCTACGTAAGCCAATGTGAATATCCATTAGCTTACATCCATTAGAAAGATAGAAATAATGTGGAATGATCAATTCTCCCTTTCCCTACTCCTTTTGCATTAGAGGGAAAAAAAGCTTATTCTACTTCTTCAGTGAAGAAGGGAAGTATGTTTGGCTAAAGATATAGGAGGCTCTTGGGTGAAGCTCTGAGGAGAAAAGGGTGAACAAGCATTTAATCTGGAGAGTGGAAAAAAGTTTACTGCATATGCCTCCGGTATGTAGGTAAAATACTTTTTATAGCTTTGGTGCTTTCCTTGACGTTCAACGTGGCTGGTGGGTTGAAGAGGGTCTGTGTGGGGACTCTGGCCCAGCACAGCATGGGGGGCCAGCGGTAAGACATATGCTGAATTAGCTTCCTCCTCCCCCAGGTAATGAGACCGTACTTCTAGGCAGAATTAAAACTCTGTGTGCCTGAGTGTGTGTGTGTGTGTGTATGTGTGTGTGTGTGTTTTAAAATGGGCTAAATTGAGTTCTCCTTTTTGCTACTTCAATAATCCAATTACATTTTTACTTAACTTCTAGAACTACACTTTGGGAAGAAAGCTTACATTTTTTCCCTTTCTTGCAAAGATTGGGCTCCAGTGAAATAATTTCCCAGAGACCTTCCTGCTCCTATTTCAAACAATGTCTAGAGCCACTTGTAGGTTTACTCTAAGGAGGATACCGGATGATTGATTCAGGCTTGGAGGCCTGAAGTTATATTGTGCTCTCTACGTCTTCAGAAAGCAAGTTATGTAAATTTTTCTTTTACAGTCTAGTCAAGGGAGAGTTCCTATAGGTCTATTTAGGGTAACAGACAGGCATGGATGCTTGTTACTTCAGGGTGATCTCTCTCTAGGCAGCCAGTCCTTATCCAAGTACTTATCCTACCATTTATAACATTCTTTCTCTGAAAGTGTTCAACTTATTAGTGATTTTTTTCAAACCACCATATTTTTCACTGCTGTAAAAATTTGTTTTACACCTAGCATTGTAGAAGAGTAAATACCACATAAAAAGAATGAAATGCATGTATACTTGTCTAAAATTGAATAGCCTGAAGAAACCTACATAATATTTCAAAGATTTCCAAAATTATATTCCATTATTATCTTTAGTATTGAAAGATATTTACAAATTTTCTAAGAACCATGGTGAACAAGACTTGTTATTTTTAACTTTCCTTTTGATATGTTTTCCAACTTGCCTTAAATGGTATGAATGAATTAGCTATTTGTGTGTGCCTACACAAACGGAATGGTAACATTTGATATTTTGACCACAGTCCTTTAATAATTAGGTCTAACTAAGTTTAATAGGATAATGCTATTTACAATACAGCAATTAGACAAATCAAAGATGTATTTCAAGCATTAGTAAACTTTTTCTATAAAGAGCCAGATAGTAAATATTTTCAGATTTATGGGCCATTCAATCTCTGTTGCAAGTACTCAGTTTTGCCTTTGTTTCAAGAAAACACCAATACATAATATCTAAAGGAATGGGTGTGGTTGTGTGCCAATAAAGTTTTTTTACAAACAAGCATGGGTTGGTTATGGCCTGTGGGTTATAGTTTGTCAGTATTGATGTAGCTGATTTTGTTATCAGAAAATGTTTCAATACTTTTAAGGATAGCTTCAATGGTGTAGTGTTTCATTGTACTTGAATATAGTTTGGCTTACATAAAAGGCAAGAAAACCCTTGGCTCATTAATGATGCCATATATTAAGAAATAACCGTGTGTCTTAGATATGAATTGCAATGTGACAACCATACTCTTGTTTCTAGGATGAAGCTTGAGCTGAATACTCTTGAAAAATAGAGCTCAAAGTATGCTCTATTCTTTCCTTAATGAAAACTCTTTTAGCTTCATATTTATTATATTTCCTCTTTCCTGTTCTCAGTGGAATTACTAATTTTCTTCTTTATAACAGGACCAGATGAATAATAATCCTTAAACTATTCTTAAACAGATTTTAAAAAGCAATTGATTGAATACTTTTATCCTAGGAGAGGCAAGATGGTAGTAGATAGTGCCGCTGACCCTTGAACAACGCAAAGGACGAGGGGCTGACTATCTGCACAGTAGAAAATTTGCATATAACTTTATAGTTGGCTCTCTGTATCTGAAGTTTTGCATCTGCAGATTTAACCAACCACAGATACTGTAGTGTTGCACTATGTACTTATTGAAAGAATCTGCCTATTAATGGACCCATGCAGCTCAAACCTGTGCTGTTCTAGGGTCACGTGTGTTTTAACATCTTTAATAGGAACAGTAATTCTAAATTTAAATCCCATATTTAGTTCTGAAGAACACATATTAGTGCATAACGAATATACTGATTAATTTGATTTCCCTTTCTACACATGGGTACTGTAGTATTTGAATAATTAGAACAATAAATGCCCATAGCATTGCTGCAAATCCTGAGAAAGGTGAACAAAGGGTGCAGGCAACTTTTTCTCACCCCCTAGATCATCATCAGATATCCCCAAATGTGATTTTAGAAGACAAAACAAACATAAAAATCTGAAATGTCTGAAAATAAATTCCTATAGGATATGACCAGTGGTGGAATTAAATTTAATGTGGGCATTTTTCTGTAGAAATGCACTGGAAGCCATTTTATTATTGATTTAGATTCAAGGAAATAAAATTCTGCTTGTTTTTGAGGATCACGTCTTTCTAAAAGTTGGTTAATTACCCAACTTTTGCATTTATGCTTATCTTTTATGCCAATAAACTTATTCATATTATTTTTCATTTCTTGGAATTTCTTGAGGGATAATTTTCAAAGTGCTGCAGATAATCTAAAATTCCTTGTTAGGACATTTTACAATAAGAAATTATCTTATATGACAAATATTGTATGCTAACTCACATATACGGAATCTAAAAATGGTACTGATGAACTCAGTGACAAGAACAAGGACGCAGGTGCAGAGAATGGACTGGAGAACTTGAGGTTTGGGAGGGGGCGGGGGTTGAAGGGGAAGCTGAGACGAAGTGAGAGAGTAGCACAGACATGTATATACTACCAACTGTAAAATAGCCAGTGGGAAGTTGTTGTATAACAAAGGGAGTTCAACTTGAGGATGGAAGATGCCTTAGAGGACTGGGATGGGGAGGGTGGGGGGGAACTCGAGGGAGGGTGGAGGGGGAGTCAAGAGAGGGAGGGAACACGGGGATATGTGTATAAAAACAGATGATTGAACTTGGTGTACCCCCCCCAAAATAATAAATAAATAAATAAAGAAGAAATTATCTTATAGAAGAAAATATTTGCAAATCATATATCTAATAAAGGGTTAAGGTCCAAAGTACGTAGAGAACTTACACAACTCAACAACAAAAAACAATCCAACTTAAAAGCAAAGAATCTGAATAGACATTTTCCCAAAGAATACATGCAGATACCCAACAGGCACAGGAAAAGATGTTAAATATCACTAATTATTAGGGAAATGCAAATCAAAACCGCAATAGATATCACCTCACACTGTTAGAATGGCTACTACTAAAAAGACAAGAAATAACAAATGTTGGAGAGGCTGTTAGAGAAAAAGGAACCCTCATACACTGTGGTGGGACTGTAAATTGGTGCAGCCAGTATGGAAAGTAGTATGGAGCGTCCTCAAAAATGTAGGAACAAGACTACCATATGACTCAGCTATTCCACTTCTGGATATTTATCCCAAGAACACAGAAACACAATCCCAAAAGACATATTCACCCCTATGTTCACTGCAACATTATTTACAGTAGCTAAGATATGAAAACAAACTATTTGTCATTGGATGAATGTATAAAGAAGATGTGAGATATATAAATGTGTGTATGTACACACACACACACACACACACACACAGTGAAATGCTACCCAGCCATAAAAAATGAAATCCTGCCATTTGTGACATGAATGGACCTTGATGGTATTATGCTAAGTGAAATAAGTCAGAGGGAGAAAGAGAAATACCATATTTATTTCACTCATATGTGGAGTCTAAAAAAAAAAAAAAAAACAACCCTCAAACAAATGAATAAACAAAATAAAATGAAAACAAATTCACAGATACAGAGAACAGATTAGTGGTTACCAGAGCAGAAGGGGGTTGGGGGGTGGGCAGAAAGGGTGAAGGGGTCAGCTGTATAGTGATGGATGGTAACGAGACTTCTGGTGAGGATCACTTTGTAGCGTATACAGATGTCAATTAGAATGCTGTACATCTAAAACTTACCTAATAAAGAAAAGAATAAACAAAAAAGGAAATTATCTTTTTTTAAGTATGTAATTCAAGTTCCTCCAATATACATCTTTGAGCATAAACATCAAAGAATTGAGACCATTCCCTCACTAGTATTCTCCTTCACTTCTTTGCAGCACCCCAGGGCCTCACTCACAGGAAAATTCCTATAAGTCTGTGTTGTTTGATTGGCTTGGAGAAGGGCTGTTGATTTTGAAACCTTTTTCCTTTTATCCGAATGAGAACATAAGTTCTAACTTTAAATACAAAGGTGGTGAAAGGCCAAAGTGGACTCAGGTGTTGTTACAGGATAACAGAACTGTCTTGATCCCCTTTT
Organism: Hippopotamus amphibius kiboko; assembly: GCF_030028045.1. NCBI lineage: Eukaryota > Metazoa > Chordata > Mammalia > Artiodactyla > Hippopotamidae > Hippopotamus > Hippopotamus amphibius. Next base: position 67,259,897 of record NC_080189.1, on the reverse strand, counting down.
ATTATGCTTGCAAATATGTATTTTACACCAAGTGACTCATGAATGGAGTAGTTTTTAAAAAATATTTTGTATGATACTATATGGAAATAATCTCACTTGCTAAAAAAAGGTGAATGACTCAATCAAAAGTTAGAGCTGATCCTTAAAATTTCTATAGTCATAGGACTGTAACAACGACCATTTTTAAACTGGGCTCAGACTCAGATGACATACGATCACTGCCAGCTGCATCAAGAGGCAGTCTGGGTAAAAATAAGTTATTTGACCAGAACAGGAGAACAAAGCTGAAAATCTTCTGACACCTGATCCCTTCAGCAGCTGTGGAAATCTATTGAAAGGGTTCTCCTTCTAATGCATTTGTCAGAATGCTAATTGGAAAAATGACTTCATGTCATGAGTCATACGGTCACCTCTGTGGACCTCATTAGACTTAAATGAGAGCACTCAAGTCCAGCACAATCATTCAGATACAGCCATATGTTGGTAAAGATCTCTCAGTAACCGGGCTCCTGGCCAATTGTGAGCATTGTCAAGTGAAGAAATGGGGGAAAAAATCAAATAGAGTTGTTTAATGGCAGATGTAGATATAAGGCATTATAGCTTCCTGAGAATCAAAAATATATACAAGGATTGTAGAATTTCAACCGAGTTAAGCCAAAAAGTTTAGCCAAATATTACACTAAAGTGCACCTTAGAAGCACTCTGGAGCAGGGGGAAATAGTTAACTAACATAAGTCTTAGGTGTTCACAATTTAGAAATGCAGACAACTTGTATAAGTAACTTTAATAAAAGAGAATCTATGAAAACTATTTGATAATAATGTACCAGTTAAGTTCCTAGAGGAAAGTGTGGAAGTAAGACATCAATTATGATTGCAGTAGGTGAGGTAGAAAAGAAGATTGAGGAACAAGGGAGCTTCCTGAGGCAGGTGAAATTTAACCTAGAACTGCAAGGATGGGGACAGATTGTAGAGGCACATGTGCAGATAGGTAGCTAAGAGGGAAGCAAGTGGGAAGGCCTTCAAAGCAACAGATATTGCCTGGGAAACAGAACTACCGGGTAACACAGCACAGACAATTTCAACTATCACAAGAATCATGGATTTGAAGCAGCAAGCATTTGGGGCTGGTAAGACCAGAAAGGCAGGAAAGTCTTTGAATATCAGGTAGAAGACCACCAGGATGAAACCATTGGGTTGGCCAGAAAGTTTGTTCAGATTTTACTGTATCATTTTACAGAAAACCTGAACGAACTTTTTGGCCAACCCAATATATAATTTCAAAAGACTTAAACGATTTCAAATGAAAATAAGAGTATAGAAAATAACACTTTTAAATAGGTAAAATAATACTTATAATGTCTTTATGTGTGCACATTTACAATACAAAAGTACCACATCATCCAATCAAATATTTTATTAGACTCTTTGCCACCTAGAAAGAAAAATTGTTCATCTAAACTTTCTTTCCTCATCTGCTTGTTTGAGAAGAAATGAAGGACCTGAAAATTCTAGTCAGAACTGTTACTTCTTTTAAATACACAACTCAAATGAACAAACACTTATTGAAAGACTCTTATGGTCAAGAACTTAGGTGTTATGGAAGTAAGGATGGTGTGATGGGGAATCACAGGCTTATCCTATGGTCTAAGTCCACTGCTGAGAGGACAGGTGAGGAATATTACCTGAAAGGAGCTGCCACCTGTTTTTGAAACTTATGGTTCTCATCATTAGCCTCAAAGGCAAGATGTCTCAGACTATGCCATGCCTTTATCCTGACTTCCTGGCTTTTTTGGAATACTGGTCATTTAAGTACTCTTGAATACTCCAATGATGCTTGGCAATTAACTCTTAGATGGCCTGTGTACTACAGGTGAAGGACTGGTTGGAGGGAGATGAATTTCCCACATGGTAAATTTGAACAACTAATTTTATATCAAGCTGTACATATCCATGGTAGGTCTACATATGCCGCTCCTTTCTCTCCAACTTTACTTCTTTAAAAAGGAAAATAAATTATTACATAAATATAGGTTCATAAAAAAACTGTCACATAGATGAAGTTTAATACAGTAAACAACACCATGTATCAATCTCTAGATTTGAAAATAGAAAATATCCTGTACTCTGGAAGTTCTCTCTCCTCCATACTGGTCCCATACCCTACTTCTACCAACAAACTCCTCCACCTCATCCATATAGAAATCCTTATGTCGACTTCTATCACTTCAGTCAAATTTTTACGGTTTTTGAGATTTTCACAAATGGAATTATATTGTATGTACTCTTTTGTGTCTGGCATGTTTTGCTCAACCTTAAGTTTGTAAGATTCATTTATGTTGTTTATATTGCTTTAGTTTGTTCAGTTTCATTGCATATGTATATTATGTGATTGTATGAATGTATCATAATTTTGGGTTGTTTAAATTTTTTGGCCATTATGAGCTGTGCTGCAATGTACATTCTTGTATGTCTTTCGGTGCGCTCATGTAGTCTTGTATACCCAGGAATAGAATTGCTGGGTGAAAACTATGTGTATATTCTACATTAGTGGATACTGCCAAACAATTGACCTGTTGATCACAGTTGTACTCATCTATACCCACACCATTCTGATTCACTTACTACAAAGCACATCCTCACCAAATATTGTCTTTAATTTTAGAAGTTTCAACGTGGTGTGGTGTTATGTCATTGGAAATATAATTTGCATTTTCTTAATGATTAATGATACTGAGTACTTGTTTAGATTTAGATTACTGAACAGTGTATTGTTTAATTTTGATTTCCTGATGCTCTTTTTGTTACTAATTTCTAGCTTAATTTATTTGGGATCAAAGAACATATTTTGTATAATTTAAATCACATGAAATTTGTTTCCTTTAATAGCCTAGTATGGGATCAATTTTGGTAAATGCTCCATGTCTAATAGGAAAAATATGCTTTCTCTAGATGTTGAGTGTAGTTTTCTATGTATCTCCATTTGGTCCAGGTTTTCAATGGTGCTCCAATTTCACATAGCCTTGTTGACTTGTCTATACTTTAACTGAGAGAAATGTTGGAAAATCCCCAAGTGTGATTATAGACTTAGCTCTCTGATGTTATGTTATATGTTTTAAGATTAATTCATTTTATCATCCAGGATTTATTGAAATTTTATCACTGTGGAACATTTTTTCATCTCAAGAAATTGTTTTGCCTTAAAATCCACTCTGTTTAATATTAGTATAGCTACTTTAGTTCTCCTGTTTACTTTTATATGGTACATATTTTACCATTTTTCAACTTATATATTTGAAGTTGTATTTCTTTTCTAAAAGTTTATGTTTTTTCATATAAATTTGTCTGATAATGCTGTTTTTATATAAATTTATTTATTTATTTATTTATTTATTTATTTATTTATTTATTTTATTGGCTGTGTTGGGTCTTTTTTGCTGTGCATGGGCTTTTAGTTGCAGTGAGTGGGGGCTACTCTTCGTTGTGGTGTGTGGGTTCCTTATTGCCATGGCTTCTCTTGTTGCGGAGCACGGGCTCTAGGTGCGTGGGCTTCAGTAGTTGTAGCACATGGGCTCAATAGTTGTGGCTCATGGGCTCTAAAGCACAGGCTCAATAGTTGTGGTGCATGGGCTAAGTTGCTCCGCGGCATGTGGGATCTTCCTGGAGCAGGGATTGAACCTGTGTCCCCTGCATTGGCAGGCAGATTCTCAACCACTGCACCACCTAGGAAGCCCCTGATAATGCTGTCTTTTAATTGGCTATTTTAATTGACTCATTGGCATATGTTTTCTTTAACCTTTATCAAAGATTTCCTTGCCTTGCCAAGGGAGTCAGGTATCTTTTAAAGGCAATTGTTTCCCTCTAATTTTAACATATCCTCTTGGTATTTCATTTTCAGTAGTTTTAGTAAGATGTGCCTAAGTGTGGTTCTCTTTGCACATATCCTCCTTGGGGTTTGAAGAAGATTCCCTTGAAGGTGTAGCTTAATGTCTTTCATTAATTTTTGAAAATTATCATCCATTTATTCATTTTTTTCAAACATTATTTTTGCTTAAATTTCTTCTCTTAGCTTATGAAACCTATTATACATAGGTTAGATCTTCTCTTTCCCTAGGTTTTTTTTTTTTTTTTTTTTTTTTTCCATACATTTATCTCTGTACTTAATTCAGAGAGAATTTTCTTCTGATGTATCTTGCCATTCACTCATTTCCCCTTTGGCTGAGTCAATTCTGCCATTGAATCCATCTTCTGAGTTTTTTATTCAGTCTAGAATGGCTATTTGGTTTTCTTTCAAATATACTAGTTAAAAAAACCCTCTAGTTCTCTGATAAAATTATTAGTTTAATTTTTATTTCCTTGCATATTTTAAACATAGCTCTTTAAGATCCTTCACTTTAAGATCTTTCACAGTGTTGAAACCTGTAAGCCAGTGTTTATCACTTGTTTGTTCTGCTAGTTGATGTTGTTTGTCTCCTCTGTAGAAATTTTAAAAACATTTTTGTTATGTAAATTTTCAACATAGAGCAATGTTCAAAGATTGTTACCTTGAATACTCATATACACACCACCTATCTTGTACAATTAATATTTTAATTATTTGCTTGATCAACTATCACATATCAACCCACTACATTCTGCTTATATCTATCAATTTTATGATTTATTTCAAAATATATTAAAGATATCATAATTCTTCTGCATAGTACTTTTGATATACATATGATTAACTAGAATTTAATATTTATATATACATCTATTTGGGGTATAAAAAATGACAAAATAGATTTGTACATTTGAAGATTTTTTGAGGAAGTAAGTCTTGTGTAACTCAAATCCCTATCAAAATATGCAGTATTACTCTTGCCCCCAAAAATTCCCTCATAGTTTTTCCAAGTCAACCTCTGTGCCCATCTCTGAGATAAAAATATGTTCTGATTTATTTCACCAAATATTTGTTGTGGCTTTTAGGGAACTTCAAGTTAATTGAACCATGCCATATGCAGCATTTTGTGTCAGAAGGTTTCATTCACGCAGGTAATACTTGAGTTTCATTTATGTTTTTACATGTATCAGTAGTTTTTTCCTATATTACTTAGTAGTATTCAATTATATGAATATATAATGGCTTTTGCATTATCTTATTGAAAGATCTTAGGCTATTTCATTTTTTTGGAAGTTATGAAAAGAACTGCTGTGATCATTTGTCTGCAAGTTTCTGTAGACATACATTATCATTTTTATTGGTAACATCTAGTCTTTGAAATGTATGGTTTGGTTTTGTAAGAAATTGCCAGGGATTTTCTGAAGAGGCTGTACCATTTTACATTACTACCAGAATGTATAGGAATTCCAGTTGCTTCATAACATCACCAACATTTGCTGTCATCAGTCATTATTTTTAAGTTTTTCTTGTGCCTACATTGTAGTATCCAATTGTGGTTTACATTGGACACTTATGAATTCTTATTAGCAATACATATGCCATTTAAAAAAATGTGTGGTTTGCCTTTTCATTATTGAGTTAAATCCTTTCATAGCCTTACCAGATCTTAGTCATATCCTGGTTAATCTTTACTGTGTGAAAAATATATTAAAATTTGTAGCAAAAACAATGCCTATGATGATATACACACACATTTTCTATTTGTTTCTTACTGGTGCCTTGGGGATATACAAATCTGGAATCAACTTAATTCAGTTCTATGGATTGAGATGCTTCTAAGCTGGGCTGCAGTCCCCATAATAATCAATATCTTGTTGTTGTTGTTTCTATTTCTGCATCTTAGGCTGCAGCACTATGTGGTATCAACCTGAAGTGGAGGGGTTATACCACTAAACCTTTACTAATACTGCACCTGGACTCTTAGTTTTGTCTTCAGCACATTAATTTCTTTCTTATTTTTCTCTGGGTTTTGTTCAAGTTATTAAGTTAGTGGCTCTAAAATTCCCCTTCTGTACTATTTTGTGATACTTAGACTGGAAATCTATGAAACACATTTCTTCTCTGCCAGCTGGTTCAATGACTGACTCTTCCAGAAAGTTGCTCTGGAGAAAGATTGTAAGCCTGAAGGAGAAAGACTTGCTTGTTCCTGTTTGTCTTTGTCACATCCTGTGGGCATCCTATCTGCTTGTGATTCCTGTGTCACCGAGCAATGTTTCTTTGCCCAAGCAGGAACAATTTCTTCCGATACCAGCAGCTGAATCTGGTTTGTAGTTTCTCTAAATCTTGAAAAACCATCTTTATTTTGTCTCACTCCCAGAGAGACGAGCACTGATTAACTTGGTGCCCTATCTTTAGAGGTCAGGTTCCTGGCTTACTACACCCCCAAGCTTAGAAATACCATCACCAGCTGAGGAGGACTTACTCCTCAGAGGTCTGAGTATCAGCTTGTTAGGGCTCTTTCCCCTAAATTTAAAGAAATTCAGTATCTCTCCTATGTTCTTTCAACTGCGGGGATGTTAGCTTCTGCCTATATCTGCCACATTTATACTTTAGAGATTTTTTTTTTTACCCTTTACCTAGTGAACAATTACTTGAATTTTCTCTATTTAAATAACTGGTATAGTTTCTGTCTCCTGCCTGGACCTGTATAATACAGAAATTGGTATAAGGAATGGCCCTCCAAAATAGTCACTCAAGGATGGAATTTGGGGATAGGTTTGGTCATATGCTTGAACTTGAAAATGGGTTGAGCTCCTCATCAGTGGGAAGTGGGATGCTGTATTAAGGAATACAAGGACCGTGGTATGCAATGATTTCTTCTGAGTTCTCTGAGCATTTATAAAAATAAAATGTCAAGCTTCAGTCTTTAATCTGTGTTTATATTCTATATATTAACTATATTGTCTTTCCTGTCTCTTTTTATTTTCTACAAGTTAAGTTGAAAGTTAATATTTAGCCTTTATGTAACAGAATATTCAGATGGGCTATCACTAAACTTGAGCAGTAATTAACACAACTTTTTATCTTTTATTTTTCTAGTTTAAATACTCTAACAATGCCCCGCTGAGTCGCTTATTGCTATGTGATAAAAGCATTCAAAGATGTAATAGTTTCAAATAACAATTTATTAGCTCATAATTCTGTGTGCTGGCAACTGTCTTAGTGGTTAATGCTGGCTATCAGCTGGTTTCCTTTCTATATGTGATCTCTCAACCTCTAGGTGGCCAGCCCTCACTTTTCTGCATGGGATAGCAGTGTTTTAAGGGGGCGAATGCAGAAGCTGTGAGATATCTTGAACCTCAACTCAGAAGTCACACAATATAATTTCCACTTCCTTCTATTGGTCAAAACTACCCACATGGACAGCCTAGATGCAACAGGTGAGAAAACAGATTCCACTTTTCGTGGATATAGTGGAAAGTCACACTGCAAGGGAATATGTACACAAGGCTGAAAATAGCTTTTGTGATCATATTGCAAACAACCTACCCTGATCCCATTCTAAAAACTGACTGACACCATAGGGAACTTCACCTATTCACCCACGGTTTTTATTTTTTCACTATTTGTTATTTCTTCATCTCCTCACTGTTTTCTTGGGCTTAAATTTTATAGTCCATTACTAAAATCATGTCATTTTATTCACGTCTAAAAGCTTTTTCTCAGCCATCCCTTCCTCAGCCATCCCTTCCTAATAAAATCAAAGCCTAGGTTTAACAAACTCTTTACCTATAGCTTGCCTGTATCCAGATGTATTAGTCAAAATATTTAACAAATCATTTAACACACCATGAATATTTAGAAAGAATTCATCTCTATCAGTGTTTAAAAATTCTTGATTTCATCTGAGCACTTCAAGTTGCAAAATACACACACACACACACACACACACACACACACACAGAGGCAACTGTATGCTGTCTGGTCTCATTTTTATTCATGAGAGCAAATCTTAAGCTGTCCCTAAATGTCTATAGCAATTCTATTACCATTACTCTTAAATCCTTGAGTTGACTATTTTCTTTCTTCCTCTAACTTTCTCCATCAATTCTTCCCATTGTCACGATAGCTTCACTCTTTATTTCAATAATAAAACAGTAGCAACCAGAAGACACTTACCTTATTCTTTCTACCTCCAGTTCAAGTTTCCATTCCTCTTGTTAAATGAATGCATGGTTTTTGCTTTTGTATCTGGCCACTGTGTATTATGCTAAATTTCCTCTTGACTACTCAAATACTTCCCTTATGCATTTTCTTTATTTTTTCATGTCCTACTAAGATCATTTCCATCAAAATATAAATATGCTTCCATATATCTTGTTACTAAAAACAAAACAACAATAACAAAAAACTTCCCTGAATTCATATATCCGAATCCTCTCCAGCTCTTGCCCATTTACCTACTCCCCTCTATAGCAAAACTCCTTAGAAGCATTTTACATACTGCCTCTACCCACTTACTTCCCTTCACTTTCCCTGTAGTTCAGTCCCAATCAGGTTTTCTCTTGTACAACTCTAATGAAATTGCTCCAGTGAAATTATAAAACTCAATCTCTGTTCTTTTTCTTATATAACTTAACTGATGCAGTTGATTACTCCCTTTTTGAAACGTTTCTTATGCTTGCTTTTTAGAAAAATCATACTCTTGGTTTTCTCAAGCCTCATTAGCTTCAACTTCTCCATCTTTTGCTAAATCTTCCTAGTAACTTGGATCACTGAAGGGTAGAGTGTGCTGTGCTCAGTTCTTAGGATTTTCCTCTTCTCTAGTTACATTCACTCACTAGTGATCTCATCTAGCTTTAAGATGTAAATACCATCCACATCTCAGTGAGTCTGCTGAGTATATCTTTAATCCTGAGTTCCTCCTTCAGTTTCAGATTCATACAATAAATACCTATGTAACATAACCTACTCCATCTCTAGTCTTTCCAATTCAGTAAACAACACTATAATTCGACTTCAGGCCAAACTTCGATTTTTTTTTTTTACTTCTCTTTCCTTCATATCTCATAATAATCCATTACCAAATTCTGGCAACTCTATTTTCAAGATTATTTCTGACAACAACTTTATCTTCTCTCATCTGCAAGAGATTCCTAAGTAATAGATCAAGTTCTGCATGTTTCCTTACAATCCATTCTCCACATCACAGAGAAATCTTGAAATATTCTAGTTCAGATCTTACCACTCTTCTCTTTACAAATCTCCTAAGTTTCCACAACACATTTACAATAAAATTGAAGCTCCTCCACGCGGCCCACAGGAGCCTCAATGAATCACCAGGCCTACTCTTTGGTGTCAATTTCTATCATCCTCCCCCCTGACATTATTCCAGCTACACTGGGTTCATCCTGCTTCCTGAACGATTCACATTCATAGCTGCAGCTCCACTTGCTTTCCCACTCTGTCATACTCTTTGGTTCTCATCTGGAATATCACTCTTTAGAAAAGCTTCCCTGACCATCCAGTCTAAAATATATGGGATTGTCTCTATATCCTGTTTATTTTCCTCAGGGCCCATATCTGTTTTGTGATCTTCTTTTTTATATTCTCTTGTGTTAAAATATATTTAAGATTGCTATGCTGTGTTTTTCACTGTGGAACCAATAGATTAAACAGTAACTAATACATGGTAAATGCTAAACAAATATTTCAAATGAATTATAAAAAAAGTAGTAAATATAATTGTTTATTATAATTGAAACATGATGAAATGAAAAAAAGCCCAAATTAAATTTATGTTGAAGTGGCAATAAAAATCATTTACAAATCGGTATACATGACTTATAAAAGAAGATTTTCTTTTACTCAATATAAAGCTGTTCTTTACAAAGGGGATATATACATAAAAAGAGGGATTAAAAATTAGTAACAAGGTATATATTCACCCAGATCTATATTACCAATATATTTTAATAAAGTAAAATTCTTATTGGCTTGTAAATTGAAAATTAATTTAACTTGGAATGAAATATATAACATCTTAACTTTAAAATGTTAACACTTATTTAACAATGTTAGTGGAGGGCCCATTTTGTGCTAGGTATTTTTGTAGTTTCTGGGAACACAATGTCTACCAGACAGATCTGATCCTTATTTTCTTGGAGTTCCTCAGTGTATTGTTGCTGGCAGACAATCATCAACAAGTAAAATTAACTTCAGTTATTAAAAAGTGCAAAGAAAATAAAAAGCCATGAGGCATGACATTTTGATTATAAAATTGGGAAATATTTAAATTATAAAAGTTCTTAGATTCTTAAGTTCAATTTTTTTTGTGTTGACATTTTCATAATATGGAAAGAACCATCTTTTAGATCCAGTGGCTTGCTGGAGGCTAGCAAGTGTTAGCTCCCAAGACCAAACCATGTACATCTCTTGTCAATTATGCACAATAGTAGCAGTAACTTGAAACTATCTGTGATACAGGTATTTTTACCATGGAACCTGTAAAAATGCAAAAAAATCAGAGCTTCCCTTTCTTACCAAGTTGGTTATTACACACACACACACACACACACACACACACACACTCTCTCTCTCTCTCACACCAAAATACCACTGATTATATCACTCTCCCTACAGAAGAAAGTGTATTCAACAACAATGAAAGGCAACCATTTAAAACAAGGAGAAGGAAATAGATTTTCACGAAGTAAAATTAACCCCAAGAATTTCCTGATATAGGATATTATTGGAACGAGTAGCTTAGCCAGATACACAAATGGATTATATAGGTAATAAAGCCATAGCTCCCAATCTGAGATATCTAAACACTTAACTTGACATGATTAAGAATTTCCCATCATCGAAAAGAAAATTTTTCTTTATGCAGTTTATCAGGTACAATTTAATGTTTTGGGCTTGAATTAAAAGTAGTATAACATCTGAGGAAATCATACTAGATGGCCAGATCATTCTTTAAAGGATATTTAACTAGATGGCCAAGTCATTCTATAGAGAATTTTAATTTTCTTAATCTGCCGTGCTTGGCTCTTAAGTAACAGAAGCCATTAGCTTCTATACATAAGGGCACATTGTAAATTATTTTATGTAGTTAGATTTCTGGTTGTTTGCTTTGTCTCTTGTTCAGCTTTAAATATCTTCAAGGAGATTTTAAGTTTTAGAAGCTAGATTACGATTATCTTATAGAAAACATCGGAATAGTGTCCACTGAACATGAATTCTATTTTATTGACATACCTTTTCTAATTTTGTAAGGAAACCATAATCTTTGTTAAATAAATGGCTGCCATATTTTAATATTTCATTGCTTTTTGTTTTTGCAAGCAGGAGTTGTGTTTGTTTACTCAGATTCAAATTTTACAAAAATCTTGAAAAAGCTAAACTTTCAAAACTTCTGTTAGATCTGCACATCCAGAAGGCAAAATCTTCAGACTTTCAAAAAATGGTGATACAAAGTATAAGTAGTCTATGAATCAGAAGGGAATTTTTTGAGTCGACTTGTCACAAAAGCTATGATAGCAGCCATGGCAAACAGGAGAAATTGTGCTCCTGAACAGAAAGATCTTGGTAGAGTCGTCAGCCTCACTTAGTTGCGAATACTCCTTTAACTCTGTTGGGAAACTATCCAGCAATCAGCCCATTGATTTCATCCTGTTCCTTCCACTAAGGGAAGCAACTGCTGAATGTTTCAGGCCCAGGAAGGCATGTGACTCTGAATTCTTGGGAACAACAACTGAAAAATGTAGCTAGGCCAGTAAAGACGTCGATGGCTATAGAACAAACATCTAAAGCCCATTAAACTATTAAAAAAAAACCCAAAAAGCAAAAAACATATGAGTTCGTGCAGAAGCAGACAACCTTCTATGAGTTACAAAAACATTCAAAGAGCACACTGATAAATAAAGCTGCCAATTTAAGAATTTTTATTTCATTAATATGCTATGTTAAATTTATTTTTCTAGATAAAAACATGTGTAATTAATGTTAATCATTACATTAATCAGTGTTCTTTCAAACAGCAAGTGTGCTTAACAGTTCCATTCTATATGCTTTACTTTTGAAACTGTGTAGACCACACCTACAGAACTCTCACACTAAGCAGTGTTTCTCCTCCTTCCTTAATGTGGCACAAATCTAGAATAACAAGCAATTGATTCTAGGAGATATAATACACACACACATATACATATATATACATCTCTTGCTCTTTCCATTTGTGTATAATAGTAGCAGTAGCTAGAAATGATCTGGGGTACAGTATTTACACCATGGAAATTGGAAAAGTGCTACAAATTAGGGCTCCTTTTCTTAATGTTGATGGTCTCTCACACACACACAGGCACACACACATATCAACACACCACTGATTATATTCCTCTTCCTGCAGAAGAAAGTGTATCTCTATATACATATATACATACATGTGTATGTATTCACACATCTATATATGCACATGTGTTTATGTCTACATTTATGAGAATGTATATTTATATCCGTAATTTAACATTTCTGAAATCTAGATACACCAATAATGTGTTCATTTATTATAATATTTCTCTAAACAGCTGTTACTAAGCTGTCACATCTTTTAATCAATTCTGCTTTAAAAATGAAGGAAATGTATAAATTCTCTTACATGCATCTTAACATCTCAACCCATATTGTAGCAACACAAAAACAAAATTATGAATTCATTCTTTGTATTTAAATATAAACATAGTAAAATCATTTTGCATTCTTCCAATATATCCAGGTATTAAAGAATATTAAAAAAAGGTGTTTCCTTTTTTGGTAACTAAAATATGTCTGGAGGAATACTTTGATTTTTTTAAATTTAAAAACTGTTCACCTTGCGATTAGAAAGGTTAAACTTTCAAGACATTGTCTAAAATAAGAAACACACTGAAAGAATCATTTTTGTTAGTGAGCATTCCTTTTTGAGAAATTATTTCTGTAACTATGATGAAAAGCTAACTAGTTTGCTCTTTAACAATCATATGTGACATATTATGAGTAAAGCTTCAAAGCTGTGTTTTTGTATCTTTACCTATTAAGTCACTCAATACACAGCTTTTCTTCTGTGACCCTGATGCTAATAATGAAGAGAACAGTTACATAACTGACCAGAAAGTAAAAGAGTATACATCTCTGCATTTTTAGCCTGCATTTTGGGCCAGAGCTATTCACACTGTAATATTGTCCCCCCAAAAGTCCCTCTAGATCATAAGCTGTCATACATACAACAGAAAACCATTACAAATTCATAAGTAGTTTAAAAATAATCGGTCTCATTATATTTAATACACAGTGTGAAGAGGTAGCTCTATCAAACTAGGACATACAATTGTTCTAGCCCCTGGTACAATGGAAGAGAGAAAATGTTCAATTTTTTTTTAAACATAGGTGGAAATGCACACAATCCGTAATATCAAATCCAAAAAAATAAAAGAAAAATCCCATAAAAAGCTATGAAATAATCCCTATTAAAGAGTGAATTACCAGGATTGTTTTTACCCAGTATTATGGCCCAATGCAGTTTAAGGAATGGAGAAATGAAAGGAATTTTCTGTTTTTTTTAAATACTTAGATGAGAATGTTTCACTTTATCCACACTCAAATGCCTGTTCGCTCTTCATGGCATGTTTTTGGACACTAGATCTCCCTCATATATTCCGAAGATCAAAAACTTTCTTTACTACTTTAAGAACTAGCTTATTTCTTTTGATTCATTTCTGTTTTTATTTCATTCGTAGATATTTACAAAGTATAATAAAGCTGACCTAATATATCATCTTTCATTAATACTTTTCCACCAGAAAGCACCCATGTTATGACTGCACTTATATTTTGTTGATTTTATATGTTCAGAACTTTAAGAAGTTGCCACAGCCCTACAATAATCTGGGAAATCCTCTTGAGTGCACTTAGCTATTAAACCAAAATTTCAGCTGTGTGCATTGAATTAAATGATAAGAGTGATAAATCAATTACCACAGAAGAGCTTTTACTACATCACATGACTATGCCACTTTGAATGAGAAGACAAATCACTGACTTTATACAGCGCTAATCAAATCTGAGATATTTGCAGGAGAAAAAAAGATGAGAAGGACAAATGTAGGTAGAAAAGGGGGACAAATGTGATCTCCTAGCAGATGAAAATCTGAAAGTACAAGATAAAACAGCAAGGTTTGTGACGAGTTTTACAAATTCAGGTTTCGATGTGATAATTCTATAAACACATGAGGCAGTGCTTGGAGTACAGTAGGCATGGCAGTCTTGGTGACTGTGAGTGCTTGTGGTTGGAATCAGAGGAAATCTTGTAAAATTCTAATTTGAAGTGATGGAAAAAGTCTAATTTCCCCTCCAATGGGCCCACTTCAACTACTAAAGTACAAACCATTAGATTTATTTGTTGTTATCAGGGGAAAAATGTCAGAATTCAAATGTGCTAACCAGAAGCAACACTGCCAATGTTATTCAAGATGGCACGTTTCACCAGTTAGGCTACCTGCAGAGTTGAAGCCTGAGGAAATGATGGAGAGAGGTGCTTATATACAGATTTTCTATAAGAAAATCCTAGAGGTATAGCAGCATTCTATAAACCCACTGCCTTTATAAGATGCAATAGCCCTATGTGCTCTCACACCATCTTTTCATTTCTGTATGCTGCTTTCCCTTACACATCTTCTCTACCCCCAAAGTCATTCTCAAATGGCAGTGAGACCTTAGATAACATGTGAATTGCATAAAAATATAAGTGGGAGGAAAGGATGAAAACAGAGGAAAGATTAGTAGAGAAAAGAAGGAAGGAGGAGTGGCAGAGCCCAGAAGTTCTGACAACAAAACAATTGAGAAAATGTACATACAGGGCCAACCATACCTCAAAGGAATATCGAAATACATAACAAAGGTGAAAATTAATACAGATATTTGCAGGATTTTTTTTACCTTCTCCCTCCTCTTTTTTCTTTGTTTCTTTTAGCAAATTTGCTTTGTGATACACAAAATATTTTCTTTTAAGCTCTTTATTGGAATATAATTACTTTACACTGTTGTGCCAGTTTTTGCTGTACAAAAAAGTGAATCAGCTGTATTTATACATATATCCCCATATCCCCTCCCTCCGGTTACTCCCTCCCACCCTCTCTATTCTACCCCTCTAACTCCTCACCCATCTTCAAGCTGATCTCCCTGTTT
The DNA here is from genome assembly GCF_030028045.1 of Hippopotamus amphibius kiboko. NCBI lineage: Eukaryota > Metazoa > Chordata > Mammalia > Artiodactyla > Hippopotamidae > Hippopotamus > Hippopotamus amphibius. The sequence goes on along the minus strand of NC_080189.1, from coordinate 67,244,792 downwards.
TATGCAGCAGCTTCCCACTAGCTATCTATTTTACATTTGGTTGTGTATATATGTCAATGCTACTCTCTCACTTCCTCCCAGCTTCCCCTTCACCCCCCCCCCACCGTGTCCTCATGTCCATTCTCTACATCTGCATCTTTATTCTTGCCCTGTCACTGGGCTCATCAGTACTATTTTTTTAGATTCCAAATATATGAGTTAGCATACGGTATTTGTTTTCCTCTTTCTGGCTTACTTCGCTCTGTATGACAGACTCTAGGTCCATCCACCTCACTACAAATATCTCAATTTCATTCCTTTTTATGGCTGAGTAATATTCCATTGTATATATGTACCATATCTTCTTTATCTGTTCATCTATTGATGGGCATTTAGGTTGCTTCCATGTCCTGGCTATTGTAAATAGTGCTGCAGTGAACATTGTGGTACATGTTTCTTTTGGGATTATGGTTTTCTCAGGGTATATGCCCAGGAGTGGGATTGCCCAGTCATATGGAAGTTCTATTTTCAGTTTTTCAAGGAACCTCCATTTTTGCTGTTTTCCATAGTGGCTGTACCAATTTCCATTCCTAGCAACATTGCAGGAGGTTTCCCTTTTCTCTGCACTCTCTCCAGCATTTAGTGTTTCTAGATTTTTTTTCCCCTTAGGTTTTTTGATGATGGCCATTCTGACTGGTGTGAGGTGATACCTCACACAAAATTACTTTCTGACTTCCTATTCAAGAGACTTCCGTAAGTGCTTATATTTTTAATCAAGGGAATTGGAATTTGATTTGTGATTCATTTTGAATGGGTGCCTTGAGGAGATGAACCTTGTGGAGATGACAGAGGCAGGAGTTTGATTGGAGGTACTTATGTAACTCCTGAACCAAACTAACACAAGCTACAGAATGGCAGGAAGAAGAAATAGGAGATGAGAACCTGAATTAAGTGCTGGATTAAAGCTGGTTTCTTTCTTTGGGAAACTACCTTCAAGAAGGAAGAGTAGAGAAAGCAAACAGTATGTTCTTTCACAAAAGCACTTGAATCAGGAAATTGGAAACAGAGTCTTAAAAGAAAAACAAATCTCTACAGGTGAGAAAACAGTATGCTAGAATAGTGATTAAACTTGCTGTGGCAAATGCTAAACCTCAGTCCTCCAAAATCTAAATCTTTACATTTTGCCATTTTAAGTAGGATTACCCTCAATGAAGTAATAATGGTAATGCTAACAACAGTCAACCAAGTATTCTAGCATTTTTTGTTCCCTTTTGGGGATCTCATATTTCTTAGTATTAGTGAAAGGCTTTTGAAGTTGTAATTCAAGGTGAAAGGAAAATTTATTTTATTTTTTGTTTTCTGAATTGAATCAAAATTATATTAATCTATTAACTCTATAGAAGTTTGAATAAAATGAATTGACAAAAATAATCTGGCTATGCCTTATATTTCCTTATTGTAAAACTATCAAGAGTATTATAGCTCAGTGCTACTTTTAATTTTAAAAAAAGGGATGAAAAATAATTAGCAACATTTTTAGTGTTTATTCATAGATATATGTGTTTAGGTATAATGTATGCATTTTACATATCACATGTGTAATGTATATCTTTTGTGGATGCACCTTGTAACTTTCCTTTTGAATTTAATCCAAGAAAGGTATGTTGAGTATTTGTTTAATACTTCAAAATAAATAATTCAATTTTTTTAACACAGATGAAACGTAAAGGTTGGTCCACATAGTACCGGCAAATATTACTTTCAATACTCTACATCAAAAAGAACTTTTTAACAGAATAATAGAGTCAGTTTTTAGGAGTGCAAGTCCTGCTTTTAATATGAAATCCACAGTGAAATAAGTTCAGAAACTACCTAAATTCATCCGCTTTGAAATTTAACTATCTGTCGAAACTTGTTTAGACATCAGCATTACTTTTAATTTATTGCCAACAGTACTTATAACTCTTTGTACAGCACATTATAGATGTGTCTCTCCTAGTGCATCATCTACTGCACAAAATAGATCGATGAAAGTGGTTTCACTGCTTTAAATATCAATAAAAGTTGACTTTGGTTTAGACATTCTAGAACTGTGAACTTTGATGCAATTTTATTTTTTTGGTTCAATTAAACCATTTGCCTATATTCCCTCATGTGATATTAACTACTGTTATGCATCATTCCAAGTGCATTTTCATATGGCTATTATTCTAGTTAATTTATCTTATCCCTAGACAAGAATTAAATATTTATCTACTTAATATTTCTGTTAACTTGCATTCTCAGAAAGGATATGTAAGGTTATTGCAATGCCTACCTGTTTCTCAGAAATCTCTCACAAACTCTTCCCAGTATTATGCAACGAGTCGTAATAGATAACATGCTCTTTTGCCCATCTAATATTGATAAAATACTGTCATTTGAATAATTCCTCACAGTGTTTCTGAATATTAGAGTCTATCACATTGACAATAATTTGATATATTAAATTTCACTAATGTTTATAATTTTTTATGGTTTGTTATAGTACATTTGTTTGAATGCATCCTCATGTTACTCAAGTTACTTAAGTATGAAAAGATTTTATGTAATAAATGTACATTACCTTTTAAGGTGGAATTAGTTATGCATTCATTGAAAATATATTCCTGTCAGTCTTAAGGAATGGTAACTACTATATGTCCTATTAGAATTCTAAGATTAACCAAACAACAATGTTGTGATGATTATTGCCTTATGATCACATAACAGACTTAAATTCAACAAGTGTAATGACTGACCAAACTCATGGAGTACTACACTCAGAATCAAAGTGTAGATGCATCTTTGATTGAAATGTTGTAGCTTCCAAATGTGATCTTGATATTTTAGGAATTCCTGTTGAAGAGTCTAATTCAACTTAAATTCAAACAAATCTCAGTATATATTGAGGGTCTATATTAAGCCTGTCTGAAGGTCTCTCCCAAAGGAATCAGCCTCTTAATTAAAGGGTAATTGCTATTTCCAAGGATAAACATTCATCATTGGTGAGGAGGAGTAATTTTGAATGTTACAAATGTGTTTATTAGTCAGATCGTCTCACGCTTAAGCTTCCATTGATGTATAACTGTCTTCTAATACCATAGTTCCCAATAAACAGTGAGAAAAAAATTAACGAACTCTTCCACTAAAATTCAAGCTAGGCTAAATTTCTCCAACTGGCCACGAGTACTCACACAACTACTGACGTGTGTGATTGGTGGTAATGAAAAAGTACCGAAGGTGTGTAATACACTTTTCTGTAATAAAAAGTTTCCACCTGATGTAAAGTCATTCAAAGCATTAGTTTTATATTAAAACATTGTTTCATTATGGGATAGGGTAAATATTAGCATAGATATAAAGGTAGAACAAAAGTCTAAAGAAATCTTAGGTATGTTACTTGCCTCTGCTTGCAGGATAGTGTTAATGGAAAAATTAGGGGAGCAATGGTGAAGATTAAGAATATCAAACAGTCAACCATGCTGCCCATGGGAGCAGAGGGTATATTGCTTTTTAGGGTCTGATGCAAATTCAATAGGACAATGAACAGACTGAGATGGTGCTGCTTTCAGCTGGCTCTGAAGACAAGGTGGGCCATCTTCCTTTGTTGTTTCAGTGATCTGATTCTGTGGCTTTTGCAAACTTATTGTGAACATACAGGATCCGATAGGTTGAAAATCAGAGCAAAACAGAACACTGTTTGACATTACATAGTATCCTGAAGGACTAGGTCATGAATACACACACAAGACACCTAGAAATCAATGGCTGGAAATTGAGGGGTTGGAGTTTATGGGCTAAACTACTCTATGAGTTGCATCATGGTCCGGATTTCCTATAAACCTTACATGGCCTGGAGCTACACTGATTTCACTCATAATTGCAATGATAATTGCAATGAACTTTTCTGAACTGTAGATGCAGTCAGGAGCACCGACAAAACTTTGTTGTAAATGAGTTAAAATAATAGGTACAGATAATATCTTTCTTTTATTACCTTATCACTAAAGTGTTATCTTTACATTAGAGTTAATGCCACAAAACCAGGTATCTATTATTGAGCTTCCACTAGTCATTTTATTTATTTGACACCAGTGCTGGGCACCTATCATGTACCAGGTGCTGTGGTCAACTCTCAGAACAGGAAATACACACACACCCCCAAAACGAAACAAAAAGACTAACTCTTGGATTCAACAAGTTTACAGGAGGGTTATAGACTAGCAGCCAGAGAAAACCAATACAATTACAATTGATTTAGAAGAATATGGTAATAACTGAGAAAATCTACAAGTGTACTTAAATTTCACATTCTCCTGGCTGGCTGCAAATGACAGAAACATCTCCTGGAAAGGCCCAACAATATCTCTTAGAAGGGATCACCAACCACACAAACAAGAGGAGGATGCATAGTTGATGGTTAAGGGTATTTCCTTTGCAACTGTTGGGAGATACTAATGAGGTTGTGCCGTTACTAAAGCTGTTGAGTTGCTCAAATGTCTTTCTGAAGTTATTTGACGACTGTCCTATCACTGATACAGGAAATTAGTTGAAAACCACAACCTACAATCCAATCTGATTAAAGTTTAATATAGAAGTTAGAAGATTTGGATTTGACACCAATTTCATAGGTAAGTTGCCTTTTGATATTTGGCAAATATTTTTAATCTTTTTGGTTCCTAATTTTCCAGTTTTCTGTTTGTATTAGATGATGTTCAGGAACTCCTAAAGCTGGAGTTCCATAGCTAATTTAAGAAAGTTTCTGTAAAGATTCAATTACATGACCAATTTCTAAAAAGTTCAGTCAATAACAGTCAAGAACCAGTCTATCTGATAAAAGCATGTTAACAATACATAGGTTAAATATACTTTAGGGCAGAACTTGTTTGAAAACAAGTCTAGAGACAGGAGAAGATATTCTGGGTTTCATGTTGTCCAAATTATAATAATCATGAAAATAACTTATATTTACCAAGAGTAGTGGTTCTCAAACTTGAACATGCATCAGAATCACGTAGAACTTTGTTTCAACACAGGTTGCTCAAGCCCAATCCCAGAATCTGTGGTTCAGTAGGTTTGAGATGGGGCCAGCCTGGGAACTAACAAGTGCTTAGGGGATATGACTGTAACAGTCCAGGCACTACTACGCTTTGGGAAATACCACTACGAGTATTATTGCTAGATATTCAAATTTGCACAATTAAAAACACAAACTTAAATATTATTATTTCCTCTCTCCCCATGTTTCGTAAATATACACACAAATACATATCATATACACAATACACATGTATATAGCTCTATATTTGTGTTTTAATACCATATATTATATTTAGTTTTTAAACTTTTAACCACACAGGGTACAATTCTGTAAATAATATACTCTCAGTTAGTGTTTGTTGTTAATGAAAATAGTTCCTAAATGTAAGGTTCATACAGAATGCTTGCCTACAAAGCTATTATACTGTCATGATATGCCACTCTGTGAGTAAAGAAAGCACCAATTCTTATTTTCCATGCTTACATGAGAGTCTAAATATAACTGATCTCCTGAAAATATCTCATCAAGTTGAGAAAGAGAAAAGTTTAATTTTATTTATGTTTGTGACTTTGTAACTTTTATTTTTTTATAAATCCAATCATCTCTATGTAATTCTAAATGATTTTTAAAGTAAGACTGAAAATAAGCCATACTTCAAAGTGAATTATGGGTAATCACTCTCTTAATGACCTATTTAGTATCTTCTAATTTTTGTATATAGAGTTTTTATATGGGGCACTCAAATAGTGGATTGTTGGCATATCTAAAAGTTTAATAAACCCGCAAATTTACAGTATCAAATGCCCAATGTTGTTTTGTAATTTTTCCAGAGCAATGGTTATAAAAACTCTTATAAACCTCTAGATCTATGTTTGTGTGTATTTCATATTTAGAGTAGATATACCCATGCATTTACATAATTACACAAATAAATTAAGAGAAAAATGAAAAAAAGTATTTGAAATCTTTCCAAGAAGTGTTTACACTGTAATATAAAACAATACATCAGAAGTACTGCCTACCTTTATCATTTTCTTATGTTTGTACGTTTGTCTTATTTTTCATATCAGCAGCTCTGATTTATTCATTTAAAATTTTTATGTTATTTCATTTTTTGTTGCTTGTTTATTATCAGCATGTATTTTTGGAAAGTTTTCTTTGGATTTTTTTTTAATTGACAAGATTTCATCTTGGTTTGTTAAAGAGAACCAGCTGTTTTCTTGAAAGATAATTTTCTAAAGCTGTGTGTGCCATAATTACACTGCAATTACACAGCAATATCCATAAAAGCAGATGAGGATTCTGTGTGTCCTTTTACCTCATCAGAAGTTGCAAAAATGATAGATGCAGTCTATCTTAGTTTGACTATTGCCCTCTATTGGCAAATTCAAGTTCTGGCATAATCCAAACGATAGCAATAAAAACAGATTTTATTTTTGTTTTTTTAAAACAGTAAGTCACATCTTGGGTCACAAGACAACTCCATCAAAAGTTTTAAAAACTCTTTCACAATTAGAACTCAAAACATACGTTTAAAACCTAGCTATTGAGGAAAAAATCACTTAAGCTAGTCATATGTGAATCGGGGTTTCTTTCCAGCACCAAATTGCAGTGCACAGGATCTTTTCTCCCTCACTCAAAATCTGCTGGAATCATACCCCTTTTTTCAGCAGAAAATCACTTGGATCTTTTCTTGTTCCCAGTGTGCATCCTCTTCTTTGAGGCAATCCTCTCTAAGAAAATTGAGATTAAGTCTCTCTTTATTTCCAAAATCAGCAATTAATCTCACCTTTAATATCACAGTGATTTTTTTAAAAAAATTTGAATATTTAGTTACAGGCAGAAGAAAAATTCATTTCTAATAAATTGCTGAGGATTTTCATTTTAAGTCAGTAATGTTTTACACATTATGGTTGAGCAGGAAGATGTGAGAAAGCCAGCTTTAAAAAACATTTCACTAAAACTATCTCCAGCATTGCAACATTTAATGTGAGTTCTGTGGTGGGAAAGGTGTACATGTACAAACAAACACCATCTTTTTACGTACCTTTGGTTCTGACTGGCAGCTGGGGAATATAGTATTTTAATAATATTTATTTTGGCAGAAGTGGCAGGAAGTAATCTAGTTTTGTAGCCAGCTAGGCAACCGGAGAAAACAAATCTTGTATGAGTCCTTTTATGACCTTCTAGGAATTAGAACTTTTAACAGATTTAAACATTTTTAAAAGTCAAAATAAATTTTTTTTCTAAATTTTACTTTTACTATTTACACCAGGGTAGGCTGCTATCTTTTTATTTAATATTTTTAATGTAATTGTTGGCTGGGCAGCAAACTTAATAAGTTTAGCTGCAAAGTTTCTGGATTGATGTGAGATTTAGGAGTTGAGAATTAAAATTAGTTCATTTCTTTGCCAACACTAACACAAATCTTGGAGCACATTTCCTCAGATGCACTAAAATGGTGACAGCTTAGATAACCACTGGGGAAGTTTTCTGTACAAGAACTCAGATTCATTTAACAACTTTGGCTTAGCAGGATCCCACCTCGGTTGCCTCTTCCTTTGTTTAATTAATAACACCATTGCCTCTTTGAGAAGAAGGTTTATCTCACAAAACAAATATCAGGCAGAACCCATAGTTTTACAGAAAAGAAAAAAAATTACATGCCTGTAATGGTTTGTCCTATTTCCTGTTCAACTCTTTTGCCAAATGTCTGTTTGCACCTATAGAACATTCCTCGAGTGAAACATAACTGCATAATTGATAGGCTCTTTTCCTTTCTAGCAATTTTAGTCACTGACTGTGAACCAGTGTTGATTAGTCTTTAGCAGTTGACAAAACTATGTAGGTTGCGCATTCAGAAAATAACCTGCCCAGTTGTCATGACAAGCACCTGGTAATGGACAGATTTGGATGCTTCACTATTTAACCTGTTAGTAGAGAAAAAAAATCCCTTTCCTCTTTCACTTCCTGGTTGGCTTATTTTCATAATGTTAATATTGCGAACCATATTTCAAGCATTTTACTTATCCCTGATCATTGTTACTCTTGATATACTGATATTCTGATTAACCAAAAAAGTCACTCATAAAACATACAATTATTATTTATCCATTCATGTTTTTCATTAAAGAGGTATGTATTGAATTGTTACTATGGGCCAGGTACAATTATACATGCTATAGATATTGCCACAACTAAAACAAACTCTCTACCCCCACGGAGCTTATCTTCTACTGGAGGTGGTCAGAAAATAAACAATTAAGCATTTACCCTGTCAAGTGGTGCTGGCTCTTACAAGAAAAAATAAAGCAGAGTATATTCTTTAAGGTACAAGCAAGGAAGGAAAACTGGTACTCATGATATAGAATCAAGGGGCCTATTATAGGGACTTGACTTGAAGTACTTGACCTTACAAAATTGTGATGCTGATAAAGAATCTATTTAAGGATATTGCCCTTGTGTTTGGTGGTGGGTGTAAAGTCTCCACTGGTCTTCAGTGCTAGCAGTTGGGAAGAAAATCTAGATATGAGGCAGAGGAGAGCAAGGACAGACTGAAATCTCTCAGACACACTGGAACCCAAGAGAACACATTGGAACCCGAGTTTGTCTCCTAGCACTTTCAACCTGGATCACCTGCAAAAGGAAGTGGCACTCTTCCCCATGGCAGTGCACAGCTGCCTGGCCCAGGACTTAGAGACTCTAAAGGTGATGGTGACTGGTGGAAGTAGGGGAGCCAGCTTCTGTGGCCCTGGTGTCTGTTGGAGGCAAACAAAATGAACCAGGGCTATGTGCACAAAGTCAGCGGCACTGGCTTTTCATGTGCAAAGGCTACTGATTCATTTCTGCCTTTCAAATCTCATAGTTTCTCTTGGGGCCAATCCTAAGCCAGAATCATACAGGTAAGAGAATTCTGAGAGGCATAGGCCTAGCTTAGCTGAATTGACAGCACAAAACTGCATGCAGGAAGTGCTGTCAAGTAAGTAGTTGGATTTATGAGTACGGACTTCCGCACAATTGTCTGGCTAGAGATATAAATGAAAGTCCTTAGCATAGAGATAACATTTAAAGGCAAAAGACTGACTGTGATGATCTAGAGTTAGACTGAGGAAGAAAAATAAGAACCTGGGTGACATTCCAATGCTTAGAATCAGGGAGCTGTAAGCAATTAGTAAAGACTCAGAATGATAACTGAGTGGGTTAGAGTAGAATCACAGAGTTTTCAGAAAGAAGACTGTGTTTCAAAAGGGAAGGGGAAAGAGCACCCTCTCAGTCAGTGACAGGCTGAGTCACATGAGGCTGGGAGCATGGCATTGCTGGGCGATGTGAAGGTCACTGGTGCCCTGGCAGGGGCTCTTTCTACATAAGCTAAAGCTGACTGAATTGGGTTCAAGAGAGAATGGGAGGAAATATAAAGGAGTTAGGGTGCATCGTCAACTATTTTGAGGAATTTTGTTGTAAAACAGAACAGAGAAATGGAAGAGCAGAGAGAGGGATGGAACCAAATTTTTGTCTGTCTGTTTTAAGATTGGATAAATTGCATTAGCTGACAGCATGTTTCTGTGCTGATGAGAATGTGCCGATTGATCAAATGGAAGAGATCAAGGCAATCTTAATGACCTATTCTAAAAGAATTTTTTTTCTGTCAAGTCTGTAATATTGAAGAAAGCAACATGTATATAAAACAAAGTGAATTTAGTCAATGTCAGTATTATTTCCAATTCTGGGCCTACCGTAGAGATATTAGGAGAGAGAGAGTGCAAGGGAATGCAAAGGAGAGAGACAGAGAGAGAGAGAGAGAGAGAGAGAGACAGACAGACAGACACAGACACACACACACTGGAAAACTCTGTCCCAAAAGGAATATTTGGAGGAATAAGACTTTCTTAGGGAGGAAGAGCTAACTGAAAAAAGAGCAGTGTCCTCAGGACTTCAGTCATGAGGCCTGAAGCATGGCGAGGAGCATGTAACAATGCAGCCCAGTGCAGGAAGCAACCAGGAGGAGGAGGCTGAAAGGCGATCGTGAAGGAACAGCTGGTGATCGGCCGGGCTTCTCCTACCAGCACCTCCACCGGCGTGCTACCATTCAGGAGAACCTATTTATGTCCATTAGGGGAGAAGCTGAGGAACCAGCTGTAGCCCAGCGCTGATTCTATTATAAAGTTGCTTTCTTTATTACCTTTTCTTTTCCATACAAAGGCCAGGCCTTTCATCCCCTTTCTCCTGGACTCTTGTGCTAGCACATTAAATTCTTTTCCCTGTCTCCCTCCGCTGCTCTCATGATTCCCCAAGTCTGCTTTTTGAAACGCAGTTCTTATTTCACCACCACTCTGCTAAAAACTTGACGGAAATTCTTCTTTACCTACAGCAACGTTGACAAACTTTCTTAAACGGCCAGAGAGTAAAGGTCTGAGGCTTGTGAGCCATGGGGACTCTGTCAGCAGTGCTCTGTCACTCATGCTGTCAGTAGCGCTCAACTTTCATGCTGTCACACAACAGAGGCTTAGGCAATACATACATCAATAAGGTGTCTGTGTTCCGATAAAAATTTAATTACAAAACAGGAGGCCAACCCACAGACCATAGTCTGCAGACCCTACCCTAAAAATACAAATCCGAATGACATAGTTTATGAAGGCATTGTCACTGGTATCTATTGGTGTCTATTCAACCTTACCATTTTACTCCATTATGAGACAATTCACCATCCCGATGAAAATGTCATTTCAACAACTTGATGCAATCTATTCCAAACTCCCAACCAGCTCAGAAAATGTTTCCTGCTACATAACATACTAGTTATCAACTGTTTTTTCCACAACCGTATGAGTATGTAACAACAAAATAATAGCAATACTCAACATAAAAATCTCCTAGCATTCATATATTCTCAAGGTATTAACATCCCCCCCAAAAGTTATTTCACTATATGAATATAATACACCTGATGAGAAACAGTGATCCTTGATACACTGAATTCATAATAAAGAGTAGTAATTAATGTCCCCTTGAGTTGTGTGTGTGTACACATATTTATGGCTAGAAGTAGAATAGCTCAATAGAGAAAATGAGGATTTTGTCACTATAGAGACTCAAGTTAGTATCATAGGTCTAGCCCTCCAATTATTTGTGATCTTGGCTAAGTTATTAATGATGATTTAATTTTATATTCTCTATGAAATGCTGTGGTTCTAAAGATTATATGAAGTAACTAATTCATATTTACTTGTGGGTTTTTATTAGTTATATAATGCATATTATATAATAAATGCAAAAAATGACAATTAATATAGTTATACTGTAGGTATGTATGTAGGCATGCAATAAATACTTGTTTTATTAAAAAAGGCTGATTTTTAAAAATTTCTTTCAATGCCCTTAATGATGCCATAGTTACACTAAGTGTGATTAATAATGTTGCAATCCTTTAAATGTCTCTTTGAATATCCAATGACTATTCTCTTCTCTCTCTGAAACCTCTAAATCAACTGGTCCCTGTGCTATTCCTTTCAGAATAATTAACACAAGCTGCCAAAACATACGAACACCATAAAGTCAGTGACTTTAAATAACTAGAGAGATGCTTGCACAACTCTCTTCCAATCAGAGTCCAGGAACCCAGGATGCCCAATTTGCAGCCCTGTCATCATAAGATCCTTCACTTTCAACCACATGCAAAGAAAAGAGTGTGGAAGGAACACACTACTAGTGTTCAAGTTGTGTTCAACTTGATGTAACACATCATTCCCCTCACATTCCCAAAACTCAGTTACACACCAACACTCTAGTTACTGCTAGAGAAAATGGAAAATGAAGTCTTCCTGTATGCCAGAAAGAGTAAAGAACATATAAAATTTTCTTTTCAAAACAATACTTAAGTTGAGAACAGTATTTCTAAAAGCGGGGGGAAATCCATTACAACTAATAGTTGTAAATATCGTAAGATGCATGAAATAAGTATGTGAAATTTTGGAAAGTTATGTAATCCTAATGATAATTTAATTTCTACAGACAAAAGTTTTACTATAAATACTTCCTATAGGTTAAAAAAAAAAAAAAACCAACCCCCCACAAAAAAAATTGGTAAAAACATTTTCCTTAAATATGGGGATGTATGCATACATACAGCTGATTCACTTTGTTGTACAGTAGAAACACAACACTGTAAAGCAATTATACTCCAATGAAAATGTAAGTTAAAAAAAGTAAAAAAAAAATATGAGTAAAAGAAGCCAAACACGTGCACACACACACACGCACTCAAAATAACTTACAACATGGAGGTACTTCTCTGGTGGCTCAGTGGTTAAGAATCTGTCTGCCAATTCAGGGGACATGGGTTCAATCCCTGGTCTGGGAAGATTCTACATGCCGTGGAACAAGTAAGCCCGTGCACCACAACTACTGAGCCTGTGCTCTAGAGTCCGAGAGCCACAACTACTTTGGGCTTCTAAGCTTGAAGCCCCCGTGCTTAGAGCCCGTGCTTAGCAACAAGAGAAGTGGCCACAATGAGAGACCTGTGTATCACAACAAAGAGTAGTCCCCACTTGCTGCAGTTAGAGAAAGCCTGTACGCAGCAACGAAGACCCAACGCAGCCAAAAAGTAAAAACAAACAAAAAAAACTTACAACATGGAACTAATACAAATATACCTAAAAGTGATTCTGCTTTTCTGCTTTATTAGGTAAATTGGGATGAATTCCTATGAAAAGTCCAATGAGTAACTTGTAGGTCTTTCTGTATATTCTTTTATTTAATACGTTGTCTCAAACATCCTTGCTATATTTCTGTTAATGATGAACTGCAAATGGTCAATGCCCATGGAGTTTGAGATTATTAGCCCCTTAGTCAATGAGACAGTACATGTTGGAAACTGGTTGTGCCGTCTTTCCTGCATCCTCAGAATGTGACCTTTGGTATAACCTCTCTTGCGACATTAAGCCAAGGAATCTTTATAAGTATATAGGGTCCAAGTGTTATGTACTGACACCCAATCTGTACCTCGCAGGTTTATTTAATCATCTCTAATTGACACATACAGCTTCCCCAGAGAATGGGAACTAATGTGTCCCCCTGAGAGGACATGATTAGCAAGAAACAAAAGCTGAAAAGGGCTCTGAGCCAATGGCTTCCCTGAGCTGAGGTGGTTCATATCCATTCGGTATCATCCCGCATGGTCCTTTACATGCTGAGTGAGGAATGACAGAGCATTTGGAAACAGCCTGAGAGTCAAGAGAGCTTTCCTCTGTTGTCACTGCATATGGTGATTTGCCTAGCCTCTATGTTTTTTGTTTTTCCTAAAGTCTAAATAAGCATGATGGTGGGTAAAGTCTGCTGTGTCGTGTCGTGTGACTTTGAACTTGATATTACTGCCCTGGTGAGCAGAGCAAATAGTGAACATGTTGAGTGGGCACAAAAAAAACAAGAGACAACTTGTATGTATGTTAGTTCTAAGTGCTGAAAAGAACTAAAGCTGGGGAAGGGGAGATGGAAAGTCACACAGGGCACTGAACTTTTAGAGAGGACCAACAGCAAAAGCCTCCCTCCCCGCAAAAGACCTGAAAACAATAGGGGTAAAATACATGGCAGCAGGCTGGTGGGGCCCAGTGGAGCAGATTTCATTCTGGAAAAACACAACCAGAAGTACAAAAGCCCTCGGGAGGGAGCCTGTCTCTACTCTCTTGCTTTTGCTCTTGCTGCTGTTTTCTTCCTGCTCCAATTGAGTCAGCAGTGAAGTCCTCAAGCCACTGACATAACAAGATATTTTCCTCTTCTTTTTTCTTTGTTAGTTTAGGAAACTTCACGGACAATCAGGAAACACCCCTGACTTTAACTCTTTGTAGCTTTCTAGTTCCACACCATACACGTGCCCTAGTTACTGAGTTCTGAAGTTACAAGACATGGATATGCCTAAACAATGAAAGCTTTTATATTACTTCCAAAACACTCTTGCAGATAACCTTTACCAATCATCCATCTATAAGACAATTGTTTTCTCTTCAAAAATAGCATCATACTCATCCACATTAATGAGTAACATTTTTAAGCCTCTCTTAGCCCACGTGTTATTCATCAAGTAATGAACTTTAAAATGTACTGGTGTATCTGAGGGAAAGTATTGACTCTAGAGACCTTTCACCCAAGAGATAAAAGACAATTGAGTTCACTTCTTAGTTATTTGTATGATCCAGTTATTGGGAACACATAAGCAAGTCCTTAGAGCACCTTTCCCCTTGCTCCCCACCCCTTTCAGTGATATATCTAATCAAACTAAAGTAAAAGAGAAAGGTGATTCATTGAATAATAGCATACTGCATTGAGAATAATTTAATTTCATTTATCCTTGATTGGCCTACTCTATGTTCTGATACCTTGCTACTAGGCAATATATTTATTGGCTTCCTATTGCCGCTGTAACAAATTGCCACAAACATAGCATTTTAGAGCAATACAAAATTATTATCTTACCGTTCTGAAGATCAGAAGTCTAAAATGAGTTTGACCGTGTTAAAATCCATGCGTTGCCAGGGCTGCATTCCTTTCTGGAGGTTCTCGAAGAGAATCTGTTTTCTTGCTTTTTCCTCTTTGTAGAGGATGCCTGCATTCCTTGGCTCATAACCCTATTTCTTTATCTTCAAAGCTAGCAAGACTAGGACGAGTCTTCCCTGCGGCCATTTCTGTGGTTCTCTCTCTCCTGCCTTCCGCCTTCATTTAGAGAGACCCTTGTGATTACAGTGATGCCACCTGAGGAATCCAAGCCATGCTTTCTCTCGCTCTCCACTTCAAGGTCAGTTGATTAACAACCGTAATTCCACCTGTAACCTTAATTCCCCTTTGCCCTCGAAGGTAGCAGAGCCAGTCACAGGTTCTAGGTTGAGAATGTGGGTATTTCTTGGGGCCCATTCTTCTGCCTACTACCGACACCCTGATTCAAGCAGTACTTGCTAAAATAAAATAAAAGCTTGCATTTGCAATCTGATAGGTCTATGAGTTTGCTGTGAAAGACTGAAGGCTGTTTATTTTCTCACAGATTTCTCATAGTCAACCTACTTCATGTTGCTTATCTAATGTTTTCCCTCTAAGGCAGTGTTATGACCTTCATGTAGGCACTCCACAAAAGCACATATAGTTATTTCAGTACACTTCCTTCCTTCAAAGAGACTGCATATTTTTCAGTAGCAAAAGAGCTGCTAGTTTGTTGGTGCTGACTAGATTGCTTGACCATGACACCTGGGTGCTGAGCCCAGGGCTTTGGCTTTCACTTGATCAACACATCAACTCTTAGCACGGCCACATTAAAATTTTAGGAACTAATTTCTCTTACCCCCCACAATCTGTATTATTTTTTCTGGAATGCTAGGAAATTATTTCTATTTTAATTGGTCCTCAGAATACTCCCTCCAAAAATGACACGTAAGGACAAAGAAAAAATTTAGTAGACCTAAAGAAAGCATAACATTAAATTATGTAGACTTCCTAGAAATGTAAAAACAAGTAAGCTGTACATGAGGCTGGATTTTGCAGTTTCATTATTTGTACCACAAAAGATACGTTACAGAACCTGGAGGTGCTTTGAAGATGCTCTTGTTTTCCTTTCTTAAACATAAGTCATTTTGGTTTATTTGTCTCACCCTTGTGCTGACCTAATGCCTATCACACTTGACTGAAAATAGAGTAGCCTTTATAGGGTAAAAGCAGAGGATAGAAATCAATATCTGTCTGAAATGTAAATCATCAAAGAGATTCCATACAAATGATAAGAAAGGAGAAGGTGAAGGACTTAATTATTTTTAATCAAGTCTGTTTTAAGTAAACAGTTATTTGTGTTGCAACATGAAAACCTGATTTTCAAAATTTTGAGATCAGATGACAGCATGGCATCTGGGTAAATGCTACTGATTATTTCAACTGCTGAATAACTTTGAACAGAACAAAATCATTTCTCTTAACACAATCATAAAGCATTTCTCCAGCTTTATTTCAAGTTACTCAGCAGATACTACTCCACATGAATTTCTCAAAAAAATCCATCAGTGGCTTTTGTGAGGCAAATATAACAAAAAAATATGTATTACTTTGTAGTGTTCCTGTTTTTGAATAGTATTTGTATTAATACTTTCTATTAGTTTCACTTCAGAGGCCTCACGAAGGTAACGTATAAATATTTTATAGATAAGAAACTTAAAGCAACTTAAAAGGACTAAAAGGTACAGAATGGGGTAGGTCAGTTGACATTAGGGATGTTTTTTCCTAGATTCTTAAAAAATATCTAGAACTCTGCTCTCACCTTGAACTGCTGTCCTATCAGTAATCCATTCAATATGCATGTATGCCCTCTCTAAGGAAGCACTAAGAAAAATAAGAGAGTTCCCACTTTTTAAAAGTTCAGAGTTCCATAGGGAAAGAAAGAAATGTAAGCAAAAAATTAGATAAGAATCTTGAAAAAATAGAATGGAAGGGGAAGCACACACATGAGGAAACTCAGATGAGTAAATGGTAACTTTTTAGGTCTGCACAACTCAGGTTAAAATATACAACAGAAATTACTGTGGGAATTTCTTTCTCCCTCAAAAAAGAGCTGTGCCATATGATTCTGGCAGAAAGCGGTAGTCTGCATCCATAATTTACACGAGGCTAGCAGCACATAGTCTAAAGGTATCGATAGTGAACAATTTCTCAATCTGTATTAATTTGATTGGATGAATTCCAGCTGATCACATTGAGTGCGGTACTTGCATGAAGTGGTTATTCTAAAACATTTTTTGTTGAATGATATGACCAAACATCTTGAAAAGCCAATTGACTATCTTTTTAAAAAGTTTTATAAAGTGTAATTTTGCATAGGTAAATTGAGCATGGAAATGTAAATTAGCGTGAACCTCAGGCCCAACACAAAAGGAGGTCATCAAGGAAAGCAATGAATAACATTTTAGCCTCCTTTTACTAGACTCTAGAGAATGGGCATGTGTGAAGATCACAGAGCTCCAACCAACAGGTAAAAAGATTTGTATTGTTAATGGTTTAGTAATATCGGGCTCAAAGAAGGAAAAGACTGGTTGTTCATGATAACTATAAAAGCTAAACATGACAAATTTGAAAAATCAGGTAGTTTTTTCTTTGTGCTTCATCTGAGGAGACTATAGGTTTAGCATTGTCTTTGGGAGAATATTGTGCACCCTTTAAAGAAAATGCTTTTAATTTTGTTCCAGAGCCATTGTGTAGAGATGTGCAGGTTGTGCACTGTACAACCCTAGAGGCCTCATTCACACATTATCATGAGATAATTTTCTAGAAGATAGCAGTAATTTTCATACTCTAACATGTCAACGTATTTCAGCAGATGGATGTAGTGTCTTGAGGAAAGGATGCCTCTATTTTGCACATAGGCCCCTGCGTTAGTCTTCAAAGGAATCTCATAGTGTTCAATTAAATGCTAGAGGAACATTTTCCTTTTATTATTTTTGCTTTTATGTCAAATAGATAAAAACTTGAAAAATAGATTAGAAAATAAAGTGGACAATTTAGCCTTGACAAGCACATGTATCAGAAAGTTTGCCTTAGCACCAAGGGAAAAGTAGACATTGAAATTCCTTCAACTTTTAATGTGGCATTCACAGAAGAATAGTCAGGGGACATATAATGTAACCACCTCAATGACTCAAAATTATACACATTATATGGTATATTTTTTAGGCTTGGTAAAGTTTGGCAACAAAAACATCTTTAATAAGCCACTATGTCTGATATTATTTTCCCTTACAACTGTTTTTTCTCTCCAAAATTCATCTATTCACGTCCTATCGAAGGGATGATGTGTGGAATTTGTTTTGGAAAGCACTGTTGTCATGATATTTTACACATAAGTAGATTAAGAGGTACCTTAACTTTTTTCCCCATTATATTAGCCATATTTTTTTTTTAGGACTTAAGACTTTAAAAAATGTAGGGAATATAATTAGTAAAAAAGAAATTTGACTTGAGAGATGGAAAGAAGCTTGTATTTTATTTTAACATTCTGGACCCTTAGCCATCTTTGCCTTTAGAGGCTGTGTTAAAGAACTTCCACTTAATTAACTGACATTGCTGATCTGAATTAATGACAAGGTCCCTAGCACCTGTTTCCAGCTTTCTCTGGGGAGCCAGTTGAATGGATAAGGCAGATTGGGAGAGTCTCACTGGGGCAACTGAATCCAGAAGATAGCGTAGAGGCTAATTTCTGCTGTAAGACCTTCATTAGTCATCTGTTGAACATCAGTTACTGAGTTGGGAATATTGCTCTAGCTAGAGGTAAAAATACTTCCCTTTGTATAAATCTGCTTGAATGTGCATGATTTAAGATTTTCTTTGACAAGAACACTTAAGATTTCAGATACTTCAGTCATGTCAAATGGCAATGAAATAAAAGTGAAGGTCAGAGGATTTTGCCCTCAGAAATTCCACTATGCAAAAATTAACTAAGAGGAAATCAGTATTGCTTAACTCTTATTTCCAGACTCTTAATATGACAGAGCCCAAAGTCTGACACTGCTTCTCCTTTTATCCCATATAATTGGTTCTGTGGATGGTGGGGACACACTCACTTCCTTTCACAGGCCTCTAATTCTTTCACAGCCAAAGAACTAATTCTTTACTCATTTGGCAGAACTGAAAATAACTAAAGATCCAAAAACTATCTTAATTGCATTCTGTAAGTAAAAAGAATTATTTACTACATCTCAATTTCAGGGGTGAGACAATGAGAGATACAGAAGGTTTCTGTGTCCTTAGGAGCTTCCATAGTAAGAGCTCACTGAATTTGTTTCCATAATCAGTGACATTTTTTTTTCCCTCTGAAAAGCAGTGTGTATGAGCATAGACTGAACTGCTAGTGGAAAAGAAGTAATTAGGAGTGAACTTTTCAGGAACCCTATATAGGCTTAGGTGTTTAAAGATCACTTGCCTTTACGATGCATGGTTTTTGAAATTTTCACAAATTTCACATGATAATTCCATAGGAGAGAAGAAAGTTAATAAAATAAAAAGAATAAAATATCAGGAAAATATAAACTTTAATAGGGTTTATAATTTATACCAATTTTAGATATTAGAGGAAATAGATAATTTATACCAAAGTTTCTTATTTTGCGATTGCAATATTCAAATAATTTTTAACCAAAATGTTAATTTAGTTTTGGCTACTAGCATTGTGGTAGATAGATATTATAGCAAATTGTTCCTTACCAAAATAACTAGTGCCTACATATAATTTAGTTTACATCATGTTGCTGGATTGCTTAGAGATGGCAAGATTATTTTAAAAGCGCCTCCTCTCTCTCCTCACATAAAATAAGACACAGAGAAAGTTATGCACTGAAAATAAAGCACTAAGAGCAGGAGCTTCTGTCAACGTCAATTTCTCTTGAAGGCTTGTCCAGCCCCAATCTGTAACCTGATTGTTGTAGAGGAGGAGGAACAGGGCTAAACTAGAAATTTCAAGATTAAGTTGTGAACCTGAGAGGGGCCAAGATACTTTAAGGTTCCTTGCAGAAGGAAATGTAAACACACTCCACGAGAAAGTTTCTCTAAGGTGAACTCTCAAGACTCCTGCTGATGAAAACAATCACCAACCAATCAAGGAAAAATCAACATTCGTGAGACTGTGCAAAACCAAGTGATATTAAACCCTCACTCCCACAAAAGCAGATTTGAAATGTCAGATACAGAATATAAAATAATTGTATATGAAATGCTTGAAGAAAATAAAATCACAAATAGACGTAAATGACATGATCAAGAGTATAAGGCAAATTTGGAAAAAATAACCAAATGGAAGTAGTGGAAATGAAATATATTACCTTGGCGGAAGAGGTGTCAATGAATGGACTGAATAGCAGATTAGACATAGCTGAAGAGGAAATAAGTTATCAGGAAGGTAGAGCACAATTGGCCCAGAAAATAGTACAGAGAAACACCTACATGGAAAATAGAAGACTTTAAAGAGATATGAAATTCTGATACATATCTAATCAGGGCACCAAAAGCAGAGAATAGAGAAAATAAAGAAGAGGCAAATTTGAAGAGAAAATAGCAGACAATTGCCTAGAATTTGTGAAAGATAAGAAACCATAGATATTGGAGACAAGATAGAATAAAAACATAAAATTCACACTAGACAAGATTCAGTAAAACTATAAAATGTCAATGTAAAGAGAAGAGTTTAGCCAGTTTAGAGATAAAAGATCAATTTCAAAGGAACTGTGTTTAAATAAACAACAGACTTTCAAAGAGTAGCTAGTAGCCAATAGAGTAATGGACTGAGTTTCATTATGAGAAAATCACTGTCAACTTAGAAATGCATATCCAACAAAACTAATTTTCAAAAAAGAGGATAAAATAAATGTTCAGGTAAACATAACACTAAGAGCTTATCAACAACAACAAATTTAGGGAATTTCTAAAGGATATTCTTTAGGTAGAAATAAAATGATTTTAGGAAAAAGATCTGAAATTCAAGATGAAATGGTGAGTGAAGGCATAAATAGGTCTATAAATCTAAACATACAATAACTGCATAAAACAATAATGGTTTCTAATACATTGTTTTACAACAACAGAAAGATAAAAGATATTAGACAAAGATAGCATGTAAATTGGGAGGCAGGATGATGCTATTAAAGTGTTCTCAGGCACTTGAATTGTTTGGAAAGGGGTTTAGGACAATAACTTTAGATTTTCTTTAGTTAAGTACAGTTGATAAAATCCAAGGTTAATTATTAAAATAATAGAAATAGGGTATAAGTCTAAAAATAGTATATGCATATGGGACAGTTAAAATGAAAAACAATTAACTTAGAAGAGGCAATAAACAGTCATAGAAATCAGTAAAATAGAAATAAAAATATGATGACAGAGATGTTTAAATACCCCATGAATTATAATTAATGTAAATTTGCTAAAATTACATTTCAGGATAATTAAATAACCCTAGCTAATGAGAAGAAGTTCTAGTTTACAGAAGGTCAAGCTAATAAATATGCTAAAAGTGTTAAAAGTATGAAAGGGAATAGGACACGCCTATTGTGCCAAATTAACACCATAATATCACATGGATTATTTCTGGATTACAAGAGGAAAAATGTAACTTTATAGTCTGCCACTACTCTAACTAGTTAGGTACCTAATGTTGGGACACACATACGTCTCCTGACATGATGTAATTCAAAGTTTTAAACATTAGCTATGATAAATTTCTGCCAAAACTGTTAGACTTAAATCATCAAGATGTTTTCTGTAACATCTAGATCATAGGAGCTTGGCATGCTGGGCATTTTGGCAGGAGTTGATATTACAGTTTTGAGTCTGAAATCTGCAGTGGTCCAACAGGCTGGAGGTGGGGTAAGTTTCTATGTTACAGTCTGGAGGCAGAATTCCTTCTTTTTAAGGAAACCGCACTCTGCTCTTAGGCCTTCAGTTGGTTAGATAAGGTCCTTTCATCCTATGGAGGGTTATCTGCTTTACTTAAAGGCACGTATAAATGTGAGTCACATCTAAAAAATGCCTTCACACACCTAGGCTAGTGTTGGCCAAACAACTGGGCACCATAGTGTATACCAACCAACAAAAAAACCCCATCACAGGTGTGATAATGTTTTGAATGTTTTCTTTTGTTTCGTTTTTTTTTGTTGTGAAAGAAAATATTTTTACAAATCTAAGTTAAGGAATTCAATGATAAAATATGCTGTTGGCAATTTTCTTTGAAACAGTTCAATAAAAATGAGTGATTTTAAGTAGACTGGATATTCATGTTAGATTTACAAATTGATGAAAAAAGATTATGAAAATCTATGAAAAAGGATTAACAAGGTATCCCAGGTGAATACTAGTGTTAAAAAAAAAATCTGTGTTAACAACACTAATGTCAGACAAAAAAGACTTTAACTTAAAAGCTACATACAGAGAGGTCACTACATAAAAACGGTTTCATGTCCTAAGATGATAACAATGCTGAACTTTGAAGTACTGAATAAAAATAGCCTCAGATATATACATTTAAAAATTGAAAGAATTACAGAATGTCATAGACAAATTCATTGTCAAGGCAGAATATTTCAACCATATTTCTTACACTTATTTATAGAACCATGGCAAAGTTGATAAATATATGGATGAGATAAGCAACAAAATTATAGGCTTGGTTTATTAGATTTTTCACTATTCTGAGCAATTTGAAGTTTCTATTAGAAGATGGTGACATTTGATATTTGGGGATAGTTTTAGACATATTATTTTGTTTAGATATGCTAGTATTAGAAATGTAGCTGGGACATACATTTATCTTAGAATAAATAATTATGTCATGTTAAAATTGTTATCTCTGGTTATCCCCTAAGAGGTAAGCTTCAAAATGAGATTCAGTATATGAAATGGTTTCATATACTTTATTAGAACTTTGGAAGAACCTTTTTAGACTTAAAATAATTTTCCTAATGCTACATTTTGAAAACTTTATTTTAAAATTCTTTATTTCTTCTCCTGTAGAAATATATATTAGATCGTTTTATGAAGTAAGTATTTTAACTTTAGTTTGAATCTCCAAATTATATTAAAGTTTATTTGAGGTATAAAATGCCAGCTGGGAAGAGTCTTTGCAGAACGTATTTGGGTGCTCATTTGTGAGGATCTGCAGGAGAAATCAGTAAGACTCAGGACTGCTAATCCTAAGGAACCTAGAAAATTACTAGATATTTGGGGTTTTATATGACTGATAAATAAATAGTTTGTATATAATTTTTAATAATACTTAACTCATTCATCTAGTAAGGCTCAAACTGGGTATTGGAATACTGAGAGCGGAAATTCTAATTATTTCTAACTCTTTCACATGCTTTAATATATTTTGTTTTCCAATGAAATAAAACATTCTCATGTACCTGGTGTATTTTCCCACAGGATATACATTACTAGGGACTTCACTTTTATTCATCCTGATTCTGAGAGACACTCCACCCTTTAGAACTGCAGCGGCCAAAAAGAGACCTAAATTTGCATGAAGAAGCTATGAGAGTATGTGTATGTGTGTATGTGAGTATATGTGTGTGAGTTTAAGAATATTTTATCTGTGAAGAAAAAGCCACTTTAGTAGATTTTCTTTGGTTTATTAAAATGTAAATTTCTTGCATGGTGATGCTGGTAAAGCTGTAATGTCTTCTCTCTATAGCATCGTCGATTCCTAGGAGGATACATGGATTGTCAGTGTAGGTTGATTATTTTCAATATAGCATTTTTGTCAAGAGCTTTGCATTTTCTCTTGCTTTGAAATACATATATTTCCAAGGATGTAAAAACCAGATATAATTCACTGACTTCTACTTCAACTCAGTATTGCACAAGAACTTAGAAAATGGCTCGATGTGTTTTTGCAATGCCTCAAAGAATATGAGGTTACATTATGAAATCACATTAGATTGTATTTTAATTCAATTAAGAGCTTTTACTGTATTCATACAACTGAAGATGCTACAAAAGAGGGAAAGGTGAACAAGCATCCTCGTTATTGTCAAGGATGTCTAGAGGGGAAGACAGATACACAGAAATCTATGGAGAATGCAATAACAGAGTAATAAGTTACTCAATGAGTACATAAAAAGCAGAAGTTAAGTTGATATAGAGAATCAGAAAATATTGAGGAGAAAGGGGTTTCTATTAAAACTTTGGATTTAAAGCATAACTAGCTTCATTTTTACACATACACTTGATAAATAGGAGATTTATATTCTGGGATTTTTCTCGTGAATAGAACTGCAAGTTAAGTTTAATGTGTTTATTTTTGTCCTTGAATTAGCATCTAACTTTTCTCAGTTGCACTCATAGATCATTCAAATCAAAGTAAATGCTTTATATAGTCACTTTATATAGTCAGATCTCAAGCAGAGGAGTTGTTTCTCTTACCGACATTCTGCTCTTTCCCTCAGACTCAGCTAATGATAAGGTGCTATAGCCAGATATAGCCTAAAATTTGTTAGGATAGTTGTGAATGGTAAACTTTCAATATTCCACAGCTGCAATTCACATTAGGTTTCAAAACTCTGAAATTGGGCCATAGACATTTTCTGCTTCTAAATAAGAGAGCTATAGCCAAGGTTGTTATAGTTCATATGGTTTTTATGTTTCAAATCTTGTAGAAACAGAATATCAATTTTTTCTACTTGCAATATCTATCTATCTTTACTTTTAAAAAATTGAATCCTGTAAGAGAATAAAAGTGAGGCCAAATGTGTCATAGAAATAGAAAAAGAAAACATGTCTTTATATTTCCCAGATTAAATGGAAGGGAGGTTTGCAGTGATTTTTGATTCAATGTCAGTTACTTAAGAGTTAGCACATAAAAATCAAGTACACAATAAAATACAAAGTAATAACTCTCATGAATAAAATTAGAGTTTTTGGAAAGCAGTTAATAATCCTTAAATTTCTGGGTTTATCTTGTGATAGTCCAAGTTTATTATTGTACATCTCTAAGGATTACTAGATGCTCTCTTTGAAAAATATTTGGCAATCCAGAGGACTGAGCTAACTTACATGAGCATCTCTTGAATGACCCTCTGCATAGGAAAATTATACAATATATAGTAAATTAGAAAGAGCTATGTGAGTTTCTAAAAACAAGCAGCTTTCATACGAAAGAATTGAGGACAATAATGAAAGCCAAAATGTCAAGCTCAAGCTTGTAGTTTGGAATCCTCTGGGAATTTTAGGCCTGGAGGGGAATGTAATGGACCAGGAGACTCCAGGAGCTGCCCTTTCTATGACGCAGATTAGCATTCTTCTTCTCTCTCTCTCTTTTTTTAAGCTCTTTATTGCAATTTAATTGCTTTACACTATTGTGCCAGTTTCTGCTGTACAACAAAGTGAATCAGCAGTATTTATACATATATCCCCATATCCCCTCCCTCCCTTTTCCATCCTTTAAGTCATCACCCATCATCGAGTTGATCTCCCTGTGCTATGCAGCAGCTTCCCACTAGCTATCTAGTTTACATTTGGTAGTGTACATATGTCAGTGTTACTCAGTGACCAAGGAAAACGGCATGTGTTTGCAGACTTGCGTGAGGAGAAATGTTTCTTTCAAGCTAGGCAAGTGCGATGCGTGGGTGTGGGGTAAAAATGTACTTTACCAACAGGAGGCGGGGATTCCAAGCTAAGATATTAAACTAAATACCAGTTTAGGACTATTGAAACCCAGATGTTTCCTTCAGCACCAAAGCATTCTTTCTTTACATTGAGATGTTCATAATCTCTGTGAGGAGGAGTTCACAACAGTAAATTACTGTGTCATAAATTCTATCACCATGAGAAAAATTCTGAAAATCCAACAAAAAGTAGTATATATTCTGGAGAAACAGAGTTCAGAAACACATTATTAAATTTTTTTTTCTTAAAAGTCTTAAAGGTATATTAAAGATTAGAAATCATGATAAATAATGAGCAGCGTGAAAAACAGAACAGGTAAATCTGAAAAAGAGCAAAGTAGAATGCTAGAAATTAAAAGTATAGTCATTGTTTTTTCAAAACATTGATTAGATAAAGTATTCTATAGAGTTGAAGAAAAAGCCTGTAAACTAGAATAAAAATCTGAGGAAATATATAAAATACAGAACAGAAATGTTACATGAAATATAGGGAAAACTGTGTTAGGAACAACAGCTAAAATAAAAAGTTCTGATGCATTTTAATAAAAGTGTCAGAAGAAAACAGGATAAATAGAGATGCAATTTTGCAATGGAAAAGTGGTTGAGAATTTTCAATAATTAAGAAAAGACATGATTATTCTAAAATATCACATATTATACTTCTAAAGAGAACAACTGTTCACTGAAGCGTATTGTAAAAACTGAAGAAAAAATATTTCATGTGTACTTTATTTTGATAAAAGTAGTTCAGTAAGAATATATATGGATAAGAATCTTTAATGTATCTAATAACATTTTGAACTATATAAATAAAAATGTGATATAAATTAATTTTAAAAAGACAAACACTCACTAACGTTCTCATCACATTTCTGTCAGCAATAGATAGATTAAAAAGGCCAGATCGGGAGTTTGGGATGACGTGTACACACTGCGATATTTAAAATAGATAACCAACAATGACCTACTGTACAAAAAAAAAGCTATTTCCCAGCAAATAAATAAATTAGCTTTAAAAAAAAAAAGGCTAAAAGAACAAATACTGATAATTTGAATATCACAGTTGATAAGCTTGATATATAACCTTAGCTTGTGGTGGTTTATATGTATGAAGAGGAGAAACAGCAGAGAGAGAAAGAGAAATAGAGAATGAAAAAGAGAATTTCGTGTATAACATACTAACAATACACTTCATCAAATATAAATGGATGAGTCACTAAAGGTGACTGTGCATTATGAAAAAAGAATTTCAATAGATTTAAAAATTTAGAAAATAATATATCACATTATTTGACCATATTCAGTTTAATAAAAATTATTTTTAAAGATTAAAAAAGCAAAATAACTGAAACTGTCTACTTGAAAAAATTGAAACACATAAAACTCAGATTTAGTATATTAAAATCAAAATCATAAGTAATTATTATCAGAAAATTTTACATATGATTTTATGCACGTATATTTCAGAATCTAGATGATATGGATTATGCTGCAAAATACTAATTATCTAACTGTGAGGAAGAGAAAAACCAACAACTACTATATCATAAATACATTAATGGATTAGTTGAATAAATTTTAACAAACCTAAAAAAAAAGAAACAATGTTACAGATTCTTTATAGAAAGGTCAAGAAATTAAAAATTTTTATGTTAAATATCTAGAATATAGAAATATATGATATACTTCCATGTTTATCCTCTTAGCAAAACACCCATTAAAAAAAAACCACGTATATATTAGTTTCTTGCTAATCTTGCATCTAAATATAAAGGCAAAATCCTAAATAAAATATTACCAAATGAAAATCAGTGGTTTACAGAAGTAGTAGTACGGCTTGCATCATTAGAATAACACCAGTGTCATTCATGTAATTTAATTATGGCACAAATAAGGATACATGGTGGTATAATAAATTAAATTAAAAATATTTAAGGAGGAAAATAATATGATTTTAATATTTAAAGAAATAATTATTAATTCAGCAATGAAATGAAATATAAGGACTTAGGAGGCTAGAAAGTTTTAGAAAATTCCTTCCTGAATAAAGAATATCTATCACACATAGATTAGATATCACACTGTGATAAAATATTAAAACCACGCTTATTAAATATACAATTAAAACTGCTGTTACTATTTTACATCATACAGGAGGTTCTTGCCAAGGCTAATAAAACATGGAAAATACTGGAAAGGGCATAATCATTATCACTTTGCGGACAATACAATTGTATCGTGGGGCAATCAACTCTAAAACATTTTAAACTATTAAGATGATTCAATAACTTGGTTATACACAAAATAAAATTTTAAAACCAAGCTTTTTAATATATCAACGATAACCAGACAGAAAATATCATGAAAAAAACTATGTGATTTTTAATGACAATAAAAACAATGCAATGTCTAGATATAAACCTAATGAGAAACATACAAGATCACATTAAAATGAGTGTGGAAGATTTTATAAGAAATTTAAAAGCTAATTCTAAATTTGATAGATGGAGAAAGTGTAAAGTAATGTAAAAATATAGATTTATAAGAGAATCACAACTTATCCTATCAATTATCAAACATATCAAACATATTACACAGAAATAGCAATTAAAATGTGTACTTTAGATACAGGTAAAAATGTTAGGTCAAAGATCATAAGGTGTATGGAAACTAACTTCTATTTGTATAGGGTAATTTAGTTTTTGAGAAAACTGGCTTAGTAATTGAGAGTGAATGAATGGATTATTCGTAAAGTAATTTGACAGCTACATGAATAGACAACCTCGTGTCATGCACAAAGATTTACTACACATTTCTTGAATAGGTTTAAACTATTTTAAAATAACCTTTAAAACTATTCAAAGAAAATATGAGAATTTTCTCTTTCTTTTGGGGTGAGGAAGATATTTCAATTTAGAAGGAAATTGACAAGTGTATCCTTATAAGACAAAACAAATAAACCTTTATAAACACAGAAACAGACAAAAATCTTAAATAAATCCTATCATTAAAAATATAAAAGTCAGTTGAAATGTTGGGATAAAACAACAAAGAATAATAAACAAAATACTTAAAGAGCTCTTAAAAACAATTTTAAAAAGACAACTATATAGGAAAAATAGGCAAAGGCTATAAAGGAAGATTAAGAAAAATTTCTGAGAAACATTTAAATTATGCTCAACCTCAGTAGCAATTAAAGAAATGCAAATTAAAAGCAATTAGTTATTTTTCACATAGGAGATTGTCTAAAAGATTAAGAACATTATACTCTCAGTATTAGCAAAATTTGGGGGAAATGAGAGTTCTTCATATAGCAGGAAACTAAAAAGTGGTGACATGCTTTTAGAAAAGATTTTGGTTGAAATTTCTAATGTTTAAGTGTTAATTCCTTTGATCAATTAATTCAGCTTGTTAAAGATGTCTCCTAAACTAATATGTAAAAATAAACCCAAATATTTTAGGTGGCTGGTGCAGTTATTTTTAATGAAAAAAACTGAATCAATTTAAAAGACCATTGATATGAGAGCAGTAAAATCCACTTTTATATGCATATGTCATAGAAATCTATGTATCAGTAAAAAGGATATACTGATCTGTATATATAATATTACAAATTTTTATGCATATGTTAAAAGAAAAAAGATCACAAAGCATTCTGTTTTTGAAAAAAATATGGTCTACACAAGGATGCACTCTACAAAATGCTGAGTATGGTTGCCTCTTGAGTGAGGACAGGAATATTCAAAGGAAAAATTATTTTATTTTTATATATATTTTACATTGTTAGGGAAAATAATGTATTCATTGGTATTTGGTACTATAAAAATGAAGGAACAAAAAGGATATATAATTTTGCCATTCATTTAAATCACTGCTTGTAAGACAACATGAATTTTTTTATTTCTTATTATTCTACAAACTTGAAAATACCTTTAAAAAGTAGAGTAAGATTTTTCTAGATACCAAGGCAATGTAGAATCAAAATTAACAACAGAAAATTAAAAAGCTTTTGATCAATAAATTCAGTCTCTCTAACGACCAGTGTGGACAAAAATGTAGCTCCTTTAAGGATTATGAGAGAACGGAGGCTTTGAGTTAGAGAAAAAAATACTGGTAGGTAAAATCTTACATAAGAACATCAGTTGTGGTTTTATGTGTTATTTTCTTTAAAATGAATAATATGTATAAGTAGTTAGAAGAACATGAATATTAAATTTATAAAATACAGCTTGTTAACTTTGTAAACAAATCTGAATATATTAATTCAGTGGTTGGTATTTCAGGGTCTGCATTTAAGCACACTATTTAGAACTACATTTAAGCAGATTCTTTAGAACTACTATGTAAACTTCTATCATATGCAAATTTTGCTGACAAGACAGTCAAATGAAATGTCAAACTATCTATAGATGGTCTTGAGAAACCTAGAAAGGAGAAAGTGATAAAATAAGGCCAAATATACACAAACCAAATTTTAAAAACAGTGGAAGAGATTCACTTGAAAACTCTTGGCCAGTGGTATGAGTCACAGATTTCTCAAGGGGGTCCTTGAATAAAACTGAGCATATTAACCTAAAATAAACATGATCATCAAAATTTCTAGTAGAAAACTTTATACAACTATACTTTTTAGGATATGTCAATGGTATGTTTCATTTTGCAGTTATTCATTTTCTAAGATATCTATCAAACTTATCATCAGGTAATTAAATCATGGAATTTGAACATTTGCAGAGAGTAGCAATCAATTGAACAGTCACTGTGCCCCTTTCGGGGAACAAAGTACCTTTCTCATTTATGGTAGATTGAATAATTAGATATGGTAATATATTTTAAAACAATAATTCTTTTGCTGAAATATCTTTTGCTTTTATTAAGCTCTTTATTGGAGTATAACTGCTTTACACTGTTGTGCCAGTTTCTGCTGTACAACAAAATGAATCAGCTGTGTTTATACATATATCCCCATATCCCCTCCCTCCTGCAAAATAGCCTATTTAAATTGTTTGAATGAATATGGATGGCATTTCAATGATCTTATAAGGAAGTGATAGTTAGGGTCAAGATTTGAGAGTTCCATAAAAAACTAGTCACCACACATGAATCCAGGTGTAAAGTATGAAACATCATCATACTTATGGACAAAGAGAATGGTAAATCTACTTTTTATACCGACTTTCTGTTTGAGTGAAAGAAACCAAAGAACTTAGCATGCTTATATTTGATTAATAATTCGTAGTTATAAAGTGCTTTCACACACTTAATCTTGTTTGATCTGAACAAGGTTTTGAGGAAGGCAGGGCTTATTGGCGCAGAGTACCAACCAGGAAACTGGATCAGAAATGTCAAACAATCTGTCCAAAGTCACGGTACTAGGAAGTGGTGAAACCAGAATAGCACTCATATGTCCTGACACTTAATCTCTTGTTTCCCAGCTGTTTGTGTTGTGAGGCTTGAGGAAGACAGGCAGTGGGAAAAGTGTGAGAATAGTTATGAGAGAAAACTCACCTTTACTTCTCTTCTATCTGTTCATATATCAAACTGGAAGGCCTACTAGGTGTAATAGGATGTTAAAACGAGACTCTTGCAGTTTTGGTTTTGTTGAACTCTCAAGAAAATATGTACCATCTACTGTCTCATTGCAAAGCAAGGTGCCAAATAACCATGCGATAATGACAAAACAAGTGTCCAAAAAACAGTTTATGTATCCTAATAACTTGCTGTCATAAAGGATTTCCATGCGGTGAAGTGAAAGATGCCAGCAGGTTTGCTGGCTGTTGGTAGGCCCTCGAGAAAATTATGTTTAAGAGAGTTGACAGAAGCTATAACAGCTTCTCTGTAATCTTGAATATGTCAGAAAACACAACTAGTCCAGGGTGGAGAGGAGTGAATGATGGAGAGAGAGAATGCAACCACACATTCGTTCTCCCACTGCTGGGTTGATTACGGGGAAAAAGAAGTTTTAAGTTTGATGGAAGTTTGGTGTTTTGATGATTATCCTGGTGTTGTGTGTATGTGTGTGTGCGTGAAGTACAAAGTACTCAGAGTATTCATTTTTGAATCTGAGAATGACTAGCAAAGTTTTTAAACCCTCTCATTAGTTTTTTTTTTAGGACATATTTAATAGATTTTCTTTTTTTTAGAGCAGTTTTAGTTTCACAGCAAAACTGAGCAGAAAGTACAAAGTTCCCATTTACCCGCTCCCAATATGTTGTATCTTTTAATCTGTCTTTTGTTCTCTTATTATTTTATTTTATTTTGGGGGGACTGACTTTTGCTCATGCTTTATGGTGGGTAAAAGGAAACCGTAGAGTGTGTTTGAACAGGTAAATGTTTGCTGGAGGTGGTTGTGGGAAAATGAAATTTCTTTCTGATGACATCTTATGAACCTTTGAGCTCAAGGCAATGGTTATAAACATTTCATATGTTCAAAGCAGAAATCTCAAACCTGCCTTCCCCCACCCCCGAATATTCTTCTTCTTTAGACTGTCCCATCGTTATTATTGATCCAATTTCTCAGGCCAAAACCATAAGCGTACACCTTATTTTCAACACCTCACATTATCAGAAAGTCATGTGGTCACATATAATTGGAATCATTACTTCTCACCACCTAAGTCACTGCCACTCTATTCTGAGGCCTCTCATCACTGTCCAGCTACTGGAATAGCTTTCTCCCTGGGATCCCTCTTTCAACTCTTGTCCTGCTAGAGCCCTTTTCTGTAGATCAACCAAAGTTATCTGTTAAAGCACAAACCACATCACAGCATGACCTCCTTAAAATTCTCCAACTGCTTTTTATTTTACTTCAATAAATTCCAAAATTTTTTCCCATTGCTTACAACCTCCTACGTGATCTTTGTCTCTCTCTCTGATCTCATTTCTAATCCTCCCCTTCACGCCCACTCTGTAGCCACACTGACATCCTCCCTGTTCCTCTGACAGACCAAACCCATTCATTCCTCAGGGCCTTTCCATTTGCTATTTTCTTCTGCCTGGGTTTGTTTTTCCGAGACATTCTAATTGTTGGCTGCTATTCATAACTCTGCTCAAATGTCACCTGCTTAAAGGGAGCTCCTTTGACCACCCTCTTTCATAGCTACTCTTTAACCACTTAAACAACGTTCTCTCCACAACACTTGCTATTGTCACAAGCATGAGTTTTCAAAAATGTGTACGTTTGTATATAATCTCTCTTCCACACTAGAGTGCAAGTTCTTTGAAGGCAGGAACTTATTCACTGATGTATCTTCAATGTCCAGAGCAAATCCTGGCTTAGAGTTTAATAGTCAAAAAATAGTTTTTTGTTTTTAAAGGAGTGACTAATGATAAGTAGTGAGTTTTGAAGTCATATTGGATCAAATTAGAATTTGAAATCTTAGCAAGACATGGGACTATAACTACACAAGGTAATGTAGATTAATTTTCACAGAGTTGGCGCTTCATTTCTGCAAAAATTACAGCTAAGTTATTTTCGTTAATTAATGACAGAGGAAGTATTCATTAACCTTCCATTTGGCTATAAAATGTTACAAAGTTCTCAATAAATTTATTCTTTGCCTAAGGCAACAGAGAGACTTATTGGTATATATAATCTTACGTTTCTAAAATGTCATTTAGATTTGCCAAACATCTGAAATTAAACCTTCATATTCCATTGTGCAAAACAATGATCTTGAGATAAACAGAGGCCTACTGTTTCTCTTCAATCTGTGTCCTTGAAAACCAGAAAAAAGTTGGCAACCCTGCCATAAAGATGCCATAGAACACTTTGACAATTAAGCTACTCAATGCTGAGAATACATTGAAAGCTGACTGATTCAGCAGGATAAACCACTCTTCCTGGAAAGAACAGGTGTGACCACAGTAAGAATTGCTGCAAATCTGCTGAAGAGGACTTATTTTTGGTCTTGAATGACTCTTCATCTATTGGCTCAGAGTGAGGAGATAGATAAGAAATTCAATAGTCTAGATAATGGTTTAGTTATATCTGGAAAACCTATAGTCCTGCCAGGAAGTGAGTTGCTACTTTTATATTATACAAAGTTAACACATTATCTGATCAAGGGAATGCTTTCAAATTCTGGCACACCAAATTTACTTCATGAAGTATAAACTTTCCATGTGATACAGAAATACACAATATATGTACCAGAGAAACTTACCCCATTATTATGTGGTCAAAACTCAGTGAAGCTGGCTTTAGTTATATATGGTAATTTCAGTTCACCCTGTATATAGTGATTGTCCACTGTTCTAGACCTTGAGGATACAGGGGTAAAGAATGCCATGTCCTTGCCCTGGGGGAGTCTTTCTAAAGGGGTCATTTAACTACAGTACAGTAAGTATTAAAATAAAATTTTTGGTTACTCCAAAGAACAGTAGCTATGTAATGGAGGACTCGCAAAAGACATCCTGAAAGAATGGCCATGAGAAAATGTTCAAGGCTGGAGTTGAACTTAATATCCCTGAACACAACATTAGTCTTGAGGCATAAATTTAAAAAGAAGAGAAAGATATCATAGGCTGTGGAGATGGCATGATCAGATGCCTTATTGTGTCAAATGTGTAACGCTGGGAATTAAAAGCCTCCAAGCTGCTGGAGTGTAAAGTTCTAAGCAGCGTTTAGTGGAAGATGAGGTCAAGGCTGGTAATCTCAGTCAGTTCAAAAAGGTCATTACACATTAGCTGTGATTAATGGGAGAATCAGAAAAGCCGCTATTTTGAATATCTTGTATCCATCCACTTGTAATACCATAGCCTAGCCAACTATTGTCATAGATATAGTTGCACAGAAGAAGAGGTTCTTAATTTAGAGCAAAGGGAGTAGAAAGAACACACCAGCATGGTTGGTAAAATAGGAGACAACAAGGAAGGACCAACAGTCAAAGGCATAAGTGTCTACTACTATTCTGTTAGTTACCAGCACGTTGAGTTCCCCACTAAAGAAGTCCATAGTCAGCTCAAGTTTTGAGATAGTATTTCCAGAAACATCAATATTGCCAAATATGGACAATGCTATATTCTTTAAGCAGATGATAAAGCTCACTGAGGGCAGAGGTTGTGGATACTTTGATCACCATTGTATGACCAAAAACTACAATACCTAGCATATTATAGGTGCTTAGGAATTAGTTGTTGAATGAATGAGTGAAATAAAGACTTTCTAAATTAAATTAGTTTGAAGTTGAAGGCCATATAAGAGAGAGAGTCCTCTATGGTAAGAAAAAAACCATGAGTAACTTTCTGGAAGTGAGAGACAAAATCTTACTGACCAAACTGTGAGAGCAGTATAATTTTAGTGACCTTGAGCATTTTAGGAGAGGATAATATGTCTGAAATAGCCCGTGTGTGTGTGTGTAGAAGGAACGAGAAAGGTGCAGTAGGGAATAAAGAGGGCTTGGTGCTGCTGTGTTAATATGTGGAGGGCTCCTGGAAATAACAAGTATGGAGATGGACTAATCCACATAGATGTATGACTTTCTCCACAACACTCAGAAGCCTAGATATGGAGCAGAGAGTTAGTATTGGAAATGGTTTAAGCTTGTTCTAAGAGTGTTTATACTTTAAAATTCTAAAAAGTGATTATCAGAAGCATTTAAATTTGAAGTATAATTTTACTCTCGTGTTTTAGGTTGATCAAATTATAAAATAACTCAGTAGAAAAAGTATAAAATACTTCTTTACATGTGATTTATTTAAAATAAGTTTTAGGGGTAAGAAGTTTATTATTAAAGAACTTAGAGAGTTCCTTGTACTTTTATTTTACTTATTTATTTTTAATCTGTGGCTTTATTCCTGTGAATAAAAAATTTATATTTCCTGGAAAAAAATTGAGAATACTTTTGTATATTATAGATATACTAAATGTATCCTTGGTTATAATTGTTTGGGTGCAACATTTTCAACCTTAAAGATATATTTATTTTATATATTGTAAAAATAGACATAATAATAGGTAGATGTTTATGTGGGTTTTATGTATTTTTTATGCAATTGTATTTGTACTTTAATAGTTTTTAAAAAGTTATTTTGTGGCTTACTCATCTCATAATATTTAATAGTGAATTAATCATTTGTACACCAGGGGAAGATGGCTTGATCAATATTAGAAATATAGTCTCTACAAGTAGAATGTTTTGATAAGTACACTTTGAATAAACCTCTTTTATGAACTGAGTCATATTTCTTAAGATGTTAAACCAATAAACATTAGATTTGGTTTGGAATAAGAGTGATCTCAGAAGTACATCTGACCAGCCTAACCCAAAGCATGCCCATCTATACATCCATATCTATGCAGTAAGCACATCTAATACATTATTAACACAGGCTGAAAATAATAATGGACCAAGAATTAATTTTTTATGTGCAATATGAATCTTTGATCTTGTACCTCCCAAGAAGCAAATGAATTTGTCCAAGCCAGAGAAGAGTTTGGAGGCAAAACTAATGACAAAAAAAAAAACTAACTTCAAATAATTTACTGGTTGAAGTCAAATTATCGAAATGTTTCAGAACAATGACTTTTAAAAATTTATAACAAATGGGACAATAAGCACAAAAAAATCATCCCATAAACACTGGTTTGCTTCTTGAGTAGTTCACTCACTGTGCTTTATTGAACCTTCTATCTTTACAGTGTCTATTTCTCAAAGTTCTTCACGGAAGTAATAAAGACATCGGAAGGAAACTGAGATATTTTCAACTGGGTAGTTGTTTGCTATTTTAAAATGAGTATTATGCAAACATGTCTCTATTTTTTTAGCAAAAGGAGCACCTGTGGCATACCCCAAATCACCACTGTGGAAGGGTTCTCGAAACACAGTCAGATACTGCTTTGCATAATGAACCGAGAACTATCTTCATTTTCTAAACAAGAACAACATACACATACACTTACATATACAAGGAAAATGAAACCCCTGTGCACATATATACATGCTACTGTGTACTCTTAGGCAAGCTACCATCTAACCTTTCAAAGCCTCAGTTTTCTCATTTGTAAAATATGGAGACTAGTTATTAGTATCTCTTTTTTAATACATGTCATGTACTTTGCACCATTTTCAATAAAAATTAGCTACTCTTTTTCAATTTTATGACAAATTTTCCTTTTATTTTTGTCCTGTGGTGGTAGGTTTTCTCTGACAATTTGGGAGATGAATTATGATAAAACCAGACAGTAAGCTTTACGTTATCTAAAATATGACACATATTTTTTGTTCTAATAGATATTCTATGATTATTAGTGAGAATATTTTACACACTTATTTTTGTGTGTTTATATATGTATTTATTTTTAAATTAATTTTTTCTTTCCATTAGCTTATTTTTCCAATAGTAAATTTATATGATTTACAATGCACACCTCTATGTTAATGTTATTGAAAAGTCTGTTTTTTAAGTATAGTTTCCCATTCTCTTTGTTTTTATACATAATCAAAAAATTTTGTGTGGAAACAAGTGTATTTTATGTCACCAAATCTAATTCTGTTTTCTGACAGAATGGCTACCTTTACTGCCATACTTGGAAAGAAACTCTCTAATCCATCCCAAGATACTTAAAGTCTTCTATATTTTCTTCTAGTGAGTTTATCATTTCTTTTTAAATGTTTGCTATTTAAGTCTTTATCCTCCTAAAAGGTTTTCAGTATATTTATCATATAAGTATGATAAATCATATTTTGGTAGTACAAATATGATTTTAACTTTGTTTTAAAAATTGTCACCCATTGTTATAATACCACATTAAAATCATAATTTCCCATGAATTTGGAAGAGCACATTTTCTAATAATAAAATCTTTAAATTGCATCGGATTTTGTACTTTTAAAACATTCTTTTGTTATGTCTATGTCTATGCTAGGTATATATTATTTTCATTCTGATAGGTGTTAGGATATACCCTTTCCTAATTCTCTTTTTCAAAGTTTATTTGATGCTCTTTGAACATTTTAAATAAATCTTAAATTTATTCTACTACATTTCAGTAAAACAATTTGATGATTTTAACTAGCATTGCAATATATCCATAGATTTACTTGGGATAAATTAATATTCTTATGAGGTTGTGACTTCTCAGAGGAGAGAATTGATTATGCTTCTCTATAAACGTATTTTATAAATAGGATATTGGTTCTTAACTATTAACTAAACTTTGGAATACTTTTCTTTAAAGAAGGATACATTTTCGGGTGAAGTATACTAAGATGTTCATTATAATGCTTAATATTGGATTTAGTAAATTTTCTTCCCAAACAGAAACCTGTTATAAAGCAAAAGTTTCTTTTTTTGAAGAATATAACTGTTTCTGTATCTTTACTAAAACTAAATTAATAATCATAGAATTTTTGAAAGTTATTGTTAAGGAAAGAGTGAATCAGTTCACAGACACTGTTTAAAACGTCTCTCATGAATTTTTTCCAATATTAAAAATTTAAATCTTCATTCTAGGAAAGAATATGCTAAGAGACATAAATATGTGCTATGCAAGATGTATTCTCCAGACTACTTTCCGATGACTATTGATTCAAGAAGGATTCTGGGTCTAGCTCTTTTAGTCTGATTGATATCAGTGATCTCACTTGTCAATGATACTTGTATTAACAAAAACCGCCCACTATTTGCCACATGAGACTGTTTAAGTGCAAAGTCATAATGTAAATAATTTACCAATGACTTTACCATAGAACCCTTAAACACAGTCTTTTATTCACTGATTCCCAACTTACTATACAGAAACATAAAAATGGGTGTGGCTTGTCCTATTTGTAAAGTTTGTAACTTCTGAACTATGCATACTTTTTCTGATTATGAGAATAATTGATGAATTTATATTTCAAAAAGAAATTAATTATTACATCCATGAAACTATCTGCTCTTCATGGATTGTTTTGAAATGCCTGGTCAAATTTTCCAGCCACAGTTTCACTTTCTCTTTGAAGTTAATTCTTAAAATTAAAAAGAAAGATATTCAATAATAAAGTTTGGGGATTCATTTATCATTCTGCTGTAAAATGCTTTTTAAAAGCCTTGTCCTTGGAGACGAATTCACAAGTAAATAGAACCAACTTAATCTGAAGTGTTTTAACCAATTCCAACTTTACTGCTTTATAGATGTTTTAAAAGTTCTATGAAGCCGCTTGGTTGCTATAGATTTTAAATTCACAAACTACGAAGTTCCACTATAGTGAACATGTATTATCACTTCATAAAACTCATTCCGCTCCATCCTTCCAGTAAAGATATGACAAGGCTGTTTATCAGTAGGTAATAAGACAGATAATTTAACTGTACAAGCTCTAATTGGTCTAATTCACTAACTGACCTCTCACCACTTGATTCACTAGTACAATTGAGCTCTGATAAAGCCTTTAATTGTAAATTGCACACAGCTGTGAGCTGCTTCTCACGCTGGCACAAAAACACTATCATCGACTGTTTCATCTCGGCGACCTGCTAATTTGGAGCATATGTAACTGTTTTTAATGCTGAAGGCTTGACATACCACAAACAGCAGATGTTGCAGCTGCCCCTGAGACGCTTTATTTAATTCAATTACGTCTTTTGGAGATATGTAAAAAAGCCAGGCAAGATGAGAGAGGGCAGGAGAATGTTAAAAATGGAGCCCCTGGTTGAGGCCCAGGTGGCTCGATAGGCAAATGATTGGGTGAATGTCTAAATGATCTTTTTAATTGAGTAGACTGACGGCTAATCAGGGTCATGAAGTGTTATCACACTGATGAGCTGAGTGGAGCCCTGGGCTGCTCTGCAATTAATGCCGCTTTTGTGAAAGGAGAAAAAAGAAAGATAATGTATACCATCTGGCAATTGTTTATGATCAAAGCAGCAGTTTGCTGCAAATTCAAGTTAAATGCTATTCATAACATTATTTTTGCTGCTGCTGAGGGCAAGGACACGAAGCCCAGGCCTTTGTCTGACTTCTCATTCTCCTCCTCAACCAAAACATTCATTTTCTTCCACATGTGTTATTATTAATTACTTGGCTGCTTGCTAACGTATGGCCTGAATGATTCCCTGTTTGATATGCCAATAAAAAGCCCAGCATATACTCCTTGGAATCTACTTCAACTTTCATGCCAATGTATCCGATTACAATAAAACAAAGCAACGGCTAAAGTCACAGCCAAAAACCAGAGAAAACAAGTCAAGTTTTCTTTTTGTCCTAAAACACTTGTCTATCTGACATCTCTGGGATTAAAAAGCGGCGGGACTGGCGGGGGTGGGGGGGCGGGGGGGAGAATGGGCGGGGTTCTTAACAACAGTGGCGAAATGTCTGAGTGATTTTTTTTCCTGCCTTAACTAGATCAGCATCTGCAAACTTTAAAGCAGATAGAGATTATTCCAAAAATGCCCAGTATTTTCACTATCACTTATGATGTGTGAGAAGATCATTGAAATTAATAGAAAGGTATAAACTGAAAATAAAACGTTGATTCAGTTGTTAACATGAGGGCTATTTACAGGTTTCTCAGACACAATCACACAAAAAATCGGTGTGCTTTTCATCTTGAGTCACTGGCAAGACCGAAATAACAAATAAGCAAAAAGGGAGGTTTCTAGCGAAAGTTTTGAAAAGCTCAGCCATAATATAGGAAAGGAAGAAAAGTGCCATCTTTTTCAAGTGCATGAAGAGTTTTGTGTCACTCTCACTTTAAATGATTGAAGCATACAGGGGCATACTTATTCAGGAGTATAAAGCCAGAAAGTAAAACACAGCTTAAAATCAGGGAATTAACTTTAGAGTGGTCAAGTGAACTTAGAATGCAAAGCCATAAACATGGCTTCTGCAGCCAGATTCCATCATTTTGAACTTTTTGGTCTCTTTACATGCAGTTGAGATGAATGCTGGCCTTATTGCTGATCTACTAGTAGTACCTGATTCAGAATCCACTTTTAGACACACGTAGGCATCACCTAGTACAACGTATCAGGCATTTTTGGAAGCTTACTGCATTCCGGGCCCTATGCTAGGCACTGGGAATACAGTGATCATAAAGGCAGAGAAACTCCCCTTAGTGATTTTAAAGTCTGGTGAAGGAGACACATACGTAAGCAGAATTTACCATGCAGTGTTGGAAGCAAGTGCTGTAACTTACAGGTTGCAAACCCAACCCAGACACTGGGAAAGGTGCAGGTGGGCTGTTGTTATAAAATAAATATAACGTGATATGGCAGACAGTCCTCCTGGGACAAGCCTTAGAGAGGCTTAATAAATATTTTGAATAAACATGTGAAAACATTTATATAAATGTAACAGACATGTGACTTATCTGAGAAGTATTTTTGCCCATAGTCCTCACCTGGGGGTGCAGAGATACCAACCCCAGAATGATGACAAAGAAGAGTATTAGTGAGCATAATTACTCTACAAGCTGAATTATTAGATATGCAGTGAGCTAGTGGTCTTGTCTGTGTCAATGTTGTCACCTCAAGAAGATCATGACCTTCTTGAAAGCAAGAATGATGCTTCCATTTCTTCAGTTGCTTCTAAAAGAATTTCCAAAACATCAAGGTTGCAGACCTGTGATGAATACCTGCACAGTGCCAGAGAACCTAGGTGATCGGGGAGCAGAACACTGGCTAAGTGAAGGTTTTGCTTCAAAGGAAGGGTTTTTATTTGATAACGCACCTGGAGAGGGAAAGGAAACGTACCAAGAAAAAATTCATATAATGGTCCCAAAGTCAATTGAGACAAATCAGATCTACCATTGTAATAGAACATTTTTAGAAGATTGTCTATCCAGCTGAAATTAAACAATAATAAAACACGTGTGCACACACACATGCATGCTTGCACTAAAAAAATCAAAGAGTCACTTTGATTTGAAGGAAGCATTCAAACTACCATTTTGTATGTAGAGATGAATGAAAACTAAATATGGTTTCCTTCCTGGAAAAGCATCCTGAAAAGGCCCGGACTCTTAATAGCAGAGTCAGCTTGTAGACCTCAAATGATCCTTATACAACAGGATGGGAAAGAACAAGAGCTAAAGAGTGCCGAGATCAGGAGTCACCTTCCAGTGTCTGGATTTACGAAAGGCTAGTTTATTTTGAATTTTCTGAGAAAATGTAATTCTAGTAAAAATTAATAGGTCATTATTATTTGCCAGGGATTGTACTAAATGCTTTTCACATACATTATCTAATTTGATCTTTACAACATCCTGTCAGATGAATGTCATTATTTCTATATTTCTGGTGCAGAAACAGGGACAGAGGAAGGTCCTATAACTCAGACAAATTTATAGTTAGTAAGGGAAGGACGCAGGATTTAAGCCAACTTCTGACTCCAAAAACCCATGTTCTTCAATGATATTCTTTACTTCTCACCTTCTCAAGTTTAGGGACATGAGAATTATTCTTGAGATAAAAGTTGCTTTTGTTCACTTTACACTGGTCTAAATGAATATTTTATAAATTATTTTAATGGTATATTTGGTAATATCCTTTAATTGCAACTTTTGGTAATACTTATAGGCTAACCATAAAATATTTATTTAACATAGAAAATAGTTTTCATCAGGCAACAAAACTTCCAATACAAGGAAAATCAAAGACTGTCTGATCAAATAATCCAACCCTACCAAGGGTTTAGAAAAGTGTTTTTTGTTGTTTGTTTTGTTTTGTCTTTTTATGTCTTCTGTTGAGCTAATGGAATAATGTTTAGTCTACATTTGTCATATCACCACATTCTATTAAATATCTATTATGTAGTAGGTATGGAGAGTCAAGGTAAATAAATGAAGCATTTTTTCCTATTCTCAAGGAGCTTCTAGTATAGTTTAGGAGACAGACGCCTGAAGTAATAACAATGATTACAAAGTTATCGAATTCTTCCTGCCTAAATTCATTGGAAAATCTGTGGGAGACAGGCTTCTCATATGAGCTGAGCGTGCTCTTCCAGCAAAGTTCCTGAGCACGGCTGGGGGCAATGTCGGAGCTACGCTCAAAGCGAGCACCTAGTTAGGAAGGGCAGGGACAGAAAGAGGAGGAAGCTGGGGAAGAGTCCCAGAACAGCATCCAAAAGCAAGAGGCCAGCCCGAGGACGCCTATATGGGAAAAGTACATGAAAACAGATTTCATAAATCAATGTCAGTCAACCAGGTGATAGAAAGAAGGAGGAAAGGAAAGAGAGAATTTACACAACATTTTAAAGTTATAGTTCATTGCAGAGCATTGACAGGGGAGCACAATACTGAATGTTTCAATGGTACATCACAATAACAATGGAGACTCTATGAGAAAATCATCTCAGTTGGAACCTAGTGACAGAAGACTCTTCTCACACTTGCATTACCTTTTTGGCATTACTGATCCCAACCAACAGTGCTGACAGTCAATAGGCACATTATTATGTTCAAACACAACAGGGTTTCTTTCTCTCTCTTTTCTTGTTAACCTTTACATAAATTTGAGGTGATCCTTAAAGACTCACATTTTTGCTCACAATAAATATTATGGGACTCAAGCAAGAGTCAACTCTGGTGGAATTGTATTAACAGCCCAGGAAGGAGGTAATTAGTTTTAGGCTACGCAATATACAGAGCCCCTTGACATTGGGAAAGAAGAAGAAAAAGAGATCTTACTGGTGTGGACTAAACTTCAAAGGGGAGATGGGTTTGGGGTTTAGCTTTGAAGCCTGGTAGCACAGTGAGGAAGACCAAAGGGTGTCAAGACACTTTTGCCTACATTCACACTGGCTCTGCTACACCCATGCTGAGGAACCTTGAACTAGTCATCAAATCGCCTTTGTCTCAATTTCCTGGTCAATAAAGCAGAAAAAATAAAATAGCAACCTCCTATAGTTGTTTCAAGGATTAAAGGTGCTGAGGCATTAAGACTCTTAGTATAGTACCTGGTAAATGAAAAAACTTCAAAAACTAGTGCTTGTTTTTATCCTTGAAAGGAATAACATGGAAAAAGAGGCCAGTAGAGGTGGCACACACTATTTGTGCAAAACTGTAAGCGCAGAATGAGAATATGATCTATAAAATGCAGAGAGACCAGAAAAACTAGTAGAGGGACTATACTGAGATAGATAAGAAAATTAAACATGTTGAGACTATATCCTAGAGTAATTTTAAAGTCATAAATTTATCATAAAAGTAAGTACTAGGGACTCATTGTCAGTTCTTGGGTGGAAGAACAACATGGAGAGAAACAGAGCTCATTCATTCATACAACATGTACTGAATGATCATTATGTATGAAGTATTTGGAGCTCAGTAGAAGCTAGTTGGACAGATAGGAATATTAAGAATTTGGAGAGCTTATGGCTACAGGAACATTTGGTTTTGTAAGAATTTATCTAAAACCTTTAAAAAAATCTCCTAAAGTATGTTTCTTCCAAAGAACCAGGTATCCAGGAAATTGCCCTAGGGGTTCACAAATCCAGAGTGTTGTGATGCTTGCTCCAAGTGAGATTACAGTAACTGTGATTATATGTTGTAGGATGTCAATAATTACCAGTAACAAGCCAGAATATATCAAGGAAATAAGATTAAAGATAAAGGAGAAAAGAATAAGGATTAAACTTGGGCACATTTGATTAGGAGATGCCAGGAGCAAGAGAAGTCAAAAGAGTATTTTCAGAAAGGAATTAAA
This sequence comes from Hippopotamus amphibius kiboko, assembly GCF_030028045.1. Classification (NCBI taxonomy): domain Eukaryota; kingdom Metazoa; phylum Chordata; class Mammalia; order Artiodactyla; family Hippopotamidae; genus Hippopotamus; species Hippopotamus amphibius. The sequence continues at coordinate 67,200,953 of NC_080189.1, read as the reverse complement.
AAACAGAGGTACACACTTTCAAAGAAAATAGTGAATAAAGCAGTATTTTAAAGATGGAAGGGAAAATTAACAGTATTATGTCTGCATATGATAGGGAAGATTAAATACAACAAACAAAAGAGGGTGGGAATTGAAAGATTACTGTATTTGGAAAAAATGAAGGGAATGTAAAGTTTCCAGGGAACCATTTCAGTAAGCAGAGGAATCCATGAAATCTGCTACCAAAGAGCAATAATGCTGATTTGTGACACTGTTTGAAGACTCTCTCCATAACTCCCTCTTCCTGGTACAGTTCATCGCAAGACCTAAGTGTCCTCCTTTCTTATTTTATCCCAACTTCTTGACTCACTTTCCCACTTGTGGCCAAGAAGCTAGAATATACGGTCTTAAGAACCAAGGCTGTTTTTTTCATCATGCCTGCTGAATCTACTAGACACTTAACCTGTCTAATAAATTGGCCCAAAGTAAATCTTAAATTAAAAAAATTCTTCCATGATTTCTGATATTCCATTCATCATTTGTGCAGATGACTATTCATCTTAATCATGGGAAACCTGCCAAGCTGCCACAATACGAATTTTATCTTCAATGTACAGTTCATGTACCTACTACAATCATATGCAAAATAAATGTAGATAACAGGTTTTTCAGATATTGGAAACCTAGAGGCAGAGTCCCTGTCCAAGGGTACTAGACACTGAGTCTCCTCTTCCTTCTATCTTTATCCCTAACCCTAACCCTGAAGATACAGTTTCACTAGTGGTATGTTTCCTTCATGAACTAGTAAAGCCTAACATATTTAATGATTCTCCTAAATGCAACCACATAGATTATATAGTGTAAATTTTTCTGGAATGATGACACAACCCTGAGAATGAAAAAGTGGTGGGTTAGCAAGAATTTAGCTCCCAGATGCACTGAGACGCTATCATGCAATGGCAGCTGTACTCCATGTTAGAAGATCTGAGGCCAAGAGAAGCTACAGTGAGATAGGTTGCATTTTCTCCTGCCCTGTAGTCACACTTCCTGATATCCATATTCTTGTGGACATTGTGCTTAGTCAGTCAAGTGACTTGTTTGACCAGTGAGATATCAGGAAATGTGATGTAAGCTGAGGCTTACATGTTGAGGCTTACTTAAATCACTGCCAGTTCCATCTGAAGAAATCTGGCTAGCCTCCTTGAAGATGAGAGCTTTATCTGTATTCATAGGTAATGTGCATTCTGAGATCATGCGTTAGAGCCCAGCCAACCCATAGATGTGTGAGAAATAATACCTATTTTTGTGGTCTAAAATCACTAAATTTGGGGAAGGCTTGCTAGCCAGCAACAGACAACTAATAGAGAAGTGGCAACTTCATTTCTGATGATATTTTGCATCTCTAGCTATTTAAACTAAAAACTTTCCGTGGGTAAATGTGTCTCTTCTTTTCCATAACCTTCCATAAATTATCCAATAATAGCTGTCCAAATGGACTTATTCTTTAAGAAGGACTGTGAAGAAATCCTCCACTCATTTGAGACTTTTTAAAAAAATCATCTATTATATGCCACATATATTCTTCTAGACACTATGAATACAACAGTGAATGAGGCATTATATTCAACAGTGACCAAATATGTAAATGAAAGAATTTTAGATAGTGGTAACTGCTATGAAGGAAATAAAAGTCATTGAATATAGGGTGAAGTGACTTGTAAATAAGGGAGAGCTAGGTAAGGTAGCATGGTCAGGGGAGATACTTTTGAAGAGTCCATCTTTGAATTTAGATCTGAATGATAAGAAAGGTTCCAGGCATAGAATTATCTGTAGGGGGAGCAATTCAGGAAGATGGATCAATAAGAGAAAATGCCTGGAAGGTAGAATGAACTTAGTATGTGAATAAATAGGAGGTCAGTGGTGTAGCTGAAGAAAGTGAGTGAGTGATCGGGAGTATTGAATGAGATGTGTAAAAAGAGGTAGTCAGGGATCAATTTATATGAGTTTTTTATACATATAAAATATGTATATATAAATATTTATACATATAAAATATAATTATATCTATAGATTATATACACATATACATGTAGAGACAGGTACAGAAAGAGATAGAAGACCAAGACAAAAAGAGAAAGACAGACAGACACATACACACATACATACAATGGGGGAGATTTTAAGCATTTAAAAAACTAGGATGAGAAAAAACACATACGAATTCTATTTGCTTAGCTGTCACCATCTGACAGTCAATCTACAAATGCCTCATGTAAGTCACTTCATATACATATATCATATATATCACATCAACACTGTGAGGTAGTATTATCTTCCTTCTTTTACAGAAGAGAAAACTCAGAATGTGTAAGCACATTTTCTAAAGTTACATGTTCAGCTCCAAATTCGTTTCTCCAAATTAGGTTTATCTGACTCAACCTATGTGCAAATGGTAGCACAATCTTTTTGATTAGTTGCAAACATTTTAATTTGTTCCCTTCTGGAAGAGTTCCCAAGTAGCATAAGTCACCAAATGTTGATGTGGTTGTGATATGACTGAAGGGAACAAAGTGGTATCACAGGCATGTTTTATGTCAATTACAACAAAGGTGTAAAGAACAACATAACCTCAGAGGTGTAGTCACTGAACATGTGGGCCTATTGATATGCTAAACCCTGCCAGTTACCTAACAGATTTGGATAACCTGATGTAGCCATGGTCCCACAATCTCTCTGACTCTTTTTGATTAATAAGGAAATGAAAGACGTCTAAATTAACCCAATCTAACTTAACCTATTTTTGTCCATGAAACAGAAATTTGGTAATAAATATATTTTAAGATCTCTGAATAACAAAGAGCACAAGTAGATTTAAAATTCCATGAGAAACTAACCAGAATACTTGGTCTCTCATCTTACACTTGTAAGCACACTACAAATATCATTATGAAAGGGAATATTATGTGCCAGGGATTAGGAACAGGCTTCATAAGGATTACTTAATTTAAATCAATCCACAAGCTATGGGGAAAAATAGGAAGACATTGTTATCCATTACACAAATGATTTATGGTTCAAAGAAGTTAATTGAGCCAAAGTCAAAGATGTTGTAGATGGTAGTCAAAAATGAACCCAAGTTTCCTTAAATGCAAATCACATAAGTTTTTCTTTTTATCATTTTATTGAATAAGCTTCATCAGGACTAATATAAAAGTTGGAAATCTTTCTCACTGTTCTCTTTTGTCAATAGTAAGAACAGAAAGCCCCACTACTTAATTCTGCTCTTAAAGCAACAAAATGTGATGATAATTTAAAATGATATCAGGAAGATTGTGCTAATTACCAATTTGTTGCCCCTGAGCTTCAATTCGCCTTTTTTGTCTGCTCTGTGAAAATGGATTTGGGCCTTTTTACTGTTTTTCCATTGCCAGCTGCTCTCTACTGACAAAGCTAGCCAATCTCTCATAACTCCAATTACCTACTATAGTCAATAATTCTTTATATTAAACATTGCTTTTTCAAATCATTGGCTGGTTCATCTGTCCTGAATTGACTCAGACTAATACAGATATATATATGTATATATTTTTAATATATATTTTAATTGAATTCTCAATGTGGCTTTAAATTCCCTTCCTGACTAGAGCACTAGAGTAAGTAGATTGCTACTAAGTATTGCTCTATTGTCACAGTCATCTTTTCATTTACTCATCAGATATTTTTTGTGCACTTTCTAATTTCTACAGATAAAAGAAAACTATCTATACTCCTAAACTCAAAGAGGAACATAAGTTTACTCCAAAGTAACAATAGTGTATTGTGATAAGTACTACAGGAAAATAATGTAAATTGTTATGCAACTCACTGATTTAAGTTTTATAACTGGCTTGTTTAAGCAAATCATTTACAGGACATAGAACATGTCCTGGAGTAATGGTGAAGCCCTGAACTTGATGACTGAATATCTGGGTTCTAGCTCTGGACTGTGTCAGCTTAGGTAAGCTTTATTATTCTCTTGGCTCCTTACAGAGTAAGGGACAGGGTGGATAATACATCGAGGAAACTACATTCAATGTGATGTCATACAAAATAGAAATGACCTACCACAGTGTCTAGTTGCATATTCAATAAATGTTTAAATACTTATCATTCCCTGTTCACATTACACATTTGTGAGGCCCAAACTAACAATAATGATAATATATTTGAATGTACTTTGTGTAGCATAAAGTACTATATGAAGGAAAAGTGGTTATTCCATCTTTAATGTTAAAGAAGATGCAGTTAGCCCAAGGATGTGGGCAGGACAAGTGAAGGGGACAGATGAGAGTAAGATTAACTGGTAACTGCTGCATGATGAGTTGAAGTGTCATGACAGAAAAGAGGTTAGAGAGAGAATTTGTTCAAAGGCACACTGAAGTACAACTTCAAAGACAGAGCAGGGATGTAAGTGGCCAGGAAAAACAGCAGCAGCAGACAGCTCACCCTGGCATTTGGCAATCAGTGATGGGTGACTGAGAACAAGAGCTCTGAAGAGAACACGAGGCAGAGGCATGAATAGTGCCAGGCTCTGCAAATAACAGCTGCAGCTGCAAACCCACATGCACCGTGTGGAAAAGACGATATATCACATGTCAATCCCTCAAGTCCATGTGCACTGGCTACTACCATCATAGTTTCACCCTTAGCAAGCATCACAGGAACATACCCATGCTTCTTCTCATGCACTAACAACATCACTTTCAATGATTTAAAAAAATGATTTCATTTACTATTGAACATTTTGCATGAAACTTGAAGAGTGACTAACCTTCTGATAGAATTTTGGGAGGAATCAAGAAATGTGTTGCTTGTTAAAGTAAATTTGTGGTTTAACCCTATTTGTCTGTTTTTGACAAGAACATGGACATTAATTTGTAGAGGAGCTAGTACTCACAAGTATACATGTATATTTATGTATATAATATAAATATGTTGGTTGAGTAAAATTAAAAAAATGCTCTATATGTGTGTGTGTTTAAACAAAGGTTACCTTGGAAATAAAACATAGATACAAAGATAATAAATACTTTTCAAATTTGGAAAATCTCACTTTCAGGAAAAAATATAATTTTCTACTATTTAAGGAAAAAGCAATAGCATAGAGATGAATTTCCTGAATAATATAAGGTAAGATTGTTTAAAAACATAAGCCACATTAGATTTTCATTATTGAATCACTGCTTTCGATATCATGCACACTAAAATAGCCCTCTCAAATGTCACAGAAGAATTCTTCATCAACATATTAAATGTCCTATTGCCTCCCATCCCTATAAGACTCTGCTACATGCAACGTTCTTGATAATCACCACCCACTCTATACCCTCTCCTCCAACCTGTTTTGACTTATGCTCTATGACCTTATATATTAACATTAATATCTTGCGGTTTCCCTGGACAAAGTGTCTGAAACAAAGCTTTCATTTCAAAGTAATGGTGGGTACAAAATTCTAGAGCAAAAAGAGTAAGAGGAAAAAATTAAATGCGGTTTAAATGAGGGAAAGTAAAATCAGGAAATGTTTTACCAAGCTGACCACAGCATCACATAGCTGGTTACTCAGCCATTTTAGATGTCTGTAAAGACCTTATTGGACCTCTGTGTCTTGGAGCAGAACAACAGAGAAGAGAAAGACATGTAGGAGTGCTGTCCTGTTGCCTGTGTCTTATTGGTAAAATTTTTTCCCATGGGAACGTTAAATTGTTCACATTTCTGGCTTATGCTGCTGTGCTGTCCCTAGCAGATGCTGGTTAAGCCAGATCCCACACCTCAGTAGTGCTGTGATTCACGAGTCCAAAAGTGATGGAGGAAACTTCGACAAGTCTAGTCAAGGTGAGCTGCACACTTGGACCTGTGCCAGTTCCTTCCGTGACAGTTGAGGTGATGCTGTACCACAGGCCAGCCCTTGCACTGGAGGAGGCTAAAACTGCAAGCGATATTAGGAAATGAGGCAATGATGATAGTGTCTAAGAACTCTCCCTTTAGCAAGTGGCCAAGGACCTAGAGATAAGAAGATCTGGTAACTGGGACAAGGGAGGAGAAAGTTACACAAATGTGGTCCAATTCAGATATCTATTTTGCATATACTTTTTCTAAAAGGATCTTATCAACTTTTAAGATTTCGATTATCATGTCTATATAAAAAGAAAGAAAACTGATAAATAACAGCAAGAATAACTACCATCAAACTTATGTTTATAACCTTAAAATTTCCAAATGCTTAAAATCTCTGCAAGGGTATTTCATCAGTCTCTTAAATTCCATAAATGACTCAATATACCAATCTCTGGATTGGGTACAACATCCTCATAAATGCATACAATACTAAATGACTGTTGATATTAAATAAAAATTGTAATTACTAAATGAAATAATATATCGAGAGAATAATAGCACAATGTAAGGACATATTATGTACTCAATAAATGGTAATTTCCTATACTCTCGTGTTCCCTCTTCCTTTGGAATATACTTTAAAATTATGATTGTCTTCCCAGTTCATATAGAGAAATTAGCATTTTTGTTTTCTAGTTCAAGCATACTTCTAACTAAATAATTAAACACTAAAAATAATATCTGGCATTCTTAACTTAGAATCCTAATCCATTTGACAAATGACCCTATTATTGTAGTACCATAGGTGGGAGAAACAGTACACTTTGGCTTTCAGAATAACCCAATTTTGGAAAATGTTTTCATTTGTAGATTTACCAGCAATCTCCATACAGCTTTTTAAGTGGTCATTATGTAAGAACCAAGGAAGGCTTTGGAGACAGAAAATAAAAAACTCCTGTTATATGTGCTCTGTTTTCTGCTCAACCCTCAGAGGTAGAGCTTGTGAAAATACTCTCTTTACAAAGACACACGGAACAACTGATTTGAACCAGATGTTGTTATAAGTGTTAGTTTCATTACAAGGAATTAAATATGATTAAGAACTGGGAAATATCTCTCTGAAACATTTAATTCAACTTTAACTAATTAACTTCACTTAATTCAACTTCAACTCCAGTTTTAAAGGGTTTTACTTGTTATTTACCTGATTATTTTAATGTTTTGGCTGTCTTTCTAGCCTAGAAAAAATACTGAATAAATGAATTGTCTCATTTTTAATACATTTCAAACAAAGAATCCTGAAACTATCAATTTAATACTGAATTGGCTAGGCGGATTTGAAAAATAACAAATAAAGCCTGCCAGTAATGAGAACTATAACAAATGAACTTTTTAAAAAAAGGATAGCCATGTAGCATGTCAGACATAGCTGAAGACTTAGTGATCTGAAAGAGACAAAAGAGAAATATTCAGAATATTTCAAGAGAGGTATAGAAATAGTTAATATAAAGGGGAAGATTATATAAATATATAGAAGATAGCTTTTAAAAGCTGAAAATTTTCCAAAATTGGTGAATGATGTAAAATCATGAATTGAGGAAAACCTATAAAACTCAAATATTGTTTGAAAAAGAAACCTGCACTTACACACACTATTATGAAACTCCTAGATCCCTAAGAGAAAGAGAAGATCTTAAAAGCAATCTGAGGATAAAAGATGTCCAACAGAGGAATGGAAATTAGACTGAGAAACATTTTTATTAACAGCTATACATATTAGAAGTTCAGAGACTAGGAACAAAATAACTGTCATTGAAAAATTGTACAACGTGTGAAATAATTTTTCATGAATGATGTCAAAAAATCAAGATTCTTCAGAACAACAAAATTTAAAGGATAAAATATCAACTGAAGAGCCTTCTAAATGTTGTATTTCAGGAAACTGAAAACGAGGCTAAAGAATGTTCTGAGATGCAAAAAGGAATATTAGCAAAAGTAATCATAAACTTGAAACTTGATAGTTAATCTAAATAAACACTGACTGTTTTAACCAAGAACAGTAATATTTAGTGATCTTTATTTTTAATGGTAAAAAATGAAGACAAACTAAAATTCTGTGCACAAAAGCATTATATTTGGGCGGGAGATAAGCAGAATCAAAGCATTCTAAGGTCTCTGGATTATATCACAAAGTGTATAATATTGATTAATGTGAAATTTAAACATTCACGTTAACAAGTTCAGCAAAACTACTGATAGAATAAAAACACACTCTTAGAAAAAAATGTAACGATGTTATGGGTAAGTAAAGTCTGTTCTTGTATTGGAAGCCAGGTGGACAAGCCAATAGTAAATGAAGTACAAGTCTTAGCTTAACCCTTAAAAAAAAAAAGAGAAAGAAAAAAATGTAATTAAAGAAAAGGAAATGGGAAATATTCAACTTAAAAGAATTCATAAAAAAAAAGAACTATATTAAAATGTATTAGGAAAAATAGAATATACTAGAATCACCAAAATTAATCCAAATATACAAGATCATAATCAATGTAAATGAACCAAACTCTAATTAAAATACAAAGAAATAAGGACACACACAGTTTGTAAGTGTATTTCTCACCCACCTGACATCACACTAACTTATCTTGCTTTGCCCAATTGAATGTGATTGGAGTATATGGCATCTGAGCCAAAGCTTTCAACATAGTAGTCATCTTACACTACCATTGCTTTTTCCCACTGGCATAACACTCAGTCCTTTAGGGTGAACCCCAATACGGTACTGATATACAGAGCAAAGCCTTGTAGCAGGACCACAGTTGCCTGGTAATTAACAGGTAACATGAATGAGAAATAAATTTCTGATGTGGTAGCTAAGATTTGGGAGTTGTTATTATGACATAAACTGTAGATCTTACTGACATGAAAATTGAAATTTAGAAGTGGGATTTTGTTATTGACTGGATTGTGTCCCCCAAAATTCGTATGTTGAAGCCCTAACCTTCAGTGTGATATTATTTGGTGATGAGACCTTTGGGAGGTAATTAGGGTTAATGAGTTCATAAAGATGAGGACTTAATCTGATGAGATTAGAGTCCTTATAAAAAGAATAGGAGACACTAGAGATTTCCCTCTCTCTCCTTGTGTGCGCAGAGGAAAGGCCACAAAAGATACCATGAGAAGAGTGCCATATACAAACAAGGAAGAGAGGTCTCATAAGAAACTGAATTTGCCAGGACCTTGATCATGAACTACTAGGCTCCAAAACTGCGAGAAAAGGAATTTTGTTGTTTAAGCCATCCAGTCTGTGATATGTTGTTATGGCAGCTGAAGCTGATGAATACACATATGATTATAATAAAAGTTAAATTATCATGCATTGACTTCAGGGCCAGTGGCTGGAGGTGAGGAAACAATTATTGCAGTAGGGGGAAAATATTTGCTAAAAGTGGCTCTTTTAGTAACAGAGATAGAAAATGGATCATTTTAACATTGACTTTAGGGGAAGATTTTGAGAATCCAAATGCCACCCATATGCTTTGGTTGCCGTTGTCTGCATGTGACTAGATACCCTCCCCGCACCCCCCTGCAAAAAAAGAGATCAACGTAGAAAGAATAGGCTGATTTAAAATATAGATAAGAGCAAAACAAAGAATCTAGGAATTCTGGGGAAAATATAATTATTTTTCATTTCCAACCTGAAAACCTCTTTAAGCACAAATGCTAATTAAAACCTGGCCTAGTGAGAAGATCAAATCAATACGTGCATGTCAAACTTTTTGTTGAAATCTATGAAAGGATTATGTTGGCCTCTATTAAACTCTTCCAGTTGCAAAAAAATGGCTCAGGGATAGGAGATTAAAAGTATAATTCTTTTATGGATTCTTGTATGTTCAATGTACCCATAATCAAGTTTAAAAAGAGAAATATATTCTGAAAAGAATTGTGAATGAAGCCATTGGCATATGAAGCTAATGAAATAGATAAAAGGTCAAGAAAGTTTGTTGAGAGAGTTGTACTAGGAGGCGTCACCAAACTGGATTAAAGGAGGTTTAATGTTTGAAACTTAAATAATCTTTGGGCCCCCTATCACCTTGTCCAACAAGATGGAAAATCTTGACAACATTCTCTCTGTAATTGACAGATCATGCAGTCCCAAATTCAGTAAGAATACAGTATATTTAAAGCCACAATGGGAAAACTTGATCTAATAATTATGTTTTGAAACATCAAAATCAAAAACCAGATTTTTTTGAGCCCACATGGGTCATTTACAAAGAACTGATCATATTTTAAGCCAAAGACAAGACTCAAAAGATTTTAAAGAATCAGCCCTATGTCCTCCCACAGAGAAGACACTATCTCTCAAACATCATGCAATAATAAATAAAATAATAAATAGTAATAAATATCTCATTTAAAAAGTTTAAAAGCACGTTTCTAAGTTAATTTAATTAAGAAGTCATGGTCAATTAATCAACAATAAAGTAGGCAAGACTATATAATGGAGAAAAGACAGTCTCTTCAATAAGTGGTGTTGGGAAAATGGGACAGCTACACGTAAAAGAATGAAATTAGAACATTCTCTAATATCATAAACAAAAATAAACTCAAAATGTGTTAAAGACCTAAGGTAAGACCAGAGACCAAAAAACTCTTAGAGGAAGACGTAGGCAGAATACTTTCTGATATACACTGTAGCAATATTTTTTTGGTTCTGTCTCCTAAAGTAAAGTAAATAAAAGCAAAAATAAACACATGGGGCCTAACTGAACTTAAAAGCTTTTTCACAGGAAAGGAAACTATCAACAAAACAAGAAGTCAACCTACAGAATGGGAGAAAATATCTGCAAATGATATGACCAAAAAGGGGTTAATATCCAAAATATATAAACAACTCATACAACTTAACATCAAAAAAACAAACAACCTAATTAAAAATGCACAGAAGTCCTGAATAGACATTTTTCCAAAGAGGACATGCAGATGGCCAACAGGTACATAAAAAGATGCTCAGTATCGCTAATCATCAGGAAAATGCAAGTATAAACCACAATAAGACATCACCTCACAACTGTCAGAATGGCTGCCATCAAAAAGAACACAACAAATGTTGGTGAGAATGAGGAGAAAAGGGAAGCCTTGTACACTGTCGGTGGGAATGTAAATTGATGCAGCCACTGTGGAAAACAGTATGGAGGTTTCTCAAAAAGCTAAAGATAGAACAACCATATGACCCAGCAATTCCACTCCTAGGTATTTATCTGAAAAAAACAAAAATACTAATTTGAAAACATACATGCACCCCAATGTTTATAGCAGCATTAATTACAATTGTCAAGATATGGGAGCAACCTAAACATCCATCAACAGCTGAATTAACAAAGAAAATGTGGTATAAATATACAATAGAATACTACTTAGCTATTTGCAACAACGTGGATGGACTTGGAGAGTATTATGCTAAGTGAAATGAGTCAAACAGAGAAAGACAAATACTATATGATATCGCTTATATATGGAATCTAAAAAGAATACAACACACTAGCGAATATAACAAAAAAAGGAACAGATTCACAAACATAGAGAACGAATTAGTGGTTACCACTGGGGAGAGGAGACGGCGAAAGGCAACACAGGGGTAGGGATACAAACTATCATGTATAAAATAAGCTACAAGGATACATTGTACAACACAGGGAATATAGCCAATATTTTGTAATAACTATAAACAGAGTATAACCTTAAATTGACATAAATACACTACCAAATGTAAAATAGATGGTGGGAAGCTGCTGCATAACACAGGGAGATCAACTGGATGATTGGTGATGACTTAGAAGGGTAGGATAGGGAGGGTGGAAAGGAGTCTCGGGAGGGAGGGTTATGGGGATATATGTATAAATACAGCTGATTCACTTTGTTGTACAGCAGAAACTGGCACAATAGTGTAAAGCAATTATACTCCAATAAAGAGTAAAAAAATTGTGAATCACTATATTGTACACCTAAAACTTTTATAATATTGTACATCAGCCATATTTCAAGAAAAAAATTAAGAAAACATAACAGACATCAGAATACTTAGATTCAAATCATAATAAAGACATTACTTATAATTTGTGGAGTGGAGGAAAATCAATAACTTTAAATGTACACTAGAATAAAAAGGCTGAAAAACTAATGAGTTAAGCATACTTAGTGTAAACTTAAAATAATAAAGTGAATATAATTCACATGCTTAGTATTCTTACTCATAAATCTGAATAAAGTAGGTGGAAAAAATAAATATAAGAGCAGAAACTAATAAATAAAAAATATAATTGAGAATCCACAAACCAAAAGAAGATTCTTTGAAATAACTAAGTTGACAATAGTCTGTAAAACTTTCTCAAGAAAGATGAAAGAAAAGAGGTAGGGGGAGGGAAGGAGAGTGATTTGGGGCAAAGGTGTTACATAGTACAGTAGCAGATGAGGTTAAATATAAATAGTATACTATTATTTAAAAGAAACAAAGACAGCTAAAAGAGAAAAATTGCAGAAAATTACAGATAATCAAACTGACTCATGAAGAAATGCCATATCTGAAATTTCCTACAATCAACAGAGAAGTTGAATCACAAATTTAAAATCTACCCACAAAGTACATATGAAGTCCTAATAATTTTATGGACAAATTCTATAAAATATTTTGGGTACCAATGCAAAGTAGCAAAAGAAGAATATGCCTCAATTTATTTTATGAAGTTAAGACAGCTTTGATACTAAAAGCACATAAGGACAATATGAGAAAAAATAACATAATGTGACTTATGAACTTAACTGCAAAAAATTCTAAATAAAATATTAGCAATCTGCAATACAAGCTTTTCGGTAAATCAAATATAAAGTCAAAATACTGAGTTGAGTTTAATCCAGAAATCAAAATTGTTACATCATTAGAAAATCTAATAACGTAATTCATCTAACTGAACAGGGAAAGCCATATTATTTTGTCAATTCATTATTCAATTTGTCATTTGTTAATTCACTTGTCAATTATTTTCTCATTCATTAACCAAAAAACTCTTAAAATATAAAATTAAAAGGTAGTTAATAAAAAAAAAACGTAGTGCATGGTGAAATGTCTAAAGCATTGCCTGTAAAATCATGAAGTTTTTAAGAATGCATATTAATAGGTCTTCTATTTGGCATTATACAGACCATCTCAGCAACTTAAATAAAATATTGTAAGAAAGTAAAATAAAAGTTATGTATTGGAAAGGTGAATACAAAACTATGATAATTTGTAGGGGAAATATTGTGTAAATAGATAACTCAAAAGAATCTACAGAAAAATAACTAATTAATAACAGTTTTATCCAACACATGAAGTCAGATGTAAGAGCAACATAAAAATTAACTTTCTTTATACCAATAACAAAAATAAACTTAAAATATATATAATAGTGAAAAAATATGTCCCACAAAACAATCTTCATCTTATAAAACAACTGGCACTGTGAGTAGTCCGATGTGGCCCTGACCACTGACTCTTGGAAAGCTTAGTGGGGGCCTGCTCTTTGCTCACTGATTGGCTTCAAACCACCATGAGAGTAACTTGGGACAGAACTGTCAGCTGTTGGTGAGCTTGTTGTGCTTTAGCTTGTGTTGTTTGCTGTAGTGTCTGCCTGTGGTTACCATGTTTCTCCTCAGGCAAATTTCCTTGCGGTCAGAATATCCAAAATGAACAGTGCTGATCGGCTAACCTCTGGGGCCGGATACTAGGCCAGGTAGGGACCCACCTTGTGATAATAAGAGTGATGGACCACTTCAGGCACACTTCCTGGGGTCTGGTGTTCTGTGTGCTTCCAGTCACAGTCTCTGCTTGGCAGAGGCCTGTTTCAGGGGCCCTTATTTCATCAGCATTGGTCTGTCTTTACTGTTCCTTAGCACAGAACCCTGGTTTGTCCATGTGTTTAGGGCAATCCTATAGAGGAGGATGTTGGTCAGACGCGCCCACAGTAGAGAATGGTACCAAAGTCTTTGTTCAGATGGGGATAGTAGCCTACCTGTATACAGCAGCTGTTGTATACCTTGCTGCTGTCACCAGCAAACATCACGCTCCCTAGACAACCTCAGGTTACTGTGAGTCACACTCCTGGAGACAGTAGCCCAGTATTTAATCCAAAGGGAGCCTGTGGGACGAAAGACTGAATATTTCATCCCTTTATTCCCTCCCTCTCCCCAAATGTGCTGAAGTTACCCAATTCCTTACATAATACAAAACCCCCTAGCCAGGATGCTCTGGCCATATAAATTGCTGCCACATATCAACTTGTGAAGAGACTGATACTTTGGGCGGGGGGCTAACCAGTCCCAAGGAGAGGCTGCTACAGCTCTCCGAGTGCTAACTCCAGTCATTACGAGGTACTCTGGGAAGCTATGGAAAGAGATGGCTGCCCAGGAGGCAGGCCAGTCACTGGGGCCCTTCACCCTCTTTCTCTATAAATGCCTAGAAATTTTACAGTATGAGTCATTGAAGAAGCATTAAGAGGATAGAAACCCAAAACAGGAAAGAAATAAAAATAAAAGAAGGGTGAGGGAGTGGAGGCAAAACCATAGCAGACGATGTATCTAATTCCACAATCTCTGGGTGGTGGGCCCAGCACTCTGGCACTGCATTACTCTGAGACTTATGGCTTTATTGCAACAAAGCCTAATCCTCAAGGTGATAGGGGAAATAGCCACTGCACTTTGGTAGCACAGTGAAAGGTGAATTCAAGCCCAAGTTGCCCTTAAACCATGTGACCACTGCTATGGGGAAGGTCCCTAACCCTGACAACACTGCTGTATGGTTCTCTAGAAGAAGAAATTTACAAATAAGATCAGGGTCAAGGGACGCCCCCCCCCCCCCCCCCGCCCCCGGCCCGCAAGTATATATAGTAGAGGAGAGTGGGGAGAGGAATGAAAGAAAGAAATCCAGATATGAGGGGAGAAAAATAATAATAATAATAATACACACACACACACACACATGCGCACGTGCATTAAATTAAATTGAAACAAAGTTACACAATTTGACCCAAGTGGAAATCCAAAATTTACTAAAAGAATTCATATAACAAAAAGATACAAAGGACACTGAATGGCTTTTGTGCCTTTACAATGTAGGTTCTAAATTAACATTTACTAAACACACTAATTGTCAAAGCACCATGGATGTAATGAATACTCAATACTTGATCTCAAATTACCATTATACCTGAGGCTCCCACTAAATTTAAACAAGGTACCCTCTATAATCTTAGGAGAATAACTTAATATGAAACAGGAAAAGTAAGTATGCCTCACCCCAGAGCCTTGCCTAAAATTCCCATAGTCATAGTACTCATTGCCCTAAAATATCCCAGAGTGGGCATGGGTGCTTCGACACAATGAATATTACATTAAAATTATTTTGCGTTTGCATTTCCAAACTGGCTTGACAAAATGTGAACCCATGGACCCCCAGTTAAAATAGCTGATATGGTCTAAAGGGCCTACAAGGATTAAAACTTATTATACGAGACCTAGTTAATGAGCGGGAGATTATCCCCACTGTATCCCCACTTGATAGCCCAATTTTGCCTGTTTTTAAGCCTGGAAAGAATGATGGTGCATCAGGGTCAGTTACTACCACCTTAATGCTATGATCTCATCCATGAAGGCCTCTATTCCCGATACCTGATATCATTAAAATTACTAACTCCTTCCAATCAGCAACCAGAAAATGTCTTGCTATTACATATTTGCTATATGCTTCACTATTACATATTTGACAGACATGTTGTATTCAGTGCCTATGTCAACATCCTCTCAGCTGCACTTTGCCTTCACCTCTGAAGGGACACAACCCACTTTTACTAGGCTGCCTATGGGGATACCTCAGCACCCTTGCCATGGCACAGAGTCCCTGCAGATAAGATACTGACTGCACTGCAGTCCTCTTTCTCCAGGTGCACAGGTATGACATTACACTGATGATATTCGCCTCTGAAAAGATTCATTTGATACACTTATTAAGGAATATAGTTCCAACATCTTTTAGTGCTTTTTCGATCCTGGAGACAACATATTCCTCATATACCAAAATTATTTAATCTCACAGATGCTGCTACTTACAAATAGCCCACCTTAAATGCCACCCCCCCCAACCGTGCAACCAAAGGCTCTAAACTCTCTACAAATTAAAAGCAACAGATGCCCATGTTAGTACCCTCAGAGACTCCTTCACAGCAGAGGTTTTAGTCACCTTCTCTTATGCCTCCTCAATTCTCTGGACCACCTATGATGGCCATAAATTGGCCATGGGCTTCTGATACAAGAAGGTCCTACTCAGCCCTGTGTTATATGCCACAGCAATTGCTGGCCACACACTAAGGTCTCTTGGAAACAGAGATTCACACACACCCTGCGCTTGTAACCCCCCAATCTCACCTGCCCATTATGCCTTGAATCATGGAAGCAACATCCCACAAGCTCAGCACAGCTACTGAGGCCTCCTTGGTACAAGATGGGCCTTTAGCAAATGCTACTGGAGGGAAATATGTCAGGATGTTGGAGGAAGTCACTTTTCTTCCAGACAACTTAGCTTCCTGGGGATCCCCTGGGGTCAACTGAGAGCAATAGGAGTTGGTAGACTCTATGGATGTATGGATGGTGTTGCCATCCATAAGTGATGGAACTCAGTGGAATGTTGCTCTTTCCATCCTTTAACCAGGATGTCCCTGATAAAAGGTGGGACACCAGGGCCAGCACAAGTGGTGAAACCTCAGGCAGACATCTTGGCATCGGATGCCATGGCCAACAAATGGCCCCTCTGCACATAGGTGCAAACTCTTGGCCCACACTACCTGAGAGCTCTCCCCTTTAGGGTAAAGAGCTCTAGGAATCTCTGGCCTCATGGATATAGAAAATGAAAATCAAGTTCACAATATCTCTGCATATACTAAGACTATAACATAAGATCTCACCAGGACACTCCATATTGCTTTTGGAGTTCAACATACCCCCGAGAGTCCTCGAGGCACACATTTCACTTCTTAGAATACACAGTGCTGGGCTCCTGGAAGAGTCATTCAGTGGAACTTTCATCTTTATGATAGGCCCCCAGAAACTGGTTTGGGAGCCCAATGGTCTTCTCAACAAACTCCTATTTCAGTTATAAAAGACAAGGAGACCTGAAATGGAATTCTGTCTTTTTTTTTTTTAACTTTTTATTTTTTTATTTTTTACAATAAACTGCATATATTTAGAGTGTACAGTTTGGTATCCCAGTCTTCCAATTCATTCTCCCCCCCAACCCCCCCCCCCCACTTTCCACACTTGGTGTCCATATGTTTGTTCTCTACATCTGTGTCTCTATTTCTGCCTTGCAAACTGGTTGATTTGTACCAGTTTTCTATATTCCACATATATGTGTTAATATACAATATTTGTTTTTCTCTTTCTGACTCACTTCACTCTGTATGACAGTCTCTAGGTCCATCCATGTCTCTACAAATGTCCCAGTTTCATTGCTTTTTACAGCTGAGTAATATTCCATTGTATGTATGTACTACATCTTCTTTCTCCATTCATCTGTTGATGGACACTTAGGTTGCTTCCATGTCCTGGCTATTGTAAATAGTGCTGCCATGAACATTGGAGTGCATGTGTCTTTTTGAATTATGGTGTTCTCTGGGTATATGCCCAGGAGTGGGATTGCTGGGTCATATGGTAGTTCTATTTTTAGTTTTGCAAGGAACCTCCATACTGTTTTCCATAGTGGCTGTATCAATTTACATTCCCACCAGCAATGCAAGAGCGTTCCTTTTTCTCCACACCCTCTCCAGCATTTACTGTTTGTAGATTTTCTGATGATGCCCATTCTAACCGGTGTGAGGTGATACCTCATTGTAGTTTTGATTTGCATTTCTCTAATAATTAGTGATGTTGAGCAGCTTTGCATGTGCCTCTTGACCGTCTGTATGTCTTCTTTGGAGAAATGCCTATTAAGGTCTTCTGCCCATTTTTTGATTGGGTTGTTTGTTTTTTTGATATTGAGCTGGATAAACTGTTTATATATTTTGGAGATTAATCCTTTGTCTGTTGACTCGTTTGCAAATATTTTTTCCTATTCTGAGGGTTGTCTTTTCGTCTTGCTTATAGTTTCCTTTGCTGTGCAGAAGCTTTGAAGTTTCATTAGGTCCCACTTATTTATTTTTATTTCCATTACTCTAAGGGGTGGGTCAAAAAAGATCTTGCTGTTATTTATGTCGAAGAGTGTTCTTCCAATGTTTTCCTCCAGGAGTTTTATAGCGTCTGGCCTTTAGGTCTTTTATCCATGTTGAGTTTATTTTTGTGTATGGTGTTAGGAAGTGTTCTAATTTCATTCTTTTACATGTAGCTGTCCAGTTTTCCCAGCACCACTTATTGAAGAGGCTGCCTTTGCTCCATTGTATATCCTTGGCTCCTTTGTCATAGATTAGTTGACCGTAGTTTATCTCTGGGCTTTCTATCCTGTTCCATTGATTTATATTTCTGTTTTTGTGCCAGTACCATACTGTCTTGATCACTGTAGCCTTGTAGTATAGCCTGATGTCAGGAAGTCTGATTCCACCAACTCCCTATTTCCTTCTCAAAATTGCTTTGGCTATTCGGGGTCTTTTGCGTTTCCATGCAAATCATAAAATTTCTTGTACTAGTTCTATGAAAAATGCCATTGGTAATTTGATTGGGATTGCATTGAATCTGTAAATTGCTTTTCGTAATATAATCATTTTCACAATGTTGATTCTTCCAATCCAAGAACATGGTATGTCCCTCTGTTTGTGTCTTCTTTGATTTCTTTCATTAGTGTCTTATAGTTTTCTGAGTACAAGTCTTTTACCTCCTTGGTTAGGTTTATTTCTATGTATTTTATTCTTTTTGTTGCAATGGTGAATGGGATTGTTTCCTTAATTTCTCTTTCTGATCTTTCATTGTTGGTGTATAGAAATGCAAGAGATCTCTGTGTGTGAATTTTGTATCCTGCAACTTTACTAAATTCATTGATTAGCTCGAGTAGTTTTCTGGTGGCATCTTTAGGATTTTCTAGGTATAGTATCATGTCATCTGCAAACAGTGACAGTTTTACTTCTTTTCCAATTTGGATTCCTTTTATTTCTTTTTTTTCTCTGATTGCTGTGGCAAGGACTTCCAAAACTATGTTGAATAGGGGTGGTGAGAGTGGACATCCTTGTCTTGTTCCTGATCTTAGAGGGAATTCTGGCAGTTTTTCACCATTGAGAATGATGTTTGCTGTGGGTTTGTCATATATGGCCTTTATTATGTTGAGGTAGGTTCCCTCTATGCCCACCTTCTGGAGAGTTTTTTATCATAAATGGGTGTTGAATTTTGTCAAAAGCTTTTTCTGCATCTATGGAGATGATCATGTGGTTTTTATCCATCCATTTGTTAATATGGTGTATCACTTTGATTGATTTGCATATATTGGAGAATCCTTGCATTCCAGGGATGAACCCACTTGGTCATGGTGTATGATCCTTTTAATGTGTTGTTGGATTCTGTTGGCTAGTATTTTGTTGAGGATTTTTGCATCTAAATTCATCAGTGATATTGGCCTGTAGTTTTCTTTTTTTGTAGTATCTTTGTCTGGTTTTGGTATCAGGGTGATGGTGGCTTCATAAAATGAGTTTGGGATTGTTCCTTCCTCTGCAATGTTTTGGAAGAGTTTGAGAAGGATGGGTGTTAGCTCTTCTCTAAATGTTTGATGAAATTCACCTGTAAATCCATCTGGTCCTGGACATTTGTTGGGAGATTTTTAATCCCAGTTTCAATTTCATTCCTTGTGATTGGTCTCTTCATATTTTCTATGTCTTCCTGATTCAGTCTTGGAAGGTTATACCTTTCTAAGAATCTGTCCATTTCATCCAGGTTCTCCATTTTATTGGTATATAGTTGCTTGTAGTAGTATCTTATGGTGCTTTTTATTTCTGTGGTGTCCATTGTAACTTCTCCTGTTTCATTTCTAATTTTATTGATTTGAGTCCTCTCCCTCTCTTTCTTGATGAGTCTTGCTAGAGATTTATCAATTTTTTTTATCTTCTCAAAGAACCAGCTTTTAGTTTTATTGATTTTTGCTATTGTCTTCTTTGTCTCCATTTCATTTATTTCTGCTCTGATCTTTATGATTTCTCTCCGTCTACTAACTTTGGGTTTTGTTTGCTCTTCTTTCTCTAGTTTCTTTACATGTAAGGTTAGATTGTTTATTTGGGATTTTTCTTGTTTCTTGAGGTAGGATTGTATCGCTATAAACTTCCCTCTTAGAACTGCCTTTGCTGCATCCCATAGGTTGCAGATCATTGTGTTTTCATTGTCATTTGTCTCTAGGTATTTTTTGATTTCCTCTTTGATTTCTTCAGTGATCTGTTGGTTATTTAGTAGCATATTGTTCAGCCTCCATGTGTTTGTGTTTTTTACAGTTTTTTTCCTGTAATTGATTTCTAATCTCATAGCATTGTGCACAGAAAAGATGCTTGATACAATTTCGATTTTCTTGAATTTACTAAGGCTTAATTTATGACCCAAAATGTGATCTATCCTGGAGAAAGTTCCATGTGCACTTGAGAAGAATGTGTAATCAGCTGTTTTTGGATGTAATGTCCTATAGATATCTATTAAATCCAGCTGATTTATTGTGTCATTTAAAGCTTGTGTTTCCTTCTTAATTTTCTGTGTGGATGATCTGTCCATTGGTGTAAGTGGGGTGTTAAAGTCCCCCACTATGATTGTGTTCCTGTTGATTTCCTCTTTCATAGTTGTTAGCATTTGCCTTATGTATTGAGGTGCTCCTATATTGGGTGCATATATATTTATAATTGTTATCTCCTCTTCTTGGATTGATCCCTCAATCTTTATGTAGTGTCCTTTCTTGTCTCTTGTAACATTTTTTATTTTAAAGACTATTTTATCTGATATGAGTATTGCTACTCCAGCTTTCTTTTGATTTCCATTTGCATGGAATATCTTTTTCCATCCCCTCACTTTCAGTCTGTATGTGTTCCTAGGTCTGAAGTGGGTCTCTTGTAGACAGCATATATATGGGTCTTGTTTTTGTATCCATTCAGCCAGTCTGTGTCTTTTGGTTGCTGCATTTAGTCCATTCACATTCAAGGCGATTATCAATATGCATGTTCCTAGTACCATTTTTTAATTGTTTTGTTTTTGTTTTTGTAGGTCCTTTTCTTCTCTTATGTTTCCTGCTTAGAGAAGTTCCTTTAGTCTTTGTTGTAGGGCTGGTTTGGTGGTGCTGAATTCTCTTAGCTTTTGTTTGTCTGTAAAGCTTTTGATTTCTCCATCGAATCTGAATGAGATCCTTGCTGGGTCGAGTATTCTTGGTTGTAGGTTCTTCCCTTTCATCACTTGAAATATATCATGCCACTCCCTTCTGGCTTTCAGAGTTTCTGCTGAGAAATCAGCTGTAACCCTTATGGGAGTTCCCTTGTATGTTATTTGTCATTTTTCCCTTGTTGCTTTTAATAACTTTTCTTTGTCTTTAATTTTTGTCAGTTTGACTACTATATGTCTTGGCGTGTTTCTCCATGGGTTTATCCTACCTGGGACTCTCTGCAATTCCTGGACTTGGGTAGCTGTTTCCTTTCCCATGTTAGGCAAGTTTTCAACTATAATCTCTTCCAGTATTTTCTCAGGTCCTTTCTCTCTCTCTTCTCCTTCTGGGACCCCTATAATGCGAATGTTGGTGTGTTTAACATTGTCCCAGAGGTCTCTTAGGCTGTCTTCAGTTCTTTTAATTCTTTTTTCTTTTCTGCATCAGTGATGATCACCATTCTGTCTTCCAGGTCACTTATTTGCCCTTCTGCCTCAGTTAATCTGCTATTGGTTCCTTCTAGTGTATTTTTCATTTCACTTATTGTGTTGCATATCTCTGTTTGTTTGTTCTTTAATTCTTCTGTGTCTTTGGTAAACTTTTCTTGCAACTTTTCGATCTTTGCCTCCAGTCTTTTTTCAAAGTCCTGGATCATCTTCACCATAATTATTCTGAATTCTTTTTCTGGAAGAGTGCCTATCTCCTCTTCATTTAGTTGTTTTTCTGGTGTTTTATCTTGTCCCTTCATCTGGTACAAAGTCTTTTGCCTTTTCATTTTCTCTGTCTTTCTGTGGCTGTGATTTTCAGTTCCACAAGATGAAATACTGCTGATACTGCTTGATTCTGCTGTCTGCCCTCTTGTGGAGGAAGCTATCTAGGAGGCTCATTGGTGCTTCCTGATGGGAGGGACTGAGGGTGGGTTGGACTGCGTGGGTGGAGCTCAGTAAAACTTTAAACTGCTTGTCTGCCAATGGGTGGGGCTGTGTTCCCACCCTGGTTGTCCTTTGGCCTGAGGCGACCCAGCACTGGAGCTTACAGGCTCTTTGGTGGAGCTAATGGTGGACTCTGGAAGGGCTCACACAAATGAGCGCTTCTCAGAACCCCTGCTGCCAGTGCCCCTGTCTCCTCGGTGAGCCACAGCTGCCCTCCACCTCTGCAGGCAACCCTCCAACACCAGCAGGTAAGTTTGGTTCAGTCTCCTATGGGGTCACTGCTCCTTCCCCCTGGGTCCTGGTGAGCACACTTTTTTGTGTGCCCTCCAAGAGTGGAGTCTCCATTTCCCCCCGTCCTGTGGAGGTCCTGCAATCAAATCCCACTGGCTTTCAAAGTCTGATTCTCTGGGGATTCCTCCTCCTGTTGCTGGACCGCCAGGTTAGGAAGCCTGACATGGAGCTCAGAACCCTCAGGACTTCTGTGGTATAACTGTTCTCTAGCTTGTGAGTCACCCACCTAGCATTTATGGGATTTGATTTTAACGCGATTGCGCCCCTCCTACAGTCTCATTGTGGCTTCTCCTTTGTCTCTGGATGTGAGGTGGGATTTTTTTGGTGAGTTCCAGTGTCTTTCTGTTGATGGTTGTTCAGCAGTTAGTTGTAATTCTGGTGTTCTTGCTAGAGGGAGTGAGCGCACTTCCTCCTACTCTGCCATCTTGATTCCTTCCACCGGAATTCTGTCTTCACTGAGGCCCCAATCTCTCTTAATTCAAGGCCTCTTAGTTTACTTACACCACAAAACATCTAAAACATCAAAAACAAAAAATCCTTCCTATGGCGCTTTCCTATATTTAGAGAAGGATATGTCTCATGTCCATGTATATGAGGCCCTTTAATAATGCCCTCCTCTCTCTCTACAGCTGTTTGATTCTTCTCCATCTCAGGAGGCTAGAGGCTAAATCAATGACATATCCTGTCCTGGGACCCATTAACAATGGATTGTCCCATGTATCAGGCACCTGCATATCTGATTTTAGGACCCATTTGAGCTTGAACTTTTGCCACCCAAAGGACCTTCCTCAATATTTGAATTATAAGGGGTAGATAATTAATCCAGTTTCTTCCTCTAATCTCCTCCATTAAATTGAAATTAGTAGTCCAGGACCTTTTTTACAGACAGCATATCCTGTCAAGAAGGTCAATAGAAGACTCCACTTAGAAAATAAAAAATCATATTTGAAGATAGTAATGAAATAAATGCCATTATCCATAATGATGAAACCAGACAGTCCCCCCTTGATAATAATACAAGGAAAATCAACGTCAGTCAGCAAAGTTGTGTCAAGTGCAGCCACACACCACTTTGTTGATTGTTGGTCTCCTTACTATGGGGCTGGGTGCTTTCATTGGTTTGCAACCCAGAGGCTCAAACCCTTCAGGTAGTCCATTGTTTAAATCAAACATGGCATATTCTGAGGCCTGGATGCCATGGAGTTTGGCTAATGCAAACCTAGCAGCCCAAAGAACTTGCTTGCTTACCTGTCACCAACTGAACCAACAACCGAAGCAAAGAACCCACAATAATTATCTAAATTAGAGGACCTGCCTATAGACAAATGCTGAGCTCTAAGCTCAGCCATAGACATTTTAATTGGCAAACCTGCTACTCTATTAATATCATGCACCCAAGTCACACCATTTCATTTAAAACCTATTCCAGCAGAAACCCCTCATCACTCATTGAGGTAAAACCTTGAACTGTTGGGAGCTTTAGATTGGATCACCCTCGATAAAGGCATTAATTATGCCAGCTGGGTTCTGGCACATTTGGTCAACTATGGCAGTATCACTGATGCAAATATCACCGTTGTCAGATGTGTACTCATAAACCCCCCTGACTTAAAAGATATTTTTGTGTCAAGCTCCTAGGCCCAATATTACCTTCAGATTCCACAAGCAGCTCTATAATAACACAGAGCCAAAAAAACACAACCCACATCAACTCAAGTGGATATTTACTTGGAAGGATACCTCAGTTCCACATCCCAAATAACACAGCCCCAGCCCAACACCTTGCCATCGGAGATAGCTTCCTCCCTTGCACTGGTGATGACTTCACTTCAATGCTAAGACAACCACCTCAGCAACGCCCATGGGCTGTTTCCCCTAAGGTGCTGACAAATTGGACACGGGGCATTGTTTTTCTTCCTGTAGTGTTAGGGATTATATTACGTTTCCTGAGATTGCTGTTTGCTTTTAGCCCATGATCCTGCTATGGTCCTTGCTCTCTGCTAAAACATACAGCCCTACACTCCATACCTAAAGGGAAATCTTTAAAGATTACTACTACCATCTCTTCTAAAAATTAATGCAGGTCGTTGCTTTCCCCAGGAGACAACTGCCTCATGCTGGTCTAGCCCGTGATCCCTGGAGACAGGACCTCCCATTCCTTAGTACCTTCTACTTCCCTCATCCCATTTGCCACCATGACCATCTGCCTTGTGTCTGTGACTATGACCTCCACAATCAACCCTTCCCCTTTGTTTTAAACAGAAACCACTAACTTACCTATATTCTATTGAGCTATAAATTTATAACCTTCAATAATGTAACTGCTGGATCTTCCACCTTGATCCAAGGCATGCACTGAGATACTGTCATAAAAATATAATTCATACTTTTAACACACTTTACAACTTCACCATGACATTGTTAGGGATCCTGAACACTTTCAATTTTTTTTCTTGGCTAATAGCATGCAAATGGGGAACTTGGTTATGGGGCCAGCCCCCAAAGATTCCTAATATTTGCTTTCCTCCTTTTTACTCTCATAATAGAATGTTTCTATGCTATTTAGGGCAACTTCTGTCCTACTCTCTAAAAGTCTCCTCTACTCTTTAAGCTACACAAATATTTTAAATAATTAAACTCAAAACTGATGTTAAGACAACAAGGGGCCAACTGTAATACAGCTTTTCTCAATGCTGTCTTGAGCCAGTTTTGATGCCCTGGCTAGAGACTGGTCAGTTGCCCCTTGAGCAGCTGATTAAGTCCACAGCCCAACCATCTTCCTTATCTGAGTCTCACTCTCCAGGTCACTATGCAGTGACCAAATTGTCCCAGGACCAGACACCAGACAACTAGGAACAGTCTCTAAACCTTAGAGAGCAAACACATTCAAATTAGCCAATCTAGGGAATTCTCTGGTGGTCCAGTGGTTAGGTCTCTGCGCTTTCACTGCCGTGGCCTGGGTTCAATCCCTGGTTGGGAAACTAAGATCCCACAGGCTGCACAGTGAAAACAAAACAAAACAAATCAACAAAAATTAGACAATCTACTGGGAGCCTGTGAAACTTAGCTAACCGCCCCCTCCGCCCCCTCCCTGCTGTACATAAGTTCTTCTCAATGATTCTGGCTTGCTGTTATCCTGTTGGACTCCCTAGATGGCCCTGCCTAACAGCCTCCCAGCCTCCTTCTGTTTGGAGCTGTAAATAACAAATAGATCTGCCTTCCATCTAGCTGAGCGTCAGTGTGTTGTGTCCTGCCACCAAAAGAAATCTTCAATCTTACAAAAAATATCCCTGGGCCATCTCCACAGCCAGATTTAGCTGCATCTAGTTCGGGTCCCTGCACATCAGAATCCAAGTAAAACTACACAGAAAAGCCTCCCTTTGCCACCATGCTACTAGCCAGGTTTTCTTAGATGTGGCTTTACCTTCATTTGACATCCTGAAAGATGATCTCCTTCTAGAGCCTCAAATGTGGGAAAGTAAGAGTTTCCTGGCTCAGATATACCTGGATGGTTCTAAACACCTCCCATTACCTGACTGGAGCTCGGCTCCAGGCCTGTAGAGTGGACGCTGGGTGGGTTGGGAAGTAGAGGTGGCAGGTAGGAAAAACAACTGAACAAAAATCCTGGCATCTGCCTCTTCCTTCCTTGATGTCTATTTCTCTCTCTTGTCTAATTGCTATTTTTACTATCCCCCCCAAAGTGGGAAGCTTTCTTTCGTTCTCATTTAATTTGGGGACTGATCACAAAAATGTATATTTAAGACTCACGTGGATGTGATAGTGTAGTTGTTTGAAGAGACCTGTTTGAAGCTTGAACTGGTCAAAGAGGGCTAACTTGAAGTAGATGTTGTGTTAATAATGGCAAACTTTTAGTGTGTCTTCTTTTGAGTGGTCTCAGGATCCCATAAGAGTGTCTGTTGTACTGAAGAATCAACCTGACACATATTCACATCAGTTCTTTTCTGGTAGGGAAAAGCAACTAACTAATTTTAAAGCTTTGATCAAAAACTTGTGTTTTTGTATCTTAAAAGTCGTATCCTTTGGCTGAGCCGGTACATGCTAAAGGAACTCAAAAAGAACATTGAGGAAGACAGACAAAACAGCCAAAATAACAGGTTGACCACTGAACAAGAAATATCTCAGACAGATAATTTTCAAACAAATTTGATTGACATGAATTCCAACTCCTTTCTTCTCTCTGAACGAGCTGTTAATGAGCAGCGAAAAAAAACCCAAACCAAAACAAAAACAAATTCAAACTATCTAGTAAATCCTCGATACAGATAAAATAAATGTTTAAGTAGCTGGAATCTGATTGTGCTTTCTATTGAAAAATAAAAAGCAGGTTTATTAAAGAATTAGCAAATCATAACAAGTGTTAACACCGAGTTCTCAAAAATACCCATTCAAGACTTTGGAGTTTGGTTCTGTAATTAA
The DNA here is from genome assembly GCF_030028045.1 of Hippopotamus amphibius kiboko. NCBI lineage: Eukaryota > Metazoa > Chordata > Mammalia > Artiodactyla > Hippopotamidae > Hippopotamus > Hippopotamus amphibius. The sequence continues at coordinate 67,174,051 of NC_080189.1, read as the reverse complement.
TCTCCTGTATCCTCTGTTCCAAATATTAAACACATTGTGAACTTAGTTTAAAACTTTAAAACATATCACAGGATAATTCTTAATAGATTCCTGGAAACAAGTTGAATTTGTCCACTTATGTATATAAAATATGTCACAGTGAAAATAACCACCTAAGAAATCATGTTTATCTCTGAAATCTGTGGTTGCATCACAGGTTTATGTGACAATCTAAATCTCTTGTAACTCATGTAGGATTATGTCAAAATGCATTTCCAGAGGAGATGTTTACATAACCACATGTTCGTTGTAAATTTGCAAAGAAAAAATTTCATATGGCAGTCAATAAAGATTAATTTTAAAAGTTTAACTTTTAAATATTTCCTAATTCTGAGTAAAAATGAAAATGTAAGATTAGCAAATAGACCAAAATTATCTGCAGCATCTCAGTGAAAGAGTCCTTTTGCTTGTAACTTGAATCTATTGGTCTTCTATAAATTGGATAGTGATTATATTATAAGCTTCTCCATGAACAGAGAATTATTTCTAATCAAAGCATTTGCAAATATTTATAACCAGTAGCTCTGATTGGAAAACAAGGTTGTGGATTTTAGAGTGCAATCTGTAGAATTCTGATTAAATTGAGAAAAAAAAATCTCATAATGCATAATAGTCTTGTTTGTGGAGACTCCAGATATTTATTTTGGCTTGAATTCTTTTTGGCCTAACTGAATGTGGAGGATTCAGTTAGGATGGAAGACTTAATTACAATATTATAGAAAGTTTACTGTGAGTACTGTTCTTTAGAGAAATCTGTAAGAATGTAAGAACCTTCCTCTTAATCAACTATTTCTTGAAGGATTTATTTTTGCCCTTGAATAAAGAATGACTTACAGAAAACTTTGCCAATGGTATTTCATATCTGAGCTATATTATACTCCCATTATTAAAAACAATGACACCAATTTACTGCCTTTGATTTATGAAGCACATAAACAAATGTGACCTCAGTAACTTTCAAGGCAGACAACGGAGATAGTCTGAGCAGTCCTCATCATTGTCATTTTTATGAAGGAGTAAACTGAGATTAAGGTGAGATTAAGATATGCGCAAGGTCACAAACCTTATCTGTGATGGAACCAAGAATATAAGTTTTGTAAACTCTACAATTTTACCCCTTTTGTCTGTTCTGTCATCTTGCCTTCTCACACCCTCTGTGGCATTATACTCATAATGAATGTATCTCTGTTTGTATATCTGTCTCTCTCCTCTCAATCTCTTTCATATATATATATATATATATATATATATATATATACACATATATATGTATGTATTTAGTAATGCTTAATATATTTGGAAAATATGAGTAAATATTGCACCAGATATTGTATACATATATATTTATATTTTTGGCTCATCATGTTTGGACAAAACATGAGAAAATATTTAATAATCCTTCATTTGTATTTCTCTAGGATTAAATTATAAAATGGTGATAAAACTCAACAGAGGTCTAGAGAGATTAGGTGAGTCATTCAAGGTCCCATTGCTGTAGCAATATTAGTGGAAACATGATTTCTCCATCCCCATCTGTTGTTCTCTATTCTGTGATTAGGTTCATTGTGACTAGGTTCATTTTTTTTCTCTAAATCTTTCATTGTTTATGGCTTTTCAAGCCATATGGCATGAATGAATGTATTCATTTTACATAATCAAGTTGAGAAAAGCAGACCTCATGAAATGTCTCCATTTCAATGTAAAATATGGAGGGCCAGCATGTTAACATCAGCTGTAAACAATAGTCCTCTTGGGAAAGAATTGAAGGCTCTTTTAGTTATTGTAACAATGATTTCTGAAGTAAATTTTCCTAGCAAATCATTGTTATAATTATATTGTGTACATAATGGTCAGCCTCCAAATCTGTAGGGTTTAGTAATCGTCATTAATATTTGTGTTGGCTGGGGCTTCACTGATCTGGGCTGATCTCAACTAGGCGGCTGTTCTTGTTGCTGATGATTAACAGGCATAAATGAGTACCTCTTTCCTGGTTCTTCCCATTGTCTTCCTACCAGCTGTCTACTGGAGGGGTGTTCCTCTTATGGTGGTGGCAGAGGTGAGACAGAACAAGCCTGACTACACAAGCATAGTTCAAGCCTCCACTAGCTTCACATCTGTTAAACCCATTAGGCAAAGATGTTGCATGGCCAGGCCCAGAGTCAAGGGGCTGAGATGAATACCTTACTGACAATGGTAGGTCCCTTCACAGTTACATGGTGAAAAGAATGGATGCATAATACTATTACTGAGGAGGGAGGAAAGAGTTGGAACACTAATCCATTCTATCATTTACATGAAGGAGGTCTGTGTTCAGATATAAATCACAGATATATACGTAAATTAGTGTATATCACTGATTTTTTCCTTCCTTATTCTGAGAGCTATTTTTCTCCTAAGCAAAAGAAAAGTCAAGTTTCCTGTGAGATCTTTCAACTCTTACTTGAAATGAGCTCAGCTTAACGAATAACTCCTAGATTGATGATTTCAACAGAACTCCTGGATTTGCCTAGTCTGGTCAGAGGGTACAGGGATCCCATACTGGAACTGTAGTCATCTCACAACATCTTCTTGTTGGCAAAGTTTGTTTTTTGCCATACCGATTTTATAGGCCACTTCTGCAAACCTTCAGGAAATATATCTATAAATGTCTACTACAGTGCTCTGTGTCACCCTCTTTGGAAGGCAGAATACTTACTTTGGCACTTGTAGAAGAAGAATTGCACAGGACTGGTTAAATGGGCAAGGAAGGCTGTACTTAAGATTGTTGTATTTGGGGAGAGAGAATGAACTCAACTCTGCTGAAACAAAAGTCTGAGGAGATTTTAAGTCCTGGAGTGAGTTACTGGAAAAGTACGGAGTGGGGAGGTTGGTCAAAATGATTAGACTCTGTTTGCTAATTGTCACTTAGGGAAGTCAGGCTCCCACCTTCCCATAGAGACTGGGAGACAGGGGTGCTATCACCTTCAATAATTACATTCAAAGAAATGGATTTCAGGTACTAGAGAAAGATATTCCTGAGTTGTAAAATTGTCAAGAGGCTGTGAGAAGATTCACATCTCAAAGGGGCAGAGAAAGAATGTGCAATTACAAGTTTTCTAAGATAAGTGCTCTAACAAAAAGGAGATCAAAAGCCTAGAGATATAAAGAAAACTGTCAAAAATTTAGTCAAGCTGATTTAGACCTTTAGACCTCTTGCTCACACTCAAGTTTGGCAAAAAAGAGAAAAAAGACTAACAAACGGAAGCAGATTTTGACAATTCAGAGGCTCACGACTTCAGTATTTTCATTGACTGTACCTGTTACATTTGTAGAGAATATATATGTATATTAATTCTGCTCTTTAGATAGTTATCTAAATACATATAAAGGCATTTTGATTAAATCAGACTTTTGGTTCAGTAATTTTAAAATTTATTCCTAAATGCAAACAAATTGCCTAAAAAATCAATAAAAGCACATATTTCAATTCTTGGGGAGTTCAAAAATTATCATCCTTTATCTTCATGTCTGAATCCTGAACTACAGGTAAAAGATAAGACAACTTACTTCCCAAGGCAAGTTAGATCTTGGGAAAACTTGGTTATACCTGCAGGAACCTGAGCTTCCTAATAGTAAACCCTAGACCTAGAAAGACTTAACCACTGTGTCCTGTATGGACTCTCCACCATAGGGGCAGAGATGGCCCAATAAGACTGATGGCATGGAAGAGCAGAGGAGAATGTGTGCCCTCCCTGCAAAAAGTAGAGAAGAAAAGGCAAGGCTGGTCTTGCATGGTACTCCTTCTAAACCAGCCAATCAGTTTAAGTTACTCAATCTCCCCTGGAGAGATGGAAGTGAGGAGACTGAGAGGACCTGGAAGACTAAGCAAGGGGAATTCACTCCAAGTTGAGGGAACCATCATAGGAGGAAAAGAAATGCTCGGTGTCCTTAGCTGACCCACAACCAAACACTGATGGATCTTTACTTGTGAACTTTATGTAATTGGAGTGGTTCATATGCCTAGCTGCTCACAGTCCTGACATATTACCCATGTGTACACACACATATATTATGGGAGACAGAAGGTCTTTGAAAATATATGTGTACACCTGAAACTAATATAATGTTGGAAATCAACTACACGTCAATAAAAAAAATAAAATTTTTAAAAAAAGTATATATGGAGTATATTTCATTAGTTGTCCCCTATTATGTAATTTTCCTCTGCAAGGGAGGAATTAGGCTTGATTTTAACCTAAGAAATTCATAACTGGGAAGACAAATATGATGAAAAAATACATTGAGTTTAAAGCTAAAGATATAATTCCAGTCATTCATTATTTTTTATTTGCTGTTTCATAACTATCTACTCTTTTTCTTTTTTAAGCTCTTTACTGGAAAATAATTGCTTTACACTCTTGTACCAGCTTTTGAGGTACACCAAAGTGAATCAGCTGTATTTATACATATATCCCCATACCCCCTCCTGCCCGTGACTCCCTCCTGCTCTCCCTGTCCTGGCCCTCTGAGGCATCACCCATCATCGAGTTGATCTCCCTTTGTTATACAGCAACTTCCCACTAGCTATCTGTTTTACAGTTGGTAGTGTATATATGTATATGCTAATCTCTAATTTTGTCCCAGGTTCCCCTTCGCCCCCCGCCCCCCAACCCCATGTCCTCCAGTCCATTCCCTGCATCTGCATCCTTATTCTTGCCTTGTCACTGGGTTCATCAGTACCATTTTTTTTGTTTTGTTTTTAGATTCCATACATATGAGTTAGCATACAGTATTTGTTTTTCTCTTTCTGGCTTACTTCACTCTGTATGACAGACTCAAGGTCTATCCACCTCATTACATATAGCTCCATCTCATCCCTTTTTATGGCTGAGTAATAGTCCATTGTATATATATGCCACATCTTCTTTATCCATTCATCTGTTGATGGGCATTTAGGTTGCTTCCATGTCCTGGCTGTTGTAAATAGTGCTGCAATGAACATTATGGTACATGTTTCTTTTTGGATTCTGGTTTTCTCTGGGTATATGTCCAGGAGTGGGATTACTGGATCATATGGTAGTTCTATCTTTAGTTTTTTAAGGAACCTCCAAACTGTTTTCCATAGTGGCTGTACCCACTTACATTCCCACCAACAGTGCAGGAGAGTTCCCTTTTCTCCACACCCTCTCCAACATTTACTGTTTCTAGATTTTTTAATGATGGCCATTCTGATCGGTGTGAGGTGATACCTCATTGTGGCTTTGACTTGCATTTCTCTGATGATTAGTGATGGTGAGCATCTTTTCATGTGTTTGTTGGCCATCTGTATGTCTCCTTTGGAGAAATGTCTATTTAGATCTTCCAGCCATTTGTGGATTGGGTTATTTGCTTTTTGGGCATTAAGCTGCATGAGCTGCTTGCATGTTTTGGAGATTAATCCTTTGTCCATTGATTCGTTGGCAAGTATTTTCTCCCATTCTGAGGGTTGTCCTCGTGTCTTGTTGATGGTTTCTTTTGCTGTGCAAAAACTTTTAAGTTTCATTAGGTCCCATTTGTTTCTTCTTGATTTTATTTCCATGATTCTAGGAGGTGGGTCAAAAAGGATCTTGCTTTGATGTATGTCATAAAGTGTTCTGCCGATGTTTTCCTCTAGGAGTTTTATATTGTCTGGCCTTACACTTAGGTCTTTAATCCATTTGGAGTTTATTTTTGTGTATGGTGTTAGGAAGTGTTCTAATTTTATTCTTTTACATGTTGCTGTCCACTTTTCCAGCACCACTTATTGAAGAGGCTGTCTTTTTTCCATTGTATATTCTTGCCTCCTTTATCAAAGAGAAGGTGCCCATAGGTGCTTGGGTTTACCTCTGAGTTCTCTATTCTGTTCCATTGATCTTCCTTTCTGTTTTTGTGTCAGTACCATACAGTCTTGATCACTGTGGCCTTGTGGTATAGTTTGAAGTCAGGAAGCCTAATTCCACCAACTCCATCTTTCCTTCTCAAGATTGCTTTGGCTATTCGGGGTCTTTTGTGCTTCCATACAAATCGTGAGATTTCTTGTTCTAGTTCTGTGAAAAATGCCATTGGTAATTTGATAGGGATTGCATTCAGTCTGTAAATTGCTTTGGGTAGTACAGTCATTTTCACAGTGTTGATTCTTCCAGTCCAAGAACATGGTATGTCTCTCCATCTGTTTGTATCATCTTTGATTTCTTTCATCAGTGCCTTACGGTTTTCTGCATAGAGGTCTTTTGCCTCCTTAGGCAGGTTTATTCCTAGGTATTTTATTCTTTTTGTTGCAGTGGTGAATGGGAGAGTTTCCTTAATTTCTCTTTCTGCTTTTTTGTTGTTCATAGCTATCTACTCTTATTCCATTGAATAATTTAGGATAGACAGTGCTGCTTGTTAAAATATGTAGTTATTAAATGAGAACAAGTATTGATATGTCCTCAGGTAAATTAAAAATAAACAATCAGGGGTTTTCTCAGACCATCAACAGAAATACTGGTACATGATGAAAAATACCTTGAAGTGACTTATGATTATAATTTTGATCTTGTAATACTTCAGTGAAATAGATATTTAAAAAAAACTGATTTTCTCTCAGATACATTTCTTAAGTAGTGAGCAACACAGTCACGCAGTAATTTTTAGGACCAAAGTCTGGACACAGAAAATCTGCCCCATGTATAAAAGTTTTCAAGTATTGATAAACAAAAGTTGAGTGGGCTTTCAGACAGTCAAGAGCCATGACACTGTTCTTGGTATCATTAGTTTAACAATAATAGAGAAAATGAATTCCCAAAAGTATCAGAAAGAGTGTTGTCTATACAGGAGTTGTGCAGTTGGTGTGAAAACAGAGGTCTCAGGATGACTAAGGAAGCACTTTTGGAAAATCACATGGTACTTAACAGTACACAGAGCATTACAAGAGATGGAGCTTGGAGTTTAACAGTATTTCTGAAATTACATATTGATTTAGTAATGGATATCGGGATGTATACTATGACCATATTTATTTAAGTAACTACGTCTAAGTCTACACTCAGTTATTATCTACATATCTATACTTGTGTACATATATAAGCATATTTCCTAACTTGAAAGTTATTTACTAAGGTTTTTCTTTTGTTCTTTCATTTTAAGTAGCATAATCAAAATGGTTTTGCCCGTAGATATAAAGTGAGCATATTCACGAAGAATTTTTAAAACTCACATAATGTTCTGCATCTGGGTGAGAAAAATCATTACCTTCAAATGGCCTATATTTTATTTTTTCAGTGAGGAAACATGGATTTATGTAACTCCCTAGTTGTTTCTATTAGTCAAGTAATTAACATTATCCTGAGGATGGTGCTCAGAAACAAATCATGTGTTAAAATCACCTGGTTCATTTCATGATATATATTTTCACTTTTAAAATTTTAGTTTGATATGAAATATTGGGAACCTTGCACTGGCAGAGTTTAAGTAGTGGTATTTTAATTGCAAACACATTGCATGATTAGTCTGCATAGTGAGTCTTGCACCGAAGATACAGATATCTTCTGGCTGGACCTCCTGGTCAATTGGCATTCTGACCATTTGTGCTGCTTGCTATTAATGAGGAGTGCTCTTGTGGAGCTGTATAACTTCCATTAATCAGTATGAGACAATTGAACAAATCATGTTCAAGATTTCTATTCTTCAGCATTTTATGAAAATAAGGAAAAAAAATCACTTTCTTATACAGAATTTATTTTTTGGAGTTAAATATGTAAAATGGAGTTAAAAAAGAACAAACTATAAAGTCACTGGCATATGGCTCATTAGTGAAATAAAATCAGATGTTTTAAAAGCTCAATTTCATGTTGTGCAGAAGACGTTTTCTTAATAAAGAACAAACAATGTTAACTAACCCAGTTGGAAAGTACCTTCTAGAGGACATTTTGGTATTTGGTTACTTTTCAGTTACTATTGACTCATTTGTTATCTGAAACTTTGAATCTGGCTTTTCCACCTAGATGTTTAAAAGGCATTTTTGATGATTAAAGAAAAAAAGTCTGTAACTGATAAAACAAGAGCAGGAAATTTTCACTACTGTAATGTGGTCGTTGACCAGATATAATAATAACCTCTTAAAATTTCTCTCTTTGTAGTTTTAAAGTATTTACATATATATATGCATATATATACACACAGATATAATATACATGTATATACTTTTAATTTAAAACATATCTACTTATGTAATTTAATTTGAATTATTATACAGCATAATCATAAAACCAATCCAATAAGACAGGTAATGTTTGCATTATTAGTGATACCTGACCAAAGTTGAAGTGATTTATATAAGGATACAAAAATAATCATTAATAAAACTGATACCACAATCTCAATCTTATGTCTCCCAGTCTTATGTCTCCCAGTCTTTTTTTCATTAATGTGCTATTGACTTAACTATTTAATTGTCATGCATTTACGAGGAATTTATTGAGTATTCATATTGTATAATCCATTGCTTGTGGAGTTATGAAAACAAAACATGATTCTAATCTTTAAAGAAATTATTTATTTGGGGACATTGATATGAAACATATATTAATATTTGGGATGATTGATATGAAAATAGAGAAATATATCAGTGAAAGGGACGGTTGAAGGGTGGAAATAATAAACTCTGCAAGGCTAGACTAAAGAGATTTTTCAGAGGGAAAGCAATTGGACAAGGTGTGGAAGGATGAGCAAAAGTTTCCTTTGGGAAGTAAAGCACAAAGGACTTTGCACTTGCGCAAGAACCAGCCTGGGCTTGTGAAGCAGCCTGGGGTCTACAGAATCATCAGTAATTCTCTGGCTGGCTGGACAAACAGGAAGGGGCTGGTAATGAAGGGCCTTCTCTTTTTAGGAATTATTTAGAAAGCAATATACTTGGAGCATTTCAGAACTGGAGGAGATTATTGAGATCACAGAGTCCAATTTCTTTATTTTACCCATGAGAAAATCTAAGCTCCCAGGGGAAAAAAAATAACCTGCCTAAGACTAAACTAGTTAGAAGGGAGGCAAAACTGACCCACTGAACAGGGATTGGCTTACTCTAGTTGGAGAATCAGGCCTTTTCAAATCACATCTGAAGGCACATTTCTAAGAAGATGTGAAAAAATTAGATGAAGAAAACAATGTGTAAAATAGAAATTAAAAAAACAAGAAACCCTACCAATTTTGAATTCCTGACTCTTAGGGAAATATCCAGCTATTCTACCTCTGGGTAAGTGGATTCTACTACACAGAGGACCAATATATTAACATTTTTTGTATTTACACTAAAGAGATTGGTTAACAACTATTTAAAAGAATACATTTTGCCCCACATCGAAAAAAATTCAAAAATTAATCAAGACTTAAAACTATTCAACTTCTTATCATCTTTTAATACCTTCAAGGGCAGTTCAGTTGCTGGGAATTCTCAAGATGCCATTATTATCGTTATGCTGAATTATTTACAAACTTGTATCAAAGCACCAGATTAAATTGCTTTGGTCTTATGTAAAATTCCTCTGATCTTTGGCAATCATTACTTATTTACGGCTTCCATAACTCCCCCTCTTTTGCAGAAAAAAAAGTTTCTTAACTATAGCTAAAAGGCACTATTTTACTTTTATAGTAAAAACTGTCTCTAATATGAAAAAAGTTAAAACGAAAAACTATAGTCTCTAAGATTTAGAAGCATGATTTTCTATGTGAAAAGCAGATTATCTAAACAGTTTCTTTCCCTGAGAGAGATATTCATAATATTTATTGTAAAATATAAATATTAGGTTTCTTGCTTCGTGTGAACTATTTGTAGGTATAGTAAATATAATTCTTTTAAAATAAAACTAGGATAATAGCAACAGTGAATGTTTACATTTATTGAAACACGTGAAGATTACTTCAAGAAAATGTTAGAAAATTAAATAAAAATTTCCCATATGACTGGAAAAAATATTCAACACATGATCTTGGACTGAAATTGGCTGTCGTTTCATACTGTGGCTTTAAACAGAAAAAGGTCTATGTTTAATATGGATGTTTTCCTAAAACCTGAGGTTGAGTAAGTTTGGACAAGAAAAATTGATGCTGAATGTTCTGGTTTACATATTGATCTGTAGCAACCAATCTGTCTTTAACTTAGAACTGTCTACTATTACGCTGACAGCCTTAAGCAACTTAAGCAATGACTTAGATAAATAATAATGAATTTTTTTTGTATGTGTGATTCATTGTTGTTGCTGAAGACTCACAGAAAATCTCTATAAGACAAATTTTATTAAATAATCAAATGAAAATGTCTATGACAATTACAATTCAGAATCTTTTACTTAAAAGAAAAACCACATTTCTCAGGGTATAATTAGTCCCAGAAATTAAAATATTGTTAATATCTGATTATTTTGTAATATATATGGTTTTTAGACCAGCAGGACACTGTTTACAAGTGTAATTTATTAATAATTAACTAAAGTTGACTGGAATATTTGGAAAAATTTTGTGGCTGTTCGGTAGGGATAATTAACAAAAAAGAAGAAATAAACTATAAATCAAAAGTCTAAAATATTCAGAGTAGTATGAAATGAAAGTTGTGCTATAGTATTTTCTATTCTGTCCTTCCTCCCTGCCTGGGAATGAGAATAACATGGTGGAAACATTATTCAGATGAAAAGAACAAATTTAAGAACAATTTAATTGAATCAAACTTTCTGAGTACATTTCTTCATCTTTAACTTGGAGGTTAATACTAATAATAGCTAATATCCCATGGAATGAATACTATTATTAGCTTCACTATAAAGATGAATAAACTGAGGCACAGAAGAAATGCCGATATTGGTTTCATACTAAGCAGAGCATGTATCCTTAGACACTAAAGTACTGACACCCTGGTTGACTTAACTTGCACTTGGCTGTCGATTATACATTTTAAGGGCTTGGTAAATTGCAAAGCTTTTGGTGAACTGAAAAGCACATTCCATATGTTTCATAGATTATTTTATTATTGTTCCAAATGGAAGATGAGATCATTTTGTTCATAAAATATGTATTTTGGGGGGAATAAAATGAGTAGTCTCTAGTCAACTGTAGTGTGTCAATGTCATTTCCTGGTTTTGTTATGTAAGATGTCATTAGTAGAAGAAACTGGATGAAGGGTAGACAGAACTTCTCTTTACTGCTTTATGCAATTTCTTGTGAGTTTATAATTATTTCAAAATAAAAAGTTTAAGAAAGAATTAGTTTTCCAGACTGTTTTTACAGAAAAGGGCACAAAATGTTCCATCAACATAAAGGAAGAAAATATTAGAAACTCTATTTCTTTTTTTTTTCTTTACCCATTCAAATTTCCTGTTTTTGTGTTTATTTTATAATGAACATAATGTACTGCAGAAATACATGCAAATTTAGAAGTTAAAATATAACTGGGCATTCTTGTTCAAAATTATTATTTTCTTTTTACTACTATGGATGTGCTATGAAAGTGTATAAAGACTTCTGATTACGGTTATGGTAGAAAAACGGATACTTTGGAGCCAAATTGAGGTTACAATTCAGGCTCTTTATTAACTAAATAATTCAAGACAGGGTTCTCAACCTGTGTCTCAATTTCCTCATTTAGTAAAAAAAAAAAAAAAGAAGAAGAAGAATAGTACTACTTTTTGTGATGTTCATGTGAGATTTGTGTTTTGTGCTCAGCATATAAGACCCCAGTAAATATTAGCTTGCTTTTCCCTCCCTTTGAGAAAACTAAGACCTCTACATACTTGTGTTCTCTCTCCATTCATCACAAGGGGTGGCTGGAGAACCTAGAGGTAACTGGAGAGTACTGCATCTATATAATATCTTTAAAATTAATCAAAATTCTCAAATATCATGGAATTTCTGCTTTGGGCAAATCACTGTTCACAGCCTGAGTTGCAATATCATTGAGTAGTCCTGAGTTAATACTTTTCTCCCAAAGGGAAGACAATTCTACGGAAGGGAAAAACAAAACAAAACAAAAAAACCCCAGACTTGCCAAATTTTGTGAAGTGTTGTTTTGTTTTGTTTTTTAGTTTCCCAATCTTATTTTATTTCAGAATGGCTGGAACTGACTGAGTAGCATGTTAAGTTCTTAAAGAACTGAGCTTTGTTATGTAAATTGTATTTATATAATGATGCACGTATTGACTTAAGAACTGACAGGTTACTCTTCCAGGCAGATGAAGACAAAACTACTGAATGCAGTATTTTCAAAATATTGAATTCAGTACTTCTGTCTCTCACTTATTTGCCCCAATAAATGGCAATGTTTAACTGCATTTGTAGAGTTAGTTACCAAATTCTTTTCTGACGAAAACTTTTCAATGAAGATAGAGCTTCGTTGGAAAAGGAGATAGACTTTTTCAATGCTGATGTTCTCATAATCAGTTACATATGCCCATTTGTATTTCCCAGCTAACCTTAGAGTTGGTGTGGGGCCATGTAAGTACTTCTGACCAATGAAGAGTAGAGAAGGGATGTGTGTCACTTCTGGTCTGAGTCAATTAAGAGCCACTGTGCTTCCTGCACCAGGCTCTTCTTCCGTTGAGAAAGCCAGGGGTTTCAGATGACATGGCTACAAGCAGGAGGAGGGCCAGCTGCCCATATCAGACTTTACTGCAGGAGAGAAGCTCAGCCACTGAGATTTCAGAGTTTGATTATTGTGGCAGCTAGCCACCCTGATGTGAACAGTGGCTTGGTTGTTGTAAAATTTATTTTTTTGAGAAGTTAGCAAATTTGTTGAACCATTTAAAGACTGATTTTTAGTTCCTTTTAGAGATTATAGTTAGTTCTCTTTTGCTAAGACAAAATTTTTTTTGAGTAAAATGTAATGTAAAGTGGAATTTAAAAATATGTATATTCTGAATTATCAGTAAAGATGGTGTGACTCAAAACTTGTCTCTACATACAGCCCTTGCTGCTCAGAGACTTGCTAAAATTCTCCGGAACACTCAAATTGAGAACAGATCATCACAGCAAGGAGGAATTCTGCATATATTTGTTATTTTCCACTTAAGATGAATTATATTCTCCAAAGAAATACAGATCTAAAGGTGCTCTATGACAAGTTTTATTTTTTGAATAGTGAGTAAATGAAAAAGTCATTTTCACTCGCAGATATGTTATTAGCAGTTTTTTGGTATTGCCACCAAAGTTGTGTAAAATAATCCTATTTAAAAATGTTTTCTGGGGGGACTTGAGGTGGGGGGAGTCAAGGAAGGGAGGGAATACGGGGATATGTGTATAAAAACAGATGATTGAACTTGGTGTACCCCCCAAAAAATAATAATAAAAAAAAATGTTTTCTGATAGGTGTAGTGTATATTGTATTTGGAAATAAACATATATAATTACTTTATTATGAAAAAATGCTGCTTCTAGTTACAAACAGCAAAATCCATCCTCATCCCCCAAAAATCAACCCTAGGAAATAAGTTTTAAGCTCAAAGACATGGGTAAAAATTGCTTCTCTAGGCAACTAACCTAAAAGTTATTTTTCTCTGTAGAAATACGTAGCGTATCTTTGGAGTTTATAAATCTGAAACTCATCAGGAAACTAAATGGATAACGTGCTGCTACAAAAATACTCAGTATGAAAAGCCAGTTGCTATGAATGATAGCTAATGAAATACCATTTAATTCCTTTGTAGTTCAATTTGGCTTCAAAACCAGGTGAAAAAATTATTCTCCAAAGGAGAAGTTCAGAAAAGTCTGTAGAAAATCATTTGGGTTTAGATGCATTCTCTTTACCAAATCTGCCTAGCCCACCAAGGTAAACATTCTGAGACTTTCGTAAATAGCCAAGGAACCTCTGATGCTCCAAAGCAATCAGAACGTCAGCTATGCGACTGACTCCAAATAAGGCAGATTTTCACAGAGAACAGTGAAATAACAATTAATATCAGGATACGCATTTTGAAAGCATAACTTCTGTACAATTGAATAGTAAAAGCTGGCCCATTTACTTTATTACCTACCTAATTTCTAAAATGGTAGAAATAAGCAAGCAACATACATTGAGATTGAAGAAAGTAAGGTATGCCCTCTTTTTCACCCTGAAGCAAATTGAGCAGAAAGGAATATTGTGGAATGTGATTTTTCAGAATGTACCTCTGTTTAAATTTTATCTTTGATACTAGACTATGCCTCATTTTAAATTTACAATAGAGCAACAAATAACTTGAATGTTTAATCATGCAATATTTCAGCTGTAAGTCTTAACTTCCAGGAACAGAAAGTAACACTGACTAACTTAAGAAAAAGGAAACTGTCAGGGGATATTGGTACCTCAAAAATCAATGGAACTCCAAGCTAAGAAATGGTTAAAAGTGTAATGTGGAAGCTTAGTGAGCATGCACCACAACAATGAGCTTATAGAACAAATAACTTGGTGAGAACTCTTGGTGTGTAAAGACTTACCTCAGCCTGAAAGGCAATTATTTATTTTACCTTTGCCTCACTGCCCCAGTTTTGGTAAAAGCTATTCCACTGGCTTAACCTGTGGCATATTCTGCTCTCTAGACAAACTAATATTCTGATTGGTTTGGAGTGTGTGAGCGTGTGTGTACGTGTATGTGTCTATGGGGCAGGTGTAGGGGTGGGGTGGAGAGGGAATTGTCCAATATATTCCACCCTTTTGACTATCCAACATTTTAATAAACCCTTCTACACATTTACATTTTCAAAAGTGATTGTATTCAATATAATGCAAAAAAAATCACATTAAGAGCTAAAGTCACACTTGTATCATCCATTTCTGCATCATTTTTCAAGTCCAGATAGCCATTCCTACAATAGTGATACCTTGTGTATTTAGTATTATTTCGAAGCAAATTGATATGCATCTTCCTACCTTAGCTAACAAGAAAATACGCGTCTAATTTTAGACATATGGAATAAGCTTATCCCACACCAAAGAGAAGTCTTGAAAAATAGATGACTATCTCTCCGATTTCTTATAGAGATGCATTTTACTCCAATTTCTTACAGAGATATGTTTTACCAAAATAAATATTGCTGCACTGGGAGGCATTCCCAAATTTTTAAAGATCATTTTGAATAAGATCCCTCTATTCATTTATTGGATAGTTCATTGTTCACCTAAATTTCATACTATACCAGCATTGTTTTATTAACTAAGCCCTTAACTATTAATACCTTTTCTTTGACCATCGATTCTTAAGTAACTAGAATATTCAGTTACTGATCAAGTAACTTTTCTAGTGCCTCAGAAAAACGGACACTCCTTTCTTAGAATAATGTTGGGTTAATCAATAAGTAACACGTGAGTTGACATGAGATAGCCAGTCTTAGCAAGAATTTAACAATGGGGTCCATCCCTGACATGATTCTATTCTGACTTTATGGGTACGGGGCAAGTTGCTTAAAAAAACTGGCTTCAACTTCCATTTTTATGTTGATGTCTTCTAATTGCATAATCAGAGTCATATCTTTTTTCTTGGATTTGAAATAATTTATATTCACAACAGTGTCCTGTTCATTTTCCAGGCTCTTTTAAAGTCAATCAATCAAAAAAAGAATTCATCTACTTTCTAAATCTGCAGTTTTTCCTGATATAGTTTTATATTAGTGAGTAGAATTATTATTGAACAAGACATTTATCAGAAATTTGGAAATTATCTAAGATTCCTCATCTTTTCTTATTCAATCTATATCCAATTTATCAAATATAACTGATTTTAACTCAAATATTTTTCAAATCCCTCCTATCTTTTTCAATCATGTTGTTGTTAGCTTAATTCAATACTAAATATTTTCACCTTACTTTAATAAATCATATTTAACTTTTAGATTCCATTTTTTGTATTTTAAATCCATTCTCCATTTTTTTGCTACAATAAATTTTTAATAACTCATTGAAAGAGGTTATGATTTTCTCTGGCTAAAAATGCTTCAGTGGTACTCCCTTGCATTAAGAACAAGTTTAGAAATTTGGGGGAAAACCAGATAAAAATATTTATGAAATAGCCCCTGCCTAACATTCTAGCTTCCTCGCCTATCAGCACTATATACTCCTTTTCCTTTAATTATAACAATTTTAGAAGATCTTATGATATGTCCTGTTCTATTACCTTTAATGTCTTTGCTCATTATCTGTCTCCTGTAAAATCATATTAAGACCTCCTCTTCTTCCTTCAAGGTAAGGACCTGCATCCTTTGGAAATGACAGGCTGTGACGGGCACTCCCCCTCTATCTGTTTCTTCTGTCTGTTACACTGGTTGTTGAATTCCACGAATCTTATTCAATTGAATGTCATCAGGATTAATTGCAGTGTATGAATGAACTCTGACAACAGAATAACACCAGCCTCAAAATAGTAATACTAATAAACATTTATTGTATTCTGCAAAACTAAATACTAGGCTTATTGATTTGCGTATCATGTCATTTATCCTCATGAGAATATAAACTGGTCGTTGTTATTACTGATGATGGCTCTATTTGCCTTTATTTGCATTATCTAACAGCAATTAGCACAGGTGACCACAACCTTCTTCTTGAAGCACTTTTTTCATTTGAATTCTAGATACCACTATTTGTTCATTCCATTTCTTTCCTACTGGAACATATTCTCTTTCTCTCTCTCTGTTTCTCTCTTGTCTCCCTTTGCTAATTTCTTCTTATACTGCTATACTTTGAAGTGTATGAGGGCTTGCTTATTAAATATTTTCTTTAATTATCAATCACTTCCTTAGGTATCTTATTCAGTCTGATGGATTTAGGTGTATCTGAAATGCATGTGATTCCATGTATTTATTTTAGCATAGATCTTCCGTTTTAACTTTAGACTTGTAAATCCAATAATTTGCTCAAACTCTTCACTTATATACTATTCGACATTTCAAACAGCATATGTCCAAAAAGGAGGTATTTGTTTCCAACCCCTCAATCTACTTTTGTAGTCTTCTCCAACTCAATAAAAGACAACTCCATTTTTCCAGTTTATCTTATCACAAAACTTGGAGTCATTTTTCATTACTCTCTTACTTGAACATCGACGCGTCTGGAAATTTTGTGGTCAATAGCTTCTAAATATATTAAAAAATAGTTCACTACCCACCACTCACCTCTGCCATTCATCTTAGAATAAGTCACCGTCACTTCTTACCTGAATTATTACAACAGTTTCTTATTCCACCTTCTACTCTTGCTGCCAAAATCTATATTCCACACAGCAAGAGTGATCTTTTAAAAATTTCAGCCAAATAACATCATTTCGCTGCCCAAATTCTTGATTTTACTCAAAGCAAGAGCTATGCACATTCCAAAACCTACAAGGCCTTACAAGAGCTTCCTTCCTTCTGTTACTCTGACCTCTTCATTTTTATACACCCACTCTCTCATTTCTAACCACATTGGCTACATACTTGCTCCTTGATATTCTAAGATACACCCCTTTTTACCACATGACCTTTACATTTGATGTTCCCTCTTCCAAATATTTGCAGTTTGCTGCCTCACTTACTTTAGGTCTCTACTCAAAACACCACCTTATTGATACAGTCTTCCATGCCTTCCAACTACATTAAAAATTAAAAATCATAAGCACCTATTGCCATCTTCATCCTTTCATTTGCTATCCCAGTTAGCCTAATTTCCTGTTCCCTGTGATACTTAGTACTCTGTAATTTATTATATATCTATTTATTGTCTGTTTAGCCCTGCCCCCACCACTATCACTACAATTTAAGATTCATGAGGTCCACAGATTTGGACTTTTCTGTTCACTGTTCTATCTGCTAAGAATGGCATCTGACACCTTAAAGTTGATTGTGGTGCATGCTTTTTACAGTCTAATGAGAGCCAATCCATTCTTCTTTCATCAGATGGGGGAATGGCTCTTTCCTAATATTCTGAAGTTGGGGTAGACATATCACATGCTTTGTAAAAAAAGATGTGAGTGAAAATGCTGAATGTTGCTTCTAGGTGGCTGCTTATAATTGTTGACTCTTGACTCTTCAGCCTTCTTTTCCTCTTCATGTGAAGATCTTGGAAGCTCATGTTCATGTGGAGGTGCCAAAAGATTGAAGCAGCCTGGAATGCTGAGTGTACACATAGTTCTGGGGAACTGCCCAAACCCAGAGTGGATTTTCAGGACAGGGAACTAAACTTTGGGATGCAGCCACTGAATTTATTACAGAGTTTATTACCACAGCATAACCCATCCTATCTTGACAGGTGTAATAATCAATAAATATGTGTGGAATGAAGGAATAAATGATCCTTATTTTATAGAGTTGAAAGCAGAGTCACAGTGAAAGTATGTTATTAGCTCAGTGTTGCCAATGGCAACCTGGAGTCAAAATTAGGCCACATATGACATTTAAAACATGTAGCAATTTTTTTAAAATTTTATTTATTTATTTATTATTTTTTGGGGGGTACACCAAGTTCAATCATCTGTTTTTATACACATATCCCCATATTCCCTCCCTTCCTTGACTTCCCCCCCTCCTCGAGTCCCCCCCACCCTCCCCGCCCCAGTCCTCTAAGGCATCTTCCATCCTCGAGTTGGACTCCCTTTGTTATACAACAACTTCCCACTGACTATCTATTTTACAGTTGGTAGTATATATATGTCTGTGCTACTCTCTCGCTTCGTCTCAGCTTCCCCTTCACCACCCGCCCCTTGTAGCAATTATTTTAACAGAGGGAGATAAACTGTGTATTTTACAGTTACTTGTAATATAAATCAGTGACAAACAGATCATAATCCAATAACTGACTTAAAGCAATATTGACAGAGACATACTATAGGAAAATTATCTGGCTTTTCCAAGCTTTTTCTTTGTATTCTTAAGTTATTGGAAAGTAAATATCTAAAACTTTATCTTAGTGCCCTAAAGAGTAGTGAAGTGCCATGAGGTTTAGTTTAGTACTCATCACTCTGTTTTCACAGGTCAATGCAAGACTTGTAAGAGAGTAGTTCTTTGTTTTTATATATCTATTTTTTTAGTGGGATGTGTTGTTCATGATTGTTTCTCCTGTAAGGATTTAATAATTCTTACTTGAGGTTAATTCTAGGGAAAGTTTATATGTACTAACGAAAATGTTCGCTTTCTTTTAGAAGAAAGAAAAAAATTAAATAAGACAATATATCTCTAACTGCCTTAGCTTTTAGCTCCTGAAGCCAAGTTTAGTATGTAATTACAGAAAGAAGGCTGTTGGTGGTGTTTATGTTTGTCTTAATTTTATATTCCAGTAGTCAGTCAGTCAGTCTGTCTGTCTGTCTCTCTCTCTTTCTCCTTTATTCTTTTAAAAATCCCTATTTGACTTGCTTTGGACCACATTTTGTGTTGTCTTACAGGCCTATTTCAAAATGAATAGGATTTTTACTCCAAATTAATTGATACTTCACTAGAGCTAATCAATGAATTTGGTAAAATTGCAGGAAATAAAATTAATACACAGAAATCTGTTGCATTTCTATACACTAACAATGAAAGATCAGAAAGAGAAATTAAAGAAATAATCCCATTTACCATTTCAACAAAAGAAATGAAATACCTAGGAATAAACCTACCTAAGGAGGCAAAAGACCTGTATTCTGAGAACTATAGGATGCTGATGAAAGAAATCAAAGATGACACAAACAGATGGAAACATATACCACAGTCTTGGGTTGGAAGGATCAATATTGTCAAAACAATTATACTACTCAAGGCAATCTACAGATTCAATGCAATCCCTATCAAATTACCAATGGAATTTTGCACAGAACTAGAACAAAAAATTTTAAAATTTGTATGGAAACGCAAAAGACCCCAAATAGCTGAAGCAATCTTGAGAAACAAAAACGGAGCTGTAGGAATCAGGCTTCCTGACTTCAGACTATACTATCAAGCTACAGTCATCAAAACAGTATGGTACTGGCACAAAAACAGAAATGTGGATCAATGGAACAGGAGAGAAACCCCAGAAATAAACCTACACACTTATGGTCAATTAATCTACAACAAAGGAGGCAAGACTATACAGTGGAGAAAATAAAGTCTCTTCAATAAGTGGTTCTGGGAAAACTGGACAGCTATATGTAAAAAAAAATAAAATTAGCAAATTCTTTACCACCATACACAAAATAAATTCAAAATGTATTAAAGACCTAAATGTAAGACTAGATAATATAAAACTCTTAGAAACATAGGCAAAACACTCTTTGAAATAAATTGCAGCAATATTTTTTGAGCTATCTCCTAGAGTAATGGAAACAAACACAAAAATAAACAAATGGGACCTAATTAAATGTAAAAGCTTTTGCACAGCAAAGGAAGCCATAAACAAAATGAAAAGACAACTTACAGAATGGGAGAAAATATTTGCAAACAGTATGACTGACAAGGGATTAATTTCCAAAATTTACAAACATCTCATGTGGCTCAATATCAAGGACAAACAATCCAATCAAAAAATGGGCAGAAGACCTAAACAGACCTTTCTCCAAAGAAGATATACAGATGGGCAAGAGGCATATGAAAAGATGCTCAACATCACTAATTATTAGAGAAATGCAGATCAAAACTACAATTAGGTATTACCTCACACCAGTCAAAATGGCCATGATCAAAGAATCTAGAAACAATGAATCCTGGAGAGGGTGTGGAGAAAAGGGAACCCTCCTGTACTGTTGGTGAGAATGAAAAAATGGTACAACCACTTTGGAGAACAGTATGGAGGATCCTTAAAAAAATAAAAGTAGAGCTACCATATGATCCTGCAGTCCCACTCCTAGGGATATATTTGGAGAAGAACATGATTTGAAAGGATACATGCAGCCCAGTGTTCATTGCAGCACTGTTTACAATAAACCAAGACATGGAAGCAAACTAAATGTCCATCAACAGATGAATGAATAAAGAAGATGTAGTACATATACACAATGGAATATTACTCAGCCATTAAAAAGCATGAAATAATGCCATTTGCAACAACATGGATGGACCTGGACATGATCTTACTAAGTGAAGTAAGTTAGATGGAGAGAGACAAATATCATAGGATTTCACTCATATGCAGAATCTAATTTTGAAAAATTATACAAATGAACTTATTTACAAAACAGAAACAGATTCACAGACTTAGAGAATGAACTTATGGTTACCAAGGCAGATGGGTGTGAGTGGGGGATAGATTGGAAGTTTGGGACTGATATTTACACACTGCTATATTTAAAACAGTTAACCAATAAGGACCTACTCTATAGCACAGGGAGCTCTGGAAAAAGAACTTGAAAAATAATAGATACAGGGACTTTCCTGGTGGTCCAGTGGTTAAGACTCCACACTTCCAATGCAGGGTGCGTGGGTTCAACCCCTGGTTGGGGAACTAAGATCCTACATGTCGCTTGGTGAGGCAAAAAACAACAACAAAAAAGAGTAGATACGCGTATATGTATAATTGAATCACTTTGCCATACACCTGAAACTAACACAACATTGTTAATCAACTATACTGCCGTACACCTGAAACTAACACAACATTGTTAATCAACTATACAGTAAAAAATGAAAAAATAAAAAAGAGAAAAGAAAAATGTGCATTTTACTAAGTTTTTATTAGTGAATGCTGGAAAAATTCAAGTAATCAACACTGGAATAATTTTTTTCTCTATAAATTAAAACATGCTCATTCTCTGTAGAGAACTCAATAGAGAACTCTATTAGAAGGAAAAGAAAAATGGATAATATCTTATAACCCAAAGGTAAAAACTGTTATAATTCAGTTTCATTTTTACCTGCTATACATTTTAATGTTTTTATTTATAATGTATATTATTTACCTCCTTTTGTATATGAGTAGAGAATTATTGGAAAACATAATAAAAGGGAAAAAAAGAGCAATACTCTATATTAGTAGGGTGTTCTATATTGCTCTACTTTATGGCATTTATAAAATTTTTCAACTATTTCTTCCTTTTATCTCTCTCATTTTAACAGAGTTTGTTCCTTTGAAGAGGTATGGGGACTAGGATTTCATTGTAGGCTTTTACAAATTAATTGCTATTAGTCTCTCATTGTGCTGATTTTTAGCAACTTATGAATTTTTTTTGACATTTAAATTTTTTTAAATTGAAGTATAGTTGATTTACAATGTTGTGTTAGTATCTGGCATAAAGCAAAGTGGTTTATCAAGGTATGAATTTATCAGCCTACCAAAGTCCAACATTATAAAATTTCTATTAGCTAAGATTTTATTAAATCATTGACCATTTTAGAATTAATTGTAAAATATTCTGTCTAAAGATATAATTTTATAACAACACTAATCCCATAATATAATAAACCTCCTATGTTCTATGAACATGATCTATTTATTCATATATACTACAAAAAAACCCCTACTTTCATACATGTAGAAGATACACAGACAATGCTTTAGAGATCTGACTCAACATTTCACATTAGGGAGTCAACAAAAAATAAATCTTTCCATCTTCATCCGATCTTTGTTTTACTAATATGCCTATTTTAAAATTTATCCAATAATCACCATCAGTCCTTTCTTAAAATTCCCAATCATCTCCTTTTTGAATAAACCATTTGGTACAATCCTAGAAAATATTCAAACATACAATATCCCTTGAAATTTACATGTTCATCAGTTGTGTGTGTATAGATTTGATCATTTGGTGACAGTTTGGCTGGACATAAAATCCTGACATGACAGTTGCTTCACTCTGTTTTTTGGATTCAGTGTTGTAGAAATGTTTGACAGCATATTGATTTTCTTTCCTTTGTAAGTGACTTAGTTTTTGTTCCTAGAGGCAGTGGGGACTTTTTTTTTTCTTTGAAACCTAATGTTATTGAGATATTTCTGAAGTTGTCTAGATCAATTTTCTCAAGTGTAAGGCATTCCCTCCTTATATGTAAATTTTCTTATTCAGAAACATAAACTTTCTTACTCAGGAAAGAATATATTTTACATTTTGGGGGTCATTTTGCTTATCTTTTCTCTTTTTACTTCTTTTCTACCTCTCTATTCTGGTTTCACTTTCTCAGCTCGCTTCAATTTGATCTTCTGCATCTCTGATGATTAATTACTCTACCTTGGCTCATTATATTCTATATTTTACAATTTATTTAGTCTTTACTTTCTTTCCACAATTTTATAGTTTCACATTTTCTGATCACTTGTACATCTCTGCTTTTCATTTAAAATTTTATTATTATATAATTATATAACTATAAAATATACTATATAACATTTATGCTATAATATATAACTTTATATTCTACTTGTGTTATATATTATACAAATAGTAATATAATATGTAAGTGTAATGTTAACATAATGAATAGTTTCTGTCATGCTTTTTCATGTGTAATTATTAGTCAATTCATTTTAATTTATGATGAAATAAGAGAAGATAAATAACTTGCTTAAGAAATAATACATCAGGTAAGCAACAGAGCTAAAAGTCATATTTTGGCAGTGTGATTTCAGTCTGCAATCTCCAGTATTAAATAATACACCCATTTCTCTCTCACTCTCCCTCTTGCTCTCTCCTTCTCTCTCCTCCTCTGTCACTCTCTTTCTCTCTCTCCCTTTCTCTCTCTCCTGTTGTCTGTTTTCACCATCTATGAATATTTTCATCATGATGTAAAGAAGCTTTCTATACCTCTGGAATAAGGGAAATCAAATGGAGGAGAACCAAGGTAGCCACACTAAAGGCTCCAGGAATCAACCAGGCATGTGTGTGGGGTTATCCAGGAAAATCCAGCTCAAGTTCACGTTACAACTGACCAAAATTACATGACTGAGGTCAGCCAGAACTATGCGATGCACAGAGGAGGTATCCCAGATAAGGCCTATTCAAACTGCTAATCCACAGAATTATGCACATGTACATTGTTATTGACTTAAGCCACTAAATTTTAGTGCAGTCTGCTATGCAGCGAAAAGTAACTGCTACGATACACATTTATATTTGCCTAAAGAAAAATAAGGGAAAATGCACATGAAGTTTCTCGCTGGATAATTAAAGGAAGAGGAAATTGTTCCATCTATATGTAAAAGAGGAAATACTTAATATGTTTTAAAAAGTAGTATGTCAGGAGAGAATGCTTGTTGGCCATTTTCACTCTCTCCTCTATGCAGCCGTACTTAGATAGTGGGACCCTCCTTTTGCCACCTACTTACTCGTTCTGCCCAGGGGAGGTATTTGGGAGTTATCTGAAGAATAAATGGGTCTGCTCAGCAGATAATTTCCATTTTCCATCTTTGAATTTAGCTGACTTGTAGCAGCAGCCCCTGTGCTAATCTGCACACCAGAGGCAGATTTTGCCCTTGTGAGGGGTAAGAGAGAAGTGGGGAGACCAGCTCTGGCCTTTCTCCCAGGACTGTGATGGTGGTTTTCCCTAGGACAGTAGTTCAGAATAGAAAAGCCATGTTCTCTAAAAATAATAAAAATGGCGATTATTTGGCCTCTCAATTGCAGTATTGCTTTGTTTCTCAATTAGTTCAGAAATATGTGTTACTTTGTTATACATAGACAATGTACTATAAAGTAATAAAGTGAAAATTATATAGTTTGCAAATATATTTTATGATAGGTTAATGCATTTATTATGAAAATTAGTAGTGCCCTTCTAGGAAAAATGATATGTTGCTTTGTTAAATTGATTTTTTAAATATATCTAGGTAGGTCTTCATTAATTTTTCCTCTGAAATTTTCAGTAGCCAGGACAAATATCTAAGCAGGTAATCCATTTACTCACATTCTTCGAATATCTGAAGAAGTTAATGTTTACACAGAAACAGTAGATGAAATAAGTGTTTATTCATTTCAATTGTATTTTGGGCTCTCCTGGAAACCACAGAGAACAGTGATCCAGAGTGACTTAAGTGTAATTGATCTTTTAGATTGGTCACATAACCCTTTGACTTTGGTTACTATATAAAGCTGCAGACTTTCCCAAAATATTTTTGTATGATCATATTTCATTTATTTTAGAAGAGGATGCTGTTTCCAGCCAAACTAAATGGAAATACTTGAGTTTACAGAAGCATTCTATACCGTGACCTTTAAATCACCTGGAAGAGAGCTCAAAGCACCTTTGACTACTTAATCAAATTATAAAACACTGAACGTCACTTTTTTCCCAGAGGGAAAAATATACAATAACTCTATTTGAAATAGCTAATCTCTCCATAGGCTTAGATGTAATACAGAACAAATTCTGTCCCCCTCTCCACATATGTATCTGTATTCTATACGTGCTGAATTAGCAGTTCAGTCAATGTCTTTGCTGTTGACACTGAATGACTCAGTGTAACCACAATAGCAATAACTGATGTTGGAAAAATTTCTCAGGTCTGTGAATAGGGTTATGCAATTTAGAAAATAATGTAATCACTTATTGTAAACAAGCCAGGTAGCTATTTAGCCCATCTTGAAGTGAGCACTTCTAGAAAAATAAATGCTTCGGCAACAAATCAAAGATAGAGACACCGACTGTGTGACCCTACAATGACCAACTCCAAAGTATCAGACTCGAAGAGGCTGAGTAACTTAAAATAGAACAAGAGAGCAGCCATCTGGAAACCAGTGCAGTTCAGTGTATAGATTGAATCTACCAAGACAGCAGGAGATATACCTGCAGGCTGAAAGATCGCTATGGTAGTGCAGTGCAACACATTGCAAAGTCTAGCACAAGCCCCCTCATGCACTACACATGTTCACAATGAAATGTGGTTTAGAATAGGGCAAGCGCATTGCTGGTATGTTGTTCACTTAGAGGCAAATATTCACTTAGGGTAATTAGCTTGAATAGTGAGATTTTAATCATTTCATTCTCAACATAAATATTTGGCTAATCGATATGAAAGGTATTTATTTTCTCTATAGTTGGCTCTGCTTCCCAGCATTAGTACTGTGTGACAGATGGCTGATGTCATCTCTGCTTGGAAGAACTCAGTTGGCAATATTAGCATGGCATATTTCTGGGGACTCGTGAGATGCTATGAGATGATGAAAAATAAAAGGGTCCAAAAGGGAATTCCCCAAAGCAAATATATTTATGTGATTTGATACTGTATCTTACTGATTCATCATAAAGAGATATATAGCTCATTTAATTACAAGGAGTAGGAGTACCATTGAACATACTTTGTGAATACTGGTAGTTAACAATATAATAAGCCCATGTGTTGTTTATCTTTTCTTTGCTCTCACTTTTGTTCAGTATAGACAGATAGAACAATCTTAATACTGGCAACTTTGACTTTCACACAGAACACCAGCAGTTATGGCAATGAAAGAGAATGGGTGGAGTTTGCTGCGTCAAAAGTTAACTTTTATGAAATTCTCATCTGATGGGTCAAAGATGACCTTCCTACTTGGCTCTATGTCCTGCAATTTGTTGTTGCTGACAGAGGGTGGGTGATTACACTTTTCACTCTGCGTTCCCTCTCCCTCACACTGCCTGCAGCCACTAAGCAGCCTCTGTTAAAAGCTTTGGTTTTGGAAAGGAAGAATAAGATGGGGTCAAAATTGGGATGCATAGCAGGCAGGCTAGAGGAGGGAAAAATCTAGGAAGATTTTGTTTTAGTGGGAGAATGAACCTTAAAATAATAATAAAGCACTGACTATGCTCCAGGCACTCTTCTGGACACTCTCCCTAAATTAACTTATGTATTCAATGCCCTGAACAACTCAGTGAGATAGGAGCCAATAATGTTTCTGTAAGGAAACTGAGGCGCAGAACTCTTCAATAACTTGTTCAAGGTCTCAGAACTGGTTTGTGGTGGAGTTGGGTCCAAACTGAGGCACTTTGGCTTCAGAGTCTGTGCTCTAACTGCTAGACTAGAGACAAGAAGCAAAAGACTCCATTCCTGAAAGGAAGCGCAGAGTAGTAATTGTTACCATCAGAATTGTATATGCCGTTTTGTGTCTTTTTTTAAAATAATTTTTATCGGAATATAGTTGCTTTACAATATTATGTTAGTTTTTACTGTACAGCAAAAAGAAACAGCTATACATATACATATATCCCCTCTTTTCTGGTTTTGTGTCTCATAGAAGAGCATAACCTCCTTGAAGAAAGGGGTTGTGCTTTACTATTTGTCTTTTTTGTTTTCTCTACAGTACAGTACACTACCTGAAAACATAAATTAAATACAATGACCATAACAGAAATGGGGAGATTTTATAGATCTGAAGGAAAATTTTGTTAAAAATTGATAATATACAGGTATGTTTAGGTGAAAGTAGAAGGCGAAAATAACAAGACAATAATTTCTTTCATAATGGGACAATGTCTTGTAAGGCATTATTATTCCATTGAAGGTCTGCACATATCCTGCATACAATTGGAATCTGCTCATGCCATTAGCAGTGTTTTTGATAGGACTGTTAATTTATTAACCTTGGGAAATTTCCTGAGTTTAAGAGCATATTGCTACTAGGAATTGCTTTCCTAAAGACCTATATACTCAGAAGTAAAGGATCAATGTTTCTTTTCTTTCTTTCTTCATTTTTTTATAGCTCCAATCATTGGGATACCTCTGAGCCATTCCATTTGTTGCTATAATTTCAACCCCCCCAATAATCTCCCAAGTGAAATATTCCTAGTCATTCATTAAGTAGGGTAATTTTCTAAGATTTAATGTTCCAAACTAATCACTTAATGACAATTGCATAATATAAAAATATGACCCCCAAATTATTCATGTTTAAAATATATCTTTTTCAGGTGCCAAAGGAGTTTATTATTAAAATTTTAATCTCAAATTAAAAGCTAATAATCATTACACACACACACACACATTGTATAATCAGAGATACCACAATGTTACAGTGAGGTATTTGGCAGCTGTAATATAAAGATGGCTAATACTTTGAGACAGATGCTTTATCTCTCATGCTTAGTACTCTTCATGTATCTGAGAAATGTACGAATAAAACAAGACCCTGACACTTATCAGAAAGTGCTTTATTAATTTTCTAGTTTTTTATAGGCAGAAAAGTGAAATTGTTCTAAGTGACATCATTAAGGAAAGTTTTATCTTTACCTACCATCTGAAAAACATTATATCCAATAAATTATAATTAACCCATGACACTTGTAAGTATCTATGTCGGCTTTGACCGTTACACCAGCAAATTTGAAACAAGTCAGCCTTACAACGGCAGCACAAACGGGTCGCATTTTACCTTGCTTGTGTTCACTGTGCATGGCTGGCAGCCCCAACCCCTGCGACGGAGACACGGAGACTGACAGAAACACGGTGAAACCGGTTTCGTGGTGCTGTGTGTTTCTTCTCTGAGTATGATTAAATAATCATAAGAACTTCTCTAAGGGCTAATCTGCTATATTTTCCAGATTTTCACCTTGGGGACATATTGTCCCTTGTCACTGAAACCTCAGGGACAGAAGGGAACGCCACAGGGTGGCACAACAGGAAGCCGAAACACTGATGAAACAGTGTTCAGTTAATGAAGGCATGGCCCCTGGCCTCCGCTGCTCTGCCATATGTTTGAAGAAATGCTAATGACGACCATTCAAATACCTTTTTCATCTTAACTATATGTAAATGTGTTTATAAATGCTTTCTTATAAATATACGATCACATTTTGAAAAGCCAAGTGCTAATGTTGCTTTCAACATCTATAATACACAATAATTAAAACTTAAGCAATTCTGCTTAATTATACCTTATGGGAAACTGTACAGTAATTTATAGAAATTAAGCAGAAAAACAAAGATCAACAGAAATAAAGCAGCAGTTGAACAACTGAATAATAAATCACTTTGATCATTAATTTACAGCAGCAAAATCACTGTAAGTAAGAGACTTCGATCCTAATTCTAAAACAGCTGACTTGTGAAAAAGAAGGTGTTAGAAATTTGGGTATTCCTTGTAAGAGCACAGCTTGAACTGATGGTGTCATTATCTATGGCTACACTATTTGCTTTTAGGCTGCCCCTCCAAAATCAAGCAGCAATTTTGGGTTGAAAATTTCCATTATTATAGCTCTGAGATTGCCCCCTGATCATTTTCCTGTATTTGCCCTCACATTGCAGATGGTTCTCCACTAGAATATTGTCCCTTTAAGACTAATCCATTCTTCAGTTACCCTTCCTCCATAGTGGCTGTTTGTTTAAGAGAACCAGTTCACACCCATTTTGGGATATTTTGTACATTTTACCTTTTTATTTTTAACCACTCTAAGGGCTCACTTGATGAAATCTATGACAGTTCAGCTAACTACATTCTAATTAACAAAAATGGCACATTTTCACACTCACAAATGTTCCCTCTCAATACTAAAAATGCTCAGTTTTGTGGATGAAAATTCCATTTAATTGTGATCAATACACATATGTATGTATTAATAGAAATAAAAATCCTAAGTTCGAATAGCCATTATTTTATTTGTTTCAGTAGAAATATTTACTGCCATTTGTTTTAAGGTCTAAAACAAAAATATTTATTTAAACTCTTCCTTATTACATTTCTGTCTTTGTTAACAGAAGTATTTTTTTAATGTTTGCATGATTAATTTTTATCTTCTTTAACAGCTGTTGAATTTCTAGCTTTCTTAGAACTTCCCCATATGGAGGTTATGAAAGTACTACTTTGTTTTATTTTATTCCAATGCTTCATAGTTTCTATTTCAATAGTTATAGGCTTAATCCATTTGGAATTTTTCAAAAAATGTGATGAAAGATAGGGATCTAATTTTATATTCATTTAAGTAGATAGTTTTTCAATACCATCTATTCCATGCATAAATCACTAGATTTATCTGCACACCTCACCATATACTAAATTCCCATATATACTTGTATCTCTTTCCAAACTCTGTCCTGTTTCTCTTATCTGTTATCTATTTGCTAATATTATAAACTTTTAATTTCAGAAGCCTTATAATATTGAGTTGGACACAAAGTTTGTTCGGGTTTTCCATAACATCTTACAGAAAAACCCAAATGAATTTTTTGGCCAGTCCAAAATTTTATTTTTTTCATTTTATTTTATTTTTAAGCTCTTTATTGGAATATAATTGCTTTACCCTCTTTTACCAGCTTTTGAGGTACACCAAAGTGAATCAGCTGTATTTATACATATATCCCCATATCCCCTTCCCTCCCGCGACTCCCTCCTGCTCTCCCTGTCCTGGTCGTCTAAGGCATCACCCATCATCCAGTGGATCTCCCTTTGTTATACAGCAACTTCCCACTAGCTATCTATTTCACAGTTGGTAGTGTATATATGTCTATGCTACTCTCTCAGTTCGTCCCAGCTTCCCCTTTGCCCCCCGCTCCCCCAGCCCCACGTCCTCCAGTCCATTCTCTGCATCTGCATCCTTATTCTTGCCATGTCACTGGGTTCATCAGTACCATCTTTTTTTAGATTCCGTATATATGAGTTAGCATACAGTATTTGTTTTTGTCTTTCTGGCTTACTTCACTCTGTATGACAGTCTCTAGGTCTATCCACCTCATTACATATAGTTCCATTTCATTCCTTTTTATGGCTAATAATCCATTGTATATATATGCCACATCTTCTTTATTCATTCATCTGTTGATGGGCATTTAGGTTGCTTCCATGTCCTGCCTATTGTAAATAGTGCTGCAATGAACATTATGGTACATGTTTCTTTTTGGATTCTGGTTTTCTCTGGGTATATGCCCAGCAGTGGGATTACTGGATCATATGGTAGTTCTATCTTTAGTTTTTTAAGGAATCTCCAAACTGTTTTCCATAGTGGCTGTACCCACTTACATTCCCACCAACAGTGCAGAAGAGTTCCCTTTTCTCCACACCCTCTCCAACATTTACTGTTTCTAGATTTTTTGATGATGGCCATTCTGACTGGTGTGAGGTGATACCTCATTGTGGCTTTGACTTGCATTTCTCTGATGATTAGTGATGTTAAGCATCTTTTCATGTGTTTGTTGGCCATCTGTATGTCTTCTTTGGAGAAATGTCTATTTAGATCTTCCAGCCATTTGTGGATTGGGTTATTTGCTTTTTGGGCATTAAGCTGCATGAGCTGCTTATATATTTTGGAGATTAATCCTTTGTCCATTGCTTCATTGGCAAGTATATTCTCCCATTCTGAGGGTTGCCTTCTTCTCTTGTTTATGGTTTCTTTCGCTGTGCGAAAGCTTGTAAGTTTCAAGAGGCCCCATTTGTTTATTCTTGATTTTATTTCCATGATTCTAGGAGGTGGGTCAAAAAGGATCTTGCTTTGATGTATGTCATAGAGTGTTCTGCCTATGTTTTCCTCTAGGAGTTTTATAGTGTCTGGCCTTACATGTAGGTCTTTAATCCATTTGGAGTTTATTTTTGTGTATGGTGTTAGGAAGTGTTCTAATTTTATTCTTTTACATGTTGCTGTCCATTTATCCCAGCACCACTTGTTGAAGAGGGTGTCTTTTTTCCATTGTATATTCTTGCCAATATATTTTAATGCACAGCAGAACAAGTCCCACATTCTTTACTTTTCCTCTTTTTTTTATCTTGAGTTTCTTGACGTTTCCCTTATATAAATTAGAGAATTTTTGATCCTGATTCCTACCTACCTCCCCCCCGCAATATCATACTTGATTGTGAAAAGAACAGATGCAATATTATGAATCAGAAAAAATATATCACCCTGAATTTAAGATTTGTTCTAAGAGTTATACAGAGATAAAAATGCACCTCCCTGTGTATGTGTTTTCCAAAAATCCCGTTACTCTGCCTTCCGCTAAGAGGTAACCACTATTCTGAAGTGTGTATTTAACATTTTATTTAGTGTATAATATACATAAATAATACTTAACTATTAGGGATAATATTTAAAATGGTATCATAATGCATTAGTCCCTTGGATTTTTTCTTATCACTATTATGTATCTAAGATTAATCTTTGTGATTGCATGTGGATAGAGTTTATTAATTTCTACTGCTGTATACCATTTCATCGTGGGAATGTGCCTCAGCTTATTTTTCCATTCTTTTTGGTGAAAATTTGAGAAAGTTTAATGATTTTTTTTATAATGACCAGGATTGCTATGAACATTTTATACATATCCTGATGCACAGATGCAAGAATTTCTCTAAGCTAAATACCTATCAGAGGATTTTCTCAATCATAGTATATGTCACTGTTCGACTTTACAAAATAATGCTACATTGTTTTCCATGGTGTTTGTATCAAACATCCATGCATTTCTATTGTGTGTATGTGTGTCTGTGTGTTTGTGTAATGTTTACTTTCTGCCTGTAATGTTTTAATTTGAATATGCATTAAATTATTTCACTTTTATTCCACAAAATACACTGACTAGAAATTTTGTTCCAGCCCATTTAAAAAAAACCTTTAATCACTACTGTAATCTTGAACAAATTATTTAACAGCTGTAAGCTGTTTTTTCTTCAGAAAAATGGGTAAAGAATGGAATCTAATTTATTTAGCCATTGCTAAAATGAAATAAAAGGGATAGTTCAGGAAGACATTTAGCACAAAATCTGAAACATACAAAATGCTCAGTAAATGCCAAGTATTTATATCTGCTGTTGTTGTTGTTATTGTTACATAGTGAATAAAATCTCTGGGCCTGTTTTGTTCAGTGACTTGAGGGAAGTATCATTTGTATTAGTTTAATTGCCTGTGAACACTGGAGGAGGCAAAGGATTAACATACATAATTTTTAATCTAAACAACTCTACAGCTCATTCTCCAGTGAAAAATTTAAAAATTAGCCTATCTTAGCTATGTATACTCAACCACAAAATATTACTGTAATATTTATCTGAGTGTTTAAGAATTGTGCTGAAAAAGTTTTCTAATTCCTCCAAAAGTCTATTTTCTTTATACACCAAAAAAATGTACCTGGTTAAGAAGACAAGAATATTATTTAAAAATGTTAAGAGTAAAAATGGAGGTGGGAGATGACTAACGCATGCAAAAAAAAACAAAAGGCAAAAGTTAAGCAACTTTCTCAGTGCAGGCGAAAGAATGAGTGATGAAAAGCCATTAGACTGATTGTATAGCTCTAGAAAATAAAGGTCAATGGTGTTTCTCCAAATGGGCTTGACCACAAATTTATCAGGATGTATTTGAAAACAAGCTGATGCATTTTTATCCCTCCCTGGGAATATCATATATGGATATTTCCCCCTTATCAGTTCTGCTTTGCTTTAGACATGTGCTAAGGGATTGTGATTACACAGTGGATACCCAATACTTTCTCTAGCAAAGGCCTCTTAGTAAAGATATGCCACATGGGCAAGACAAAACCTGACAAAAGGGCAAATTATTCTTCTTTCTTCATTGAAGATGATTACAGAGTGGAATATATTCAAAGACATAATGTTTGAAATTCATTTCCCAGACAAGACTCACAGGAAAGAAATGTGAAAGGATCAGTGACAGAAGTGGACATTGTTTACTGGTAAATCATTTGCATAATGTTTACATATGAATATATTACATATGAGTATGTACTTTTCTCATATTATTTTTCTTAATGAATTTGATTTGTTTTTTTAACTACAAGGGGCAGTGTCTCTCTTTCTCCTTCTGTCTGGTATTGTTCCGGGTCATAATAGATTCTGTCAATCTGTTTTTCTTCTTATGGCCACTTAGAGATGGAAAAATGATACATTTGTCCTGGGGTTTGTGAAAATGGCTTAATGATGCAAAGCATATGGAAATGCTTCCGAATAACATGTAATAGCAGGCTAAGGAAGTGAAGGCTATCTTGAAGTTTGATGACTTACCAGGGAAAAATTGATGATTGGAAGAGTTGGAGGTTTAAGGGGAGAGAATTAAATAATTTACATATGTGACCTGGAAACTTGACACCTGCTCCTTGGACCTCAGGGAAGACCTATGATTCTCTTTTTGAGAAAAGCAATCTTCCTTATGTGAACCACGCTAGTGATCCCTTTACTGTGAAATGAAACATGAAAATATTTGAGCACAGCCAGTGAACAAAGCAGAGATCTTGGGAATGGGATGCTCTCCTTGCATGGGGATAGAACTTATGTTCTAAGAACTTGCAATGCCCATGAAAAATTACTCAAAATTCCCAACAATTAAACACAAATTGCACAGAGTGAATGAGAGAAAAGTGGGGTGTCATATAGAGGAATATTATTTGCTCGTCATTAAAGCTGACCATATAAGAAGTGAGTCTCCCTCAGTCAAATTCCTACCTGGAAAGAATGTTGCCATCTTCCCATCACTTTGCTGCCTCTCCCCAGAGGCCCTGTCCTTTTAACTCTTGGCCTTCCTTTCCAGATATGATCCATACTCCAGCAATTAGCAAACCCCCAGCCTCTTCTATCAGGGACTTAAGGACATGTCATAATTAAAAGCTATCTCAGTTTTGGGTAGGAGGAATTTGAAGTCAAGGGTAGAATAAACAGGGAAGTAATCTGGGTTTTTTTATTTGCACAATAAATTTTAGTCATGCCTCAGTTATTTAAAAGTAAACAAAAAACTCCCCAAACACAAAATAGAAATTTTATGCAAAGAGGTAATTTCTGCAAAAGTCTTTCCTAAGTCTCCATAGGAAATAATAAACCACCCCAACTGCACTGACTCACTGTTAACTCTTGGGGTGCACTGGACTGAAGGACTGAAATCCATGTTCATTTTGCTAAGGGACTGGGGAAAGAAGACTCATCTGTTTTACTTGGCTGTGCAAAAATTGGGCCTTCTTTTTAAATAAGGGATTGACTTGAATCATTCTAATTAATTGTGAACTCAAGTTTCTTTGATGAAATGAGGATGAAATTAAAACAAGAGTATTTCTTTATAAATGTTTGGTCTATTTTTGTGATTTAACTAAGTCTATGCATCTTTCATTGTTTTCTAATGATATTTATCTGTATTTGAAGTCCACTAGCTGTTTATATATAGTTTTCCATGGAATGGAATTCAAAAGAGTAAAAGTAAAAGTAAATATTGGTCATGAGTATCCTTTTAAATAATGTTTAAAAAAATAAGAGGTTAAGGCCATATTCTCTAAAGTATGAATTCTGAGAAAAAAATTGTTTCCAAAGTATCTGAATCTCTATATCTGGCTTTAAAATAAGCACAATTAGCTGTAACAAGAAGGAAATAACAAGTATGCATTTTTTTAGCAAAACCATAGGTCAAATACATGAATTGTATTGCCAAAAAACTTAGTTTCATAAGTATGTATATTGATGAATAGAATATTTTTACGTATGTAAAATCATTTATGAGGTACAATGTAGCAGAATACTCTAAACCGCACGAGCCAAACATTTTAACAGGGCTATATAGCAAACTTGAACCTAAATACTTGGAATACTAAGGAAGAGGCCAAATATAATTAATTCAATTTTTTCTCCATGTGTTATTGTTTCTATTTTTAGAGCACTCCATACATATTTCAACACAGTGATATCTTAATATAGAATGGTAGTCCATAGGCCTGATACATCAAACAATGGACTATGTTTGGGGGAAGGTAATGATCAATCAGCATAATTGGTCCATAAAAAGTGATTATCAAGGAAGTTTTAAGGAAATATTATAATGTTCTATATGAGATACACTGAATGCCCACTTTAAAACACTTAGGGAATTCTCCTACTATTCGTCTCAGAATGAAAGTAACGAGACATATGACAGCTATTCCTGAGCTCTATCATTTTAACAAGCAGGTTAAGAGTCAGAGACACTCACACAGAATAAATGGTAGAAACAGGATTAAACACAAGTCTTCTGTCAACTGGCATAAGTGTAATTAGCAGTGTTTCTTACTCATTAAAGACTCACAAGACACTATCTTTTCATTTCAAACAATGGGTAGAAATGTTGCTGAATTTAGCCCAGTTAGTGACTGCTATTGTTAGAAGCTGTAAGGAACAACCTAGAAAGTGAGTCAGTTACCTAGAATAACAGACTATGAAAGGCAGTTTTAATGTCATCATTTTCCTTATTTCTGAGCTTTGCTTTCCTCACATATAAATGTGGGAATTTCAATAGTTGACTTTTAGTCTTTTTTAGAATTAAAATTTTAGAGTTGAAAAATAAAAATACCAAATTTTAACATCCGTAGACTCAGGTGATAGCTGGTATTGTTGGTTCCCCTACTTGATGCATTATGGCAGTTTTGGTTTTCTGTAACAGTAGGTTATTTTTCTTCTGTCCAACTTAATTATATGACAATTAGTTGACCAGCATGCCACCATCATTCTCTGTATATGCATGCTTTTATTTTACATTTGTTAGGTAGTAGAAATGGACCTTATACCATAGAACTCTAAGAATTTTTTTTCCTTAACTGACACTAATTTTCATTACAAATCCCAACTTTGCCATATGGCTGAAATTCGATTTCAATAAACTTAGAGGTCCTCCAGATCTCCTCAAAGGGATATTCTGAGGTGGGTGAAAAGTAACTTAGTGCCAAGCCACTAGGGTGGACTACCCGCTCTGGGTCTGTTATCTGTGACTGCTGGCCCTGACCTAAGTCCTTGTTCCAGTCTGGGCTTTACACATAGGTACCAATAACAGCAGCATCTTTTAGATATCACTCTCAATTTGTACCTACATCTTATCCTCTTAGTAAAACAAGTTCCTGTGTGATGCTGCATGAACAGGCCCTTGATCCTGCATCATGAGGGTCCACGTGATACTCTCCAAGACATAAACATTATTTCACTGCCTTCATGCCGTGTTTGGAATAGGGCAAACTACTTGTGACTGTTTCAGGTCCATCTGCCTCTACATACCAGATGACCTTTGCTTCTCTGAGGTCTTGATAAGTGCAGGGGCTATCCTCAGAAAATTGGAGCGCAAGTCACCTCGGCATTAAGATCTATGCCTACGTGGGTTTTTACAACTCTTATCCCCACTACATCATGCATGGGATCCAAGCCCACTCTGGTCACAGATTTAATAGTCCTTATTCTGTATTAACGTATTTCCTCCACCCATTTTGACCAGTTTTTATCTAGGCTGGTATCTGAGCTATCATGTTTTATAAGTATTTTGAGTGCCCCCTGGGGGTTCTATGCTAGTTATTGACAACCAGGAGCATTTTTAGTATTTCAGCCTCTAACAGTATTTCACTGACAGTGCATGTCTCATAGTCAAGCTTCCTAAATGGGAAAAACAATAAAGAATCATAAAGGGCAACAAAGTTAATATTTGGAAATTCTGCCCTACCTTGACCGTGTGTACCTGTTTCACAATGAGGAAAAAACATTGGGTAAATTGGACCTCCCCAGTTTATTTATCATTTGCAGCTTCATATAAAAAAGCAACTGCTATTGTTAATTTTCTCAATCTGTGGGCTATTATACATTATTCAACATAACTGATGACACACAGTTCAGGTGTCATAAATGTGAGGATTTGAGATGATCTTGTTAAAACACTATGTCAGATTTTCTTTGGGGAAAGGTTTATTAAGGAAGCATACCTCTTAGAATAATTACCCTAAAAAGGAACATATTCATAGAAAATTATCCATTTTATTTAATGTCAATTTATTAACAATGAATTTTTATAAATAGTTATTAATGGATAAATTATTACTTTATAATTAGTCATTCTGTGCTTAATTCCATCTCATTAATCTTAAACTGAGTGTAAGCAGAGTTCCATCTTTGTGCTTTGCTGGGAAAATCTTGTTTGTTGCCTGTTGTTCTGGGAAATTGTTTATCATGTCTCCTTTTCTTCTGAAAAATGTTTGTTTTAAACTAGAAATTATTTAGTGCCCTAGTTATAAGGGATTATATTTGTTTTACTTTTTCCTGGGTATATCATGAGTAGATTAAGGAGTTTAAAAGTTTCTCTTGGACAGAATATATTCTTTGTTACTGATGATGATTCTGGGGTATTTAACATTCCCCATTCTCCGAATTCTAGGAAACATTTTTTCTACTGTTCAAAAATAGGGCAAATCGTTAAGGAAAAGGAGGATATTTTGACAGCAGTCATCATGGGTGACATTATGGGTAACCTCAGCATTCACAAGCTGAAATACAATATTCTCAAAATCACTTTAATGCTTGCATATTCCTTAGAAGTCCACAACATGGAAATCAAAGGCTGGGCCCATCTGCCAAAAGAGAAGCCCTTACTAACTTTAACTTACAGAAACAATCTTTCATCTGACTCTTCAAAACTCAGCACCAACTTTACCTAAATTAAATTTTATAGAATTTTAATCAAGTATCTTACATGAGGGATAAGATTTTCATTTCAACCATCACTGTCCTTTTTTGTTGTCTGTATCACATAATAAAAAGGTATTCAAGGATTTGGTGATATGCCATATTGTTGTACTGATCTTATCTTTGAACTAGGAACTGTGTGTAAGATCAGTTGTAGAACCTCAATATTAATCTGCATCTTTGAACATTCATTTAGAATTGTTATTACATTATTGCCCTAAGAATCATGATGGTCAGGGATTATCTTCAGATAGAGTAAGTATCCTAGTCCTTTCTCTGTACTGTTTAAACAGTACTTGTCCAGCTTAATGCAATTATTTACACGCATATCTACAGTAGCTAGGAAGCAAGCCATCTTTTCATATGGTTCTAATCACATTCCAAAATTAGCCTTAGGAAGTAACTGAACATATTGGGCAACCATTTTAAAGGAGAGTTAAACCCTGCTTTTATTAAACCTATAAATAACACTTTTAGAAAAATAAATTCTATTATACAGATAAAATATTCTAAACATACTTATTCAACAAGTTGTCATATTTGGTTATATAAGACTTAAATTTACCTCTAAGATATGAAGAATTTATTATTTTTCTAGTTATGTCCATAATTGAATTTTATGCTAATGACAACCGTTTGTCATTCTTTTAAAGTCTTTCTAATTATCAAGACAAAGATTGTTTTTATACCCCATACAACTGAATTCTGGAATTTTAGCAGAGAACTAATTATGACACTTCAGCAGAACTAAAGTGACTCTGAGGAAAAATTAGGTCACATGAGATTCTTCTTTTTATAAAAGTGGTGGACTATTAGTTTAAAAAGTACAAATCAAACTGCTCAATTAAAAGAAATTTTTATTACTGTCTAAAATTCTCATGTGCAGAGTATACAAATTGTCTTTCAATAAATAACATACAATATCTGTTCTTTGAGTAATTACTGTTTACCTCAAGTCTGGTTGGTAAGTTTAGGTTCAAGAGGAATACACTAAAGTTTTTCCTAACATATGGGATTTCTGTAATGACAAAATTTCAAAGATCATTGGGGATTAGGGAATACCAACATGAGATTATCAGTGTTCTTTTGCCAAGAAAACACATTTAAAAACAAATAAAAAACAAAAAAGTTACGATATACTATCACCATAATTCAACAACAAAGATATTTTAATGTGAATAATTGAGCTAAGTGTTAAACTAAGATATTACAGTAAATTAAATGAGCTAGACCTATGAGAAAACACTAAACAGCCCTTATGTTTATCATATGTAGATGATTGAAAATATCACAAAGACACAAAATTCTTTCACTAATTTTGAAGAACCATTAGACCAAGGGTTATGGTAGTCACTGCTGAAAATTCTCAAATACTTCCCTTTCTATTAAACCTCATGATCAGAAAGCTATGTATATGAATATATGACTCTGGCCAGATACAGAGCCATCTTAACTAAACTTGTCTTTAATTATTTGTCTTTATCTTGTATTGATTATTAGAGGACCTTGTACATTACTGTAAAATTATTATCAAGTGCACTTTCTACCATGGCATTCAAAGTTCTTTAAATTCTGTCATACTATCTCTCTCTCAGGGTTAGGAAACAATGCAATGGAATAAATTTTTTCTTAGATGACAAATGTCAGTTTTTGCCTTTATTTTTAAAGAGCTTAAAATTATTTTTTTTACTGCAAGTTGACAACTTTTCTTGGTCTAAGTTTGGGAACACTGTTCTATTTTCTTCCTCAAATTCTTGCAAATAGCTGTTTCCTTTCTTTAAAGATTTGGATACGTATTTAATGATAAGGTAGTCCCAAATCCTTTCGGGAAGGATGAGGGAAGACAATAAATAAATAGCATTGTTTTGATTAGAAATTAAGTGTCCTGAGAACTCTGTCCTCCGAGTGAGAGTTGTGCAATTAGACTGTATGGTAGCTTGAATTCTGATGTAACTTGAACCCTCAGGTTAGGCTTGTCTACTAGCTTGTTTGTTGTGGATAAATGTCACACTATTAAGTGTGTTATGCCATTAAGTGTAAATTGTATTCACCCTTCTAATGCTAAAAGACACCATGATGAATTCTCATTACTTACTTAAAAATGACAAACCAAAGTAGTAAGCATAGTACTGAGACTTCAATCCGTGTGTTTTATGCCAAACCCTATCTTTTGTTGGAGGGTTAAGAAAAGTCACAAATTCTTCTTGAGTCATGAAACTCAAGCACATATGCACAAATACCTCATCATAGTCTCAGGAACTTTTCATGTGTTCTTATACGATATGTGACATAAAAATCTTCTCCAGCTTTGCTTTTGTTTATTATTTTTGTTGTTGTTGGGTCTGCCTTCTGGGTCATGAGATTTTGAAGTCCCAAGCTAACAAGGTAAAATGTTGGCAAGAAGAATGACAAGTGAATAGTCAACTATCATCTTCGCCCTTTCAAGTATTGTTTCACTTATGACAAAGGCACTATCTCTGCCTTGCTCTCAAGACATAGCAATGAGTGAAAGTGAAGCATATTTTTCTCTGGAAATCCTACTTCATTCTGATTGGAATCAGACCCTTTTGTAACTTAAAGTACCATTCAGCTTTGAGGTCTCTGTCCCATGAAGAAGTCTAACATTTATTGAGTTCAACAAAGAGAAGAATTTAAACTTTCATACATTTCTCAGCTTTCTCATTCTGGAGCAAAAGGTACTGTAGAGGAGTTAAGTATACATGGGTGACAGTGACTGGCATGCTTCTTATTATTCAACTTTCTTTTGAAGGCAGCTTTTTCTGCTACCTTAGAGCACGGTTATATCAGGAAAAGAAAATAATCTGTTACAATAAGTTTTCCTTCCATTTTTATATGCTGTGATTTTTGAATTTATCTGATTTAAAGGCATTTTCCTGCTACTATCCTGAGAGTCATTGCTAAAACACAGTACATTTTATTATAGAAACAGAGTAAGCTAATTATCTCCTGAGAACTTGTGATAATTTTAAGGGTTATGCATAAGATGTTAACTAATCACACAGCTCCCAGATATTTGTAACATGCAGTGTGACTCTGAGGTCGCATTTAAATGAGTGCTAGGCATGACTTGTGATGTGTTGTTTCTGGTGCTGCATGGAAAAAAAAATGGTGTATTATGCAAAGTTAAATTCGCAATACTTGTCATGTCTCATTTCAGATTTAGTAGAAGTGTACTGTATTTCATCACTGTCTAATAATCCACGGGGCTGTCTTTAAAAAAAATAACTTTAGTTTAAAAATATTGGTAAAATAAAATAGGAGAAATTAATTGCCAATTGAAAATATGATGTAAATTAATGCAAATTAGCGTGAGTTAACATACATGTGTTAAGATAAAGTTTCTTTTTAAATCATATCTTAAAATGATTCAGTAATGTGAATGGGGAAACGCTTTTTTTTTTTTAACTTACGTTAAAGTCAATGTCATTGCTGCTTGGAATATGGAATTCATTAGGACTCTTCAGCATTGTCGGATTTAAATGAAAAATGTGCAGAACTGACACATTTTGAAATGCAACTCTGTTAACTGGGTATCATTATGTCAAGGTTAATTTTTTATTTTTAATTTACAAATTTCTTTAAAAAGATGTCAACATTCTCTATGTTTATTTAGTCACTATTTGTCTATTCATTGATGCTTTGCAGTTTGATATACCTAACCAACTACTGAATTTACTCTCCTTAAAGTCCTAATACTCTTTTAATTCCCCAGTACAACACTAAATGAATATATAACAATTATCCTCCCAAACCTATCTGAAGATTGACATGGCTACTTTTTCTATTTTCATCAAAAACTACTCATCTCAAAATACCTGTGTGTATTATCTCATTTCTTTACTTATACCTAGGACCATTTCTCTCTTTTGCATAGTCTATATTTTCTCCAGCTTATATGAAATATTCTCAAAAGTTCTGTTCTTACAACTTTCTCTTCATCTTATTCTCTCCTTCCACATCCCCTGATATTTTTTAGCTCTAGCAGCACTTGCCACATTCTAGTTTGTATTGTGTTTAATTGTGTACATTTCCTCTACAAGAGTTTACATACATAACAGATTAGTAGACTTATTCTTAATAAGAACAACTCATATGTGTATAGGAACATACAAGTTTTCAAAATGTTTTTACATTCAGTTTCTCTTTAGAAGCTAAATACCCCATCATTTTTATCTCTTTTTTTTTTTCTCTTTGTATCCAAAGCACTAGCTTGCATGTCACATTTACTTAAAAGCTAGTCATGGGTAGAATAAAAAACATAAACGTCTTTTTGCTTTGAAAGAATTTGGTCCTGAAATTTGATGAGGCTTAAGTCACTTGAGATAGCTTAGGTTACTACTTGTGTTCTCAAAGAATTAAAGACTTTTTCTTATCTGTCAAATATATTTTTCAAGAATTACAGAATCCAAGAGAATTAAAATCTTTTAATTTAAACAGCTTGTTTTTCTTTTATCTGAAATATATTATGACTTATTTTTAATTCTTCATAATATAAATAGTCATATTTTTAAATAAATCAGAAATTATTTTTATTTTTAATAAAGTAATTAATAAACTGTTAACCACAAGAGAGCAAAATTCTACTCTAATTCAGTAACACCATTTTTTTCTATTTTTAGACAGCATTTTTGTGAAATA
Source organism: Hippopotamus amphibius kiboko (assembly GCF_030028045.1). NCBI lineage: Eukaryota > Metazoa > Chordata > Mammalia > Artiodactyla > Hippopotamidae > Hippopotamus > Hippopotamus amphibius. Next base: position 67,131,161 of record NC_080189.1, on the reverse strand, counting down.
CTGGAGTCTATTAGGAAATGTAATACTGAAGTTTAAAAATATTATTCACAAGTACAATATCTAATGGCTCAAGTAAATACACTGAGGAAATAATCAGATAAACATAATTTGTGATATTAAGGTTTAATATATGCTTAATTTCCTTTTTTTATCCTTCAGTAGAATTATCCAAAATCTGTGTATCAAGAATAATGTTGAGTATATTCAGACTGTTCAGAATCTAACATAAACCTCTTCATTTCATCTTCCTTTTACTCTCTCTGTATTTAGCTTATCATATCCCCAGAAAAATATTTATTGTGTGGATTTTAAGATTTTCAATACATGCTTTTTAGTTACGATTTTCTTGTCAAGCTCACTATTTTAAAATAATGAAAATAGTATAAATGCCTTTCTTTTTGTTAATGTGTATGACACGGAGAATATGTGAAGTCATTCTAGGCACAACTAGCACTAAGAACCCCATTTCTGATAACAAGCAAGGACTCTGTAGAGAATATCAATTATGGAAAATAATACAATATAACACAAAACAGAAAGACATCCAACTAAATGTGCCTACAATGCCTTCCTTCCCACCACACCCAACTAAGACTTTCCCATGTTCTAGAGTTTGGAATTGGAGAAATTATTTCAGAAAAGTGAATGACATACTATTTAAGGCTTCGCATGCTACTTCATTTTTTTCCATGCTAATTGCATCCACATTTACTCACTGAAATAGCTCCTCCTCCTATTCTTATTTCTCTTTCTGATTCTCACCCAGTGGAGCTATATTATGCCAAGAAAACACACAAAAAGTGGCTCTTTTTAAAATAATTTTTCTATGTTTTCAGAGTATTGGCTGACACCCAATCCCCCACAAACTGTCTATTGACTTTGGCAATTTCCTTGAACGATGCCTAAAAGTTCTCCCACTTAAATCTGCACAGATACAACAAAAGTTCAACTGAAGTTGAAAAGAGGGAAAAGACATTTCACATGCTATGAAGCCCTCAGCTTTTACGTGCAGATTATGAGTCAAGGTCAAACCATATGGGAAATGTCCTTCAATCTGACAGTGAAAATGGAATAGATCTTTAACAAACTGGTTCAACTGTTAATAAAAAGCATAAGGTGACCAGATGTGCATCTGTTTACCTTCACTTCCTAGCTATTCTCATATCCTGGGGGGAGAAACAAGTTTCATATTAATGTCTTGGCTTCCACCAAGTGCTGCTTCTGGAAAGAAGCCTTTCTTTCTTCCACAAGAAAACTGTCAAAGATGCATTTTGATTGAGAAAATTTAAAACAAAACCAAAACCCTGACCTGAGAACCAGGATTAAAACAGCACAGTGGTCATATATACCAATGTTTAAATATTTAAGAAATAAGCATTGTAAACCTGGGATACGTGTCTCCCCAGGAGTTTACAATATTGTACAAAAATGTATACAGATCCACAGTGTAAACATGGGATATACCCTCGAAGCATAAGAAAATAAAATTTATTGGTAAACTAATTAGTAATTCATTTAAAATTCTATTTCAAATTAAAAATAGCACAGACATGATGCCTACAATGGATTAGTTAAGTACCATTATCAAATGCCAAATTCTTGTCTATGTAACTGGACACCAGGTAGATGAATCAGCACCCTGTTTTCAATTTACCGCGTTAATGCGTAAGTAGTAAAGTCGAAGTTCTCTCCGTGGCTAAGACAGCCCTGGGTCAATTCATAATAAATAACTGTTTGGGTTGTATGCAGTTTTGCCCTGTTTTTCATCTGGCTTTTTAAAAATTTGGTGAACGTGATCTCAAACTATAGTTGTCCCTAAGACAGGAGAAATTGGACATGGACTGACCTCTGAGAGTCTCCACTGATGACATCAGAAAAATCTACGTTGACATCTCTGCCTGTCTTTTTGGAGCGACCAGTCAGATCCTGGAGTTTAGATGATCATGGTGACACTGAAGCAGAAGACCTCCTGTGACTACAATTCCTTCCCCTGACTCATTCCTCGGTGGGCTGTAAGCAGGGAGACCATCCACACTGAGGCAGATTGCAGAATGAAAGGAGTGTTATTAATTATTGAGTTGGGAAAACAGGAATATCCTGAGGGGGGGTAAAAAAACAGGCCCAATTTTCACCACAACTAAAGGGAGAGTATGAAGAGGAGGAATTAAAATTAGAGTTAATTTGACACATTGATTTTAAGAGTGTTTTTCAAGACAATATACATTAAAATAGAAGAGGCTGATACTTCTCACAGTGTATGTATGAAGCAGAAAATGCCAGAATCACATCAGGTTTAACACAGAGCACACAGGCTCAAAGTCATGTAATGGTGATTTCCAGGACACATTAGTTTACCTCCCCAAGACCTCGGGGTTGCTCTTGTACTCCTCTTGACCATGGGAGTTTTTCAGTGAAAAGCTTAGGAAGATGTAAGAACTTCTGGGAGACAAAGGGTGACCTTACTCTGCAGCCCTAGACTTAACAGCTTACTAATGTAGTTCTTGCATAATTGTAAGGGGCAAGGGGTAACTGGTCATTGGAATTAATCACCATGATATTTGGTTAAAACACAATAAATAAATTAAATAATGAAAGTTTCTTTCAGATACCCTAAGGCAATAAGAAAATTTCTACAAAAGTCAATTTGTACATCTTGGTGTGAAACACATGGCAATGACACGTTGGGGAAACAAAAGCTAGAATTATTTTTATTTCAGAGCAGAATTAACTTATAAAAGTCACAATCATCTCTTTTTTTTTTTGTATATATGTATATAAACACACACACACATATAAATACACTTATATAGAGGTATGCATTTTTGATTTTCAATATAGTTTCAATATGTGGATATATGTGTATATATAATAATTTCCCTGTAAGTTTATATATGTGTATACATATGTACATATCTATGTGTATAAAATATGTACACCTACATATATATACATTCAATATATATGTGCATATATATATAATATCTGAAGAGAATAAGCGTGTTAATCTTAGGATAGCTGCTTTAACGTGACAATGCATTTTTTGTGCAACAACACCAAATACAACACAAAATACAGTGTTGAAATTTTATTTTTCCAAAGTATGTTGATTATACATACTTCCTTTCAAAATTCTTTTATTTCATTTTTATCAGTGTATGCCACACTTCATTAAAATCTTTAAATTTATTAATTTTTGAACTAAAGTTTACTTTCTTCATGTGATTCTAAATGTATCAAACTGAGTATATTTTGCATATAATTTTAAATAATTTTCAAGAAGATTAAAACTTTGAAAATTAGCAAAATATTTATATTAGTATATTTAGAAGTATATATCTACAGTCTCAGGACAATTTCAACAGGGGATTTCTATAAAATAGGTATCTTGTGACTTATCTTTTCTAATCTCAGTCTCATCATCTGTGAAACTGGGTTAAAATTTTTGACCTCACAGGATTTGGTTGAGGGAATGGTTAAGTGATACAGGTCATTATTTTTGTGTCTAGCTTAATGATCATCTTGCAGCAGAGTCAGTGGCCCTGAAGGAAAGGAATTTGGTACAGATGTGATTTGGTTATTGTAAAAAGATGAAGAGTTTGGAGTTATGGGCACTAAAGCAGGGGTCCTTTGTAAATGTCATCCTTCCCTTTGTGTGGGCCTTCTTTCTCTTCTTTCTTCCCAGGCTAACTCTGGCTTGTCCTTTAGGTTTGGTTGGCATTGTCTCATCTAGGAAGCATGTTCTAGTGACACAGAATGTATTAACTTATTTTTAATGTATTTCTGTAATACTATATGTGTACCTCTATCACAGCACTGTTGATACATATCTTTACATAGTATTTAGCATAAAATGATATGTTTACTTGGCTTCTTAGTTAGAATTTGAGCTTCATTTTCACATTATTTCATTCTCAATTCTATCACTGAAGTGCTGGTCCTTACTTCTGGACCCCATTCAATCACTCTAAACATTCATTGAGCTCCTACTGTGTAAGGCACTATGCTAGGCTCACTGCACAAGCTAATTGCAAAGCACATGCTAAATCTTTCCTCTTGGTGAAAAAGTAAAATGTAGCTATTCTAAACAATAAGGATATAGCCATCATACCACTAACCTAATCGTAAGTACCAGCCCCAGTGTAGCAGGTGTAGTATTTCTTCTAATGGACTATGGGAATTCCTCAGTGATCAGAACATATATATGCACTAAACTGCAGGTGTTTTGTTTGGGCTTTTCTATTTGTTTGTTTGTTTTGTAACTGTACACATTCTCATTCTCTCTCTCTAGTAAAACAGGTTATTTTTTTTTCTTAAATAGATTTATGCCTTCCAGAGAAGCCCTAATCATGATAGAATTAAATGCAGGGTAAGTACAAGCTGTTAAATGAAACGACTTCAAAAATATCATGATATGACATTTCTGCTGAAAGCAAACACTTAAAAAAAAAGAAAAAGAAAAAAGCACTGGCATGACAATGAAATGGTTATAAAGTCAAAATTTGAAATATTATATTGTAAACATGATAAAGGCATTAAAAACACTATATGCAGATTAAGATTTGTAAAACAACTCTTCCATAGGTTTTATAAGTTATCAAGTTTTCTAGACATTTGCTGATTGCAGGGAATAGTATATTTGGCTATAATAAAGAATTTGGGAAATAGAGTTTCTCAAGTTTAAAGAAATTATTAATAATACTATGCACTTACTCTATAAAATTTAGAAAAATACAATAAAGGAAAAAAGCCTATAATTTGACCACCCCAAATAATTAACTGTTAAAAATTTTGTATATTAAATTCATTAATTATTTTCTCTGCAAATGTATTTTCCCTGCAATATTTTTACATAGTTGCATCTAAGCACCCAAAGGCACATTTTATTATTCAGTTATAATCTTTTAATCAAATGAAGAATTACAAGCTCAAATTTTAACTGTTTAGCAGAGACCTCAGAGGGTGTAGAAATATTTTAAATTTTCCTGCCTTCCCCATTTACTGCTAGAATATTTTTGGATAATAGTTTACTTTTCTATTTGAATAAAAGCATTGCAAACTGACAGCCTTTCAGAAGTAGACTACAGTCAATCTCCATGTAAATAAGTCTTAATTGGTGGGAAAGTGAAAATTTAGGTTTTTTACTTTATGCTATAAAAAAATCTTCAATTTGTTCATTTTTTGAGGTTTTGAGGAAATTCTCATCATTGGTAGGAGAAACAGTCTGGGAGGGATATTTTATCTGGTGGCTGCATTTCCCATTGGTGAACAGAAGCACTGTATGGAGTTGGACAAGGCTGGCAACACGATTCTAGGGTAAAGATCAAGAAAAGGAAAATCAGGACCTGCAGCATTTCTCTCACACCTCTTCCAATGACTAGAGACCTTGGAGGTTCAGGGAGCTGTTGGAAAGAGAAAGAGAAGTCCTGTGTGGCTTATTCTACCACAGGTCATAGAGTCCATAACTTGGTACGGTTACTCAGGAGAGTACATCTGAAGGCCCAGAGGCACTACAAACAGGGTGGTATCACAGGACAAAATGGGATGGTTAACAACTTTCTTCATGTGACATCCAGCACTAAACAGCAGCTCTGGCCACCTGAAAGATCACCCAAGGAGTCCACTGTCAGGAGAGGTCCTGGGTGATAATCCTTCTGAGGGATCTAATATTAAGACACTGAGGTATATCCATCTTAACCTCCAGTATTTCCAGATATTCCCTTCCTATAAGGGAAGAGGTTTTCTTTCTTCTTCCAGAAATAGCCATATCATTTGGCCCATTCCCTGAACTATCTCCTTGGCAGAGATCCTGAAGTTGTTCCATCCCTACTATACTCTCCCACCCGCCATGGTCTTGTTCAGTTGGAGCGCATTCACTGGCATCCTTCCCAGACTTGGGATAAATAGCACTGTTGTAACTGTCATGCCATCTGGATATAGAAGTACAGTGTCACTGCGGTCGGATAAAGTATCTTAAGTGGTTAGGCTGACGACCAGTAACGGCCAGCCAGGGTCAGCAGTAACTCCAGGTTTGTATCTATACACTTAACAGAGAGTGTTCTGGACTTCCAGGCTTCCAAAGGTATTAAGGTAGAGGAAGGGAAAAAAGAGGTATGAAAGGGAAAAGACTGTGTCACATCACTGCAATTGTACATTTACAAATGTTAAGAACTAGCTGTGAGCAAACGAGAACTTTCATAATACTCTTGAATTGGGGCTTGCATTAGACAAGAAGATCAACTAGTTTTCTTACTCGTTTCAAAGTTTTTTTTCTGTCTTTTCTTTCAACAGTTTGACTATGATGTATTTATGTGTGGATGTTTTTGTGCTTATCCTACTTATTGAGTTCCCTATCCTAGTTATTTATGAGCGTGAGTCAAAAATTATCTGTACTCTGGTTATATTAAAACTTCTGTTAGCCGCACTGTCTTATCAGTGCTTTCTGTTCAAGGCTAATGTCTCCCCAGTCACTGCTGTACAGGTGTGAATGTGTTACATCAGTTCATTTGTAACTGCAGTGCAAGCAAAAATGGATGCCCCACGTGTGATTTGCACAAAAGAACAACATGCAGGGATTCAGTTTTCTGTGGTCTCAGGATGTGCACATCCACACACTTCTGCACACACTGTTGACATTCTGCAAAAATTTCCTTTTGAAGTATTAAAGTATCATACCTATAGTCCTTATCTTGCTCCATCGGACTTTCACCTGTTTGTGCCCCTGAAAGCAGCCCTATGAGGACAAAGATTCACTTCTGATAAAGAAGTGAAGACAGTGGAGCATTCATGGCTAGCATCTCAGCCTAAAACATTTTTTAATGAGGGAATACAAAAGCTTGTTGACAGATGGACAAAGTGTATTGAAAGCAAGAAGATTATGTCAAAAAATGATGTATTTGTCTTTTCTAAAAGTTAATTAAAATAAATTCTACAGCCAGAGTGCGGATAATTTTTGACTCACCATCGTAGTTTCTCAGATGTTTAGATTCATAAAATTTGGCAAATTTTCAACCATTGTATCTTCAAATATTTTTATGTGCCCTTCCCCCCTCCTTTCTGAGACTCTTTTTTGAATATATTGGTGTGCTGGTGGTACCTCACAAGTCTCTGTGGGTCTGTTTATTTAAAATTTTTTCTTAAATGCCTCTTTTTCAGGTTAAATTATTTCTGTTGAAATATCTTCAAGATTGTTGACTCCTTCTGCCATGGTAAGTATCTTTAAGCCTCTCTAGTGAATTTTGTTTCATTTATTGTACTTTTCAACTCAAGATATTACATTTGACTTTATTTTACAATTTCTATTACTTTTTTGAGATTTTCTAAATAATGATTCACTGTTAACATACTTCATTGAATTCTTTACCAATCATTCCCTTTAGTTCTTGAACAATTTCTAAAAATTATGTCATAGTCTTTGTCTGCTAAGTACAACATCTGGACCTGCTCAGAGACAATTTTTATGTTTGCTTTTCTCCTTAGTATGGATAACAGGACTTGTAATATTTTGTTGAAAACTAGACATTTTATACAAAATATTGCAACAGTGCTGAATTTTAATTACTCCTAGGGATTGTTGTTGCTGTTTTTTATTTGCCTTACAGTACACTGCCTGGACTAATTTTGTAGAGTCAGTATCTCTTGTGTTCTGTTGTGTGCAGCATCTAAATTCTCCATGTGGTATATCTTCTATTTTCATTTTTATTTTAAGCCTAGATTTCCAGGATTTTTTCCTCTATCAGCATAGCTTAGTGTTGAATATAGGATTATTATGGACATTGTGTTCAAATACCTGGAGCCATTAAGGTATCTACTCTTTCTCATGAATCTGAGTGTGAGTTGAGGAACACAATCATAATTAAAGCAATTTACAAGTCTTCTCTCACTTTCCCTTTCCATTGATCCTTTTCAAAAGTCTCACATGCACATACATAAGGTATCACATTTAGCCAGGGATGTATGGACAGCTAGGGCCCTCTCCTTTGTCTACTGAGGGTTCCATATAGCCTTTCATACCACTAGAGATATTTGGGAGGTTAACAAGACCAACTTTGTTGGTCTCATTTCCCAGAAAACTTCAGTAAATTTCTGACTAGCATACTGATTTGATATTTGCTCCACCCAGGTTTTCAATGTCAGCTAGCTATGATGTTGAACTTCTCTGTTTGTTTGCCACTGAGATCACTGCTGCTTCTGGCTACACCCAGGGATATAGGGTTTCTCCATGCTCTTCAAATTCATTTCTGCTCCCTCTAGCAGTGATGCTCTAGTTTTCATGGCTTACTCTGATCTGGTAGGAGGCACCTTGATGCATCTGACAGAGATAGGATGAATGAGGAGGGAGAATAGGAATGGTCCCATGCTAACACACCACAGAATTCCTTGTGACTATGTGAAGTTCAATAGATATATAAATGTTTCTCAATTTGTTCTATGCTTTTGATTAATATCCAGAATCTTGAAATGGTTGTCTGAGACTTCATTGTTGCCTTTGGGAGAGAGGATTTGCCAAGCTCCTTCTTCTACCATTCTAGAAATTCTCTTTTGTTCCCTTCTAAAGGACCTTGTTTTGTGATAGACTAGATGCCCCACTTGCTGCATCAACTGTCAAGATTCAGATACTTTGAGAATCATTCACCTGGTCTTCTGAAACAGCATTTACTGGAGGAAACTCATGGAAACATAAAAAGTAGCAGCTATAGGTTCCATATTACTCATTGCATCATGGGGCAACACACATGGACACATCTGGCTGAATATCACACTCAAGGAGAGGGATGGCAAATATTTTCCAGAATGTACCTTTTAGAATTTTTTGTTTGTTTAAGATAGTTCCTTTAGAATAGGTGCTGGAAAAAGAATCATTGGACTAGTGGTAATGAACATGTTGGGGTCTCTTGATAAATGATATACTGAATTTAAAAAGAGTTTTATTAGTTTAAACTTCCTATCAGCAAATCATGGACATGTTTATTCCAATGTATAAAAGCCAATTGAGACTGACACAAAGGGGAAGGGATAATACACATGTAATAGGCATAAAAGGGTAATTTTTTAATTCATGTTCTTTTGATTTGTAGTAAGGTTAAACACCTTTCTGCATATTTTTTCACAAGTTGTATTTTCTCTTATATCATTGCTCTGTGTCTTTTATCAATTTAATAATAAATATTTTTAAATTTAATTGATGTCATACCAGGTAAATCCTCGGTATATTTGTTGCTTTGTAAATTTCTATACTTACAAAATTTGAATTAATTAGATCAACCTGATCCAATTATACATTAATGATTTAATTATTAAAATATATTTTAGCATGTAGGAAAAAATAAGATATAAGAACATTTAAATGCTTAAATTTAAGTATTTTTACTTAACTCTTACTTGAATTAATTTAAGTATGAATTGGTGCATAGTAATCAGATGTTCTCGATTTCTAATAATGACAGGAGAAATACATTTTTCAGTATATGGTAATTAGATTTTAGAAGAGATTAATTTATGAAACAGGTTGTGATATGCCCTTCAAATACCTTAATGTGTATTTTTTTGCTTCTTCAAACACTAAACTATGGCATTTTTACTTTAGTAGAATCTTGTAGTATAGAATAATACATGTTTAGAAAAAACCTTTTTATAAATAAATCAATGTAATTGTCAATTGTAGCTAAATACTTAATCGTACAAAAATATTTTCTGTTACTATTTTAATGTCAACTGATTTCAATTCCTTGGCTTCCAATAAAGCTTTCACACATATGTCACTAACCTATGACCCTGAGATTATTTTATTTTCTGTTATTACTTCTCTCTCACTGTCTGAAAATAGGTAGAGTCTGATTCTAAATAAATATATTATACATAATTTATGTCTACATGTCTTTACTAGTATATTTAGTCATATAATTTCAGTAATTTTTTGCAATATTTTCAACAAATGTAATTATTTTTCTTAAAGGCTAACATGGACATCTGCTTCCCCCTAGAATCAGGAGGCCAAATAAGTCTTTGGCTAGGCATTCATCACCCCTACTGACTTTAGAGGGAATATCTAAAACTCATCCAAGAACAGAATTTAGCTCATTAAAAAAAAAAAAAACAGCAAAAAAGTTTTAGAGTTTATACTTGGGCCATTTTTATTATTTTTAGCTATTAAAAATTATGGATATTGGAAAGGAAGAAACTACAAATACAGGCAAATGATTATTATTTTAACTTATGATTAATTTTCTTGTTCTAGCAATATTTCTACTCAATGGTCTCCATATCATAAAATCATATATCTATTTTATTACAACATCTAATCTGTTTTAAATAGTGTGCAAAAATGAATATGATAGTTTTTTAATGTTTTTGCTTCCTTGATTATCTACCTTTTAGGGAACAGAGTCTTTTTTTTTTTTCAGAAGTCTTTTTTCTTAGTTTATCGCTCTCCTTTCTATATATTTACGTATTTTCAGAAATTACATAAAAACATCCCTCACATTTACAGAAAGAATTTGACAAGTCTATTTGTATAACTATTTGCTTTCCAGTTGTTTTATTCCTTCCTCTCTACTTTTGTTTCCCTCCCTCCCTCTTACCTTGCTCTGTTTTGAAGTATACTCCTCCATGTCTAACTATTTAATTAGATATCACCTTCTATAGCAATTACATTTTATACAGTATATTTCCTAGTTGAAATAGCTTTGCAGGCAGAAAATGTAAACAAAATATCTTGTGTGCTTTTGTGTCCATGTTATTCATCCACCCATATGTAAACTGGCAGTTCTGAGCAAACTAGTAGTATTTTAGTCATCTGTTCGTAAAGTGTTTATATAAAACTCAAAAGTGTATTTTTCTCTAGATCTAAATTCCCAGTACAAGTTATGTAATCAATTTAAGCCAAATACACCTGGAGAAGAGAAATGATTTTTTTTTAAAGTAATCCATAACCATTTTTATTGCATTGTTCCTATCTCTATCTATACACTTTTGTTACGTAGCATTTCTATGTTGCTGTATTTTCTTTGGGGAAGAAAGGGCAGTTGGTTCTGCATTGGAAGTCTCAATTCAGACTTTCCTGGTACTTGCCTCCATGAATGTTTTCTCACTGGATGTGTTCTTTCTAGATAGCTCCATCTTTTGTATTTCTTTGCCTTGTGGATTTTTTGCAGGGCCTATTTCTCAAAGAGACACATTTTAACTTTGTAAAAGCTTAAACTCATGGAAATGGTCACACTTGGAATGTGTATGGGATGCAGAGGAGGCATAATAAGAAAATATCCCTTGGAGAAAGAAGCAAGAGAAAGTTTTCAGAGAATGGGTTCCATGATTAGAGGACACTGTATCTCATTCTGCCTTAGAATGTTGGCCAGTTGGCAAGACCTCAAATGGTGGGATGAACCAAGAAGGATGACCCTAGGTTAAGAGTTCATGAATGAGGGAGGGCACACTGCTGCAGAAACACTGGACTGTGTCAAAAGACATTTCACTGGACTGTTACCAAATAGTAACAACTTACCACCAGAGGGCTTCCCTGCTTTTTTGGCATGGCAGAATATCCTGAGACCTTGTTTAGAATAATCCTAGGGAAGCCTCAGTAAAAAGTAAATAAAATTTTTGCCAACATATAAGGATACTTGAAGTTCAATTTCAAAAGATTTAAAGAAAATTCTTGCTATGCAAAGATCATAACTTTCTGACAATGACCCTGGGGACTCAGTCCATGTTTTCCACACAGTGATCTAGAAGGGGACCTGGGAGAGGGACTCCCCTTTTTTCCATATGGAAGGATGGCACTCCACCTTAGCTTCCAGGGAAACAAAAGACTTTCATCTACCGGAAGGGGGACAATATAACCCCATATGCTGCAATGTTCCCAAATCCCTCAAATTACAAAGAAACTTACTTTTCCAGATAACTCCAATAAATAGCTGACACCAAAAACCTGGCAGTAAACAACCTAACAAGTGTTCTTGCACTAACAAGGTTGTTCCCATGCTTGCATTATAAAAATAAAAAGCAAAAAGCGTAGGGTTCCATGGAACAGAATAGAGAGCCCAGAAATAAGCTCACATATTTATGGTCAATTAATCTGTAACAAAGGAGGCAAAAATATACAATGGAGAAAAGACAGTCTCTTCCATGAGTGGTGCTGGGAAAACCAGACAGCTACATGTAGAAGAATGAGATTAGGGCATTTCCTTACACCACATAAAACAATAAATTCAAAATGGATTAAATACACAAATATAAAACCTGAAACTACGAAACTTCTAGAAGACAACATGGAACACTCTTCGACATAACTCGTAGCAATATTTGTTGGATCTTTCAAGGCAAAAGAAATAAAAGCCAAAAAAAAGCAAATGGGACCCAATTAAATTTTAAATTTAAAACTTAAAAGCTTTTGCATAGCAAAGGAAACCATTGACAAAACTAAAATAAAACCTACAGAAATGGAGAAAATATCTTCAAATTAGTGTGACCAATAAAGAGTTAATATTAAAAATATATAAATAGTTCATACAACTCATCAAAAAGATGGTCAACATTGCTATCAGAAAAAGGCAAACGAAAACTAAAATGAGATATCACCTTATACCTGTCAGAATGGTTATTATCAAAAAGACCACAAATAACAAATTGTTGGCAAGGACGTGGAGAAAAGGGAACCCTTCTACACTATTGGTGGAAACATCAATTGGTGTGCCCACTATGGAAAACAGTATGGAAGGTTCTCAAAAAACTAAAAATAGGGCTACCATATGACCCAGCATTACCACACCTAGGTATATATGCAAAGAAAAGAAAAACACTAATTTGAAAAGATATGTGCTCCCCAGTGTTCACAGCAGCATTATTTACAATGTGGTGTACCCGCACACACACATGTATGCCCACTGGAATATTATTCAGCCATAAAAAGGAATGAAATTCTGCAATTTACAACAATATGCATGGACCTGGAGGGTATTATGCTAACTGAAATAAGTCATACAGAGAAAGACAAATATTCTATAATATCACTTATATGTGCAATTTATAAAATAAAGCTAACAAATGCATATAAAGAAACAGACTGACAGAGAAAACAAACTAGTTCTAAGAGATACTGTATGTAAGAGATACAAACTATTATGTATAAAATAGATAAGCAACAAATACATGTTATATAGCACAAGGGAATATAGCCACTATTTTGTAATAACTTTAAATGAAGTATAATCTATAAAAATATTGAATCACTGTGTTACACCTCTGAACCTAACATAATATTGTAAATCAACTATATGTCGATTTAAAAAATTGTGTAAACTTCAGGCCCTGAAAAACTTTGATTAAGAATAGCATTAAACCAAGAAAAACAGAAGGGTTCCACTTGGAACAAAATTCATGCTCTGTCCTGTTCTCACTGTCACCCTGTGGAATAACAGCAGACTGGAGTTTTGATGAGTCTCCCTTTTTCTGAACTTCCTCTCATGTGTTTTCTTTCTCCCTAATAGAGCCAAAGCATTTACTCAGCCCTGTGACATTGTACACATTGTTCTAAACTATTTTGATATTCCAGATGAGACTATGCACAAAATTACTAAAATATTTTATTTCAGGTATAGCTTAATTGGTGGACTGATCGATCTATCTATCTATCTATCTATCTACCATCTATCTTTGCTACATATTTATGACTTAATTACAAGTAAAATGCCCATAAATAAGAGTCTGCCTAGTGGCTTTATGAATGAGTACATTGTAGCCTTGGATACAGAAGCTATTATAATTCTCACATAGCAGGGCATTAAAAACAATGGTAAACAGAAGACATCATCTATTTTTGCAGCAATATAATCAATACTTCTCTCCTTTCTATAAAATGCACATACACATTTCTATGAAAATACTAAATTGTTACCTAAAATAAAAAGATGGTTCTTGGAAAAGAATCAAGATGGCGGAGTAGGAGGACGTGCACTCACTCCCTCTTGCAAGAGCACGGCAATTACAACTAACTGCTGAACAACCATCGACAGAAAGACACTGGAACTCACGAAAAAAAACCACCCCACATCCAGAGACAAAGGAGAAGCCGCAATGAGAATGTAGGAGGGGCGCAATCGCGTTAAAATCAAGTCCCATAAATGCTGGGTGGGTGACTCACAAGCTGGAGAACAGTTATACTGCAGAAGTCCTGAGGGTTCTGAGCCCCACATCAGGCTTCCTAACCTGGGAGTCCAGCAACGGGAGGAGGAATCCCTAGAAAATCAGACTTTGAAAGCCAGCGGGATTTGATTGCAGGACCTCCATAGGACTGGGGGAAATGGAAACTCCACTCTTGGAGGGCACACAAAAAAGTGTGCTCAACAGGACCCAGGGGGAAGGAGCAGTGACCCCATAGGAGACTGAACCAGATCTACCTGCTGGTGTTGCAGGGTTGCCTGCAGATGTGGGGGGCAGCTGTGGCTCACTGAGGAGACAGGGGCACTGGCAGCAGGGGTTCTGAGAAGTGCTCATTGGCGTGAGCCCTTCCAGAGTCCACCATTAGCTCCACCAAAGAGCCTGTAAGCGCCAGTGCTGGGTCGCCTCAGGCCAAAGGACAACCAGGGTGGGAACACAGTCCCACCCATTGGCAGACAAGCAGATTAAAGTTTAACTGAGCTCTGCCCACCAAATTGGATTAAAGTTTTACTGAGCTCTGCAGACCCAGCCCTACCCATCACCAGTCCCTCCCATCAGGAAGCACCCATGAGCCTCCTAGATAGCTTCCTCCACAAGAGGGCAGACAGCAGGATCAAGCAGTATCAGCAGTATTTCATCTTGTGGAACTGAAAACCACAGCCACAGAAAGATAGAGAAAATGAAAAAGCAGAGGACTTTGTACCAGATGAAGGGACAGGATAAAGCCCCAGAAAAACAACTAAATGAAGAGGGGATAGGCATTTTTCTGGAAAAAGAATTCAGAGTAATGTTGGTGAAGATGATCCAGGACTTTGAAAAAAGACTGGAGGCAAAGATCGAAAGTTTACCAAAGACCCAGAAGAATTAAAGAACAAACAAACAGAGATATACAACACAATAAGTGAAATGAAAAATACACTAGAAGGAACCAATAGCAGATAAACTGAGGCAGAAGGACAAATAAGTGACCTGGAAGACAGAATGGTGATCATCACTGATGCAGAAAAGAATAAAGAAAAAAGAATGAAAAGAACTGAAGACAGCCTAAGAGACCTCTGGGACAACATCAAATGCACCAACATTCGCATTATAGGGGTCCCAGAAGGAGAAGAGAGAGAAAGGACCTGAGAAAATACTGGAAGAGATTATAGTTGAAAACTTGCCTAACATGGGAAAGGAAATAGCTACCCAAGTGCAGGAAGCGCAGAGAGTCCCAGGCAGGATAAACCCAAGGAGAAACACACCAAGACATATAGTAGTCAAATTGACAGATATTAAAGACAGAGAAATGTTATTAAAAGCAATAAGGGAAAAATGACAAATAACATACAAGGGAACTCCCATCAGGTTAACAGCTGATTTCTCAGCAGAAACTCTGAAAGCCAGAAGGGAGTGGCATGATATATTTCAAGTGATGAAAGGGAAGAACCTACAACCAAGAATACTCTACCCAGCAAGGATCTCATTCGGATTCGATGGAGAAATCAAAAGCTTTACAGACAAACAACAGCTAAGAGAATTCAGCACCACCAAACCAGCCCTACAACAAAGACTAAAGGAACTTCTCTAAGCAGGAAACATAAGAGAAGAAAAGGACCTACAGAAACAAAAACAAAACAATTAAGAAAATGGTACTAGGAACATACATATCGATAATTACCTTGAATGTAAATGGACTAAATGCACCAACCAAAAGACACAGACTGGCTGAATGGATCCAAAAACAAGACCCATATATATGCTGTCTACAAGAGACCCACTTCAGACCTAGGGACACATACAGACTGAAAGTGAGGGGATGGAAAAAGATATTCCATGCAAATGGAAATCAAAAGAAAGCTGGAGTAGCAATACTCATATCAGATAAAATAGTCTTTAAAATAAAAAATGTTACAAGAGACAAGAAAGGACACTACATAAAGATTGAGGGATCAATCCAAGAAGAGGAGATAACAATTATAAATATATATATGCACCCAATATAGGAGCACCTCAATACATAAGGCAAATGCTAACAACTATGAAAGAGGAAATTGACAGGAACACAGTCATAGTGGGGGACTTTAACACCCCACTGACACCAATGGACAGATCATCCACACAGAAAATTAAGAAGGAAACACAAACTTTAAATGACACAATAAGTCAGGTGGATTTAATAGATAGCTATAGGACATTACATCCAAAAACAGAAGATTACACATTCTTCTCAAGTGCATATGGAACTTTCTCCAGGATAGATCACATTTTGGGTCATAAATCAAGCCTTGGTAAATTCAAGAAAATCGAAATTGTATCAAGCATCTTTTCTGACCACAACGCTATGAGATTAGAAATCAATTACAGAAAAAAAACTGTAAAAAACACAAACATATGGAGGCTAAACAATACGCTACTAAATAACCAACAGATCACTGAAGAAATCAAAGAGGAAATCAAAAAATACCTAGAGACAAATGACAATGAAAACACAATGATCCACAACCTATGGGATGCAGCAAAGGCAGTTCTAAGAGGGAAGTTTATAGAGATAAAATCCTATCTCAAGAAACAAGAAAAATCCCCAAAAATCTAACCTTACACGTAAAGAAACTAGAGAAAGAAGAGCAAACAAAACCCAAAGTTAGTAGACGGAGAGAAATCATAAAGATCAGAGCAGAAATAAGTGAAATAGAGACAAAGAAAACAATAGCAAAAAATCAATAAAACTAAAAGCCAGTTCTTTGAGAAGATAAATAAAATTGATAAACCTCTAGCAAGACTCATCAAGAAAAAGAGGGAGAGGACTCAAATCAATAAAATTAGAAATGAAACAGGAGGAGTTATAACAGACACCACAGAAATAAAAAGCACCATAAGAGATTCCTACAAGCAACTATATGCCAATAAAATGGACAACCTGGATGAAATGGACAGATTCTTAGAAAGGTGTAACCTTCCAAGACTGAATCAGGAAGACACAGAAAATATGAACAGACCAATCACAAGGAATGAAATGGAAACTGTGATTAAAAATCTCCCAACAAGCAAAAGTCCAGGACCAGATGGATTTACAGGTGAATTTTATCAAACATTTAGAGAAGAGCTAACACCCATCCTTCTCAAACTCTTCCAAATATTGCAGAGGAAGGAACAATCCCAAACTCATTTTATGAAGCCACCATCACCCTGATACCAAAACCAGACAGAGATACCATGAAAAAAGAAAACTACAGGCCAATATCACTGATGAATTTAGATGCAAAAATCCTCAACAAAATACTAGCCAACAGAATCCAACAACACATTAAAAGGATCATACACCATGAGCAAGTGGGGTTCATCCCTGGAATGCAAGGATTCTTCAATATATGCAAATCAGTCAATGTGATACACCATATTAACCAATTGAAGGATAAAAACCACATGATCATCTCCATAGATGCAGAAAACCTTTTGACAAAATTCAACACCCATTTATGATAAAAAACTCTCCAGAAGGTGAGCATAGAGGGAATCTACCTCAACATAATAAAGGCCATATATGACAAACCCACAGCAAACATCATTCTCAATGGTGAAAAACTGCCAGAATTCCCTCTAAGATCAGGAACAAGACAAGGATGTCCACTCTCACCACTCCTATTCAACATAGTTTTGAAAGTCCTTGCCACAGCAATCAGAGAAGAACAAGAAATCAAAGGAATCCAAATTGGAAAAGAAGTAAAACTGTCACTGTTTGCAGATGACATGATACTATACCTAGAAAATCCTAAAGATGCCACCAGAAAACTACTCAAGCTAATCAATGAATTTAGTAAAGTTGCAGGATACAAAATTCACACACAGAGATCTCTTGCATTTCTATACACCAACAATGAAAGATCAGAAAGAGAAATTAAGGAAACAATCCCATTCACCATTGCAACAAAAAGAATAAAATACCTAGGAATAAACCTAACCAAGGAGGTAAAAGACCTGTATTCAGAAAAGTACAAGACACTGATGAAAGAAATCAAAGATGACACAAACAGAGATATAACATGTTCTTGGATTGGAAGAATAAATATTGTGAAAATAACTCTACTACCCAAAGCAATCCACAGATTCAGTGCAATCCCTATGAAATTACCAATAAACATTTTTTACAGAATTAGAACAAAAAAATCTTAAAATTTGTATGGAGACATAAAGGACCCAGAATAGCCAAAGCAATCTTGAGAAGGAAAGACGGAGTTGGTGGAATCAGGCTTCCCGACTTTAGGCTCTACTACAAGGTTACAGTGATGAAGACAGTACGGTACTGGCACAAAAACAAATATAGATCAATGGAACAGGATAGAAAGCCCAGAGATAAACTACGGTCAACTAATCTATGACAAAGGAGCCAAGGATATACAATGGAGCAAAGGCAGCCTCTTCAATAAGTGGTGCTGGGAAAACTGGACAGCTACATGTAAAAGAATGAAATTAGAACACTTCCTAACACCATACACAAAAATAAACTCAACATGGATAAAGGCCTAAATGTAAGGCCAGACAGTATAAAACTCCTAGAGGAAAACATAGGAAGAACACTCTTCGACATAAATAATAGCAAGATCTTTTTTGATCCACCCCCTAGAATAATGGAAATAAAAACAGGAATAAATAAGTGGGACCTAATGAAACTTCAAAGCTTCTGCACAGCAAAGGAAACTATAAGCAAGATGAAAAGACAACCCTCAGAATGGGAGAAAATATTTGCAAACAAGTCAACAGACAAAGGATTCATCTCCAAAATATATAAACAGTTTATCCAGCTCAATATCAAAAAAACAAACAACCCAATCAAAAAATCGGCAGAAGACCTAAATAGCCATTTCTCCAGAGAAGACATACGGATGGCCAAGAGGCACATGAAAAGCTGCTCAACATCACTAATTATTAGAGAAATGCAAATCAAAACTATAATGAGGTATCACCTCACACTGGTTAGAATGGGCATCATCAAAAAATCTACAACCAGTAAATGCTGGAGAGGGTGTGGAGAAAAGGGAACGCTCTTGCATTGCTGGTGGGAATGTAAATTGATACAGCCACTATGGAAAACAGTATGGAGGTTCCTTGCAAAACTAAAAATAGAACTACCATATGACCCAGCAATCCCACTGCTGGACATATACCCAGAGAACACCATAATTCAAAAAGACACATGCACTCCAATGTTCATGGCAGCACTATTTACAATAGCCAGGACATGGAAGCAACCTAAATGTCTGTCAACAGACGAATGGAGAAAGAAGATGTGGTACATACATACAATGGAATATTACTCAGCTGTAAAAAGCAATGAAACTGGGACATTTGTAGAGACATGGACGGACCTAGAGACTGTCATACAGAGTGAAGTGAGTCAGAAAGAGAAAAACAAATATTGTATATTAACACATATATGTGGAATATAGAAAACTGGTACAAATCAACCAGTTTGCAAGGCAGAAATAGAGACACAGATGTAGAGAACAAACATATGGACACCAAGTGGGGAAAACAGGGAGGGTTGGGGGAGGAATGAATTGGGGGATTGGGATACCAAATTGTACACTCTAAATATATGCAGTTTATTGTAAAAAATAAAAAAATAAAAAGTAAGGAAAAAAAAAAGATGGTTCTTTTTATTCTAAAATAGGGGTTTGTCTGTAGAAACAGATGGTAAATATACAGGCTTTGTGGCCACATTTGGTCTCTATTCCTTCTCCTTATCGACATCCTCCTTCTCCTTATTCTTTTTTACTTTAAAAATGTAAAAAGTATTATCTGCCAACCTCTGTTTTAAAGCCTTAGTAAAGGTCTCCCAGGCTTTTCCTAACCTGGGACCTGAACTGTTCTTTATGTCTCCTTTGGATGGCCAGATCTTACAGTCTAGAATTACTTAGGTGAATAAGCAGTTTAGGGTCCATCCTTTTCTAAAGCTAAAAATATATGGGCATTTTTTCCTTAATTAGGTAGAAAGTTGCCCCTGATTTTATGTAACGACTTACACATTCGAGTTTTAATTATTTGAAATCAATATAGCATTATTTAAAAATCTGAGGTGTACATTTTATTTAGAAAATTCTAATAAATTTTAGTTGTTCATTAAGCAAAATTCAATAATTATTTTAGGCCAAAAGCGTGTCATCAATTTTCATCTATTTTATTGCAGAGTACATACACAGAATAGTATTGATACATTTATAGCTTTTAAAGTTCTTTCACATTTCAAGGTATAGGTAGTGTGAGTACTCATGTCTGGTTTTGGAAAACAAAAAATGAGGTATAGTGAGGGAGAATGACTCATCAGTGGCCACTTGGAAGATCAAGATATTAAATCTGGGAGTTTAATATTCAATTTGTATTTATTCCCAGAAGAAAGGTAGGCTTTTATTTTAAATTCAGCAGGTATTTTAGCTTTACTAATAAGTGTACTTTTGCCAGTAAGGGAGTAGAATTGTCACAATTTTCTCTCAGCCAGTCAGTTAAAATAATTAAGTACAACTAATGATGTTGAATTTGTATTTGTTTCTAGGTTAAGACTATAAAATCCAGTTGACTTGATACAAAAGGAAATGCAGGTTTAGGATGTCAGTGCCAAGTCAGCATACTAAGCTGACTTCCAAGTTTGATGCACACCAAGTAATATTCAATTGCTATTCCTAAATTTGAGGGTGAAGATCATATGTTTTAAATTTTTGGACCTCGATACTATGACTAACCTATCATAGGAAGAGCTCCTGAATTCACAAAAATATTCCCTCAGTATTTTCAGTGTTTTATATCTGTACAGTCTTCACAATTATTTTACCTGAATTATTTCATTTGATTCTCATAAAGCCTTGGACAGTAGTATGTATAAATTATATATATATAAATTACACACACACACACACACACATAATTTCCACTTTGCAGACAATTTAAGGCTACACAATAAGGGTATGTATATTGACTCTGATTATTTTTTCTCCACTAAACTCTTTTTCTGAAATGGCTCCATTGTTTTCTTTCCCAAATAATTTGAAAAAGACTATGAAGAACAATTCTTAATATTTTTTGTTAATTGAAAGAATAACTTAGGCATTTGTGTTATAGATAATTTAACAATATTTTTATTAAAAATATGAAAGGAATACAGTAGGAAAAACAATGAAGTTGTTTTTGAATGCCAGAAATAGTTAGGATACAATGCTGTTAACTGTTACATGTTATATAGGTCAAGCCCTTTTGGAACTGAAACTTAATATACAGTTGACTCGAACAATGAGAGAATTAGGGATGCCAACCCTCCTGTTAGTAAAAAATCTGCTTATAAATTTCTATAATCGGCTTTCCCTACATGAAGTTCCTCTATATAATTGGTTCCTCCCTACGTGTGTTTCCGCATCTGAAGATTCAACCAACCAGAGATTGTATAGTTCTATAGTATTTACTATTGAAAAAAATCCAGATTTAAGTGTACCCACGTAATTTAAATCCATGTTGTTCAAAAGTCAACTGTGTGTGTGTGTGCATGTGTGTGTGTGTGTGTATATAAAATACATATTTACATTGTTATAAATATAATTTAATTTCTGTTTAATTTATTAAGATATTTTTCAGATATTTTTCATCCTTCCTTTTTCTACAGGAAGGTTGACACTGCTTAATTTACAACATCTTTAGTCCCAGAAGGGTGAACAAGAAAAGGTATACACTGAGATAAAAAATATTCTAATAGTTTACACCAGTTTGCCAATAATTTTACGCTATTGTGAGAATAACAAGAATAACAAGATTACATCTTTCCTTGATGAAATAGTTTCCTGCTACACCTTTGACAAAAGATACAGTGTCATTAACTGAATGAGAGAGAAGGATAATGAGATATTAGAAGGAAAGTGAATTTTCTTAATTCAGAATGACTTCAGGAAGCTTCATAAAAGTGAAGCTTGTATTTCAGATATTTTGAAGGCTGAGAAATGAACTCACAGAAGAAGGAATGTTGTAATTAAATTCATGCTGGCCAAGCCTATGCTGAAGAAACAGTAAGACATAAAAAGCAGCAAAGCAAAGGTACATCTCAGCTAAACGTGTGTCAGTGTTTTAAAAATACATAGGAGGTCTCAACTGACAATTTAAGAAGATAAAAATGAAAAAGAACACTGGGTTCATATGTTACCTGTTAACAAAAGTGAACATGGCTATCAATATATGGAGGAGAAGCCATACATGCCACCAAACTCAACATAAGAACAGCGTGGCTAACAGAAGGCTTTTCCAATAGTTGCTAATTTGCTACCCTTCATACTATATGTAAAGTAAAAGAATCAAAATGCTCTTGGGAACCTGGATTACCAGTGCTAAACAAAAGCAAATCCATATTCCCTTCCTTAATTAACCTGGCTCACTGAAATAATGTTCCACTACTTCAGCTCTGTCTAATACAGCGTTCTCTAGCTGCATGGAGCTGTTGAGCACTTTAAGTGTGACTACTGTGCTTAAGAAATAAACTCTTTAAGTATTTTAAAATTTTAATTATTTAAAATTTAAAAAGCCACATGTGGCTAGTGGCCAGCATATTGAATGGTACAGTAAGACTCTTAGATGGATTCTTGCTGTGGGATAAAGCAACTCTGTATTTTGTCATTCAGTTTTCTTTTTCACACCAATGAACAACTATCTCTAACTTTTTCATTTTCTTTTCCTCAAGTAGGTTACTAAAAATGGCAAGAATCGTAAAAACATTAGTCTACTAAGCAATAGTTATTTTAATGCCATTTCAAATTTGAGTTTCTCTTTTCTCCAAGTTAGAAACAGGTTAATATTGTCTTAATGTAAATTTATTTCTTTGTATCTTTATTGAAATGTAGTTGATGTACAATTTTATATATAAGTTTCAGGTGTACAACATAGTAATGCACAGTTTTTAAAGGTTATAGTCCATGTCTTGTGGTAAATTTAGACTTCAGTTATTCTTTTGAAGGAGAGAGAGAAGAGATGGATACAGACTGAAGTCAATCAGCCAAGGCAATGGGAAGGCTGTGGTGATGCAGCAACAGGGACAGGACCTTCCCCTTCCTTCCTCTCTGTCTCCTCAACCATGTCCCTGCCTCTGATCTCCTTCTTTATCCATAACATGTTACATACACTGGGGGGGAATTAAGCCACTTGCATTTTTCTGCCATTGTCACTACCTGTGTGACCTTGGTCAATTCATTTATTCTTTTAACCTTTAGTTTAATTTAAAATGAAGTAGTTGGATGAGATCACAGGTTGCAAACTAAAGATATATGTATAATGGAGAATACTGAGACCAGTTATATGTGGAAATCTGCAGGCATTCGAAGTCACAAAAAAACGACAAGCATGTAAATTTAAAAAATGTGCAGATAAAACATGGTTTTTAAAAACATCACCTACAGGTATGGAGTTTGCTCCCCTAGAGCAAGATAAAAACTAGGTCTAATTTTTCAATTTTAAGACTGGGTGAACTGTGTGTTTTTACAAAATTATGAGACATACCATTTTAAATAATGCCAGAAAACAAGGTAATTTTTTTCTAAAAAGTCATTAGTTATCTTAAAATTGAGTTATGTCTTCTAAATAATTAGAGAAGTGACTGTGGTGGGAAACTGGGAGTGAGATTATTTGATGTCTGACTTATAAGAGAGTCAAATAAAGACCATCACAAAACAACACAATTGTGCTCCCGCTGATGCACAGTCTAATTTTAGCAGAAAAGACTTTTTTTAGTGTAAGAAATATTTACTAGTTCTTAGCTTCACTTGCAAAAAGTACTTATATATACAACCCTGCACAAAATCAAAACTGCGAAAATTAAGTAGGAAACTTAGTATGTATACATAATGGGGGATACTTCCTATTTTCAAGCTCACAGTGAATGTCAGGGGATTTAGATTAAGGATACGTTAGTCTTTTTAATGGGTCACACATATAGCATACCTCCATATAAAATATAGGAATCCTTTCTTTAGATTATTCACTTAAACCAGATGCTATTTGTTTTTGAGTTTTCTGATTATATTGACTTTTTAAAAATGATTTTTCAAAATATGTTGGTTTTAATATAGTAAATAATATTGATTATTAAATTAAAGCCAAATAAAAATCATGAATGTTCTCTTTAAATAATATTGTTTATGTAGTGTTTTACAGCATGGAAATGTAAAACATTTTCTGGACTGAAATCATGCCTTGTTTTCTGTTCTTGTCATATCAGCAATTATATTATTTCTTTCCGACAGTAAGAGTGAGAGAAAGAAAAGGAGGGAGGATGGATGGGAGGAAGGAAGGGTGGGAGAAAGAGAGAGGGAAAGAATTTATCCTCCACACTGAGATTCTGATGAAGACATATGGATCATCTAATGGGGTCTGACTAAAAAATATTATGCTATTTACTGCTTTAAGGTCTTAGAATCACTTCGCTGCTTCTTTTTCAGAAATTTTCAAGAATTTATCAACTCGATGATTCCTCTTATTTTAAGTCTGTTTTAGGGATAAGTATTAAAACAAATGCATTAAAGTTCAACAGTATTTTTACAACAAAGGACAGCCTTCTTGTTTTCTTGATAAAAAAAGTCAAAGAAAAAAGTACAAAATGAATTAGTCTTAAATCAGGCAAACTAAATGAATTTTAATTTGTCAGATACGGTTGATAGTCTACATTATGTTTGGTGGTTGCTCTAATTAGAATTGTCAAACCCTAAAGATCTCTTATATGCTTTAGACACATTGACTCAATCAGAACTGTTTTAATGCAAGCTGCTTCATGTAGATGCTGTACAATAGTATCTTTTTGTACTTTTTACTTCAATAACTGCTGAAGTCTTCATTTACACTGAACAAATTATCCTGAGCAGCGGGTAGGAAGCAATCAGCAAGGTGTAGCTGGAAATAGGTCTATTTTCATTACATGTTGGAAAGGGCCAGGGGACATGACATTTGTCCAGCCTGGTAAGGGAGTACTCTATTAAGAGGAAAAAACCAAAAAAGCCATAAAAAACATAAACACTGTTTAGCTTTCGTCCTGCTGAGAACACAGACAAAGGAAAATCTGAGAGAGTATATAGTTTATACTGTAAAGTAAACATTTTCTGCTAAGGTACATGATGGCAAATGAAGCCAAGCCTTTTAGGGCAGATTTTCTTTTCTCTTCTCTACAGTAATTCCAATTTCACTTTCTCTTAGGGACTCACCAAATTACATTTTTACGTGTAAACAGAGAGAAAAAAACAGTGGGCAAAGAAAAAAATATGCAAAAGAAATTTGGAAAAGAGTATTTTTCAAAAGATGGGCAGAGATTTAATTCTATTTCTGTTTAAAGTAAAAATATAAAGATTAGGTTATGAGGCTGATTTGATACCCAAGGCTGCTGACCTCTTCCTGAGCTTTTCTGAATAACAAGATTGGTTATTCTTAGTCTGCTATAGTAAGGAATAACTGGTAGAGTCCTGGAAACATACTTCATTCTGCCATGATAAAAAGCCCACAAAATCTTTTACCCCAAAATATGATTAGGAGGGTTGATTCATCACTTTTACAAATAGATTGTAATTTTTAAAAGTTCATTTTTTTCTATATAATTTATAGAACCGTTACTATAATTAAAGTAAGAAGAAACCACCAATACTCATTTGGGGTGACTATGCATCCTTTTCTCATCCAATATGACACGTGTTTACTTAAAATGGCAATGATAATTGATGCTTGACTATGTTTCATCTAATTCCAGTGTCATGTCTAAATATTCATATGGTGAGTTCAAAGAGAATTAGTAGGTATTACATTATATAATTTAATAGTAGATTAATTTTCTGTTTTAAGATTTAAACAAAGGAAATTCAAGTTGATAGCAGAGATAATTCTACTTTTCTGAAAACTATTCCAGTACTGAATGGCGGTAAACACCAAATAACAATTTGAGATTGACAAACACTCTACTGAAACATTCTACTGTTTAAGGAGCATTATTTGGGATAACTAATCTCAGAAAAATTGCTAAGACCAGTAAATGAATCAGAATTTATATAACTGACTCCTTATGATGGTGGCAGTAATTGGAAATAAAATTTGATTATTTGGCTACAGAGAAAGTCAAAACTATATTTGTCCTACTTAGGTAACTTATAACACAATTATCTATACTTCTAATAACTGATATAATTTTGCTTTCTGAATCTTATTAGTGAAATGAGAAATGTCCTCATGTTTTTACTAAACTTTTAAAATTTCTTACTATTTCAATCAACATTTCACAGCATTTATATTAGGTTGGGAAGAACACAGCTAATATAATTTCTTCATAGAAGATAATTAATTTTCTTCTTATATTTTGCATGTGAAGTTACTATTTGAATGCTATTTTTGTTATTTTAATTCTTCCTTTTATTTTCAAAAAACATAAAATATTTTTTGTAATTCTATTTAATGTCTATAGCTGACATTAAAATTTTAAACAGGTCATTTTAAATTTTGTTTCATCTTATTTAAAAAAAAAGGTTTCAACTTATTTTTCTTCTTAGTCTCTGAGTCATTATTTTAGAAATAAGTATAATTTTACTTCCATAAAACATTTTTATTGTGAAATATTTTACCTTTATATGAAAGGGCACAAAATGAAAGGTATGCTCAATAAATTTTTACAAAGGGAACACATTTCAACTACCACCAAGGTCAAGAAATGTTGTATAACTTTCAGTTGATTATAGGTTTACCAATGTAAATACACACTCCTAAACACTATGGTTTAGTTTGGTCTATTTTTTATATTTTGTATGCATGATAAGTTACAATATATATTATTTTGTATTTGGCCTCTTTTACTCAAAATTTCTTAAAATAGCTGTGTGGTTTAATGTAGCTATGGTATGTTTATTTGAATTGCTCTACTGTATTTCTTATATGAATATCCTATACCACAAATTCTTTATCCATTATGCCATTAATGGACATTAAAATTGTCCCCAGTATTTGATTATTGTGAATAATGATGCATTAAATCTTCTTATCTTTGGGTACACAGTATATGCATTTCTTTTGTTTATACCTAGAAGAAAATTTGCTTGGTCATAGAGAAAGTATACGTTCGATGCAATAGATAAGACCAAATGAGTTTTACAGAGTGGTTGTGCCAATTTGTACTCCCACCAATAAGATAGAACAGTTACGTCTGTGCTAGATTATTTGTTCATGTCTGATATTGCTGGTTCTATTTTCCTGTTTTTGCTGTACCTTATACAGACACTATTATTGTACTATAAGGCACTTTGTCCAAAAGGTATTTTACACCTTTTACAGAGACCCTGTAATACTTACATTATGAATTGCATATCACATAACTGAAAACCAGATATTCTTGGGTGAGATAAAAAGACAGAAAAATTGTGTAAAGGTCAAGAGAGGTAAAACAAAATGAAATGGGTGGTGGGGAACAAGTCAGATTCACTGACTAGATGACTGAATATTGGTACGGTGGCAATACTACACAAATTAATCTATAGATTCAACACAATCGCCATTAAAATTCTACATACCTATTTTATAGAAATTAACAAGATGATTATAAATTCATATAGCAATGCAAGGCACCTGGGATAGCCAAATAGCACTGAACAAAACAAAGTTAGAAAATTCATACTTCCCAATTTCAAAACTAACTACAAAGCTACAGTAACCAAGACAGAGAGGTACTACCACAAAAATACATATGGAATGGAATAGAGTTGAAAGTCCAGAATAAACCTACATTTATGGTCAAATTATTTTTGACAAAGCTGCCAAGTTAATTCAATGGGGGAAAGAATGGTCAGTTGAATAAATGGTACTGGAACAACTGGATATTCTTGTACACAAGAAGGAACTTGGACTCTATCTCATACCATAAACAAAAATTAACTCAAAATGGATCAGAGATTTAACATAAGAGTTAAAGCTACAAAACTCTTAGGACAAAATATTGAAGTAAATCATTATGACCTCAGTGGTCCATCATTATCCATTAATAAATATCAAATCTAAAAAAATTGCTTAGAATGTAAATCTCATGTCAAGCATTCTTACCACACACACACACACACAAAAGGACACAAGGAAACTTTTGGTCGTGCTGTGTATGTTTGTTTCCTTGATTATGGTGATAATATTACAGGTGTATTCACATGTCTAAACTCATCAAATTGCATTAAACATGTGCACATTAAACATGTGCATTAAACACATGCTACAATATGAATGAGCGTTGAAAACATTATGATAATTTTAGGAAACAAAAAATGAAAGGCCACATATTGTGTGATTTCATTTATATAAAATGTTTATAGTAGGCAAATCCATAAAGCAGATTAGCAACTGCCAATGCTAAGGGGAGGAGGAAATGAGGAATAACTGTTTATGGGCATGGGTTTCTTTAGGGGGTGATGAAAATGTTCTAAAATGTGATGTTGATGGTTGCACAACTCTGCGAATATAGTAAAACCAATTATACCATTTCAAAGTGTGAATTTTATGGTATATAAATTATATATCAATAGAGCTGGGTTTTTTTTTTTTTTGGAGGGGTGGATGTTTTAGGTTTTTTTTTTTAAACAAGTACAGCGAGGGTAGGAAATGTGGGCTTTTGAATTACAGATTTATTTCACACCTCAGATCTCGTCTCTTATTAATTAATATTAGCTGTTTATTGATATATTTGATACAAAATCTATATGAAAAGTGGAAGTTTAAATTAAACCTTTTCAGTTTTTCCTCAAACTTCCTTGATTCGAAGACTTACCTTCAGCAATGGCTAAATTCCAGATTTCTAGGCTATATTCCAGATTTCCCACTCCCAGAGTTTGATTGAGTAGGTCTTAGGTAAGGATCACAATCTTCTGTTAAACATATGCCTTAGGTAATTCTTAAGATCAGATAAACTTAGGGAAATAACGATAGCCTTTAGATTTGCTAAATGGGTACTCAATAAATACTAGTTTTTGTCTATCTTCTCCTATGCCAGTATGCCTTTAAGAAATGAGTGCAATGAGCATAATATGGTACATCAACTATATTTCAACTAAAAAAACACGTGTTTGTGTGTGTATATAATGTATATGATGAAATGTGACTATATACACATCCATACACATCGGAGTTTCCATTTCAAAATTTCTACAAAAAGTATGTCTTTAGCTGCTTAAGAAATTTCAAGGCTGAAAATGGACATATGCAACTCTAGCTAATATTTTTTTAGAGCCGAGGATATGCAGATCTAATGTAGAGCAATGTTAGAATGTAATGTTAGAATGGCTTGCCACTGGCACCTTTTTTTTTCCTTCAAAAAAAGCAAACAGCTTTGCAATAGGTTTTAAGCACTACAGTCTCAAGCTATTCCTTGATAGAAACTTGTCTTCTATATATACTAGATAATTTAGTAACATTAGCAGTCTTTGCACAATAGATGTCAAGTAATTGCATAGTAGGGGTGTTACAGATTTGCTATGTAGGTGTGTGTGGGTAGAGACCTGTGAACAGACCTGGAGACCAGCCACATGCACTTTCCCAACTGCAGTCAGGATTATCGGCATCACACACTCTCGT
Organism: Hippopotamus amphibius kiboko; assembly: GCF_030028045.1. Taxonomy (NCBI): domain Eukaryota; kingdom Metazoa; phylum Chordata; class Mammalia; order Artiodactyla; family Hippopotamidae; genus Hippopotamus; species Hippopotamus amphibius. The sequence goes on along the minus strand of NC_080189.1, from coordinate 67,101,437 downwards.
TAGCACCACATTTTATGAAATTTATTTATACGTTATAAAAAATGTAGAGTCAAATATAAATAGACTGGAATAAACATCTGTGATTACTGAAATCAACACATTTCCTCTATTAAATATGCTTTCCCTAAGGAACATCTTCCTACAGAGCAAGAAAATTATTCCAAATTCCCTTTAGGTTTGCATATGAAGAAATAGCCTCTGTCTTTTCTGAAAGCTGCTCGAACATCTATCAAAAACAGTATTCATTTGAAGAGACACAAATAAAAAGTAATGTTTCCAAGTCAGTAGATTCTGGGCAATGTTACAGAGAGAAATATGCACAGTGTTCTTTTTTGAAATTCATTACCATATTATATCTACTTTTAATTAACTTTATCAATTAATATAAACAGAAGTGTCTGTATGCATATATCAATCCTTCATTAACATTCAGCATTCATCTGCTCCGTGGCTTGCTTAAGTTTCTGCCATTTGGTTAAGTACCATTCTTTACCTTGCTTTCACCACACCTTCCAAAAAACGTGTGGGATTTTGTGGTCGTTGCTTAAAAACATTGCACCTGGAGCCCCAAGGAAACCTGTACTTTAGAATGTAGACTGAAGACAAGTGAATCACATAGAAAATTGTATAATTTTTATTTTCTTTTTTTCTACTGAAAGTCTTCTGTTAATCCCAATACTTTTTACCAGATTCCAATTATTCCCAATACCATTTTCCTCCCTGAAATCACAGAGTAACAGTCTTTATAATGTGAAAACTCAGAAAACAGGAGGTCTCCTATAATATGACTGAAAATACTAAATCAAATTTCACATTATTTGTGCTTTTCTATGCAGATAGAGCCAGAAGAAGCCACACTGAGTACATAGCCACACTTAAAAAAATTATCTTTGACAAGATACTGGTTTAAAGCTAAACAGATCTACTTCAAACAGACATTTGCCTATTCATCCTTCTTAAAACAGGCATCATGTTTAGGAAGGAAGAACATTAGATTATTTAGGATGGAAAGGAAAAATAGGAATTAAATATTTCAACCAAATTTCTTGACAATGGGTTAAGTGACATGTCCAAGATCCCATAGCAAGTCAGTGACCAAAAAAAAAAAAAAATTCCAATCTATTGTAACTAATTCAATATCAGACTTGCTTTTTGATAAAGTTTATTTCCTAGGACGTTTATATAGACACATACATAGAGTAAATTACATTCTTTGCTTCTGGTCAGGAAACAGTTACTGATAACCAAAATATTTAGTGGCTGATCAATAAGGAAAATGCAAACAAGATTTAATCAAATTATTAATATGTGTATATTTTACTTTTTGACCATACATTTCTTTATATCCGAAATCACTGTTAGGCATTTTGGAGCATGTCATTTGGTAGATTACCTACATGGGTAAAATAGTCTCGTGCACAGCTGCTATGAAAGATTGTGTACTGTTGTCACCTGCACAGCTCTTGGGATGCCCATCTCATAGATTAGGATGCAAATGTCTTCCCCAAATGTTATGCAAATTATAAATGGCGGTCCTAAGGATGAGAAAAATCCTTTTCTACCACTAGTTTTATAGCAGAAAATCTAAATTTGGTCTTTTCCTTGCTATTTTATTTTGATTGCACAGCTTTAGCTAATTAACTACTGAATCTGTCATTTATCCTAACACATTGTATCTCTCTCTCGCTCACACACACACACACAAACACGTCTGTTTTTTATTCATTCACTTTTTACTTATACTCTACAATAACACTCACCTTTTTGGTGCCCATTTCTATGAGTTTGGACAATGGCACACCCCACCACAATCAAGATTCAGAACAGGTCCAACACCCTTCAAAAAACTACTGTGCTGCCCTTGCTAATGAACCCCTCTCTTGCCTCAACCCTGGCAACCACTGATCCATTTTCTGTTCCCATAATTTTGTCTTTTCCATAGTATCATATAAAGGTAATCATAAAGTATGTAGCCATTTGAGCCTGGTTTTTTTCAACTAGCATAAAAATCGTGAGATTCATGTGTGCTGTTGCATGTCTACAGTTAAGCCTTTTAATAGTTGAGTAATATTCCATTGTACATATGTATCACAGAGTGTTTATCAATACATCTGTTCAAGGACATTTGAGTTGTTTCTAGCTTTTGGTGTTAAAATATAACTGTTATAAACACACTTGTACAAGTTTTTGTGTGAACAAATGTTTTCATTTCTTGGGGATAAATACCTAAGGGTGAGACTGCTATGTCATATATAATACGTTTAATTTTATAAGAAACTACCAAGCCCTTTTCCATATTTGCTGTACCATTTTACATGCCAACCAGCACTGTATGAGAATTCCAGCTGTTTCCTATCCACGCAAGCACTTGGAATTGTCAATTGTCCTTTTCCCTCTAGTAGGTATGTAGTGATATCTCATTGTTATTTTATTTGCATTTATCTAATGACTAATGATACTGAGAATCTTTTCATGTGTTTATCATCTGTAAATCTACTTTGATGAAGGATATCTTCATATCTATTGCCTATAATTTATTGCATTGTTTCCTAACTGTTGAGTTTTGAGAGTTCTTTATATATACTATATACAAAATCATTTTCCATTATGTGATTTGCAAATGTTCTCTTTGACCCAAGGCTCATCCTTTTATTCTTTTAGTAATTAACTTTTAGATAGCAGTTTTAAAATGTTATATAATCCATAGCCAGGACATGGAAGCAACCTAAATGTTCATTAACATATGAATGGATAAAGAAGATGTGGCACATATATGCAATGGAATATTACTCAGCCATAAAAAGGAACGAAATTTGTAATAAGGTGGATGAACCTAGAGTCTGTCCTACAGAGTGAAGTAAGTCAGAAAGAGAAAAACAAATACCATATGCTAATACATATATGGGATCTAGAAAAATGGTACTGATGAACCTAGTGGCAGTGCCGGAATACAGACACAGACATAGAGAATGGACTTGAGGACATGGGGGGGAGGAGATGCTGGGACGTAGTAAGAGAGTAGCACCGACATATATACACTACCAATGTAAAATAGATAGACAGTGGGAAGCTGCTGCATAGCAAAGGGAGATCAGCTTGGTGCTTTATTATGATCTAGAGGGGTGGGATAGGGAGGCTCAAGAGGGAGGGGATATGGGGATATATGTATACACACAGTTGATTCACTTTGTTGTACAGCAGAAACTAAGACAATATTGTAAAGCAATTATACTCCAATAAAGATGTATAAAAATATTTTGTGTAATCCATTTTACCATTTTTTTCTTTTGTGGATTTTTTTTGGTCTCATATCTAAGAAATCTTTGACCCAAAGTCATAAAGAGTTTCTTCCATTTTTTTCTATTTTCTACTTGAGGTTTTACATTTAAGCGATCCATTTTGAGTTAATATGAGTATAAAACATGAGACAGGGGTTCAGGTGCATTTTTTAAATCAACATGAATTGGGTGTATAGTTAAACATTTCAAATGTACTAAGAGGTAGGAAGGAACATTTATGACAAATAACTTAATTCCCATTCCTATAATCCAGATTTAACATATTTTAACATCATGCAATATTTGTCTCAGAGCCTTTATCTACTAAAAGAATGCATTTACAGAATAAATTGAGGCCCCTACTTTTCCATTATACCATTCCCTGGGAGGTAAGCATCCTTCTGAACTTTTTTTATCAGTCTAGTGAATATTTAAAAATATTTTATATATGAGCATGTTTATAAAATACTATTTTTGCAAATTTTATTGTAACACTATTTTCATTCTGCAATTTTCATTTACTTTGCTCAAAAAATAATTAATCATGCTTATATATGCAGACCTATTTCTTTCATTTTACTGATTTACTACAATTTATTTATCCACACTCCTATTGTTACATATTTATTTAGGCTGTTTACAATTTTTTGCTAAGAAACAGTATGGTAAAGAGTGTTTTTCTACATGTCACCTTGCTCACATTTGCAAGATTTTATCTAGATCATACACCTAAAATTGGAAATTCTGGATATGGAATAAGAATACTGTATCTTGAATTTTATTTGATATTAAGAAATTATTTTCAAAGACTGATGCTGTAATTTACCATTTTACCATGAGGGTATAAGAGTTTTCAAAGCTCCACATGCTCAACAGTATATAATTTGGTAATTTTTTAAGAAAAGCGTATTTCATGGGCATAGAATTAATGAAAATCTTTCTACATATTTACTAGAAATTTGTATTTCCTTCTCTGTGAATTTGTTAGTATATTTTCCCAATTTATTGGTAAAATAATTAGTTTTTTTTTTCTTTTGTGGTTCTTTTATATTCAAGATACTAATCCTTTTACCATTATTACTTTCTGCAATTATTTTCTAAAACTCTTTAGATTGTCTTTTAACATTTTTAATGGTAATTTGTGGTAATAAATTGTTCTCTTAAAATAATCCAATCTGGTGCCATTGAAAACATTTGACATTTTCTTCTAAAAGTTTTAAAATTTTTCATTTCACCTAAACTAGTCATTGTGTATGCTCTAACATAGCGACCTGATTTCAATTTTTCTGCATGTGAACAACCAGTTTCCCTAACAGCATTTACTTCATAATAAATTTCTTCTCTCCTCATTTGTAATACAGCCTCTCACATATCAAGTTTCCAAATATACATGGATCTGATTTTAGATTTTTCATTCTGTTCTATTTATTTGTCTATTTGTTTATCCATTTGTCAATGTCAATATCTTAATCATTCTTCTTTAAAACATATTTTGATATTTGGTGAAACAAGTTTTTCCATCCTGTCTTCCTTTAAAATTGTTAATTTTTTGTCTTGCAAAATTTTACCTGCTTTTAAAAATTTCTTTAAAAAATTTATTGAGAATTTTTTCCAGTAACATTAAATTTTTAGGTCAATTTATAGAAAATTCACAGTTTTATTGATTTTGAGCTTTCCAATCTGTATTATTGCTCTATATTAAAAATTCTTTATATCCTTTATAAGTGTTTATAATTACTTATATATAGTTTTTATCTATCATTAGAACATGTAATAGAAACAAAAGATACAGATCTCTCTCTACATGTATATATTACTGTCATATATTACTTATAATCATAATATATATATTATGTATAATATATTGTTACCATTATATATCATACAATTTTTATATATTATATATTACTGTTAGGATTAGGCTTAAAGTCATTTATTAAACAATCTGAATGTCCTGTCTTTTAGCTATCCTAGTTGGATATCACTTATTATGGGATGCTATTGATTTTTGTGAATTGTACTTACAACGTTGTAATTACCTTAGTTAAAAATTCTGTTTGTTAATACTTTTGGACTCTGTATATAGACAGTTATATATTTGGAAAATAGTCCAGTTATTAAGCTTCCAATCCACCTACTATATTCCTCTGTGTGATAATATGGGTGGAACTCTGAAAACCACATTTCTCTTTGGCACCTAACTTCCAGTTTGGCTCTGCCAATAGAGAATGCTAGATAGAGCCTGGGCAACTGGTGTAGGAAAAAGGGACATACTCTTTTTGTGCCTCTTCACTATTCTTATTTTATTTTCTATTTTTACTTTTATTTCGATATTAATGCTTCACCACCACAGTAGCAGTTATCAGTGGAAGCCGTTGACTTTAGTTTGCAATTTTCTAACACTTTCAAATCCATTTTCAGAGATCTTGGTCCACCCATAGGGTCTCTCCTCTGAGTTCAGAAAAAAGAAAAAAAAAAAAAAAACGGTAGCAGCTAGTACCCTTTCACAGAGGTTTAAAGCCAATTTAAAACTGAAAATTAAAAAAACAAAACAAAACACTTCATTCCTATGTTCCTTAATCCTAATTTTGGTAACTGGTTTCTGTTGCTATCTCAGCAACATAATAATGATGGCTTATTGCATCCCACATGTGACTTTTATCTCCTAACTGAATCCAGGCTGACATAGTACATAAAGACCATTTTGTAAGCTACTTCCCTATTCTTGCAAGTCTTATTTGTAAATGGTGAGAAATCATCATTACCTTACTGTAGACACTGGAACTACTGTGTAAAAAATCTTATCAGTATTTTGTTTATAATTATTTTGATTATTTGGTGAATATAATTCGCTTTATTTCTAGTTTTCATAGTTTTTTCTTTCCCTTTTCCTTTTCTTTGTCTTTCTTTTTTATTTTTTTGTTTAATAAATGACCACTGTCTATACCGAATGGATGACTGATTTTTGGCATTTATCTGAATGATTTTTTTCTCATTTATCCTCTAAGTTGAATAGCTAATTTTTGTTCTAATTCTCATTTGTCTACCCATATGTAAATATCATTGTCTTAATCACTCTGCCTTAAAATATATCTTGATATTTGATCAAATAAGTTTTTCCATCTTATTTTCATTCTTTAAAATTGTCAAAGTTATTCTTTATCTTGTAAACTTCCTTCAACTCTCTTAATCTTTATATAAGTTGAAAACATCTGATTTTGTCTTCTTTTGTGCATCTAATGTTATGCATTTACCTCTGAGGACCAATTTAGTATCATTTTATAAGACTTGATATGTGGTAATTCTTTGTATTTTAGTTCTAAAATTTGTAGTGACCTTTGTGACTAAGTTGTTCACAAATGAATAACTTAAGACTTCTTTTTAATTTTCAAGAAATTTTATTTTTATTTGTTTTAGTGTGTTTTACTAGCTTCTATATGTTGGTTTCAAATTTGTGTTGAGAGAATTTGTTTTCATTGATATTAATTTTAGTTTATATAAAATACTTGAATTATTTGGGTACTCCCTGTATAACTTACTAGATGATCAATTTTTATAAATTGTCCATGTATTAATAAAAATAAATGTATATTTATTTATTGGGGCACAAGCATCTATGTCCATCTATTAGATAAAGCTTATAGCTGTGTTTCTCAAATCTCTATTTACAAATTGCTTGTCTTACTGATATATTGCCTTCTTTTTGAGTTACCGAAGTTGTGAACTTGTCCTTTCTCTTTTTAGGTGACTCATATCACATATATGTATAGATATATAATTTTAGGGTTATTAATTTCATGAGTGACTGCAGTTTTTAGACATCATAGTTGGAACATTAATTATATTGTTATTCACAGATCCTTAATGCTTTATCCATAAATAGTGTTTTGTCTGAAATTATTATAGATACTCCAGTTTTATTTTTGTTGTTTACTTTGACCCTATATACTTTAATTTATTATAATAATATAATCATAAGCACATGGTATGTGTCTCCTGATGGACACAGAACTATTATTTTATTTAATAGTTAATTATTATTTTACATTTAGCCACAAAATTATGGCTATTTTCTTGGGATTTAGGCATTATTCTGTTTCCATCTAGAAACATTCTTCTTCCATCTGCAAACCTTGTTCTAGTACCTTTTTTAGATGAGTCTACTGGTCACCAAGTTCTCTTTTCTGTTTGCCTAAAACATCTTTATTTTAATGCTTGAAGGACACTTTCACTGGGTATGGAAAAGTATTTAGCTTGGTTCTTGCTTTCTTTAAGTATTTTGATTGTGTTATTCCATTGTCTACAGACTTCAACATTTATGTTCTGTAATGTTATGATTGTTCATTTGAAGATGATGTGTATTTTTTCTTTTCTGGTTACTATTAAAATTTTCTTCTTGTTTTTGATTTTAGCAGCTTTTCTATGATGCTTTTATTTGTTGTTTTATTTTTTGTCCTTTTGATTCTTTTGCTTGACATTCTTTCCGAGTTTAAGAAAATTCTCTGATACTATCTCCTCAAATATTACTTCTGCCTCTCTTTTACCCACTTTTCTCTCTTACTCTTTGTCCATCCACCTTCCTCCTCTTTCCTCCTTCCCCTTCCCCTCCCCTTCTTCTTATCTATCTCTCTCTCTCTCTCCTTGCTCTACAAGTTACTTCAATAGTATACATGTATGTTAGTGACTTGATTGCAGGGCATATATGTTACTTACATTCCTTTTATATTCTCATATATCTAACATAATTTTTCTCTATTTCAATAATTATTTTATACTGATGTAACTTTCAGATCACTAATTGTCTTTTATGCACTATTCTTTTACCTATTGTTGTGCTTTTAAAAATTTCTATTTGAATTTTTATTATACATTCCATTTCCTTGGTGAAACTTTAGTAAAGTTTACTATATTTTATAATACCTTGTCATAGTTTCATCTATTTTTGAACATTATAATCATATTTCATTTGAAGTCAGTAACTGATAACCCCAAAGTATAAAACGTATTTGGATCTGTTTCTATTGTCTTTTTTCCTGTTGATTTCCTGATATTTTTGCCTGGCTCCTGGCATGCCTGATAATTTGTTATTTAATATTGGACACTGCCTATAAAAATATGTGTAGAGGCACTGGAAAACATTATATTGCTCCACAGGGGATTTAATTTTCTTTGTCAGGAAGATAATAGCAGACAAATTTCCAGAACCAGTCATGGCTGGTCCATTTTTTATTTTTCTTACTTCTAGGGATCTAACCTCTTGGTTGCAAGGGTAAGATTGTGTCCTCTTACTTTTCTGGGCCATAGCTCTAAGTGGCCATTAGTCTTACCCTCTTTAGCCTTATCCTCGAAAATAGGTCACCCACCCCTCCTCCTGGCTCGGAGAATGAGGTTGGATAAGACTCCTCTTCTCCAGGGTAGTCCTTCAAGTCACCTTTCCCACATATGGAAAGTGGTATCTCCGCACAAACCTGATAGCCTGCCGTTAATGTCCTCTGTATCACCATGATTTGTTCTCTGTTTCTGGGACATGACTTAAGATTATCTTCTTGTCCCAGCAATATTTTCCTAATTTTTCTCTGTGTATTTTATCTCTCATTACTCTGTGTTTTGAGTTAATCCATGGTCAAGGATATTTTGTATGTTTATTTTTCTACTCCATCTCCTTTCTGATCTTGTAAGCTCTGGGGATGAATTCAGATATACTTTACATGAAGTTTATGTATGATTATACATATAATATTATTAAGCAATATGCTTTCACAATATATTTATAGAAGTAAAATCTAGCAAACCAAATTTAACAGTATATAAAAATTACATGATCATCACAATAGATGCAGGAAAAGTATTTAACAAAATGCAGCACCCTTCATTATTATAACTCTCAACAAATTTGGTATAGAAGGAAAGTACCTCAATATAACAAAGGCTGTATATGACAAGCCCACAGCTACCATTGTACTCAATGGTGAAAAACTAAAAGGTTTTCCCCCAGGATCTGGAATAAGGCAAGGATGTCCACTCTCACTATCCAACACAGTATTGGAAGTCCTAGCCAGAGCAATTAGGCAAGAAAAAGAAATAAAAGGCATTTAAATTTTTTTAAAAAGTAAAATTACTTGTTTGTAGATGACGATTTCATATGCAGAAAACCCTAAAGACTACACACACACACACACACACACACACACACTCCTATTAGAATAAACAGATTCAATAAAATTTTAGGATACAAATTCAGTATACATAAATCAGCTGAGTTTCTATACACCAGCAATAAACTATGCAAAAAAGGAAATTAAGAAAACAACTTAATTTACTATAGCATCAAAAAGAATAAATTATGTAGAAATAAACATAACCAAGGAGGTAAAATTCTTTTACACTGAAACTGTAAATCACTAATGACAAAAATTAAGGCAGACATAAATGGAAATATGTCCATGCTTATAAATTGGTAGAATACTATTAATTATGCATAAAATTTAAAGAGTTAATGATATCTATAGAGTCAATGATATCTCTTTTGAGCTTCCTGTGTCGAAATGAAACTATAAATGACCCCAAATCTTCTTTTGAGAGAGAAGAACAAAGTCCAAGGCATCACTCTTTCTGATTTCAAACTATATCACGTTATATTAATCAAAACAGTATGGAATTGTTATCAAAACAGATGCATAGACCAATGGAATAGACTGGAGAGCCACAAAATAAATCTGCACATATGTGGCCCACTAACCTTTGCCAAGGGTACTAAAAATACACAAATGGGAAACAATAGTCTCATTAATAAATAGTATTGGGAAAACCAGCTATTCAAGTACAAAAGAATGAAAGTGGACCCTCATCTTACATCATATACAAAAATTTAACTCAAAGTAGATTAAAAACTCAAATGTAAGACCTGAAACTATAAAACTCATAGAAGAAAACACAGGAAAAATGTTCCTTGACCATAAAAAAGGTCTTGGCAACAATTTCTTGACTATGATACCAAAAGCACAGGCAACAAAAGCAAAAAATAGATAAATTTGATTAAATCAAACAAAAAGCTTTTACACAGCAAAACAAACACTCAACAAAGTGAAAGGATGTCCTATGGAATGAGAAAATAACATTTGCAAGCCAAATACCTGATAAGGGGTTAATAATCAAAATATATATAAAGCTCCTACAATTCAATAGCAAAACATCAAACAACCTGATGAAAAAATGAGAAGAGGAACTGAATAGACGTTTCTCCAAAGACAAACAACTAGCCAACAGGTGTATGAAAACATGTCCAACACCCCTTATTCATCAAGGAAGTGCAAATCAAAACCACAATGTGGAAAAAACATTTTTTTAACTCACAATGTGATATCACCTCATACCTATTAGGATGGCTATTATAAACAAACAAACAAACAAAAAGATATCAACTGTAAGGAAGTGGAAAATGGAACCCTTGAACACTGAAAACTGATACAGACATTAAGGAAAACAATTTGGAGATTCCTTAAAAAATTAAAAATAAAACTACCATACAGTCTAGCAAATCACTTCCATGTATATAGGCAAAGGAATTAAAACCTGGATCCCTAAGAGACAGCTGCACTCCCGTGTTCACTGCAGCATTATTTCCAACAGCCAAATATATAGACAACCTAAATGTCCATCGACAAGCAAATAGATAAAGAAAATGTGGCATATATATAAACAATGGAATATTATTCAGAAGAAAAGACTGCAATTGGCCAACAACTTGGATGAACCTAGAGGACATTATGCTACATGAAATAAGCCAGACATAGTAGAACAATAAATTACATATTTATTTAATAAGGTAAGGTTTGTTGAAGGAGGGAGACTTTGAGTCATTTGAATGAGACATTACAGATATGGTTGGTTTTCAAACATAATGGGCATGATAGAGGGAAGGGATTGAAATGAGAATAGATAAATCTAAATCCCCTTACAAATTATACAAGGCCTTTTTCAAATATAGTTTCTGCTACCTTTCAGAATCACCTCTAACCATAAACTTCTTGACACACTTCTGCAATGTCTCAAGACACTTAATGAAGACAAATAGAATAATTTAAACTAACCCCAATAATAAAAAAAACTACTTGTAGTTCCCAGAACATATCACATTCACTTATCTTTCTATACATTTTCCATCTGAGGCTTTCTGTCAGCCTTTGAATATATTGTCAAGTGTCAGCAAACATGCAACCTCCTTGAAACTGTTCTTAACTCATTCAGTCAGATGTGGGAGCTTTTTTTTAATATTTCCATCACATGCCATATTTATCATTATTGAGGCAATTTTGCTCTGTAACTGAGAAAAGTAATATTAATTTGGATAAATTTCTGTGAGGATTATGAGGAAAGGATAAATTTTGAAAATCTGCAAATATAGGCATTTGGATACTGATGAAGAAGGAATGCTTAAACTATAAGCAAGTTTAAAGTACTCATGTTGGGAGCACAGGTTAAATATGTAAAGTCATGACACAATATGACATAGGCGGAAAAACTGACTGAGAAGCACATGTTCTTGTTGAGATTCCGCTTTTTAACTTTGATCTGAATTGTATCAAACATTTTCTAGTTCTTCTAGCTAATGGGAAATACGTAAGTGTTCGCATATCTGAATATAAAATACATGTATATTTGTATAAAATTTGTCACAGATAAAACTTCAAGTTTCTTTGCTTCGAATGTTTTAAAAATTTGAAATTGTTATAAAAATATTATCATTGTTCAATATCGAAACTGTGTTCTCAGAAACACTCAGATACTCATTAACCAATTAATATCTGTGACAATTCCTTTCTGTATTATAGTTCCTATATATATTATAACTCAATTCCTTTTTATATTATAATTCCTTTCTGTACTATAATTCCTATCAATATTCTAAAAATCCAAGAGTAACAATTTAAACTGAATTTAGGGGGTTTTGATTTATAATAAAATGTATTTTGTGTTAAAAGGAATATGCAAGTTAATACCACTGTTGCTTCATTTAGACCTCCTAAGTTTACCTCATTTTAGTTTTTTTATCTTTAAGTTATTATGTTTTATTATTTTGTGTTTTACTCTTCTGTCGTCAATATAATATACTAAATCTGTAAGGAAAATTGTGAAAATAAATAAAAGAGAAAGGCTTACAAATAGTTTGCAATAACATTAGTCAATACTTTTATGTATCTAATGCATCCAATTATTCCTAGCCCTTTTTTCTATATTTCCATTGTACAAGTTATAGACACTCTCAAACTAGCTTCACACTGAGAGTCCGTGAAAACTTCAGACATAATGTTCATTAGAGAAAGATGTAAGCACAACTGTCAAAACCATAGAAAGTTGCCCTCTCCCTTTTCTTACAACTTTTTAAGTTATGAAGGTAAAAGAAAATGCAATTAGAATAATCCACTAAGAGCTTTATTTGCCACCTGCCATTCTCCGAATACCTGCTGATAAAAGTGAGTTTTTAACTTGCAGATTTTCCTTGATAGACTGGAATTAGGAAAGTTTTCCTGTAAAGTGAGTGCTCCAGCTGCCACATGGGGATAAATATAGAATCAATCAAATCAAAGTTTGGCAATATGGAAGCAAAAAATGCATTTGATCTGTCCCAAAGATTTGTTATTTGCATAGAAATAAAATCATTAACTCATTTGTTTTTTAAATTTTCCAAAGCTTAATTATAGCTTATTTGTTATTTGACCTGATTGTCTCTCACCTCTGGCTAGGAGGGCAGATATAACTGAGTTGTGATTATAATTCTCACAACTGCGGTTGGAATTACTTTCCAAGCCATAAACCTAAGCTGCTAAGGGACAGGGATGTATCACATTGTTTCCTGGTCTATATAGCTATACAATGCATGCAAGTCACGTGGTTTTAGCAGCTCTGGATAGGGTCATGAAAACTCATGTTAGAGGGAGCAAAACTGTCTGATTATTCCAGCAGCTACAGTGTGTAACCTACAGTTTGTTTTAAAAAAATTTAAACAGTAACACTTTTACTTTTGTTTTCAGGGCAAAATTATCTCCACAAGGGAGCTGACTCCATTCAACGATTCTTAAAAACAAATGACTGGCATAAAGAAACAGATTCTGTCTGCATCGCAAAACGCCATACTTCAAAGCTTTTTAAAATTAAGAAACCACCTCTAAGAGGCAAGTTGCATGAAGGTATATATGTGTCAATTATTTGTCATTACTCTTGACATTTCTGGATATCATGAATAATCTCAAGGCTTCTGTGGGGGAAGATGCTCTGGGTTGATTAGAGCCAAGAAAATTAAGTTCAGATGTTAAATTGGATACAGATTAGGTTAGTTTTCAGTGAGACCGGACCTAGTGACTCAGGTTCTTTGGGCATTTGGCTACATTCCCTGCTATTTCTCAGAAGAAGCTGCTGATTCCTCACCAAGCTGATCACTATTTCAGGAAGTAAGTGTGTGTGTGTGTGTGTGTGTGTGTGTGTGTGTGTGTGTGTGTGTGTGTGTGTGTGTGTGTGTGTGTGTGTGTGTGTGTGTGTGTGTGTGTGTGTGTGTGTGTGTGTGTGTGTGTGTGTGTGTGTGTGTGTGTGTGTGTGTGTGTGTGTGTGTGTGTGTGTGTGTGTGTGTGTGTGTGTGTGTGTGTGTGTGTGTCTGCTTATACACCATCCTCCCCATTCTTCACTCCTAGATAAAAACAAATGAAAAACCAGAAAATCTTCACATTTATTCTTGGCCTTTTTTCAAAACTTCTCAGTAAAAATTGTCAGAATGAACACATGATGTTACTTTTCAATTATTTTTTAAACTGTCATCTAAGTCTTCCCAGAGAGAGGAAGTACTATGTTATCATTGCTATTGCTACAGTTTTCCTCCTAGAACATTGAGATTGTTTGCTTTTTCTATGTAAGTTATGTGACTAAGCACTCCAAATTCATGTTCTCAAAGAAAGCAGAAGCAGGGAAGCAAAGAAATAGAGCTGGGAAATGGGAGAGGAGAAAGTAGATGGAAAAGAAAGAAGAAAAATATAGGAGTGTTCTTAGATCATCAGTAATTTCCCTAGGAGTCAACACTGCCAAGAATATAATGCACCTTTTCACCAGGAAAGGAAACAATAATATATTTTATATATTTCCACAAGAAATGACATGGGACCTCCAAAAGTACTAATTTCTAGTACCATCTATCCTGTGATTTGAAACTTGGTTCATAAAGTTCGAGAACTAAAATTTTGTGTAGTTGATCAATTACGAAACCACTCTTCAATAATGACCCAGGGATTCAGTTTTCTCTTCCTGCAGAGACTTTTAATGCATGGATTACATTTTATGACCCATAACTCATTAATCTTTGCAATAACCATATTCAGTTAAACATTATTATCCCACATTATGGGTGAAGTGATTGAGGGGAGTTTTTGACTTGCTGAAGGTCAAACTGAAATCAGAAGCAGAAGTTAGATGAGGTATGAATGTGATTCAGTGACTCTAAATTCTATCTCATGGTATTACTTACAAAAGGCCAACTTTTTTTATTTTTAAATTCTTTTTTTTGCCTTCCTCAAAACTTTCCCTTATTACATACTTATAGCTAAAATGTCATCATGTCATTTTAATAACATTTTAATAAAGAAATCTCCACTAGAGGCTTCCTCTTCAACACTAAACATCATTGCAAAGTGAAATTATGTTTTTCTCTATAAGCTTTAAATTTTAAAACAGCAACTACAATAAATATGAGGATTTACATTTAAAACATACAGAAATCAGTTTAACTCCATCTTGTTCTTAAAACTATTGACTAGATACTAGAGAATTTCTGTATGGGGAGATGCCAGGATAAATGTGAAATATAACAGAGAAACAGTGGTGTAGAGGTGGAGCAAAGAAAGAAAAACAAAAAAGAAAACAAGATACCGTGAGTTTCTTTCAAACCTTAAAAAAACTGCAGAAAAGTTTCTCTCACTGATGAAATGAGCTCTTTACATATAAATTATATTGTAATAACAGAACTCCTGGGTGGAAAAGAGTTCCTTCTCCTGCTGGCAAAAATTAAAATAATCACAGATGGCTAATGATCAAAAATACTGACTGACAGCTCTGAAGTATAAGACACAGAGTACATTCTCAGAGGAGTGAGAATATTCTCAGAGTTTCTTTAGCCAACACTCGAAGTTGGTTTAAAAAGCCCACAAAGCTTTTTCCCATTGAGTATTCATATATAGGGAGCTCTTATTCTATTTTGGAAAGTACTATATAGTCCCATAGAGCTCATTCAAGAAAATCAATGGAATTCTTTGTCTTTATGATTACATTAGTACTTGGGGGTAAAATGTAAAGAATTCAAAGGGAGTCCATAGTGCTTTCTAAAATGGTATGAAAAACCTTTATAATTCAGGCATCAGGAATCCAGTCTCTTATTTTGAAATATAGGTAGAGAAAAAGAAGGCTCTGAGCAGCAGAATCAGCTAAGTCCTTATAAAAATGTCAAATTATGTTAATAACAGTAACAACTAATAGTTACTGAAGACTTGTTATACATCTTAAACTCTTTTAGGTGTGTTACTTATTTACCTCATTTAATTTTAACAAATAGCCCTGTGAAACACCCCACACTATTATTCACATTTTCTAGATGAGGAAATGAAGCATAGAAAAGTTTAAAAACATGGCCAAGGTCACCCTACAGCTGGTGAACAGTAAAACATGGGCTCAGACTAGTTTCTAAGCCTAGTGCTTAATTCTAATACTGCTATTGCATTAATTATACTATTAGGATACAAATTCAAGAGCATCCATGATGAGGTCAACAAAGAAATGTCAGTCTCTGCAACTTTAAAAAGACTTTAAAGACCATTTGATCTCACAACTACTCAGTAAAACAAGTATGATATTACCATATCTAATAATGATGAAGTATATAATTATTAATTATATGATTAATTAATTATATTTATTCACTTATTTACTTGTAAAATCAAAAGATGACTAATAAAATACCACCAAGTTCTAATTTTTGGAAATCCAAATATATATTAACAGTATCCCTGCCTTGTTAATGTTTATATTCTATATGGAAACATACATGGTATGCATGTATCATACATTCATGCATGTGGATGATTCATTTAAGATGTGTGTGCCAAGGGCTACAGGTGCTAAATGGAGAGTAGTCTTTTCTACCTGGGGACAGTTGTCAAAGAAGGTGGTGTCACGTACAGGTAGGGACAAGATAACGACATCACATATAGGAAAAGATTTTGAGAAATGACTGGAAATTTGCTACAGAGGAGAAGGTTGAAAAAGGATTATCTTGGTGCCTGAGGTAGTTCTACACATGCTAAACATGCTTATTGAATTAATAATCCTAAATTTTCTATATCTGACTTGGCAAGTTATAATCGTAAATATACAAATTCCTTTGTAAATACAGTCACATTGTTAACAAAACAAATGCTGTGGAATTTCATAAGCAGGAATTCTTTTTAAAGTAATTTTTAAGAAGGGCTGTTACAAATCTCTGGGTGGCAAAGAAGAATATTTTGGGGAAAAAAAGTATTGTTCTTCGCACTGGCTGAAAGAAACACAAGTTAGTAACCACTGAAATGGTTGCTCTTTGATATTCCTGCCAGGATTGCTTATAATGTGTGATTTCTTCATTTGGATGTTACTTATTCCCACTAAAACATTTCCAAGTCAACTCACTGTACTTCACAGTACGCTGAAATGAGTAAAAGTATTAAAAGCATGCCTGAGGCGACAGAAACTTTGAGGTTCATTTCCATTTCTTCAAGTATATTTGATGAATGATGTGACAAAGGAATCCTAATTAAGGTTGAAATCCTGAATACTAAATAAATGAGAAGTGCCACTACATTCATCTTCCACAGTGATAATACTGCCACTTCTGCTTCTCTTTCGCCTAACCCTTGACTTTTTGGGAAACCTTTTCCTGTATATTTTCTTCCTCTACCATTTTTGCTGAGTAGATCATGAGTATCCTACCTAGTTTTAGTCAAGCCAAAAATCTAACAAGTCTCTCTTTGCTCTTTTTCTTCTCACTTAACTCACCTATAGCAAAAGCAAACATTTTATCTTACATTTAATCTCAAAAATGCCTTCATTTCTAATAACAGCAATTCCTGTTTCTTCTCACATTACAATATCTAAAGGAAAAGTTATAAGATGAATTTTTTAACTTCTAAGAAATAAAACATAAAACAGCTAGAATAGTTTTAGTACAAGTTAGCTATTTCATGATACCATATTCATTGTTACTATTATTATTATTATTATTGAGTCAACAAGTAAGGGTTAAAACTGTTTCATTTCACACTCACTGAAGAACCTTAGCCAAGTTACTTAATATTTATGTGACTCTAGTATCTTGATTTTGAACCACAACTGCCAATGATGGAAGAAAACCTGTTAGCCCTAATGTTTTGGTCAAATTCTATTCATTTTATTTTGAATATTTTCATCAAAAGTGAAATTGTCCTCTGAGATAATTTAGTCTAGAGAAATGAAAACCTACATTCACAAAAACAAGAAATGCAAATGCTTATAACACTTACGTCCATAATTATAATTATTAAATGATGGATTGCACACCAGTGTCCTTCAAAGGGTGAATGGATACACACATGGTGACCCATCGATACAACAGGATACTAGTCAACATTAAACAGGGTGAAACTTTTTAAAAAATTGATTCATTCCAATTCAATTCTGAATCCTGATACTTGATTCAGTTATTGAAACATTTCAAGGTATGTTTTGACAACTTGGCTATGTTATTCTTCTCTTACAAATGTAAATGCTAAGACATCTCATTACAGGTCATGTATACATGGTTTCATTTCAATTTTGCACTGAGATGTCCTGTAACTGTGAAGTACACTATATTTCAAAGCTCATAAAGAAGAAAATGATATAACATATCTTACTCATCATTCTAATATGGATTACATTTTGAAATGATAATTTTTGGGATTCAACAAAAATGTTATGAAACCCTCCAAAGGAGATTGTCTTTATTTTCTATTTTTTCTATTTTAGTCAGGTTCTGATTTTGAAGTTATATTACCTTCATAAAATAAATCTGAAGGCTTTCCAGTTTTGGTCTGAAATAATTGAGATAATTTTCAAATTATCTGTCCTTTAAAATTAAATAGAACATAACTGGAAATTCATCTGATCCTGGTGCCCTGTACCAATTTGTACTGTGGTAATAGATCCATTCAGATTTTTAACTTCTTGTTAGGTCAATATTGATAATTTGCATTTAAGTGGAAAATCACATATTTCTCATGGTTTTCAAATTGCCATGGGTTTGCAGGTAATATTCAAACATAATTCTTTTAACTTTCTCTGTATTAGAGGTGTTTGCTTTTACATTCCACATTTTTTGTTCTTCCTCTCTATCTCTCTCCTTGTTTAAAACCATTCTCAAGAAGTATTATTTATTTTACTGGTTTTTTCAAATAACTAATGTTTGGATTAGTCATTATTTCTGTTTTATTTACTTAGCAAACACACCATTTATTCTGTGTTAAGAACTGCTTTAAGCACCTTACAAATATTAACTCTTTTAATTCTTTATAATAATCCTATGAGATAATATTATTATCCTCATTTTATTGGTAAGGAAACAGGCACTAGGTCATTTTGGATTTCTGTATTATCATCATGCTTTTCCATTAATGACTTCTGCCAAAACCAATGTCTAAATCTTTATAGGCTTTGAGACATTTCTTCTATCCACCACCTTTCAGCACCACTAATTTCACTTCACTCTACTCAATGTCTATCTTTTACTTTAATTTGTTTACTAAATTTTTAAAATTCTACAAGTATAGTATTTAGGTCCAGAATTATGGATTCATGCTTTCCTTGGCCCATAAGTTCATTTATTGTCAGTCCAAGTTTTCATGTGTCTCTTCCAGTTGTCTGTGATGACCGATTTTCCTCTCAGGCCACCAAGCTCCTTATTTGTGTTGTTATTTTTTGTTGCATTTGATGTTGTCACTGTTGTTGGCTTCTGAGACTGAGTTATGCTAACTGGGAACAGATTTATGGGGATATCTCTCAAATAATGGAAGGAGATGAGTTACCTGTCCTTTTAGCAATTGCCTATTTTCCTTGATTCCTAGCCTACCCCAGCTGGAGAAGACCTGCCAGGTCCCTATGTTCCTTCCACTATCCTAGTCTCGAGAACTGGGAGCCTATACATTTTTACGCAGGCCCAGTATACATCCAAGGTGAGTGTTGTGTGTGTGAGACAGAGGGTTTTTTGCTTTGGTGGTCCTCAAATCTTTGAGCATCTACCTCTTCTAGTAATATATTTAGATCCTAATATTGGAGCTTCTCATAGACCACTGTTTCCAGACTTTCCTCTATAAGGTGAAAGCCCCACATGCCCTATACCCACACCTAGGATGATAACACCTCTCAGGTTGACCAGATCCACCCAGTTCAGCAGTGATAGACAATCAGGTATGGGAGCATGGAAAACACATTCAGAACAGGCTGCCATATTTCCAGAATCCTTCTTCTCTTTTTAACAAATTTTATAAGACACATAATAAAAATATATTTATAATATTATGAATCCAGAAGACAACAATATCAACAAAAACTAGAAAGTGGCAAGAGAGGTGGAAGCAAAAGAGTACTAATTTGCATGTCAGAGAATCAATAAATACAAAATTATTCATGATATTGATAATTAAAGAAATATAGAATACATTTTTTAATTGTAAAGGAAAACACTACAAGGATTAAAAATAAAGTGTGGATATTCAAGTGGCTACATAAAAATTTAAAAAAAAGAAACATATATTTTTCAGGAAATATTTATCAGTCATTTGTCCCTGGTATGGTGCTACTACTTAATAGAAGTAGAACAATTATACTGCCCCTACCAGTAATAAGCACTATTATGGATTTGACTTCTTCTTCTTTTTTTTATTATGTCCCTGCCAATACTGTCATCCCTAGACTTAACCGAAAATCATATTCCCAGCACAGAATTGTCACTTAACATTGGCTATGATGAAGGAGCATACTTAACAATAAGAGAGAAAATGACGTAGGGAGATAAAGGAAGAGACACAGTAGCAAATTAGGTTTAAGTAGGAAGGATATAAACGCCCATCTTTCTAAAGCCATTAATAGTCTGAATTGTAGCCACTGGACCTGTAACTTAAACAGATCAGAGTATTATATACCTTTGTGGGTTTTTATTTATTAATTGGATTATCTCATATGGCAATTGTACACATGAATATAAGGACTTAAATGCTAGACGTCAAAGACCATTATACTAGATACGTCAATCATAACAAAGTTTGCTTCAAGAGAAACAGGAGAAACAGCCTTTCCCACAATCCTCCCTTAGCGATCAACCTAGCCATGTAATCCTGACTTTCTCACGCAGTTTGGATGAGGGGTGAGTACTTGGCCCAAAAGTCAATCTACAGACAAACGAGCTACCCATGATGAGGTCTGAAGCAAAAAATAATTGAGGATAGTAATTGGCTGAGTCAATCAGAATGCCTATTTCAGGAGTAAGGAAAGTGTTAGCCCCACAGGTAATGAGCAGAGAAGCAGAAACAGGAAAACTGGCACATAAAGAGATTATTATGGAGACATGACAGGTAAGTCTGAAAATTCCTTTTTATTTAATTATATATAGGTGTTGGAACCCTAAAGTGAAGAGTCACAAACTTCTGAAACCTGAGAATTGCCTTGAATGCTGAACGACCATCTGCAAGATCCCTCCATATTATAAATCTTGTGCTTCAGTAATCAGAATTTCTTATCTAGTGTTAATAAATTTCCTCCATTATTTGAAGAAAATGAGTCTGTTTCTTTCAATTTAAGTCAAAACAGAGAGAGCAGAGAAGAAGCAACAAGGAAGTATAAAAATGGAAATAAAGAATATATTGGAGTGAAGAGAACACCTACACAATATATCAGTCAATATAAATGGATTAACCACTTAAATCAAATGTAATAGCAACATTTCTCACATAAACTAAAATTCTGAGCTGAGAATCCTTACATAATAGTAATGGCTTACTGGGTAAGGTGAAATGTGGACTCACAGGATGGTTTAAAATTCAGCTTCCAATAATGCAGTATAGCCACAATCAGCATTGAGAGACAGACAGTAGGCAGAAGGATATAAGGAACTGGCAAAAACTTTTTTGAGCAAAATCTGTGGACTGCTCAAAGCCTAAGAAGCAGAACTGCACATAGGAAGATCCTGCAAAATAGTCACTACTGCCCCAAATCAAAGAGCAAATTGCTCTCCACTGTTGTTAGGTACATGTGAAACTGAGCAGGTCCCTGAAGGGCCCTCAAGAGTACCAAACCCCCTCTGTGTCTCCCGTTTCTTGTTTGTAAGAAAAAAACAGGCTTTAGTCTCCTGGGCCTTCTCCAAGTTCTAAAGGGTAGGCTCAAGCAGTTAACGATGAGGACAATAGAGTCACAAGACTCCTAGGTCCTCCTGTAGGGACACAGGTAACAATCTGACAAGTATCTCTGAGTTGTTCTACAGAAACCAAGACCCCCACGCAGGTGGAGGATGGTGACCACATGCTGACCACAAGCATGTAGATCCCAGACTGGTTGGAACAGAAGGCTGAGATTCCAGAAATATCACCCTGTTAACTCACAACCAACTTATCAGAAGGTCCGTGAGCTGATCACACATCCTGAGAGCCTCTCCCCTAACACTGTCTTTAAAAACCCTTGCCTGAAAGCCATCCAAGAGTCCAGGTCTTTTGAGCATGAGCTGTCCATCCTCCTTGCTTAGCCCTTGCTCCTAACACCAACAGTTCAGTTTGTTTGGCCTCACTGTGCGACGGGAGCACAAACTTGGGTTCCACAACACACTGAGCAGTCACTGTTTTTTTGAGCACTGCTCACACACACACACAGATAGTCATCCCCATGAGTAGAATATTTTTAAACATGACAAAAAGAAGCAATGCGAAACCTTAATTCAAAGAGAAATGGAACATTTTTTCAATTACTTCTAATCATATTTCAAAACGCATTTCACATTTCTTTCTCCTCTCCCTCTCTTTGAATGTGTGTATAGGTCAAGGTAAGTGATGGTGAGAAGAAAAAACAAGGATGAGCATAAGAAAACCTTTCCCATTTAACCCATTATCTAGTTTTGAGTTTTGTTGGGGAGACGGGGGAGAGAGGGAGAGGAGGAGATGGAAAGAAGGGGGCGGGGAGAATACCTGAATACCTTCCTGGATGTATAAAATATTCATACGATGAGGAGCCTTTTGCCTCCTGAAAGAACTAAGGAAGGCCCTACTAGTCTCCAGGTTTGAGGACTGTCTTACCTTTGTTCAGTTTCAAGACTAGTATTTGTATGAAATGCTGCTTTCACATTTGATTTGGAAAATAATATTGAACTGTGTAAATATAAAACCTTTGAGACTGCACCATCTGGAGCTAATATTTGAAGTGATTTACACATGAAATAGAAAAACAGAATCCACATGAAATTACCTCTTAAATTTTTTTAAACAGATTAAGAGAATGTATCTATTGCCTCTAAATTATACTGAGATTGTGAGTAAAACGTATTACCTTACATTCTTAGTTGTTGGAATGATCACTAAACAAAAGTGACTCACATTTTGAGGTATGGGGCTATCACTTGACTTCTGCTTTTTGGCATTGTATGTCACTTGACTATCTCCTACTCTATTAGAAGCTCTTCCTGTACCCATTCATCCAATACATAACCATCTGAGCCTACTAAATGCCGTACACTGTGCTAGGATTCAGGAAGCCAATAATACTTCCAGACAATGGTCTCTACCTTTTGCGTAGATAAGAAATTAGTTAATAAAGCAGGCATTAACCAATTATTCCCACAATTATACAAAACATATGCTAAGAAAGAGTTGTACATGGTGCTATAATAACACAGGTTAGAGGAAAATGACCTATTGAGAAGTCCCTGGAGGCCTTCCAAAACTGGTGATTATTATGCTAAAATTATGGTCTAAATCTTATTATCCTTATAACTTTCTACAGACAGAGCGTATCAGAGCCAGGTCAAGCCTCAAACCAGATGTTGCCACTGTTGTTAAAAAACAGTAAAACCATGTGAATGAAGACATGTCAGCTGTATCAGGAGACACAGGTCAGCTTGAAAGTGTGGACCACAAAGCCATTATTTATTTTTATAAGAATTTCAACAAAGACCATAATTACTGATGTCATATATGTTCATCAAAATTAGATGATGATTGAGTGAATAGCATCCCTTTAGTGAACTGGAAAATTCCATAAAATTTTCTAGGGATTTATTCTTCTTCTTCATGTGGAAACTTCCAGGAGAAGCATGCTATGTGATTCCCAATCCAGAAAATATTTATGTTTACAATGAATCACTATAATTGTTCTAAATTGATTCCTCCAAAACCATGGATAGGTATCCAGATATATCAGGCAATTTAAATTTTAAAATTTAAACTCCTAGCTGGGATTCCAGAACTCTAGCGTGTTTCAAGGTGGACTTATACAGAGGCTGAGGAAAGCTTAAGGAACTCAGTTTTGGTTCCAGTATCTTCCCTCCCCTCCCCCAAACTTGTTTCTTCCTAAGGTTGGTTCTCTGTATTGCTTTAGGCTCTCTCTCAGGAGTGATTGGTGCTTTACATTCTTTCTTTTAGTTGCTGATAGAAAGGGAGTTTTCTGGCTTATGGTAACAGGCAAGAATCCCCAGAATCACCTTAGTTGGATCAGGTCACATGCCAATGACTGTCCTAGGGAATAAGATATGTTGATTGCTTGAAGGAATCAAGCCCATCTCCAGAAACATAGAGGTTGCCTGAGGAAGATGAAAGCCTGAAGGGAAACCTGGGTGCTATTAGCAAAGCGGGAGGGGTAGAATGGATTCTGGATAGGAATTCAACAACATTCACTATACCAAAGAAACGGTCTGCTCTCAAGAGCAAAGAAAGGGAGGAACTCAAGTAGTTGTTATGACAGTTTCTTCCAACATCTCCCACACAAAGAGGACCCAAAACTAGCAGTTACATCTACCTCTAACTCACTGGATACCTTTTAAAAAATCCTCATCCAACAAAGCCTAGTGGTAGTCAGTGCCATATCCGAAATAGCCAGTTATTGAGTGTCACTGGTAATTCTGAATGGGGAAATGTCCAGCCAGATTTTCAGTAGCTATAAAATGGGATTTATAAGATATCCAAAGTCATTATTTGGGGGGGGATTTGAAAAATGCCGTCTTTACCTGGTAGAGACCAGGTGCCTATCCAGTACAGTATTGCATTTCCAAGGAATAGATCAGTGAATGGCCTTGGATTCCAGGGGTGTCCAGGACAGCTTGCAAGTAATGCCTTGAATACATACGGGGCAGTATTCCTATGGCAACAGTATCATTTTGGTTAAGACTAACAGCTTATTTTTAGTAAAAAAGAGTTATATTTATCTTTTGTAAATGGCACATGAGAAAGTGAGAAAATTAGCATGTATGATCCCAGATGGAGAACAAGCGTTTTAAATAGCAATCTCTCCTGTGAGCAACAGACAGGTAGACATTATCAAATTGTGCAACTAAGCTGACCAAAGCTCACAGAGGTAAAGTAACTTGCTGGACATCTCATGGATTATAAATGGTGGTACACAACAACCCAGGGACCAGACCTCAGGATGAGGCTGACATTGGGGAGGAAGCAGAGAGAAGAGTGAAAAACACATTGAACTAGCTCTACCAGCCTCAAAATTCCATGCTCATGTTAATACACCACGCACATAAATGTTTTGTTCACTTTACAAGTTAGCTCAACAAAATAGGCCTTTTAAATAATGTGTCTGTAACTGTATCCTCTAGAGGTAATCAGCAGCTTATTAACCTTAACCATAATAACACATTATCACTATTTTGTTTCAGTTGGCTAATTTGCAAAACAATAGTGAAGATCCTACCCAACATGTAAGAATTTATTCCTCAGTTATCGGCACTGAATAAATACAGTGACCCTCACTGGAAATGTCAGGGACTTGGCGGGGGGGGAGCTGCAGTGTGCTAGGAAAGAGGGAGTCAGGGGGTTCAAGAGCTCATGAGGAAGTTAGAGTTAAAAACCAACATGGGTCAACCCTTCGGCATAAACTGATGGCAATCGGAGCCGGACTCCGAGTTTGGGGTGAAGGTCAGCTTGATTTCCTCCAGTATGTTATTCTGCTTTGCTAAATATAAGAGGGAATGAATTATGTGCTTAAAATTTTGGTTCATGAGCATCTTTGCTAGTACGTCTCCTTCTGGTAGCTACAGGGAAACTGATGCTCTATTAAACAGGATATAAAACCTCCAATGATTACTCTCACAAATAATCAGTTGAAAAATTTCTTTCAAGTCCAACCGAAAAACAAGTTACTTCGGTTTCCAGACCATATCTTTTATATCGTTTTTCCTTGTTGCCAGCTCAGAATAAAAGCAAGGCTCTAAATCCATTGGCTTTATAAAGCAAGTACCTATCTCGTCTTATAACTAATTGAAACCCACTGGTCTCTGTGGCAGGCCTTTCTCCAGACCACAGTACTTTAAAAAAAAAAAAAAAAAAAAAACAAGTGCAACAAAAATAGTAGGCTCAGCCTGAGGCCCAACACCTATTTTGCCCTTAGAGCGCTACTAAAAATGAATCAGGTGGATTTAATTTCCTTCCTACTAATTTTCTCTGATTTAGCCAGAAGGTATGCACTTTTAAAAGGGTGATTTTATGTCTTCATATTCCATGATACACCAAAGAAAAGTCTGGAAATTCATTCAAGCAAGTTATTTTTAAAGAGAGGAGTTGTGTACAGCATACTGAGGATAAAGGAGGAAATGGAAGACACACAGCATAACATAAAACATGGAATCTTTGCAAATCACAGCATAAGACACAGAAATAACAGATATTAAGACATCTTGGAAGATTCTAGAGAGGCCACAGATACATATCGGTCTATAACTTTTTACATTGCTGGCAGGATCTTCTTCTACTATTCTCTTGCTTGTTATCCTCTAAGGAAACTGATTTTGTGCTGTACTTCTAACATGCCACACGCTCCTGCATTAGGGCCTTTGCACTGGCTCTTCCCTCTGCCCAGAATGTTCTTCCCTCTGCCCAGAATGTTCTTCCCTCAGATAACTACTCCCCAACTCTCTTAAGCCTTTCAAATATTTGTTCAAATAGGGCCCCAGTGAGGCTGACCCCAATCACTTCTCTTCCTGCCCAATTCCCAGGTATGTTCACGTCTTTGAAAGAGGTTCTATCTTTTCTTTATTCCACAGCACTTATGGCCATCTAAGTTATTATTTATATATTTATTACGCTGTTTATTTACCATTTTTTCCTGCTGGCATGTAAGCCCCATAGGGGCAAATATCTTGAAATGTTCTTTACTGGTGTTTTCAAAGTGCCTACAATAGCCTCATACATAGAAGGCACTCAATAAATATTTGTTGAAACAATGACAGATTTCAGTAATGTGATAGACAAGAGTGTAAGCTGCCTGAAAGTGGGAGCATTATTTTACTCAGCACTATACATCTAGTGCCTATTTCAATGCCTGACAAATACTAGATGTTTAAGCAGTTTGTTGAATTAACAAGCAAAATGATAGGTGAATAAGTTTTATATTGAAGACACAAATGAATTACGTGTAATCAAAGAGAAAATAAGAAATAATTCAATATGTAGATCTGGGAAATGCTTGGTAAAACATTAAGTATTTGAGTTGAGTTTTAAAGTATTGGTATGAGGTTAAATCTGGTAAATAGCTAAAACAAAACACTGAATTTCCCATCAAGAATCCCAAGAAGGCATCGTATCCAGCTTACCTTTAACTCGCAGTTTTTCCAGAGTATGAAGGCTGCTCAATTACTATTCAAGAACATAATATGAATCCTTAGGTTCAGAAATTTTGAAAACATGTGGAAAATGACAATACTGAAGTAAAAGAAAAGCTGAAACACCACATTTGAAAGAAATCTTCAAAAAATATAAAATATAATGGAACCTCTCTCTGGAAAAATCTTCTAAAACACAAAATTGGCTATATTTAAGACTGCATTTAAAGAGAGACATTCCTGAAATATTGAGAAGACCATCTTAAAAAGTTTCTTGCATAGCAAAGCAACATTATTTGAATTTTTCTCAGAGGCAATATTTCCAATGATCAATGATTTTTCCCGTAAAACTTATGAAGCATCCACAAAGACTTTGAGTTTATTATTAAATAAAAATGTGAAATTGAAACATCAGGTATAAAAATCTTACTCTAAAGTGCTCACCTTTCAGGGTCTGGATTGCTCCTATACAAAATTCCTGGCCTTCAATTTTGGTATGCAAATTCCCACTGACACTAAAATGTAAAAAATAAAAACAAAAATGAAAACAAGATCAGTGAGAGTTTCTAGAAACTAAGTCTATGCAGTAGTAACACGTGGTCATCCCCCAAATCCTAATAATATCTGCATCCTCTTTTTCAAATAAAGAATTGAGAGATACACAAGTCATATCACAACAATCATCAGATCTTCCTTCTTTTCTCCCTACCCTGCCTGCTATAATATTTGCAAGCCACTGTTATCTATGCCTGGAGAGCTGCCTGGACTCGTGCTCAATGTCAGCTTGTGGTTCTGATTCAGTCAATTCCTTTTCAACAAGCTGACAGCAGAGATCTTTCTAAACACACACCAAATCATCTTCATCTCTAACTAAAACCTATCAACAGTTTGCCAAAGGTTTTAGAAGAAATTTCACAGTAGTCACCGTAGCATGGTAGGTGACCCTAGAATATCTAGCATTGTCTTTAAACCCTTCCCTCACCATACCATCTTTTACTTGATATAATCACATCACTTGCTCCATGATTATTTTCTCTTTGCTTGTTTGCCTCACTAACTATGCAACCCTGTTGAAGAGAATATATGTGCCTTACTCTGGAATATGAATAAATACTTAGTGCTTATCATTGTATAAAGAGATGAAGGAATGAACTGATTTGAAAGAAAAACTTGGCATTTTGTTTTTCTCAGTATTTTACATAATGAAGGGGAGCAGAACATGCCCCCCAACAAATGTGCCACTTTGGCATGGACATTATCTTGAGCTGAAGGCAACCAAGACCCAGCTGACTCAAAAAGCTTTTTCCTCCCTCTTAACTGCCTGAAAGAACTTCAAAAGGGGGCCTGTACCAGGAAGAGAGCTATTACCAGATGTAACTTTATCTGAGAGATTTACCTGCATAGCAGGGCAATGTTTGTTTACCAAACATCTGCTCTCTTCATCTTCCTGGGAACTGCCTTCCTCTCCTTTGAAGTCCAAGACCTCTACCCCTTTTCTTAGTTCAGAACGGTATATAAGCATCACTTGCCTAATTGCCTTTGAGTCATATTTTTATGGGTCTCCTGTATGTAAGAAGTTAAACTCATTTGTTTTCTCCTGTTAACCTGTCTTGTGTCCATTTAATTATTAGGCCAGCCAAAGAACCTAGAAGGAAAGAAGGCAAATTTTTTCCTTCCCTACAATAACTACTACAAATGAGAAGACACAAAAAATAAAAGTACAAGGTGGAAGGTAAAAACTTTCTCATGTCCATATGAATTATAACAACTGTACAACTCTGATTAAATTGGAATTACTCTTTCAGTAATCAAGAATACTATTTGCTACTATATTTGAATATCAATAAATGAGATACAGAAATCATGATACTGGCTATTGTAAAAATCTAACAAACACACAGTGAAAAAAATTATCCAAAGTTAGATCCTGGCTCTACCTTTTTTTTCACATTATGTTCTTTCTTCCTTCCTTTCTTTTTTTTTGGAGGGGGGGTATACTGTGGTTAATTTACACACAATAAAACATGGAGATTTTAAGCACACAGATCAATGAGTTTTGACAAACAATTATACCCTTATAATTAAAATATAGAACATCTCCACCATCCTCCCAAGAAATTTCCTTGTGCTCCTTTCTAGTCAATGGCCCCACTCTCACTCCCAGCCCCATGGCATTGGTTTCTATCATACAGTTTAATTAGTCTGTTTGCAAAGTTCACATAAATTAAATCATACAGTATGGATGCTTTTGTACTACTTTCCCCATGTGCTCTTTGATGCAACACAGTAACTTTGAGATTCCTCTACGCTGCTGCATATGTCCATAGTTCACTTCCCTTTATTGCTGATTAGCACTCTATTGTTTATGCATTTACCTATTTATGGGCATATAGGTTGTTTCCAGTTGTGACTGTTATGAATAAAACTGCTGTGAACATTTGTGTATAAGTCTTTGTGTAAATGTATGTTTACTCTTCTCTTGGTTAAAACCAAAAAGTGGAATTGCTGAGTCACGTGGTAGGTGTATGTTTCACTATATAAGAAAGTATCAACCCTTTCTTTTAAAGTGGTTGTGACATGTTACTTTCTCAGCAGATACATATGAGAGTTCCAGTTTCTCTACATCCTCACCAACACTTCATAATGTTGTTCTTTTTGTTTTTTCCTTAGCTCTTCCAATGAATGAAGTGTTATCACATAGTGGTTTTAATTCACATTTTCCTGGTACTGTTGACTGGTATTGTTGAGCATATGCATGTACTTTTTGGCCATTCCTACATCTTTCCTTCAAGTCCTCTGCTTATTTTTTACTGAGTTGTTTATTATCGTTTCTGTTACTGTTATTACTATTAAGGTAGTTCTTTATATATTCTAGATAAGTTCTTTATATATTCTAGATAAGATATATGTAACACAAATATTTTCTCCCAGTTCCTGGCTTACCATTTAATTGCCTTAAACATGACTACTGAAGAACAGATTTTAAAATATTTTTCTGATAAAGTACCTGGCTTTATCTTACATGTAGAATCCTTAGAATCGCTATGGGAATAGTGGGATTGTTCATAAAATAAAATTTTCATTTTGTTTCTTGAACCAAAATTTGACACAGATCAATTTTTCCATACTGTGTATTATTACCACTGTACTCTCAATTTTATTTAGATTTATTAAATAACATATTTGTTTGATTCTTATAAGAAAAAAATAACTGAATTGCACCAAAACTAAAGCCAACTTCAAGGAATCCATAAAGATTTAGGATTTCCAAAGTTAGAGAACCTTTAAAAATCAATACATTGTATAAAAACTGTAATATATCTAATTGCTTTACTTTGTATATTTGTCTGATAAATATATAAACATGGGTTATCCTCAACCTAGATCTTATTTTTGCTTATAATACAATGGCAACTACTATTCACATGAAAATGGCAAATGACCTGAGTACATTAATGTGCAAATAAATTTTGACATGGGTAGTTTTAGGTAGACTTCATTATTTTTCAGAGGTGGGTAACGGTAGAAAGAATACAGTTAAGCCATGGTTTATTCCTGTTACTCCATTAATTAGCTATGCAGCCTTGGGAATCCTGTAGCCTTCCTTGGTTTTTACTGTTGTCAGCTATAGAATAAAGGCAGAGACCCTCCCAAGCACACATGTTGGGATAATTTTGATAGTTATGTTGTAGAAAAATAGCTATTTTCTATGTCCTACTATATTTAAATGCATTGTTATTTTCTGATATATGATTGGCATGTTTAGATAAGTCTTAACACGATATTTTTCACAGAGCATTATTAAAAATTCAAATGTCTTCTCTAAATGCACCATTCCTCAAATAATAAGAGTTGGAAAATGAGTGTTTTAACTGAAACTAACTCCTCTAACATGATTACAAGCTCAAAGATGAATATGCTTATGAAATTAAAATATAGTTTTTGAGGAAAATAAAGTTTAAAATGTACCCATAAATCAATGCCTTAGAAAAACAGACATATGCATAACTCATGTTAATCATGCACGTGCTCCCTTGCCAAAAACATCTGTCTAAGATACACTTCAACATACAATATACCAAGTATTCATGCAAGAATACTGTGACTGGGGAAAGAGCATCTTTATGCCAGTCCTTGAGTTTTCAGTCATTTATTAATAATTACAGGAAATATATTAGAGTTACTATATTATCTTTTTCATACTTAAGTAGATATCCTCTAAGATTATGCTGAAGGACTCTTTTCTTTGAAATTTGTTCACTTAGGCAGCTCAAGAAAAGGAAGAACTCCAAAGTAGAGTGCACATACTTGAAATCAAAGGTAAGAGGAGTCAGGAGAAATGTCTGTGGGGAGGGCTCGTTAGGTAAAATCTATTTTATTTAACAAGAAAACAATAAAAATTCTATAACTTAGTAAATAATATTAATTTTGCCTTCATATTTCTTATAATTTTTCATTTCATACCAGGCTTTAAAGTGCTTTTATTAGGGTGTTTTCTTAATATTACCCATTTTTTTCTCTGACAATCAAAACATAACATAATGAATTACTTCTATATAAAACAAGTGAAAATTAGGGGGAAGAATCTTCCTTTGATAAGATCTAGAGTAAAGTTGGAAGATATTTTAGTATTAGAAGCTAGAAATTCCTGAAAATGTGAACTCTTCACATGAAAATGATAATTATAAAAGAGATAAAAATATTATCTATGGGAGGAGGACACTGACTTTGAAGGCTATTAAATATACCATCTTTTCTATGAGATTTTCCAACATTGTTGACCAGCCATGGTAACTAATTGTTGGCTAAAATTAATAGAAACTAATGTTATGCTTATTTATGCAATTCATCTAAAAAAGAATTAGTTCATCTTAGAATACACCCCGAAACACTTTTAAAATGTAATCACTTTCAGTTTCCAAGTTGGAAATCTTAAAGACAGCCAGGATATAGTAATGAGTGCAGGCTCTCCATGAAGTAAGGATATAGAGTGAGTTTTGATATCTACCTATAGCTGTGTATAGGAGAGATGGAGGTGAATCTTCTTTCCTGGATTCGCAGTTCTAACCTTTTCTTGGCTCAATTGCTAACTTCGTGGAGCAAAGTCTTGTGTATATTTTCAAAGTACACCCTGTCATTCAGAGTCTTTACCAGGTTCTCTGAAGATAAGGCTCAATGACATGTCTCAAAATGTTGGCTGTAGCTCTCCAACTCACCAGTTTTCTTCTTACTCTAAATCTGACTGTTCTCTATTGCATTCTCCCTGCCAATACAAACATTGATCTGTATAGCGGGAGTAGAAGAATAGTTAAATGTCTTTTGGTCAAAGGAGACCATTTATCACAGTCTTACTTCTCCCTGTAGCACTTTATTCATACCATATATCATATTACTTAATTTCAAAATATTATAATCTATTGCATAAGATCATATATTCCTTTTTCTCCAGAATGTAGAATTCTCAGGACAAAGACTGTGTCCTATTAATATTAGTATAAGCAGGATTTATCATGCTGCTTGGAATTCAGGAACAACTGAATAATTATATATTATGTTGAATGAATACATGAATAAACACATAGTTCTCTAGCCAAAGCAAAACGGAATGAATACATAGAGCTTCCCGATCTTATTGACCTATAAAATGAGCAGACAGTTCTCATGAGGCCATTGCTGGTAGCTACAATGAGTAATAGATGAGGGTAAAATGTTTATTTTATGTACCTCAATCTCTTCTATTTTATACTTGGATCCTCTGTGAAAAAGCATAATGCCCTTGTGAGTCATAATGATTAGCCTTTGAAAACACAAAGATTAGAAATAAGATACATTCTTCTCTTCTGGGGATTATTCAGAGACATTCAGTCTCCTAGACATTTGTTGCTAGAAGGAGGTAGACCAGTGTCACTGGTGGAGCTGGGAAGAAAAAGAGGTCAGAAAAGAGTAAGATTAAGCAGGGCAGAAATGGTTATGGAGTAAGGAGCTGTGGTCTGTGTGGCGAAGGGGTGGACATAGGTATCGCTATCCGCCATGCTAACTTGTTTCTTTTCTCCATGAGTCACAGCTTGATGGGGGACATGGGGGAGGAGGGAAGGTGTAGTTTCACCCAACAAATATGTTTCAATAGTGAAGAAAGGTCAGGAAGAGAAATAAAATGAAATTCTAAAGTTACTTAAGAAGGAAGGCTTCTTTCTTTCCTTCTTCTCTCCTTCTCTCCTTCCCTTCCTTGACTCCTCCCTTCTTTCTGTCCATCTGTCAATATATTTTTCTCTTCTGTCAGGAAGGATATTCTATATGACAAATTTAACATCAGTTATTCCTATTACATAATTATAAAGGAGGGTGGGGTGGGACATCAACTGGTAAGTCTGTCCATTTACTTTAACGTATGAAACTTCAGACCACTAACACTTACCATTAGGCTAAGTATTATTTTATGGGAGAAAAAAAAAAGGATGCTCACCATGTTAACTGATTATTTGAGACATTTCCCTAAATGACAAAGAGTGGGAACATGGCATGGAATCACATTTCTAAGGATTGCATTCTAGTGAATGATTTGTTTGAAAAACCCAAGTTGATGGTCAACTCAGAATAGGAAAATAGACCCCAGTTTATACTGCCACTGGCTTGTCCTCCCTTCATTCAGTAAACAATGGGCAAAGTTTAAATAATTGATCTATACTGACCTACAATAAAATAGTAACACGTCCCAACATCAGAAGATTTATGCTTTTATTCAGCATTGATGTTGATATCTTAGGTAGCAAGCACATCACACATCGCTATGTAGTGACAAGGCCAAATGCACTTTGGCAGAGCTTCAGTATAAAAATTAGAAGGTGTTGATTTCATTACCACTCTGGCAATACATTTGAAAGAGTGTTAATGACTATTAATGGCCTAGTCCTCAGCCAGAAGAATGCCTGAAGTCACTGAAAGTGGCGTTTTATCTGCTCTTAAACATTGAAAACAGAGAGGCTCCTACAGTTGCATTTCTAAGTGCCTTTCCTGCTCTACAAGTAATCACATCCCCCACTTAACTGAGCTTTTAAAAATGTTTAAATTCAAGGCAAGCCCAACTTCTCCACTCTGGAGATTTTGCCCCCTTCTTATTTCTAGCAACTAACGCATTTGGCTTTTGTCAAAAAGCAGCTGAAGGTGAATGAGGAGAAAATTATTTTTAAAAGGACATTTGTCTCTTTTCAGTTTTGCAATATAGAAACTTCATTGTTTTAGGTTTACCAAAAGAGAGTTACTTATTTCCTGTTCTTATTTATTTTTGGAGACAGATGAGTCCAAACACTCTTATGATGGAATGCACTATGAATCAATCCATGTTTCTGAAGGCCACATGTTTTCACGGTTCTTTTTTTCCCCTCAAACAAGTTTTTTTTGGCCCCTAGGGGATCCTAAATCAACAAGTTATTAGATGAGGGATGGAAGCTTCTGTTTCAGAAAACACAACTGCAGCTAGACAACAGAAAACAGATGCCAATTATTTGCCAATGGCTGCTGGAAAACAAAACATTTTATGACATTTACTTTGCCTTAGCAGAACTGCTGCTGATGCCAAAGAAATATAAACTAGTCAAATTACCAGCAGCCGGTTTTGAAATGTGGGGTTTAATGATTTGGAGTCTTGCTCTACATTTGGCCATTTCATGACCTACAAATTTTTTGAACACGGATTCTACGTGTAACTTGATGTTTTATCAGATGAATAGGAACAATATATATCATTAATATGTATGATTAAATATTTGATGTATTTTAATATTTTACCCTATTGCCTTATAATTCCACTAGTTTTTCTATACAGGCGGAAAGATAATTTTTGATGTTTGCTACTTGAGAGTGACTTCCTTGACATATTTTTCTTTCATGTGGCAAAAGCTTCAAATTAAACATCTTTTTTTACATTGAATCCAGCTGAATTATTCATCGTTAATGTGATGTCACTAGCAATGTTTAAGGATTTTTCCTCCAGTAGTTAACAGAGACTTAATTGAGTCACGATCGATATCCATCTAGCCCCACAAGAATATAAATTTTCCATAAATATTTTTAGATCAAATGGCTCACCTTCGAAACACATTTCGGAAAATTATCTTGGGCTGACTTCACTGAAACCAGCAGTTATGTCAAATAAATTTCTGCTTTTATCAACCATGAGTCTGTGCTGTGTTAAAAATCTAGGTTTGCAAATAAAATTTTTTTGAGAAATCTTATGAAATATGTGCCTAGTTCTCTTCTCTTCATAGTGATTTGAAGAGGTTATAAAGAAAAACAATTAATGTATTTTTCTTGATAATAGAGTTACCACAAGGAATGGTGTTGTAAAATCTGTGTCTACATTGCCTTAAGAAGTGTCCTGAGCAACTGAGAAGTGAACTAAATTAGGGATAGCACTTACATCAATGAGTATTTCTTGAAAGTATAAGCTGAAAAAATGATGATCAAAGTACCTTAAGGAAAGCCATGCTTTTCCATTTGTAATATGCACATGAATCTCTGGGGATCTTGTCAACTTCAGGTTATGATTCCATGGTTCTGGGGTGGGGCCTGAGATTCTACATCCCCGTGATGATTTCAAAGCACTTTTGAGGGCAGGAGTGTAGATGACTTGAGGTGGGGTCGTTCTTCATTGAACATTAGCGATTTTCTGAAGTCGTCACAGCCAATCTCAGCATTCAAGGTAACTGACTAACACATAGTCAGGACTTGTGGAACCCTGGTCCAGCCCATCTCATGGGTAATGATTGTTATCAACCTCCTGGTTCTGCTGCGATGTGTGGATGCTGAATGATGGACTACATAGGACAGGCACCTTCTCTTTCTAGATTCGACAGTACTAAGACTTCTATGGTGTGTGTGTGTGTGTAGAGTGAGAGAGACTGAAAGAGAAACAATTCAAAACTAGAGAAAGAACATGAGACTATTATGTCATGATTGGAGAAAAGGGAAAATATAATTGCATCCTGAGGTCTGACCCAAACAAGCAGTTTGTCAAGTTCCCAATAGCATATCTTTCCAACACAGGCATCAATCCCACTGCACATCTGGATAACCATCATAGCAAAAGAAAAGGAAATTTGGTCACATTTGTTTTTACTCCCATTCTCTTGAGCAATAGAATCTATAAGTGGACATGAATTCTAGAAAATATTTTAACAACCTTGATACACATTCGTTTGGCCTGCATTTAGCTAGTGTAATGACAAGCCCATCTCCCCTTATTTTACTCCACCTCCAGTCAGAGGAAACCATTCTATCATATCAAAACCACAGGGGACCTTTGTACTAAATCTGAGTATCCTAGATTACATTTTCTGAAGCCCTACTCCCACTCCATCACACTCCCCAAACACCTGGGAAAAATTCATAGCTGCTTCTTCAGAAAAATTTTGGCAGATTTCCTGTCTAGCTAGGGAACAGCTGGCAGAATGTCACAGCCAATTATGGGGGGGAAGGGGGGAATCTTAGAATATTCTTTTGAAGGTTTCAGGACTCATAGCCACATTGAATATATGGATTCGGAACTACATCACACTCCTCCCACCTCACTTCCAGTCCCCAAGTAACACTGATCCTTCTGTAGATATATTTCTCCCCCTTTTATTAATTTGCACTCAGCCTGACCACGCAACTGCAAGCCTAGAGTGTTGTAATTGTCTTCTAACTGGTCTGCCTGGCTCATGTTTTCTCAACTTAAATAACAAGATCCAGTTAATCCTCCAAAACTCTATTAGTTGTCTGCTTAACAACCTTCACTGGCTCCATTGAGCTACAAGAATAAATCCGTTATGCAAACTTGTCCGCAAAATATATACACATCTTTTGAACTTACAAAAAGTTGTCTTCAACTGTGTCCCAAACAATCCATGCTTATTATCATGTTACTTAGATTTTACTGACTTTCTAACCAAATTACCTATAACCTATTAACATTTCTCCATTAATTCTTCCTTGAAGCCTCATCTGACCATTCCAATCCTAGCAGATTTCTTCCACAGCAATTACTCCTCATTTTGTTACTCATTCTTATGCTACTTTGTAGGATTTTTTGCTGTTGTTGCTATTCTTTTCTTTTCAAATATTATGTTTGTAATATACAGAGCTCTTGTGACCCAATGTATAAGGTTTGGGAGGGTAAGCACTGAAGTCAGTCTGGATTTGAATTTTAATAAGTGATTGCTAATTCTCATCAGTAAATGAAGAGTGAAAAATCTAACTTTTCAGGATTATTGTGGGGTTTCAGAGATAATAAATGTAAAGTACCTAGAACAGTTCCTGAAACATAGTTTTGTTCTCAGAAAATGTTAGTTTTTATTAAATGCTGATATTAACAGATACTAAGAACTTTGCAAGATACAACATCCATCCATCATAGTACATAGAAGAATGCTCTGTACAGAGTGGATATACAAAATGTTGCTTGGACTTGAATTGATTAAATTTTTCTGAATTAAATGTTAACTTCTAGCTAAGGAGATTATGTGATGGAAATCCTAGCCAACTTATTATGCATCTTTAGTTCCTGGAAAGCAGTTCCTCTGTGGCCATATGTAACCCATACATGGCTTCTGTGCCTTTGAGATACTGTCATTTATTTGACATGATTGTACTTTTCAGAGTCACTCATGATTAATATACAGAATATAGGATGACTTTAGTTAAATTATTAACTGGAATCAGAAGAAAATTTAAAAATTGATCTTACAAATCACTTTGTCCTCAGGAAATACACAATTGATTTAGTTTTGACCTAAACCATGATCACAAACAGGGTAACCAAACAACTTTAGAAGGTAAAGCTAATTATTTCCACACATATACTAAAATATTTGGCACTTGGTAGATATTATGTTTTTATTGGATGAATGAATAAACGACATAATTCTAGTTGAACTCCTAAAACCTCTAGTAACAGCTTTCCCTATTATTGTTGAAGGATTTCTAATTTATGATTGGCCAAAAGAATAAATCTGAATATTTGCCATTAAAATTTATTGAGTAATGGTAGTAGAGTGCTCTCATCACTGAACCAAGAGTATTTTTAAAAGCAAGATCTGTAAAATTATTTGACTTTAATATTAGGTCTCATGATTTATGTATTGTTTATAATAATTAATTTGACTTCATCAAAGTGTTATGCATCTTGGCCATCAAAATTATGTACCAGAATTTTCACGATGGGGCCATCAATTTAATTAAAGTTGTGATTTCTAATATATGTAGTTTTCAATACCACTGGCTTTGGAACACAACCAAAGTACTGCAATTTTTATGGTAAACTATAGATTTGGGAATATCTTCTCAATACGGTCTCTGAACTTCTCTTAAACACATATGGTGAAAGACCTGGGAATAAGAACATGGTTTTGACATCTGTAAACATCTAAACAAATTAACCTGCCCGGGGGCATTAGTACTCAAAGATCCACTTGCCTCAGAACCAAGAATTGCTATGTAGATTTTCAATCCAAATTTGAACAGTCTTTCTCTAGAGGGTGTGAAGCCACCTTTCATTTCTATTTAGTCAACTAGATTGTGATTTAGCTCAAATAGTTCACCTGAAGCTAACTGTCTCCCTTTCTCTGTTTATTTCATTAAGATTTAACTTGATTTATTATCAGCACTATTGTCTTGAAACAGAGATTAACCACAATCCACTTGGTGGATTTATTCATCAAGGGTGAGTCAATCATTCTAAACTATACAGTGGACTACATAGCAATCATCAACTTCAATAAGAATTTTCATTTTATTTTTATTTTTTTAAAATTTATTTATTATTTATTTGTTATTTATTAGCTGTGTTGGGTCTTCATTGCTGCACATGGGCTTTCTCTAGTTGCGGCAAGCGGGGGCTTCTCTTCATTGCGGTGCGCGGGCTCCTCATTGCCGTGGCTTCTCTTATTGTGGAGCACAGGCTCTAGGCACGTGGGCTTCAGTAGTTGTGGCACACGGGCTCAATAGTTGTGGCTAACGGGCTCTAGAGCACAGTTGCTCTGTGGCATGTGGGATCTTCCTGGTCCAGGGATCAAACCTGAGTCCCCTGCATTGGCAGGCAGACTCTTAGCCACTGTGCCACCTAGGAAGCCCTCATTTAATTTTTAAAATCAACATATTTACATATTAAAGAAAAATGTCATATAGGTCATAGAATTTTTATATTATTATTTTTTTAATTTTTATTTATTTATTTATTATTTTGGGGGGGTACACCAAGTTCAATCATCTGTTTTTACACACATATCCCCATATCATAGAATTTTTATATTATTTTTTAAAGTATGGGAAGATTTTAAATGGAGATGATAATTTTATAAAACTTGACTTAAAGTTGAAGGCTATATTTGATAATGGCTCTATTTAAAAAGTGGATTTTTAGTTTTTAGCCAATATCTTCCTTTTGGAAGATTTTCTATTCTTGGAAAAAATTATACAGGACAGTGTGGTATGTGAATTGGGAGAGAATGGGAAGGCTTATTATCTCTGTTCTATAGTAGGGAAAAAACTAATTTCTCAAATAACCAATTGTCAAATTACATTTCAGCCTAACTGAAAATCAAGAAAAATGTTCTGATGAATTAAATTTAAATTAAGAATCTGGTTATATTAAATAATCATACAAAAGCACTGCTAATGTATGCAAAAATAATTTCTCCCTCATTTTTCATAGGCCGTGGAAACATCTTAATCTTCCTCTTAGTCAGGACCTAATACATCTGTTTATTGAGAAACATGGCAGTTCTTTATATATAAAATTTTTAACTATGCTTTTATACATAAAAATAAAAAATGAGTATGTAAGATTATGATATATTCTAATCTAAAATAGGAAAGGGTGATTTGGAAATTCTTCAACTAGTGTTTTGGATTTTATATCTATCATCAAAGTTACCATTTTTAATAAAACACTGTGTATCAGTTAAGTTTATTATGAACCTGAATAAATATATATTTACTGGCATCTACTTAAGTTTGAAATTCACAAAATGTTATAGACTTAGTAGATATTTTAATGTATTTTATTGGCATTCCTGTTATACATCTGCTTATTAAAGAAGATTTCTTTGATGTATCTCATGCACACTTATTCAATGTGTTCGTTCCCTTGGATTTTATTTGTAAAATATGTATCATTTATTTGTTTTTCTGAATAAATTATTAAATTTCTAAGATTAACTTATACCACTCTTCCTTAATAAGTATCTCTAACTATGCAGTGTACTATAGTTTTGCTTAGTACACTTTATAGTCACCATCTAACTGAAATCTTCCTTGATTGCCCCTGGCAGAGTTAGTTGCTTAGCGCTTTATGCTCTTACCTAGAAGTAGAGGAGAGAAAGAGGCAAATAATAATTTTTGAAGAAATAATGGCTAAAAACGTCACATTCACATTTTTTTAAGCTCTTTATTGGAATATAATTGCTTTACACTCTTGTACCAGCTTCTGAGGTACAGCAAAGTGAATCAGCTGTATTTATACATATAATCCCATATCCCCTCCCTCCTGCGACTCCCTCCCGCTCTCCCTGTCCTGGCCCTCTAAGGCATCACCCATCATCGAGTGGATCTCCCTTTGTTATACAGCAACTACCCACTAGCTATCTATTTTACAGTTGGTAGTGTATATATGTCTATGCACATTCACATTTGATGAAAAACATTCATATATATAACTATTAAGCTTATCAAGCTTCACATAGAGTATAGACAAAGAGATTTACGTGTAGATTCATTAGTTAAACTGGTGAGAGCCATAGGCAAAAGGAGAGTCTTCGAAACAATGAGATTAAAAACTACTCAGCACAGGGCTTCCTAGGTGGCACAGTGGTTAAGAATCCGCCTGCCAATGCAGGGGACACAGGTACGAGCCCTACTCCAGGAAGATCCCACATGCCATGGAGCAACTAAGCCTGTGCGCCACAACTATTGAGCCTGCGCTTTAGAGCCTGTGCGCCACAACTATTGAGCCCATGTGCTGCAACTACTGAAGCCCGTGCACCTAGAGCCCATGCTCCACAACAAGAGAAGCCACGGCAATGAGGAGTCTGCACACCACAACGAAGAGTACCCCTCACTCACCGCAACTAAAAGAAAGCCCACACACAGCAAAAAAGACCCAACACAGCCAATAAAATAAATAAATAAATAAATTTATAGAAAAAAAAAACTACTCAGCACATAAAAGAGAATCATAATAAAATTTGCTGCTAAATTCCTGGTAATGTGTCACACAGCTATAGAAAACTAATAGAACCTATTATTTCAAAACAGATTAAACAGTGTTGGCAAAGATGTAGAAAAACTGGAGCCCTCAAGCATTGTTGGTGAGATTATAAAATAGTACAATCACTTTGAAAAAACACTTTGGAAGTTTCTTTAAGAGTTAAATAGAGGACTTCCTAGGTGGCACAGTGGTTAAGAATCTGCCTGCCAATGCAGGGGACATGGGTTCAATCCCTGCCCCAGGAAGATACCACATGCCACAGAGCAACTAAGCCTGTGCGCCACAACTACTGAGCCTGCACTCTAGAGCCCATGAGCCACAACTACTGAAGCCCATGTGCCTAGACCCCATGCTCTGCAACAAGAGAAGCCACCACGATGAGGAGCCCACGCACCACAACTAAGAGTAGCCCCTACTCTCCACAGCTAGAAAAAGGCCGTGTGCAGCAATGAAGGCCCAACATAGCCAATAAATAAATAAATAAATAAATTTATTAAAAAAAAGTTAAATAGAAATTTACCATATGACCTGATATTCCCTCCTAAGCATCCATCCAAGATAAATGAAACCTATGTTCATGTGAATATTTACATGTGAATATTTCTAGAGACATTATTCATAATAGCCCCAATTTAGAAAAACCCAAATGTCCATCAATTGGTTAACTAAGAAACAAAATGGAATTCTATTCACCAATATGTAAGAACAAACTAATAATAGGAAGTCTTTTTTCTTGTGATTTTAATTTGCATTTTCCTAATACTGTAACTAAGGAACTTGGGCTTCTATTTACGTACTTACTTTAATTTTGTATATCTTCTTTGATGAACTGTCTATTCAAATTTTTAAGGTATTTTTTACTAGGTGATTGTTACTATATTATTGAGTTTTGAAATTCTTTATATATTCTAGCTATGATTACTATTCCATAAATTTGGAGGAAGAATGTAGACCAGTACCCACATGTTTTGTTTGATTTCAGTTTGTAGGGGAACAATCTTATATGATGATTGTGGTGGTAGTTATTAACTTTGATCTAAAATGATCAAAATGAATAAATCTGTATCTTTACATTTTATGATTTTTACTTTATTTTATTTTTTTGACCATATCTTAGTCATTTTTAAAATAAATTAATTTATTTATTTATTGGCTGCATTGTGTCTTCATTGCTGCACATGGGCTTTCTCTAGTTGTGGCCAGCAGGGGCTACTCTTCATTGTGATGTGTCGGCTCCTCATTGTGATGGCTTCTCTTGTTGTGGAGCATGGGTTCTAGGTGCACGGACTTCAGTAGTTGCAGCACTCGGGCTCAGGAGTTGTGGCTCGTGGGCTCTAGAGCACAGGCTCAGTAGTTGTGGCACAGCACGTGATATCTTCCTAGGGCAGGGATTGAACCCATGTCCCCTGCATTGGCAGGCCCTCATGACTCCCTGCATTTCTCATTTCTATCAATTATTTGGCTAAATTTCACCTTATCATAGATGCCTTCCTAAGTAAGTCAGCAACCCACCTTACCCCTCCTATCATTCCCTGTCTCCTTTCCTGACACTTTTTTCTGAAAACCGTACTTGTTAGCGTATGTATGTATTTAAATACTTTCGATCTATCATCCATTAGAATATATGCTTTACAAAAGCAGGGAGTTAGTTTTGTTCACTGCTCTATTTTCAGGTCACCAGAAGAACGTCCAACTCATAGTAGGCAATCACTAGATATTTGTACAAATATTTAACAAATGAAACTTCAACGTGCTCATTATTTGCCAATCTTCTGGATTTAATATTTTAATAAATGATTTGTAAATTAGAATATTTGGAATTAATATATGTTAAGATTGTATATAGTTTGTGTGTATGTATGAGTACATAGATACACATATTTATACATATATAATATTCATATATTTTACATTTTAATATATTAATATTTTTCTGATTAAGGTCTTAAGTATATATCCTGAGATCTCAAGCAATCATTTTAGAATAGAGTTCTGATTTTCTCTGTTTCACTGGAACAAAAGAGAACTTCATTAAGAGAAGCTCAGTCCCTTCGTTCCTTTAATTCAGGGCTTCTAAACATACTATCTAATAGCTGTGACCTAGGCCATGAATCTCTTACTCTTAGATTCATTTCAGTCACCATGGAATTTGGAACTTGTAAGAAACTTACAAGAGTATAGGCAAAATTAATAACTCACACATTACCTAGTGATAACTAACACATTACCTAGTACAGTGCTTAAAATAGAGTTGGTCCTTAATAAACAGTATCGTGTCTTGAATGAGCTGATCAATAAACATTTGTAGACAGACTGATGTCAGGTAACAACAAAACCAATAATAGTAAAAGCCCAATATTTGTTGAGGATTTTCTATATGCTAAATAATAAGGTAAGCATTTAATTTCTGCAACAACCTTATGATACAGTGTGGACAGGTTAATAAACTGCCTAAGGTCATCCAAGTGGTGAGTAGGAGAACAGGCATGTGATCTTAAGCCCATCTGACCCCAGAGCTGGCCCTTTCAATCGTTCAGCCTTACTGCCTCAGCCTGTC
Organism: Hippopotamus amphibius kiboko; assembly: GCF_030028045.1. Lineage (NCBI taxonomy): Eukaryota > Metazoa > Chordata > Mammalia > Artiodactyla > Hippopotamidae > Hippopotamus > Hippopotamus amphibius. Next base: position 67,057,479 of record NC_080189.1, on the reverse strand, counting down.
CTAGACACAGCCAAATACTTTTAAATCAGCATATGTGCCATTCCTGTGCTAGGAAAGAATTTCAGAATCCACCACATTCAAAAGGAGACCTTGTTAATGATGCTAGGTACATTTTGAATCAAACCCATGACCAGAATTCCTGAGGAATTCTAAAATTGGCCCATCAGATTGCCATCCAAGGCTGCTCTTGAATATAACCAGTCACTGAAAACTATATTTTTATTTAAAATATAATTCATTCATAGTCCTCATGATTGACCACTTCTCCCATGTATCATGACAGATTTTTGCAACTTAAATAGAAAATAAACAAAGTGAGGCATTTTTACGTACTCCCACCATCCAGGATAAAATTAGTTCTTGACTGTCTTCGTATCCTCACACCTATGTGGTTTCTTTGGTATATACAATATTTCTTATCCCAAAAGTCTGCTTTGTATTTCTCTATATCCTACTTTTAGATCTATTTTTACCATACTGGCTATAAAGCAGCTTCATTTTCAAGAAAAAAGACAAATTCACACGAATCTTTCATGTGAAAAATCAGACATACACTGTTTTGTTTTAGTTTCTTCAAAGCCCTTAGTAATTTAATTAGCTGGAAGCATACAATGGTATTCGTTCTGTACTTCTAATTCCCAAGTTATTATATAATTATAATGACATCCAACTTATCTCAACTTAATTTCACTTTTATCAGTATTAATCCCAGCACAATGATAATATTTTATTAAACATTTTAAGACATTAATCTCATATATTCTTGATAAAGTACTCAGCTCCTCCTAGTGGATACTCAAGTTTAGGTATATAATGTCAATATTTCTATATTTTAATGATCTATTGCTAGTTTTAGGTATATATTTAAAATTCATAGTGCCTGAAGCAAGTAGTATCTATAAAGTTGAAGCCAGTTATAAAAAAAAATTACATTTTAAATAAAAATCAGTTGACATTAAGTGGCACTTAATTATCACCATGTTATTAAGTATATTAAAAAACCTAGTTGATGTTTTAACCAATGAGATATTTCATCTATTTCTCGCTCACTCTGTCGCATTTTACAATTCCCCATCAGTGAACAATAAAAAGGAATAACTGGGGGGGGGGGGGGGGAAGGGAAGTGTCAATAAATGATACCAAACTCTAGATTTTCTAAGGGTGGGGTAGAGATGATAAATTTTCTAATTATCATATTAATGAACAGAAATGACATGCAGAGTATGATCTGAAAGAAATACACAGGATAAATGGCAATACTCAGCTCTTTCCTGGGGGGGTGGGGTGCGGGGGTGGATTCTGCCTGTGAAGGGAAGCGCAATGCCTGACAGCCACACCCAGTGTGATGGAGTGTGCATCTGCTCGATACAGGCCCAGCCAAAATCTGCAGGTGTCAAGATGCCAGTGGTACACACAAAATGATGGAAATGGAGACAAATTATCTTTTCAAAAGTACCAATATTCCCAAATTTTGTTAATTCTGCATGCATGCAGATATCACTTGCCTTTCTCCCCTTTATCATGTTGCTTATGGAGTTCTATAAAAGTCTAAAAATGAACAATGAAAACTGCTCTCTCTGAGATCAACAGAGCGCCCAGATGACCAGGCTGTCATCTCATTCATTCTCCTAGAAAACGCCTGTACAATGCCACCACCATCTTATTCTTCCTAAAAAGCAGACTGGAAAGACAAGCTCTCATTGCTGATACAGAAGTTTTGAGAGATATTTCTATGATGTGCACAGAGACTTGCAAATGTCGTGGCCTGTGAAGCCAATCAGTTACAAATTACAGGCCAGATGCCACTCATCCCCTTGCTCTCAGGTCTGCGAAATGGTTCTCAATGACTTTGTGGAAATGACACCCTGAATTATTAAAATAAATTTTGCCCCTGATAAGCTCCTCTCTAAGCCATTAGGATGGGCACTGGATTGAAGAGTGATATGCCATCACACAAGAAAATTTCGTTTGCAAATGTGATATCTACACATCGCATGTGAGACTTTTCTTAAACAATTTTCTAATAAATGTAATATATTTCATATTATTATAATACTTCATAAAGTAGTTCAAATGTACTCATTTATTACTCAAAATTTATTTGATAGAAAGCCTGACATTTTTATTATCTGATTCCAGATGTGGAAAAATGTAGTGGTTTGCCTAGAGTCACACATATATAAATGGTAGTGGCAACACTAGAACCCACGTCTTTTCACTCTTACTGTAGTATTCCTTCTCTTATGCTATTCTGTTTTTACTATTAAGATATTAAATCTTTCTTTTCATAACGCTCATTAGTACTATTCATAGACTCTTTATCCACTAATACACAAAGCCACCTATTAGAAGTACTATGCAAATTTATACATTGTCTTTCAATATACACAGACAGTAGTACTATATAAATCAATAAATGGACCTAACCCTCATTAGAACTTAGAAAAAAGTTAGACAATCGGATAGATTATTTTTTAAAAATGTCTGACTCCCTGATGGTCCAGTGGTTAAGAGTCCACACTTGCAATGCAGGGGACATGGGTTTGATCCCTGATCAGGGAACTAAGGTCCCACATGTCGTGCATCATGGCCAAAAAATTTTTTTAAAAAATTGTAATTCAAAAAAGTTTAAAAATAAATAAAATAAAAAATGGAATCAGCCACTGATTTACACAAACTACTTAACCGGAAGTATCTGCCTGTATTATTTTCCTGGGACGGCCATGACAAAGTTTGACAAACTGGGTGGTTTAAAACAATAGATATTTATTCTCTTGCAGTTATGGAGCTTAGAAATCCAAACCAAGATGTTGGCAGGGCTATGATCCCTCTGAAGGCTCTAGGGAAAAATCCTTCCTCACCTATTCCAAGCTTCTGGTGACTTTATAGGTTCCTCGGCTTGTGGCAGCATAACTCCGATCTTTGCCTCCACCATTTCATGGCCTTTTCCCTGTGTGTCTCTGTGTGTCTCAATTTTCTCCTCTTCTTATAAGGAGACCAATCATATTAGATTTAGGGTGCACTCTTTCTAATATGACCTCATCCTAATTTAACTAGTTGTATCTGCAAAGACGCTATTCCCATCATATTCTGAGATTCTGGAGAGACATGAATGCGAGGGGGTGTGGGGGGACATTTCATCCCAGTGCACAACCCTTGCCAGTGACCTATAGAAATCTCTTCGACAACACCATAATATAGGACCTCTTTCTTCCTCATCTGTCAGGAGGTGTTGGGACCCTCTCACATTACAAAGTTCTTGTTAATCTTACTCAATCTAGAGTGTTCTGTGGAGGTACTGAACAATCACATCTAGGTACAGGAGAACAGAGAATTAAAGGGAGGAAAAAATGTTTCTAGTAGCATAATTTTGTTACTGTCCCAACATATTCCATTTTAAATCTTCACTTCTTTACCTTTTACAAATTTATCTTTCCCCAAATCCCAACAATGCTAGAGACCTCCTCCTGCTCCTCCACATAAGCTAATTTGAAAAACTCCTCAGGATACACAAGAGTAAATCAATATGCATGCTTAAGATCTAATCAGGAGGGAAAAAGATGGCCGAGAAGTAGAGGGACGTGGAATGCATCCCTCTCCACAGATGCATTGGGAATGCACCGAAGGATGCAATAATTCCCACAGAGAACCAGCTGAACACCAGCAGACAGCCTCGGACACCAGAAAGGACCGCAAGGAGCCCGACATAAGCGGTAGGGAGGCATCTACGACGGCTCAAAGAGGGTGAAGCAGCGGAGCCGTGGCAGACGGGAGGGAGTGAGAAACACACGGAGAGTCCGCACCGCAGCTCAGCGTTCCCGGACCGAGACGTCGATCCACAGCTAAACAGAGGGTCCGGGAGCAGGAGCATGGGAATTGGAGAGCTGGTTCAGGGTGAGAAACATTGTTGCCAGTAAGGTGACAGACCGAGAGGACAGGAGGGAAGAGGTTCACGGTGAGGAGTGCCTGCCCCTGAGAGCTGCCCGGCCATGATGGCGGCTGGAGGCTGCAGGCTCATGGGCGGGAGGGAGGAGCCGCACGCATAGCCTCTCTCTCTCTTTCGGTGCCTCTGCAACAGGCAGTGGAGAGATGCCATGTGGGCCACCTAAGGCGCTCAGGGATAACAAGCACCCTCAGGCACTTGGGCGGGGCTAGATTAAAACCCCTTGGAACACCGGCAGCAGGGAGGCTGTTGAGAAAAAACAACAACAACAACAACAACAACAACAAAAACCCGAGAGAGGCCCAACTCTAAGACTTTCTGTTTACACCTGAGCCACCAGCATCCCTCTGCAACAGGCACCTCCAAGCCCAACTGAAACAACAGTGAGCCACTGCTCACTCACTCCCAGGGGAAGGAGCCACTATTGTACCCTCTCCCTCCCCACACACCGAGGCTTATAGACGAACAATAAAGGAACCTCTGCTGGTCACAAAATAATGCAAAAAAACCCAAGGCGAGGAGAAGGACACTTACAGCTGAGACTCTAAGGAAACAGAAATAGTAGTATCAATTCCTATTGAACTGGTCCATTCTAGGATCAGTTCTGGATTTTTTTTTTCTTTTTTTTCCTTTTTTTTTTTTCTTTATTAAATATGATCTTAGCCCTAAGGGATCTACAAGTTTTATAACATAATTTTTTAATGATTTTTTTATTCTTTTTTTTTTTTTTTGCATTTTTATATACTTCTATATCTAGCTAAGTTTTTGGTAGTACAGACAATATATCTCTCATACTTTCCTTTCATCCCTATCTTTTATACATTTCTATTCCTTTCTTTTTATTTCCATATTTCCAACCACACTACGCTCTTCTGTTCCCCTTTCTTCCAGCCATTTTCAGTTTATTTTATCTTAACATACTTATAAGCAACACTATCGGTCTGCTCAGATTCCTTGCTCTATTCTCCAGATGACGCACTGCCTTGGTATTTAATATTAGGTTTTTGTCTTTATCTTAGTTCTTAGTACAGTTGTCTAATTACATTCTGAGAATCTCCATTCTCTCTGGTGGTACTCTGGCTCTTTTCTATATTTGATCCTAGCTTACAAAATCTCCCTGGATTAATGTTTGTATGTGTAAGGTGTTATTTGTTTGTTTGTTTGCTTTTGCTTTTGTCTCTGATTGGTTCTGTTTCAGTTGTCAATTTCTGTTGGGTTTCTCTTTGAATATCTGATAGCACACTGGGGTTCTCTCAGGCCTTTCTAAAGCCTTATGTCCTAATGGATTCAGTAATTGTGTGTCTTATACATGTATGTGTTTCCTAGACTTAATATTCGTTTAATCCAATACTTGGACATTAGTCTGAGGCTTGGACAGTGTTCTATAAACACCTCTATCGCCAGGACAAGCAACCCCAAAAGTGTGGACAACCATGAGGAAACAAAGAAACACCATGCAGGCAAAGGAGCAGGAAAAAAATGCACAAGACCAAATAAATGAGGAGGAAATAGGAAAAATGCCTGAAAAAGAATTCAGAGTAATGATAGTAAAAATGATACAAGATCTCGATAACAAAATAGAGAAAGTACAAGAAACAGTTCATAAGAACTCAGAAAAACAGCAATGGATAACAAAATAACTGAAATTAAAAATACTCTGCATGCTATAACCAGCAGAATGACTGAGGCAGAAGAACGAATAAGTGAGTTGGAAGATAGAATGGGGGAAATAAACGCCACAGAGCAGGAAAAAGAAAAAAGAATAAAAAGAATAGAAGACAGTCTCAGAGACCTCAGTGATAACATTAAGCGTACCAACATTCGAATTATAGGCATCCCAGAAGAAGAAGAAAACAAGAAAGGGTCTGAGAAAATATTTGCAGAGGTTATAGTGGAAAACTTCCCCAACATGGGAAAGGAAATAATTAACCAAGTCCAAGAAACACAGAGAGTCCCATACAGAATAAACCCAAGGAGAAATACACCAAGACACATATTAATCAAGCTAACGACAAACACAAAGAAAAAATATTAAAAGCAGCAAGAGAAAAGCAACAAACAACATATAAGGGAAAACCCATCAGGATAACAGCTGATCTTTCTACAGAAACTCTGCAGGCCAGAAGGGAATGGCAGGATACTGAAAGTCCTGAAAGAGAGAAACCTACAGCCAAGAATACTCTACCCAGCAAGAATCTCATTCAGATTTGAGGAAGAAATCAAAAGCTTTCCAGACAAGATCTAATCAGATCATTCTTCAGTAACTACTTTATGTACTCAAAGACCCATATATTGTCTGTAGTGATTATAGATAAAGAGGAACCCTGATTGGAATACCAGATATTGGGAGATGAAAGAAGAGAAACTATATCTTAGGATGAAAATAACATTTATTTACTTAAATCAAGAAAACCGACACACAAACATACAAACAATCCATGTACATAATTACCACTTGTAAAGCAATTACAGTGGTTTATGATGTGATCTCAGGCTGCTCTTTGAAAACATCATCCGGGTTTGTGCTGTCTACAGTACTATGACAGACATCAATTTTCAATGCAATTCTAGGAAAAGATTCACAAATTTAACTATTCTCTAGAAACCTCATTCTTGACTTTCTCCCTCCCACATTCACCCTTTAAATATTTCTCATTACAGCCATGGAGCTGTGTAAATCTCTATTCTGTCTTCTCCAAAATCTAGATCGTGGGGAGATACTCTTGGCACCACAAGCTAGAACAATGAATGACATTGTCCATGAAAGCAACAGTGCAGTTTTATAAGGTCATTTTACTTTCAGCAATATTTATGTACTGGCCTAGGTATAAATAGTCTAATATACTTAGCTTTTTCAGTTTTTATCATATAAGCAACACATTGTTTTATAATTGTATGCTATATATATTTTCTTATTCATTTGAAGTATGTGAAGGCAGTATCTAGGACAATGTAGATGTCAATCAGTTTTTTTGTTGTTGAGAATGACAAAGGGTTTAATGTTTCAATTGTGTCCTTTTCCAGACAGCAGTTGGTACGTCCCCCTCAATTTAATCCTGAAGTACTCTGGAAGTCATTAATATTCTTCAATAACTACTAATTATTCTCCCCATTTGTGGCACTGGTCCTTGTGATAGGGACATGTTAATGAGGTAGAAGAAGAAGAGATAGGCACCACTTCTGGGCATGAGCATTTAATTGCCAGTCTGATACCTTTTGGAACTCTCATTCTTACATAGCTTGGGTTCTGGATTAACTATGATGAGCCGAGCTTCCTGCCAACCTGAGTTAGATATGAGCAATAAACTTTTCTTGTTTAACAGCGCAGAAATTTAGGTGATATTTGTTACAATAGAATAACCTACATTTTTCTGACTGATACGAATACTATCTTACATTCTTACCTGACTGTACCTAGTGTCATATAAAGGCTAGTAGATTATGCATTCATGGAAGGCAATGACAAAATCTCATACTTTGCTTCTATTCTCCCAACTGTGACAACTCAATGTTGACTGTATTTTGAGATCATTGGTCAAAATTTTTAATAAAATGAGAATATTTTTATTTTACAATAATTTTCATTTGATCTTGGCAGGCCTAGCTCTCCTCGAACTATCTTTCTTCAAAATGCTTTTTTAAAATTATGATTCTTAAATCAGGAAATACAGTCAGTTTGCTTAAGTCTTCAATAGTAGTGTAGTAAAATATATGATTCTGTTCCATAATTTCAAGAGTCAAAGGTGCTTGACTTGTACTTTGTTTCCATTATAATACCACTCAATCATAATTAATTTTGATGATCTTTGGCTAAATTAGAAGCAGTGGGTAGCTCTGCAGGAAAGGAAAAGGATAAGGGCACCTTACAAAGTGCCCTGTAGGTAACCTCAACCTAATTTAAGACCCACTTGATATGTAGCAATAGACCTTGGTAAAATGGCAGGTGATTCCCTAAACAGAATAAAAGTAGCAGTTGTATCCTTGCCCAGACACAGTAAATTTGTATGAACATGGTGCTTCTCATTAGGCAATCAATAATATATTTTATTGGTTCCAGAACACTGCACAAAACCCACTAGAAGTCATCTCACTCCACTGTTTTGTGTGAACACTACAATTAACCAAAGAAAAAAATAAATTAGTTTTTCTGAAATCTGGAGGTTTTCTACTTGTAAAAGCCCAATTACAAATTAGCAAGCTGTGAATAATCAGATTACAAAATAATCAGTTTCGAAGCAGCAAGTGCTTCACTTGTAAAAAGTCTGCAAAGATTCACAAAGTTAAAGTTACATGGTAATTGATGGCAAATGGAAATAGCAATGATATTAAATAGAATCACTTTTATCTCAAATGTGAGTAGATTTACTCTATAAATTCTTCATGTTGCTTATTTTCTGTTAAAAAACTACAGACTTCGAAGGAAGGCATAGGCCAAGTTGAAAGTTTTTACACATTTGGATTTCAGATTATTTGCTAACAAATTATTCTATTTAATGCTGATATTTTCTCATCATTTATCATGTGGTGTCATTTGTATGATATTCAACTTCATCTCACATCAGAAAAATCATTTAGTATTTCATAATATTGAGACATATTTGTTAATTCACCTGTTCATATTATACCACTGATAAAATGACTTGGTTTGATGTCCATCATTTTGAATTTTATTACCTCTAGAAAAGAATATGAAAGAAAAACTAAAATGCTTTCAAAAGAAATAAATGTCAGATACAACTATTTTACTTCCATTTTTCTTCTGAAGGCCTTTGCCCCTAAAATACTCAAATGGAGTATTTTCTTGACCACATTCCATGGACCTGCTCTTGCAGGTGCCCTTCTCCTCATCTGACATGCCCTTTCAGATTGTGTCTGCCTACCGTTATCCCACTTTTCTTTTGAAGTGTTGCACAATTTGAGGATTAGTGGGCAGACGTGAATAATTACAGATGAGTAAATAGCAACGTTTGTAAATGAAGAAGCAGGATGCATATAAACATTTTTACAGATGACATTTTAGATATCATCTCTAATCTGGAATAAAGATTATGTCCTACCTGGTTTGTATACCAAAAAAAATCATTCCCATCACCTATTTTCTTCTGTCCAGCCATTTATTGAGAATTACAATAAATGTGCTAAAAGTTCACATAGAAATCCCAAGGGGTGTATGTACATATGTATGTGTGATTAACTCTGAACTCTTGAAATGTGCAAAGCAGAATTCTTGTTTTTCTATCTTACAGTATTCGGATAAATATTAAGTTTTTGAACTCAATTTTTCTATCAATTAAACTTTTTCCAGATATGTCTTACACCTGATACATTTCTTGTTTAACTCTTAGTTTTCCTAGTCATACCAAACTTCGTTTAATTAGACAGACAATGCTATATATCACCATTGAGAGTTTATTTCCATTTAGTGGATAGATCAATGCAAAAGACACCTGAAATTCACCAAGAGATATCTTTAAATCATTATAAAGAAATAAATTACTATATCTGATTAAATGTAGTAATTTTCTTCCTTCTTAGCCTGTGTAATGAATATTTTACAAGGCTAAATTCTTGAGTTCTGAGACTGTGCCATTTTCATCCAGAACAAAAAGCATGACTAATATAGCAGTTCAACTAGAATTTCAACCCAAAGTGTCATCAGACATTTAGAAACAGTAGTTCAGTTTTTCTTCTTTACCTATTATACCTATAATTTAAGTAAAGAAATGTATGTAGGTCAACATGAGAGGTATCAATACTACTAGGGTGTGATGCTGGATAATATTCTTTCTTAAAAGTTTTTTTTTTTTTTTTTTTAATGAAAAGCCATGCAAGACATACATTGATTTGCTTAGAAAATTTAGGAAGCACAAATGAAATATTGTGCATATAAATGAGTTGTTTGGTTCTGATTTGATGCCCAGACTTAGGCTGAATTCACTTTGGTCTTCTCAGATCAAGAGCTCTTCAAGACAGTTATCAAAGATAAACTGTGATTATAAGTTAACGATCAGTCACGTGCCATCCAGAGCCATTCTTTTGAGATTCACAGGACAGAATCTAGGTGTAAAAGAGGAAGGTACAAGCTGTCTTTAGAAACCCAGGATTTTTAAAGAAGAGAACTGAAAACAAATATAGTAATGAGAAATATACTAATGCAGCCTCCTGTCACCAGCTGTGTAAATTATGTTCAAGTTAAAATTTTTAAAAATAGTCAGCAAAATATAAATATTTTGTCTACAGTATATTCACTGAAAAGTTCAAGACAATTTCCACAACAGTCATAAAATATTCTGACATATATTTCTATATACAAATGTGTAATATTCACTGATAGATATATGTGTGTATATATGAGAATGTTTCTCTTGATATAAAATGTAATTAGTTCCACAAATTCCCCACAGTAAAAACTCATATATGTGACTACGGTGATCCATTTTCCCTAATGTAAAAATTCATTACTTTTATTAGAGGACAGTTAAGTTAAAAAGTCAACTTGTAAACTCAAGAATCTGGGTTCATAATTAAATTTTTCAGATAACCGCAAACTTGGTATTTAAATTTATAATATATAAAGATTACTGAAGCAACTAAGAACTAGGTAGCAGCTGCACTGCAAGCTCTTTTCTGTAGTTTTGTGACTATACTAATGAATTATGACATAGTAACTTTCAGAAACAACATGGTGGCCAATTTTTTACAAAACAAAGTAAATTTTTCTGTCTCACCTTATTCTGTATAATGAAGGATAGATAGATAGATAGATAGATAGATAGATAGATAGATAGATAATTAGATAAAGATCAGATAAAATACTATTCTCCTGCCAGAACATGTGAAATAAGAGCTCACCAAGTAGAGATCTACATGACACTGATGGTAAGAATAAAATGCATGACGGGAGACATGGACTTCCTCAGCCTGGGGCAATAATTAAACTCTGAACCTCTCTAAGGGATAGTTCCATGATTAGTAAGTTTATCTATCTATCTATCTATCTATCTATCTATCTATCTATCTATCTATCTATCTATCTATCCATCCATCCATCCATCCATCCATCCATCCATCCATCTATCCATCTATTGATCGATCGATCGATCGATCTACCTACCTACCTATCCATCCATCCATCCGTTATACCATATTTCTATTTACCCAGCCATATATATTAATGGTTTAAATAAGAATAAATAAATTATGGATGGGAAAAAACGCTCTATGTATAGCTTTTTGTTTTCCTTTGTTAAGCAGGCAGTACTTCCTTGGGTGAGAAATTGGAACCATTGTTTGAAGAGCCTTTGGGGATATCATTGATGTATAATGACTTAGGACTTTCATATACTAAGGCCACATACTGAGGATTTTCTTGACTGCCTAATAAGCATAGTTAATGACATTGCAAACAAAGCTCTATAAAACCCTGCAGAAAATCCATGCTTATCACTTAAAAAAAGGTCAAATGAAGTGAGGTATTAAGAGATTTTCTTTAAATTTAATGATTTATAAGCCCAGACAAATGTTGACTGTACCATTTTATGAACTCCTGAATCTTTAGTTGTTAACTTTAATTTTGAAAATATCATGCTATAATACCTAATTTGATACATCTAAATATAGTCATGTGCTCAATAACTACTTTATATATGTACTGATTCTACAAACTATAAGAAACAGTACATATATAAAGCCTATGTATAAGATTATAAGCCCCTTGAGGACTTTCTGAACTGTTTCATTCTTTTCCTTCACAGAAAACATACAGATATGGTAAGATCTCTAGAAGCTTGTTCAACAAATATTGATGGATAATAAGATGAGGTCATTGACTGGAATTTATAATATTCCTAAATATGAAAAAAAGCAAGCACTAGGTATTTGATCAAATGGTAAAATCCTGATTAGATTTACTGATCTTCACAATGATCTTTATTTCTGAGACTTTGAGGAATCTTTACAGTATTAAATATTTTTTCAAAACCAGGTTTACCTATGAAACTCAAAAGAAAAATATCCCCTTTAGAAAGAATGCCTTTTATTAATAAACAGGAAACTATACTCTCCCATGAAAATGCCTTAGAATTATAATTTTTACCTTAGTAGGTCCCAAACGTATGCCCTGCTTTGAATAGACAAAAATGTATGAGTGACAAGTAGGGTATTTGTGAATTTCAAGCCATTGCTGCATAGCTTCTAATAGCACCTTAGTGGGAGGGTATGAGGACATTGGGTTCAGTATCCAGGCTACTGGTAAGCTGATTTTGCCAGACTGATTTTAAACACAAGGTATCATAACAGCTCATACAGGCAAAAAAGGCTAACAACTTCCACATTCTGTTTTCTGTGGTGGAATCTTGTCTGAATATCCCCAGGCCAGTGTTCTTGTTTATTTCTGCCAAACGAGATTATTTTAGGTTGTGAGAGAAGAAAAGCTTCACGTAATGAACATCATTTGGAGAATACTGTTGTGAGGTGTTTGATTCCGATTGATTGTAAATGTTTCAGCTGAGTCACCAGAGGCTACAGACTCACACACAGCCCCACACATGCACATCTGAACTCCTGGATGAGAACAAATAAAAGAAGCCTATTGTGTTAACCACTCTTTGTGATGAAAGCCAATTACAGCTAATTCTACATTGCTCACTGTACAGTTTGTGTAATATTCAGGCAATTGTTTAAACACTCATAAACTTGAGAATCAAACACCCTGGATTTTAACCCAGGCTCCATCACTTGCTAACCGAGAGGCTTTAGCAAAATGTAACTGGTGAATAAGAAGATAAAGCACTGGCATTCTCAGGTTGGTGTGCAGATTAATAAGGTGTGGTATACACAATTATTTAAATGTTGAAACCAATATCAGGCTTTAGTTATTGTTATTAAAAGCCTTAAGGCAGCCTTGTTGTAAAGCAAACTGAGATATTAACAGCAAGGACCTTGAGAGACAGGGCCAATATACTCATTTACTAGGGCTGCCCTACAAAGTACCACAAACTTGGTAGCTTAAACGACAAAAATTTATTTCTCGTTGTTTTGGATTCTAGAATTCCAAGATCAAGGTGCTGACACGGTTGGTTCTACTAAGGCCTCGCTCTTTGGTGTGGAGATGTCCATTTTCTTCCTGTATGTACATGTGATCTTCCCTGTGTGTACCTATCTGTGTCTTAATCTCTTCTGTTCATAAGGACATTAGTCATATTGGATTAGGGCCCACCCTCATGACTTCATTTTAACTTCATTACCCCTGTAAAGACTCTATATCCAAATACAATCCATTCCAAGGTATTAGAATTAGAGGTTAGGACTTCAAAATATGAATTTTGGGGAGACATTCAGCCCCCCAAATAACAAAAAAAAAAGGCAGAATTATCAGGGATAAAGGAAAGTGACAAGTAAACTGATCACAGATTTCCTTCAAGGTGAGTCAGATAACCCGTAGCACAATTTAGGACTGAAGACTTTGAGGAAAGAAAACTTACCATCAATATTTTTAATATTTCAAATATCTCAGACAGTGTCTTATACAGAGACTCAGTCATTGTTTGTTGGTTATACTCAGGTTTGATTTGGGTTATACTCAGGTTATGATTTTATTCATGAAATATTTATGAATAATAACTGGTTTTTCCACTTGTACATATTAATACATGTATGATATATGTCATATTATGTTTTTATAAAATACATGTTAATATATTTTATATATTAACTAATAGGTAGCATGCAGTTACACAGTTATACATTGTTATTATATAATACATATCATAATATATGATATTGGTATACACATAATATAATATATATTGGTATATTTATATACACTAGTGTGTGGAAATGGAAAGACAAATTAGGAAGAACTTGCCATTTGAATGAGAAATGATAGATGAAACAACATGTTTGCATTTCAGGAAAAGGAGAGCAGCATTTAATTAATATTTAAGAGATAAAATCTGGAAGACTTGAGGACTGTTGGATATGATGTTTCATAAATGCAGGAATCACACCTACATTTCAAGTTTGTGTAATTGGATGCATGGAGATGTCCTTCCTTAAAATAGAGGAGCACTGGGCAGGAGCAAGTTTTAGGAAAAAGATAATTGAGTTCAGTTTTGAACACACATCATGAAATGCATTTGACTTTGTCAGGCAGGTGTTTTAAGTGGTGTATATGTTTCACTGGAGTAACAAATTCCTCTGAGCTAGAGAATAATAGTTTAGTATGATTATATGTATAGATGCTAATTTGGGGCTTAGACAATTGGTTATCTACCATGTTCAAGAGTACTGTTATGATAAAATAACAAGAGTACTGTTATGATAAAAGATAATCTCTGGTGTCAGTCTAGTGACAAGATAGATATTAATCAAATAGTCACATAAAGAGGTATAAAATAAGACCTATGGTAAGCAGTGTGAAGAAGTCCACTGGATTTATTGGTGTGAATGTTATTAATAATCACCCTCTACAAGTCCCTCCTCTCATGATCATTGAACCTCCCATATGCTTAATGTAGGTTGAAGTAAAAGTGGTAGGTGACGAAGTAGGTCCTGTGAGCATATACACATTTATACATATTTGGGAGGTTTGGCTTTGAAAATGGGGAGAAAATTGATAGCATGGAAAGGGATGTGAGGTAAAATGAAAGATACTTTTTTAAAGGGTAGATATTCTAAGTTAACAAATTCACTAGAAGGATGCAGCTGAGAAAAAAATGTATATACAATAATAGATAGGGTAAGATAACTGATAAGTTGTACAGACATGGGATGCAAAGCCCACTTGAAGAGTCTGCTCTTAGATGGACAGAGGAGTGCTCTTTATTGTAACAGGATAGAAGGAAAATAGGTTGGGTGCAGGTGTTAGAAGATTTGTATTTTGCCTGGTAGTAAGACACTGAGAGAGTGCTACGTGAAAGCCTCTAATTAAAAAAATATATATTTTGAAATAATTGTAGATTTACATAGCAGTTGCGAAAAAAGCAGTAAAGAGTTCTTGTGTATCATTCACCTAGCTTCTCCCAATTGGCAACATCTTACATAATCAAAGTATGATTATTAAAACCAGGAAATTAAAAATAGAGCTACTATATGACCCAACAATCCCACTCCAGGGCATATACTTGGTGAAAACCATAATTAAAAAGGATGCATGCACCCCAATGTTCATTGTGGCACTATTTACAATAGCCAGGACATGGAAACACCCTAATTAGTCCATCGACAGAGGAATGGATAAAGAAGATGTATATATATATACAATGGAATATTACTCAGCCATAAAAAGTAACAAGATAATGCCATTTGCAGTGACATGGACCGACCTAGAGATTGTCATACAGAGTGAAGTAAGTCAGAAAGAGAAAGACAAATATCATAAAATATCGCTTATATGTGGAATCTAGAAAAATGCTACAGATGAACTTATTCGCAAAGCAGAAAAAGAGTCACAGATGTAGAAAACAAACTTATGGTTACAAAGGAGGGGAAAAGGGGGTGGGATGAATTGGGAGATTGGAATTGTCATATATACACTGCTATATATAAAAAAGAAACCTAACGAGAATCTACTTTATAGCACAAGGAACACTACTCAGTGCTCTGTGGTGACCTAAATGCAAAGGAAATCTAAAAAAGAGTGAATATATGTATAAGTCTAAGTGATTCGCTTTTCTGTACAACAGAAACTAACTCAACATTGTAAAGCAACTATATTCCAACAAAAATTAATTTAAAAAATAAATAAAATAAAGTAATAAAAAATAAAAAATAAAACCAGGAAATTGGCATTGGTTCCTTACTATTAACTAAACTACAGGCTTATTTAGATTTCAACAGTTATATACAGTTCATTCAAATTTTATAACATGTATAGATTAATGTAAATACCACCCCAAATCAGGAAACAAAACTAAGCCATCACCCCAAAGAAACTCCATCAGGTGAATCTTTCATAGTCACAAACTCCATTCCTCATCCTCACCCCTGGCAATCCATGATCTCGTCTTCACGACTATAATTTTGTCTTACCAAGATCTTATGTAAATGGAATCATACGATACGTAAGCTTTGAGCTTCTTTTTGTTTTTCATTCAACACAATGCGCTTGAGATCCAGCCAAGCTGTTTATCAATTATTTGTTCCTTTTTGTGCTGAGAAAAAAAGTCCACTGTATGAAGGAACCATACTTTGTTTATTCATTCACCCACTGAAGAACATAAGGGCCGTTTCCAGGTTTTGGTTATTACAAATAAAGCTACAATGAACATTCAGGCACATTTTCTTGTGTGAACCTAAGTTTTCAACCTTTTATGGTTAAAATCCAAGGAGTAGGACTGCTGGATTAAAATGTAAGTGTCTGTTTGTCTTTATGAGAAATTGCCAGACTGTTCTGTAGTAAAGATTATCTGCTGAGAATGAGCGGGAGATGGGCGGGACAGGGTGGTACATATAAATATTTGAGGAGGGTAAACAAGTTTTGAAATATACGCTAGCTCTCATGTAAAACTAATATTTGTTACTTACCACTGAGATTATTCAAATATACCCTCACCAAAAACATACACACACACTGAATATATTCAAATAGTAAATATTTTAAGGGCATGTTTTGTGTCTACCTACAGTTTATCATGTGTCCTACTGTGCACACATTCATTACAGGATAAATGCATAAATCAATGGAAGAGGCTCTGCTTTAAGAACTTCGTGGCTATAAAATGCTTTTTAAAATATATGAAAATTTATTTGTTAATATCTTTACTAAATTTCAGTGTCCTCTAAAGATTGTAACCATTCTGAAAAAGTGACCGGTGCTTATTGGCATATGCATTTATGTATTTGATATTAAGTATTTAATTCCTCAACATTATGAAACAAATATTCTTCCTAGTTATTAATCACAGTTACAAATTACAAAAATGACAACTGCATTTAAATGACAGTGGGAAGAAGTTGATCTTATTCCAGCCTGAAGTCAACTACCCAGGTACGGCTAAACATATAAATTCAGGAAAAGCCAAAAATCATAGAACGCTTTCTGTCAAGAGAATACTCTAAAGAAACCCGAAGTTTGGAATGTGTCTCTTCACACAGTGTTCTTTCAGTCTCAAAAAGGCCACTTAACTTTTCAACATGAGTTTCTCAAATAAATGTAAAAAACATTTCTTCACCTTGAAAGTAAGATATAGGTCAGTAGCATAACCACTCACTGTTTATATTAGAGGCACTGAAGTTTAGAGATGAAGAGCCATTGTTCTCTTTTATTTGCTTGCTTGCTTGCTTGTTTGTTTGTTTCAAAATAGTACTGAGCAGGATCTGGATTTTAAAATACTAACATGTCCTTCAGGTTTCAAGAATAATTACATAAGGAAATCCACGTTATCTATTGGATTACATCAAATAATCTACCAAGGTGTGATTATTCTTTTTAATCCAGCTTTCTGATATGTGTTTTTTAGTATACTGACACTGCCTTTGTGTGACACATAAGGATTATAAAGGGCTCTGGATAAGTTCATTTCCAGGTAACTAAAATTTTCCTTTTCCAGTTCCAAAAATGTTTTTAATTAAATTTTGATACCTTTTGATAACATATCAGATATTTACATCGCTCATCATATTTAACATAATGAAAATTATCTTAATCCTCCATTAAAAACTGAAGGTCATTTTTATGAAAATCTATTATTTTATTGGAGGAGTTGGTACTGTAGTCTATCTTCAGTCACTGTCTTTTCTCTCATTATTTCAGGATAATATTCGACAATTTGCACTGAGTCAAACATCAGATGCATTTGAGTTTTCTTGAATGCTTTCTATTTTGAAGCGAGGGAACAATATCTAAGTTACTATAAGTAACTTTCAACTAGTCTCTGACTGAAAACCCAAGAAGTAAGCAGTTACTTATGGGTTAGGGATTCTAAATAGGCATTATATACAAGAATTAAAACACTGAAAAACTGACTTTAAGTTGGATACCTTCGGAGGAAAAAATGAGCAATCCTAAATATAATGTCCAAACCATATAGTTTTTAAGGAATCACTGAGGTCAGAGTGCAATAAAAATTCTTCTGGAAGAGTTCTTTCTTACATTCTGGGACACATTTGCAACTATGATTTGGGGCAGATTTCTGCTTTTAATTGCAGAAATTCTATCATGCATTCCATTAGAATTATTCACTTCCATCCTCTGTCTCACCCTCTACATCATCAGCACATCGAGGACAAAGGCTTATTTATTTTTCTTTACACCTGCCAGGAACCTTCCATGATACTTCACTGAAAGTTCCCTCAAATGAATGTGTGTTGAATTGCAAAGGGTGCCTCACAACTTTAAGATGTGTTCGAACAAGGAGTGCGTGGCCAGCTTCACAGGAGCACAGCCCTGTCCTCTCTCGAAGCCCTCTGTTCTGCCATGCAGCCAGGAGTGAGGCTCATCAGCCCTCCTGTGGCTCACAGACATTCTCAGTTTCCCCAAATTTCTACTCATCCAAGTTCGTACAAAATGAATATCTCTTCTTATATCTAGAACACTTGTTTCCTCTAAAAATCCCTCTTCCTGAGTTCTCCTATGGGACAGGGAGAAGTCAATGTAAATTATGTTTTGGAACATTCCTCTGGAATTTCCATAGTTCCCTCTAGTAGATGTCAAACTAATTCTAATATTGAGAAGCATACACATATCTTACCAGGCTGTGTACAAACATACGTAGACGTATTCCTGTGCTTCAATAAATGTGTGTGTATCAAACTTCCAGGTATTTTGCCTTTACCGATTTCATTTTTGAAGGGAGTTTTGGCTTGTATTTTTATCCTACAATATCCAGAGCGTAGATAAGATGAAACCAAAGTACCTCTGATTAGGAAAAACTTAAGTTTCTTAATGAGAGAAAGATTTAATAGCTATGATGTCATCTCTCTATATCATGGACGCCTACAAACAGAACAGAAATACAATAAAACTCAGGCAGTGCTGGAAAGCCATTTGTTAGCTATTTTCAGCTTCAGAGCATGGAGCCAAACCTATGAGGTTGGAGTGCATTAAGTAAAATCCTGAAAGCTTTATCAAGAGTTTTACTTTGACATGAGCGTTTTGCTTCCCCAATATTGAAATGAAAGATGAGGGGTGGCAATCCAACCAGGGAATCAGAATATAGCTCCTTACATCCCCCATATTTAGAATTTATTTTTTTTAAATATCTTGCCACTGAAGGAAGAAGAGCAACTAAAATCAACTTCAGAGTCACTAATATCTATCAACCAATTTCTGATTGAAGCCAGCTTACGTCCTTTCCCTGAAAAGAAAATGGACAGATAATGCAAAGAGGAAAATTCTGTCTCTATGGATTGTGCATTTATTATCACTCCTAATAAACCACTACATTTTTGGCAACAGCTACAGAGTAGAAATCCTAAATTCATGGTCCCTGAATATCTACCTCGCCTGCAGATAGAAAGCAGAGAGGTGAGATTCTGTTGGAAACCTTTGAAAATTTCAATGTATTTGTATATGTGCAGTTATCTGAAGAGAAATTCCAGATTTTCAAAAAGATCCACAATGCAGAAATGTTGAGAATCACTGCTTCAGAGCAAAATGACTAATGTTTTAGCTTTTTAATAATTTGACGTATAAGCCTTTCGATATGTTATAGTATATTTAAAAAATCATAAACTGAAAGATAAAAAGGACTTCCATAGTCATCATGTCCAACCCTCTAAAGGGTTGCTGAATTCTAATTCTCAATCACATATAAACTAATTGTGGAATACTCTAGGACAGAGTCAGCAACCTTTTTTCTTAAAGGACCAGCTAGCAAACATTTTAGGCTTTGGGAGCCAAGAGATGACATCAAGGACATTACATAGATAAATATACAACTATTTCAAATGTAACCATTTAAAAAATGGAAAACTAAAAATGGGCACTGTTCTCAGTTTGAGCTGCACCTCTGTCTATAGTTTGTAGGACCCTGCTGAATAACAATTATAACTTTATAATATTAGATGGGTTTTAGCTTCATGGTATGAATTGACAGACTTGTTTCAATTTCAAAGGAAGGAAGAAAGGAAACAGTTACATACCTTCCAGCTATGTGAAACTGCATTAAATGTTTTATGAATATTATTTCTTTCAAAGCACAAACTATCTTATTAGTAATGTGTTGTTAGGGCGACATTGCAGAGAAAGAAAGTCTGGAATGTTTAGTAATTTCTCCAAGATTATTTATTCAGATTTCTTTGAGTCCAGATTCTTTTGTGCTGTGTGTGAGGTATGTGGAGATGAGCTAGAAACCAGGCCTGACCGTAATGCCTACAAAGGGATGGCAAGCAGGGGAGCAGCAGCTACCCCATAAACGGAGGGCCAGGGAGGCTTCTGGGAGGCTGTGGTGTCAGAACAGTGACACAAAGGAAGTTTAGGAGTTTGAGAGAATGAGAAAAATTGTTTCTGACGATTATAAATGTGTTTGGGGAATAGCAAAGAGCTCATTGTGGATGAAATAGGAAGGAAAGGGACATACGTGTAAATAAGAGGTGGGCTGGAAAGGCGAGCAAGCACAAGACCGTAAAGAATTTTGCAGGTCTTTGAGGTAGACGTCCGGCAACTTCACTGCTGAATGTTCATACCCATGTATTAGAAGCAGGATCTCTATTTTCAGTGGACAATCTTTGCTTAATCTCATTTCATGGATTCAAGTGAGTTCATCCTCATTCCCCAGTTTTTGGAGTGGGTCCTTACCCCAACCTAGCAAAATACTGTGCATGAATTAAGCTAGACTTTTACTGGAACAATTTGGAAAGTGAGTATCTATACTCTGCATTTTAGCTGGTGGACTAAAACCAGCCGCTTTTCATGTTCATCTTTTTATCTTCTTTTGAGAAAGACCTTCTTGACAATAAAAGCCAGCACACAGTAAAGAGCTATTAGAGAAACTCAAATTACTCGATTGAATATCTACATTCAGTGATGGCTGAAATTCATCCTGGAACTTTTGAGGTATGATGACCAACACGTTCTCCTTCCCCGCTGAAACGAATTTGAGTTGGGTTCTATAACCTGTAACTGAAATATTTCTCATTACTATAGCTGTGATAGCTTTAAAAATGTGTGAGTCCATAGAAAGCCTCTGAAGGGTTTTAGGCAAATTGTAACATTAAAGGGTTTGTACTTTTAAAAGAATACTCTGGATTCTCTGGAAAGTAATGATTAGGTGATAAAAGACTAAACCAAAGAGAGCAGTTTGATGTGTGTTGCAGTCTAGACACAGGATGATAGGTAATGGTAGGTGGGAATAAAAGTTGTATTACTTATGTAAATACAAAGTACTAATGTTTAGGACTTGGTGACTGCTTAGAAATGGGTGAGGGAGAGAGAGAAAAAGACGTCAAAGGTGATGGCTCAGATGCCTAGTTTAAGCTACTGAGATCAGTTAAAATACAGAACACGTCCTAGATGTGGGTATCATCACTGCAGCAATGGTAACTCAAGGCGTAGGGATGGATGAATCACCTAGAGAAAACAGAATGAGAGGAGAAAAGAGCCTAAGTGATAATTCTGAGGAATGTCAATATTTAAAGTGTGGTGATAGGGAAAAATATTTATAAAGGAGGCTGAGAAGGAATGGCCAGAGAGTAGAGTGGAGAGGTGACAAGGGGGTGGTCAAGAATGATAAATGCTGAAGTCCTGGAAACGATAGGATGACGTGTCCACTGATGTAAGCGGCAATGTGGTTTCTAGTGACTCTGTTGTTCCTTTTGATTATGTAACTACCAATACTCCTGGCTAACTTTAACCTGTCCTTTGAACAACAGCTTAAATGCAACCCCGGTAGAGAAGACTTTTCTGCAGAGCTTTGCGTTAAATCTGTGCAAGTGTCACACTCTCTCAAAAACCCTTTCCCAACATGTATCTACATTTGTGCTTACGTCTGCCTTCCCTAGGAGATTCTGTGAAGGCTGGGCTATGTTTATTTCAGCAGTGTTTCTCCAGCAACTTGTGAGATTATCTGCCACTCAATAACGATTTCTTAAATGAATTTTTTAACAAAAGAAAAATACTGACTTGATTATTAAATCACAGCTGCTAAATATCACAAATTTAACATAGGTTCTAAACCTCTTTCAAAGAAAGGGAATAGACATCAATTTATGCATACTCTAGAGTTTTTATAGTCAACTCTTGGGTCTCCACATGAATATAAGAATAGAATTAGCTCCTCAATTAATAACAAAAGATGACCTATGTTTAGAGGATAAGGCACAACTTCGGGACCTGCACAGCCTGGGTGCAAATCCCATCTTTACCTAGTTAGCTGTACAACTTAGGCTAATTACTTACATTCTCTGAACCTCAGTTTACTTATCTGTAAAATATAGGGACAAAAATAATACCTATTCCATAAGGTGTGAAAATTAATAATGTAAAATATAATGGCACATATTAGAGAGCTAGAAACATAGGACTATATATTCAAGTGTTTTATTATTAATATTACTAATTTGATAATGACCAATGTTTCTGAAGGTTTGTCATCGTGATAATTTTTTCCACTTAATTTTACATTTTTGGATTACATCTGAATTGTGCTAGAAAGAATTGCAGAACTGGCTGATTAGATACAACGAATGAAGGATTCAAATTTTGCCTTAAGCTTTCCAACAAATATTTATTTTGTACATTCACATGAGAATAAGCCTTTTTCTAAACATTCTTTCTTTCCCTATCTTTTTAAAATGAACATAACGATATGATTTACAGAATCTAAAATTCCTTTCCCATTGTCACTAGCCAGGTTGATCTTAAACTCTCCATTCTTTCTTCCCCCAATTATACATGGAAAAATGTAGGCATTCTGGCTTCCCGAGAGACATATGAACATTAAAATGTAGCTTAAAGTTTAGATAGTACAGACGGTTATTTCCAAAGACATCTTCTGCTTTTTTCACGCTAGGGCAGGAAGCTTTTTAGTGTTGTGTTTATTTTAAATGTCTATAGGCTTTTTCCCATAAGAGTATGATATCATTTTGTTCCTCCTGTAACCATTTGTTTACTTTTTTAGCTGTTCCACTATGAAGAAATCTGGTGAGTGTGAAAACCCTACAAGTTCCTCTATGGCTCGTGGTCCAGAAGGAAAGCCTTGCTCAATCATTTTAATTCAGGGAATATCCAACTGACAGTGTACCAGGCTGAGGATGTTGCCAAGTGATCTCTGCCTGTTGAAAGGTACACCAGTTTAAATCTTGATAGATTATTACAAATCCCCTCATGGAGGACTGAATTTTCAGGGCACACCTGACAGCAATTAAGCAGGTCTGTCTGCCCAGAAATAGTAACTCAGTTCCCAAGGTTGATGGAATGTCTGTTCTTAGTAGAGCTGATGACATTTTGTGTCTAGCCCATTTTTCATCACCAGTAGAGTGACACGTGATTTCATAATTGGTTCAGTATCATTCACTTTCCCTTATGTGGCCATGAACAAGAAAACAATAAAACAGCTGGAAACTGATTTGACATATAAATTTTGTGTTCTAAGACACACTTTAACTTAGTGTACATGTCGCCCCAGCCAGGAAATGTGTCCTATTTGTGACTGCTTTATAAAAAATGCAGGCATAGCATAAAGTAAATTTCAATAAACCAGATTAAAGACTTGGTCAAATATTAGGGGCTGATATCCTTAAGAGAAGTAAACATACCATTCAGCACAAAACAAAAACATTCACCAGAGTTTGTTATAATACGGAGATGAAAATTAAGATGAAATTCTGCCACCTAGATAGCATTAGGCTAAGGATGTACTAACAGAAATGGAGAAAATTGACCCAAAGTAGTTGATACATATTTCAGTGGATACTACGATGTTCCTTTACTGTAAACATTTGAAGCCCCTTTTTAAATGGACATTGTATCCATTCAATTCAATTCTATTCAACAAGTATATATCAGAGAATTTCCACGTGTTGGGTAGCATAAAGAGGGTTTCAGAAAATATGAATAAGACAAAATTCCTGTCCCTAGGTATCCAATAATTTGGCAGCAGCCAAAGGTAATACAGGTACACCCATGACTCTGAAATAAAGTGGCTGAAAATTCAGGGCTACACAGATTTTTTACTTTATGTTTTTAATATCTTTAGTGCCGAACACAAAAAGGTCAAAGTATCTATTCAGTATTTGTATTATGAAAGAAGGAGAAGTAGCTCATACTTCAAAAGAGATGGTTTTGAGGGGGATTATTGAAGGCTTCTGATTCATGGGGAAAAATGAGAATGTCAATGATTCAATGGAAAACTATGTTTTCAGTAATTGTGCACAGATCTATCCTGTTTTCACCAAAACCAGACTGATTATTAAACGGCCAAGAATCTCTCACTTTTGCAGTGTTTTCTAATAATTCTACATCTTATTCAGATGCTATCAGAAAATCCCCTGTCAGAGGACTACTGAGAAAAGAACTTTAGTAACGGAGCGTTCACACTGCCTTTAGCTACTTCTGCATTCAGTACAGCCAGAGCTTGCATGCCAGGCCAGTAGGTCATGGGTCCAGCAGCCAGGCAGAACCCTTGGATTTTGCAAGTTCTGAAAATCCAGATGGGTGAGGCTGGGTACATGACTACTTTGAACAAGTATGCCTTCAGTTGATTCTAGAGAGTAAGAGAAGTGGTAACGATAAATGAGCATATTTTAAAAACAGCAGGGCAGACAATTTCAAGATATTTATCTTCAGGTAATGATACTATGAACTAAGAATTTAGTTTCAAAATTCAGCAATGGAAGATACTCATTTAATATATGGAGCCAAACATACATGCACACACACCACCGCCCCCATGCAGTTCTAGGCTTAATGTTATCCGTAAAAGAAACTTCTAAATATATTCACAAATAATGAAAGCTAGGGCTTTGGTGGTACAGCCAAACTTTATTTTCTTCCTTGTTCAAACTTTTAGTTATTAGTCTATAAAATGCTCTTTTGGTACCACATATACACTGGCTTAAATAAATTAAAATTAACCTATCGTTTCTGCCTTTTCTAAGAGCGCTGAGTAGTGAAGGATGGTCTGGGATAGTCAGGAAGTTATCATGCAAAAAGAGTCACTTTACTTGTAGATGGACAAATGGATAAAATTCCAAAAGACCAAGAAGAGTACCAGGAAGAGCTCCTGGCACAGAGAACTCTGTGAGCATAGGCACAGGGTAAGCAAGAAAGCAAAAGGTATGTTCTGTGAACACTGAATGTTCTACCTTTAGTTTACCAGAAGGTTTGTATTGGAAAATTACAGGAGCTAGATCGTCATAGAGGTTAATATAAAGCTAAGAAGAACTTAGAATTCTGAGTTATTGAATATGGATTTATTGGGAAATAAGTGAGGAGGTACTGAAGGGAGCTGAACAAAGTGATGACAGCATCATTTACGTAAATGAGTCAGACAGTAGCAAGCAGGATACGCTGAAATACTTTAATTTATGGAGAGACAAACATTTAAATGTTAAATCACTAGCGAGGGTGAGTTTGATTTTAAATTATTATTAAGTCTGCCTGCCTGATATTTTCCGTATTCAACCCTTGAAACATTTTATATAGTCACAAAGATTATTGACACACACATATATCTCAGTTGAGTATAATTCAGCATGTTGCAACATATTAAATATATTCCAAAATATACTTGGTTTACTATAATATCAAAGGAGTTTACTTATGAAACTTAGCTGTAATTATTTTGTTTAGAACATTCCTCTTTGAGAAAGTGTAAATGTTGGATAAAGGAAAATGTATTCTGTTCTTATTAACAGTTTCATGGTTTATTGTAGCATTCTCCTGATATGCTTTCATATCTACTGCTTCTCTAATCTATTCATCAAATAGATGTCAGAGTATTTTCTTTAAATACAGTTAAAAAACCTCTTCTTGCATAAAGAATAAAATTGAAAGGAGTAGCATTATCTTCGTCTAGGTATGCAGACACAATAATCAAGATGATACCACTTTGAACGTGAGTTTTTAAAAGCACAGTCCTATCCCTGGGTGTCAAGCTTATTCCCTACGGCATGCCCCTTTCCTGTTAACTTCCAAAGCACCAGTGCTGCCAATCAAACAGATAGCAAAAAAGCACAGTACACATTACTGACAACTGAAATTTTGATAGTCCCTGAACTTTGTCACCTTTGTACCATTGATCATCACTCTTCTCCACCTCTAAGAATGCTGCCACAATCTTCCAAAACTTCCTTTAAATTTGACTCTACCATTCTCCTTTCAGTGAAACTGAATCCTCCATCTTATAGCTTGTTTCTTCCTTGCCTTATTTCTTCGTTCCCTCCTCTCTCTTTCTCTCTTACTTTCCTTTTCTTTCCTCTCTCTCACTCTCCCTGACATTCTTTCCTTCTGTTTTCCTGGCTTGCTCTCTGGATTTCTTACTTTAACTCCTTCTTTTGGAATTTCTTGCTTTCTTCCCTCCTCTCATCAGATTCAACAACTCATAACTGCTATAAATCAGCCTCAATTTCAAGTAAATTTCATATCCATCTATGACAGTAAGTTGTGAGATCTGTGAATACACACTAACTACAGTATCTTGAAGCTTATTAGTGCTTATTAATAGCCTGTTCTATTATGTTGAAGGTCAGCTATGAAAAACACTAATGATAAAGATAACAAAGACTTTAAAGAAACCAGTTTGAAAATAATAAAAGTACTATATAAATATCATTGTTATACTGTGCACAGTCCTTACTCAATGTAATCAAATTGCATCCTCAACTACTGACATCATTCCTTCCAAACTATTCGCATACCTACAAATGAGAGGATGATTATTTATCTGCTTGATTCATCCCTGCAAATGTTCCCTGGCCCACGCAGAGGCCAGACTCAGCTGTGTGGTTTCAGAGATTGGGTTGAAAATATAATGCAGTACGTACATTAGAAAAAAGGAAATCAGAACATTAAACCACTTGTTTTACCATCTCTGATCCCCCTGAGGCTCAGTGACATTTGGAGCATTTATCTTTCTTGTTAAAACCAGATTCTCTAATTCCTTGTAGCAGGTGGAGGAAAGATGTAGCAGAATGTTTACAATAAGGCATATAAATCTGTTACATGTGTGTATGTCTGAAGGAAGGGAAGGTCATTGCTTAAATTTCAGTTTACTTCTTCAATTTTCAGTTAAATCTTTTCTCCAGTGCTCTGCAAATTAAATATCTCAGGGGACTCTTTTAAAAAGAAAGAAAGAAGGACTGGGGGTGGAGAGAGAATAGAATCAGAGTATAGGGGAAACAGCAAAACACAATGCAGTAATGGAGAATCAAATTCTTTGTGAAGTAAAGAAGAGAGGTGGTACATATATTGCTTCTTAGGAATTTCATTCCTTAAGTTTTCAGTTCACATTTCAGTTTTATAAGTACCATTACAAATTCTTAGGGACTTCCCTGGTGGCACAGTGGTTAAGAACCCGCCTGCCAATGCAGGGGACACGGGTTCGAGCCCTGCTCCAGGAAGATCCCACATGCCGCGGGGCAACTAAGCCTGTGCGCCACAACTATTGAGCCTGTGCTTGAGAGCCCGTGAGCCACAACTATTGAGCCCATGTGCCGCAACTACTGAAGCCCACGCACCTAGAGCCCGTGCTCCACAACAAGAGAAGCCACGGCAGTGAGGATCCCATGCACCACAACAAAGAGGAGCCCCCACTCACCGCAACTAGAGAAAGCCCGTGCACAGCAAAAAAGACCCAACACAGCCAATAAAATAAATAAATTTATAAAAAAAAAAAAAAAAAGAATCCACCTGCCAATGCAGGAGACATGGGTTTGAGCCCTGGTCTGGGAAGATCCCACATGCCACAGAGCAACGAAGCCTGTGCGCCACAACTACTGAACCTGCACTCGAGAGCCCGTGAGCCACAACTACTGATTCCACATGCCACAACTACTGGAGCCCGCATGCCTAGAGCCCGTGCTCCACAACAAGAGAAGCCACGGCAATGAGAAGCCCGCCCACCACCATGAAGAGTAACCCCCACTTGCCACAACTAGACAAAGCCCATGAGTAGCAATGAAGACCCAACAAAGCCAAAAAATAAATAAAATTTTTAAAAAACAAACAAAAAACAAAATCTTACACTCTGTCGGATTTGCTTGCACTGAGAAAAGTCAATGGTGGCAATTCTCCCTCCCCTAAGAGCTACTGCTTTGCATAGATTAGTGGTATGACAGGTACCTTATCTCTCAAATTTACAGAATCTTTAACTGGGCCATGTTTCAGCTTCCTTTATGAGTTCAAATGCTTCTGAGTGCAGATTTTCCTCTTCCTCTTATCTACTAAAATAACTACATTCTTCCTGGAAGCTTTCAATTTCCACTGCTTTCTCTCACACCCGCTTTCTGCATAGAAATATACAGACCATGTTATAATTCAAGGAACAATCTATCTTTACCAACCAGCTCTCGCCTACTAATTTTCTCTTTTTATTCTCACTCAGCCTCTCAGAGAAACCCTCGTGACTTTCTCCAACTAGGCTCTTTCTAGGCTTTCCTCAATGAATTCAGTTTACGTAATCCACTGTTTTTGAGCATGTAAAAATTGTTTGGCAGTAATTCTGTGCTGGACTCTGAGGAAAAAACAAAACATGGCATCATCAGTGACCATAGGAAAAGCCCAGACATAGAAGCTAAATGTTTCAGTGTAAATGTATAAAACCATGGCGAGGTGGTTTTCAACCTTGGCTGTTCATTCACACCACTCAGGAGTCTTTCAGATGTCCAGTGCCCAGTGAGCAACCCAGCCAAAGTAATAGAAATCTTTGAGTATGGGGCCAAAGCTCTCCTTACGTGATTCCAATGTATGGGCAAGGATGAGAATCACTGTTGTATAAGTATGCTTAGGAAGCTAACAGAACATAAGTGTGGGTGTTGTAACTCAACCAGGGTGAGTTTGGGAAACACAAAACGTAGTTATTACCTGCACAGAGTTTTGAAGAATGGGTTGGTCAATTCAGGGTTTGGGCAAAGGATCTTTGGGATAAAAGATATGGCTGGAGCACACTACCCAGTGGTATATACATCTACGTGCTTTTAGGGAATTAGAAGTAAGTCAATCATACTAGACCATAACACATGAGGCAGGACGTTGAGGAATATAAGGCTTGAGAAAATGGCAGAGACTTTTATGAAAAGGGGCAGTGAGACAGAAGTACTGTGAGTGAGAATCCTATGTCCCTGAAGCTCTAGAGTGCTGATTCAACAAAACCTTCACTATAGTCACTAAAAAAAAAAGAGGAGGGGCCCCAGTTATTTTTGATATTTTCTTATGGACTTTTCAACATCATGCCTTGTGATTCCCAATCAGTCTCTTTGCCTTTGAGATTTGGCTCCAATATTGATGTCACCTTCGGCATCAGATTCCTTCCAGATATAATCTCTTCCTCGCTAACCGTCCCTTCCCTGGAAAGCCATATTACATGGCTTTCACTTATTTTTAAGTTTCCCCTATCTCAAAGAAACTTTCATATCTGGTCTTTAAGAACTTGGTGTATGTTTGCGAAGCAGGACTTTGGAACTTCTTTATTGCTTTCAGAGGAAAGGAAACTACATTTAGATAATGTAATATAGTTAAACAAAAAAAGCATTTTCATACACATTGTCAGTGGATGCCACTCCATAAGGGACAAAGATTCATTTCTTGGTTAGGCAGGTAAGTTTTTTTACTCCTGAGTTTAATTTTCAATAACAAAATACAAAATTACATAATGCATCAAAGATATTTGGAGCCATGAAGTGTTTGGCTCACACAGTCACAAAACGATCCGTATTTGAATCCCAGGTTCTCTATATTGGTGACATCAACCATCTGACCAAGTTACAGACAAGACTATATGAGTGAAAAAAATCTAACACACCTCATCTTTTTCTGCTACAAACAATTGTAATAAGGTATTATATACTGTTCTATTTTAGCACATCGTATGTCACATGAAATGAGAATACAGATAATTAAAAACTGAAAGACTGAAATCCAATTTAATGATGGTGTTTATCACTAGCAGTGTTTGGGGTGTGGGTTACTGTATTCCAAAGTCTGGCCTGTTCATGCAGTTGAGGAACAGGGAACAGGCTCTTATGGGAAATCTGGGTGAGGATAAATCTGTTAGGAGAGAGAGGGCTCAGGTTGCTGAAAAGCATTCCTATGAGGGGGTAAACCTGACACCTTGAATAAATAAAGCTTCGTTATGGATTTTACAGGGTCTAAGTCTCTATTCTCAGATAGGCATATTGGCCTTTTAAGGCATTCTAAATGTTTACTTTTTTATTAAACAAATCATTAGCTTTTTCTGTATTGTCGGCCATGTAAGACACTGGGGATCCAGTAGTGAGAAAGTGAAGAATAAGGACACTAAGTATTCACACAACTAATTCAATGTCACTCTCTATTAGAACAGAGAGCATCCCTATTCATCTACTCATTCAACATTTATTTACGAACCTCCTACTTTGGGCCATGCCCTGAATTAGGCACAGGTGCTGCAGTGGCAGATCAATTCCAGTCCTTGATCTGAAGAAGCCTATTGTCTAACATATGTTTTCCAATCCTACACATCCTGAGAACCTCCTCGGACACAGTAAGTCACCATCTTTAAGATTCTATCCAGATGACTGATAATTTTCTAATCATGAAATCTTTCTCCAGGCCAACAACAGAAAAAAAAATTAAATGTTATTCTTTTACTGAACTTTAGCACTTGGAAAGTCTTTACCCTAATTTACTCAGATTTTTGTCTCCTGGATTTATGACACCTGGCAAATGTTGCAGAGTTGTCGTTTTCCTGAGAGATAATAATATAAAATCCATATAAATTAAAATAATAAAGCATCATCTTTAAGTAATTTAAATTCTTAAGGCTTCATTTTTTTCAGGTATATTTTTCGACAAACCGATTATTTTTTGATGTAGAGGTTGTTAGTGCCATTTACTAGATAATCCTAGCAATCAACACAAGACTATGTGATACATTTGAGACTCTTAAGCTACTTTGACTCTGGCATATACATATGGTGTTATGCTTGCAAGATGTTAAATTATCTTGGCAAGAGTTATTCTCCATTCTTGGACAATAACACTGGAAAAACTGCCCAAAACAAGCAGCATCGCCCCTGGCATCAAAACTCAATCACTTTGCCCATCTATTCATAGAAATTCTTTATTTTTAATTATTTTTTCTTTTAAATGAGTTGCCAATACGAACTCTCAAGATAAACACTTGACTAAGAGGGCTGGAATCAGATCATAAAAGAGTTCTCTCTGTTTTAATATACCAATTTATTGGCATTTGTTGACATAATCTCATGTAATTTCTAATACATCTCTCATTGTAATGCTGCCTGATTTTGACTAGTTGAAAGGTGAGCAAGCATATGTAAAACAGGCATGCCACCATCCAGAGAGATTATTAATTTCAAGGTCCAGATGAATTTGTTCCAATGCTGAAAATTAAGAAATTTAAAACGAGTCTTTCAAGTTTGCAAGGTCAAAAAGAATCCACGATAGTGTTAACCAAGGTGCCCTATGAAACAGGCTGAATTATGCTCTTCTTAAGAGTTAAAATTAAAACAAAGTGACCTCACTGGAGTTTAATACTATCCTTCGATTGCTGCAAGCTGTATTAATTTTTTTCACCAGTTCAGCTATTCCATTATAACAAATTGGCTTTCTCTCCATTGGTCAGCTTCTTCCTCTAAGGCAGACAACTTAATGGATTTTAGTTCTAAATAGAGTATGGTTTGTTTCTGAGTATTAATTTCAACCTTAGTTATTGTGCAAATTATGCCCCAGCTTAAAATTGAACCACATTGACAACTAAAACAGAGAAGCCTAATATATGACCCAAATTAGTAAATTTCGCCCAGGCAGCAAAGTTAAGTGGGCTCGATTTCCCCATCCTTACATACAATTTTGCAAAACAAGTTCTCCATCTAGTGGTTGGTATATGTGCTGCCGAAGCGAGCACCCATCTAGTGGTTGGAAATCTCAGTACGATCCTATCTCATTATTACTGTTTCAATATACGTTTATTTATCTTTTAAAAAGTTAATGAATCACATATATATCACTGTTGGGATTTTCCCCTGCCTTTTACACTGTTTTGGTAACAGGGAATAGGATCCATCCTATTAATTGTATGTAAAGTCGGGACCTTCAACTTGTTAATGAGAGGAACAGTTCTTTAATTGCCTGGTGAAATAGCAATGAATGAAATATTGTAGGTAAAGGGGTTTCTGAAAGGTTTAAAGCAGCATATATATAATTGTTAGTAAATGTTTCTTTTTATTATGGAACTCTATCAGGTAACAGGATTTTTTCCCCTGGGTTATAAAAGATGCCTCTTGGAATCTGAGTTCTTGGTTATAGCTCCGATTAACTATTTGTTTGTTAGATATGACACTTTCTACCAGAACCCACACTATGACCAGCAGTACCTCCTTCTTCTTTTCTCTGCACCGTTACTGATAAAATGTTTCTCTTAGTTTCATTCTGCTGGTTGAGCTCTCCTTATGATCTGACACATGCTTAAAGTAGTTCTCTTCACAGACGATGAAGGGAAAACACTTTACTTTTATCCATGGGAGTATTAGACACTACCACAGATTATAAGAGGGTACTGCTACTTTCACACAAATATAAATGCCTATTATTTTTATCTGGAAATTTCTGAAGGGTTTTCCTTGCTCACTTGGTAAGTGTTGCTTTGGTAAAGTATAGATGCCTCAGTGAACTCCAGCAGACTCAGCAAAAGCCGAAAATCTTCCCTTGTAACTGTAACACAGGAGGTAAAAGTCTTCAAACCAGGGGGAGGTTAGAATCCATATTCTCTACTCTGCCCATCTTACAGGTGAGAAAGATGGAGATAGCACAGAGCAGTTAAAGGATGAATTTGAAAAAAGCAGGCTTCAGAATAAGAAGTTTCAAACACACCCATGTGCCAGTCCCAGGCAGGTGACTAAAATCTCCTGAACCAGTTTCCTGGTCTATAAAATGTGAGTAATATTACCCGCAGAGTATGGTTATTATTTAGACAAAGCAAGATACACATATAAAGTGCTTATAATAGTGCCTGAGACATACAAGAATGCCAAAACAAACTAATTCACTGCATGGTAAGTTAAATAGAATCAGGTCTTGAACCTCAGTCTTAAACCCAGGATTTGCACTATACCACATGACTAGACTTTGATCTTCTAAAGACGTCATGATAAAATGAAGCTGAGCAAGGAAAATGCTCATGGCCATTGCTGACTTAATAACTTGATGTTTTTAAAAGTTAAATAGGACTTCCTAGGTGACACAGTGGGTAACAATCCGCCTGCCAATGCAGGGGACATGGGTTCGAGCCCTGCCCCAGGAAGATACCACATGCCGCGGAGCAACTAAGCCCGTGTGCCACAACTATTGAGCCTGTGCGCTCTAGAGCCCGTGAGCCACAACTATTGAGCCCATGTGCCACAACTACTGAAGCCCACGTGCCTAGAGCCCGTGCTCTGCAACAAGAAAGGCCACCGCAATGAGAAGCCCAAGCACCACAATGAAGAGTAGCCCCCGCTCGCTGCAACTAGAGAAAGCCCGTGTGCAGCAACAAAGACCCAACACAACCAATAAAATAAATAAATAAATAAATTTATTAACAACAACAAAAAAAGTTAAATAATGAGGAGAAAAATGAAATATATGTTTAGCAATTGAATATTCTTCCTCAGCTGAACAAAAATCTAAATTAAAAAGCTATACTGTTAATTATGTCTCAATAAAATTATAATTATACTTATAAAACTAATTATGCTAGTTTTATACATATATACATATATATGTATATATAAATATGTAATATATCCCACATTTCTCTAGAGTATTTGAAAATGCGTCAGAAAACCGTTTATCTCTTTTAATACCACTCTAGGTAAGTTTCCATGTTAAACATTTTCATCATTACAAAAAGTAAAAATGGTAGTCCACAATTAGCAGATACATAAGACAGCGTGATGAGCTATTAAAGATACATATGGAGTTTTTTCATTTTAAGTTAAGCAGGTTTCTCTCACCATTCTACTCAAAATCATCAGGAAATTATCAGTCTTACACTTCTTTTTTTGGAGAATGACAAACTGAAAACATTCTAATACATATCTTCATTTTACTGACATAACTTGCTAACCAAATGTGACACTATGAAATGAATTTAAATGTTTTATTAAAACATCGTAGACAATTAACAGAGCTGTTTCAAAATACAAATGTTTCTGGATAGATTTCTTTTGCACTTCCTTAACTGGGACAAAACTTTTCCATTCATCTCTTCGTAATTATTTAAAGCCAAAAAAACCTCTTCTGTAATTGAAAAAGATATTCTCTGGAAACCAGGACTACAATATGTAAATATAGGTATGCGATTTTAAGAAATGCTTTACAGTTTAATCTAGAAAAAGATCCATGAAGTTATTCTCTCTTTTCAGTGAATTTAAAAGGATGCAGTTATTGAAAATTGACTTCTAAGGACTCTCATCTACCCTGTCTTAATGTTTAATGTTTGCTTCATTTTCTTTGTTCACCATTAAAACTGAATGGGATTTCTAACGTTCCAAAACATATTAATGTTCTGCTTTTCCCTAGTTAAATACTTAAAGCTCTTCTTCCAAGTTTATTTCTTATTTTATATCTGTAATAAATTAGAGACTGGGTATAAAATAAATTTCAGAGAGAACATACTGAAAATTTCAAGGACCTGTTGCTAGTAACATGTTTATAAAAGCCAATGTTGCCACCTAGTGGCTACATATGAGAACTAGGATTCAGAACATTGAAAGTGCAGTTACTCTTATATTAAGACAATTCAAATAATCTAAACATATTTGGCTGTGCATATTTTTGACAAAGGTGGAGAAGAATTCAGGGACAAAAGATAATTTTATTAAGAAATTGGGTTGGAGCAACTGGACATCCACAGGCAAAAAAAAAAAAAAAAAAAAAAAAAACGCCCTAGACCTCACACATAAAAAAACAAACAAAAAACACCACAAAAAAGATCACATACTTTAATGTAAAACATAAGCTATGCAATTTTTAGAGGGAAGACAGAGGAGAAAAACTTTGGAGTTTTGGGCTAGCTAAAGAGTTATTAAACTTGACTCCAAAAGCATGATCCTTCAAACTGGACCTCATCATAATTTAAAAATGTTTGCTTTGTGTGAAAGACAGAAAATGTTTTATCCTATTAAGAGGACGAAAAAATAAGCTACACACAGGCTGGTAGAAAATAGTTTCAAACCATAAATCTTATAAAGGACTGCTATAGAATATAATAAGAACTCTAATTCTCAACAGTAAAAAAGCAAACAATCCATTAGAAAATAAGTGAAAAACATGAACAGACATTTCATTGATGGAGATACAGAGATGACAAATAAGCATATGAAAAAGTGTTCACCATTATTAGTCATTAAGGGAAATGCAAATTAAAACCCCAGTGAGATATCATATATATTTATCAGCATGGTTAGAATGTAAAAGGAGTGACAACACAGATATTGGTGAGGACGTGGGAGACTGGAGCACTCATACATTGCTGGGAGGAATATAAAATTGTAGAGCCATTATGGAAAACAGTTTGGTGATTTCTTAGAAACCTAAACATGCAACTACCATACAACCCTGCAATTGCATTCTTAGACGTTTAACTCAAATAACATAAACATATGTTAACATAAATATCTGTCCACATATATTCATAGCAGCTTTACTCATAACAGCTGAACTGGGAACATCTCAAGCAGGGAGATGATTATACAGACTGATAAATTTTTACCACGGAATACAATTTAGCAATAATAAGTAATGAACTATGTATATGCACAACAACTAGGATGACTCTCCAGGAAATTGCACTGAGTGAAGAAAGCTTGTCCAAAAATGTTATATACTGTATGTTTCTATTTATATTAGGTTTTGAAATAACAAAATCATAGAATGGGAAAATGAACACATTAGTGGTGATCCAGGGTTAGGAAAGGTGTGGGTGTAGGGAAGGGAGTTGGGTGTGGCTATGAAAGAGCAATGAGGGAGATCCTTGTGAGGATGGAATTGCTCTGTATCTTGACTGTACTTTGCTCATGTTTTTTACTGTGGTGGTGGATGTGAGAACCTACACATGTGATAATATTGTATGAAACATAATACACACACATACACACACTCAAGTACAAGTAAAATACGGGGAAAATCTGAATAAGATTAGGGGCTCGTGTCAAAGTTAACATCCTGGTTGTAGTTTTGTACTACAGTTTAACAAGATGTTACCATTGGAGAAACCACTTAAGGAGAACTTGGGATTCTTTTGTATTATTTCTTATAATCGCATGTGAATCTGAAGTTCTCTCAAAGTAAAATATTTAATTGAAAAAAAGATTCTGCCTCTAAAAAAATACAACAAACATGAATTAACAAAAAACAAGCAGAGTCACAGATATAGAGAACAAATTAGTGGTTACCAGTGGGGAGAGAGAAGGGGGGAGGGGTAGTATAGAGGTGGGAATAGAGCCAATATTTTATAACTATAAATGGAATATAACCTTTAAAAATTGTGAATCGCTATACTGTGCACCTGTAACTTACATAATATTGTACAGCAGCTATACTACAATAATATTTTTTTAATTAAAAAAGAAAAAAAGATTCTGCCACTTAGTTGTTATAGACTAGAAATATGACTTAAAAGGTTAAAAATACATAGCGTTAATATCTATTTTAGAACATTTCAAAAATCTAAAAATGCATACTTCTGCATATATTTATAAATTATTTTGATTGCTCCACGTTCAAAGTTGAAAATGTTCTCTATGAATAAAAATTTTTTGAGTAAGAGATTGAATGTGTATGTCTCATATTCCATAGTTATTTTTCCTTTGCACATGTGAGAATTGAGTTGAAACAGAGAAAAAAAGTATATTTGATAAATTAGTAAGCAGGTAAAGAAGTGTCAATACCCAGACTGCAAAAAGAGCAGAGAATAGAACAAATTTTCTACACTGTTTATGTATATGATTTCTCGAATGAATTATAGTTATGAAATTTCACTTGATAAAATTATTCTGTCTCCTATATGTGATTAATAACTAGCAAATGTAGAGACTGGCTTGATTTTATGTTTAAGAAAAAAACAAAACCAAAATAACATCCATTCTTCCTAAAAGGAGAAATACAGTGTATTTTTCTTAACTTTATTTTTTCTTTCCACAGTAAAAATACCCTACTCATGTTTTCTTATTTGCGGCGATAAGCTACCAGAATAAGAACACATTGGAAGAAGTGCAGGATAAGCACTTTTATGTATTAAATAATATATTAAAATATATAATAACATCTAATTAATAAATACATATTCTAATAAAATAATTAACCTCTTTAGAAAGCGATGAGATTTTAGAAATATGGAGTATGGCCTCTTCATTAATTTATGGATAAAAATAGATATAAATATGGAATGAACTCGACCTTAGTCAAGGAAGTTTTGACTGGAGGTCTAATTAGGATAAAAATAAATGTATGATTTGGGGCAAGTCCCTCAACCACTCCAGTCATCACTTTTCACATCTGTTTAAAGAGGGAAAAGACTGCAAAACTCCTAATGCATTTTCCAGCTTGACTATTACATGAAACTGAGCCAGGAAATATTCAACTTGGAGAGCTTCATGTTTTGAATGTCTGAGTCACAGTGTTTGGTGCTACGGTTGTTGCCTTGTCCCCAGTGAACATAAGTACATTTTCAAGAGAATGAGAAGAAATTTAGGTTCAAAGGATTAACTATTCAGGCTTTTTTCCCCTAAGTTTCATCCAAAGATTCCTTGTAAGTACACATTGAATAAAACAAGCCATTATTATTTGGGCTATCAGTAACTAAATTATCATAAACCAGTGGACTATTAAAAATAATTTACATATTAGCATATTAACTACTAAGGAAAACATAGATTTCCTTTCATTTAAAGAAAGGAGTCTTTTGAAGAGTGGTGGGCAGCTCAGATCTCCCTGTGATGGGATGACCAGGCTATTTACTCATTTAGAGAAGCCACTGGAATGAGTCATGCACACAGCAGATGAGATCTATGGCCTGTGGGAACTGTCTCCACTCCCTAGTAAATAAGGGCCACGAGAGAGAGCCACCAAGAGGCCAAGATCAGTAGGAAATTAACGGGAAGCTCAGTATCAGTAACAATTTAGAGAGAGGCAACCCTCAAAGGCAACAAGACAACAATCAGAAAAATCATGAAAATTTTATAAAAATGCTGAAGCACACCTTGAGAATTCCCAGACATCACCAGGCAACATTTTGAGGGGAATTTTAGACAGAGGCTACCAAACCACCATAATGTGAATGAAATACCAACACCAAGAAAAAAGGGAAAATGTATTTGCTCCTAGCCTCTGATTCTTCTGAGATAGCTTATATTTTGGTATTTAGACTCCCTATGATTATAGTCAATAATTTTGGTTGATTACAAATTTATGGATACTTTAAATTGCGTAATGCAATGCGATAGCTTCACTGTTTGAAATATTTGCTATTTTGCTTAGAGTCGAATAAGAGGTATACGTCTAGAAAGTATATGTACTACAAGACCGCTTTTAAATTAGCCTAATTCTTGGTTCCATTTTATGCCTTGGCATTTATAGTTTTTATTTTTATTCTTCTTTCTTCAACTCTTTACACCTCATGTTCTCTTCATGCATTTACATATTGCGAGCCACCCTAAGTTTTTTCTAAACAAAGCGTCATTGATATAAACAAATAATTCCCCCAATATTCACACTTCGGAGAAGCTTCATGCCCTGGGTAGCCATTGTAGTGCATGCATACGGCCAAGCGACATTTACCAGATAAAAGAATCCCCCCCCAAAAGACCCTTGACAGGGTAAAATTTGGTGACAATCACAGCTCATTGGAATCTATCCTGGGCACTGCCATGATGGAGGCAGGCCAGATACTCACATGATGCCACTGTCCAAAGACAGACCCCTCACGTGGGCGGATTTATCTGATGGTGCCCCTCCTAAAGGATACAATTCTATGTATCAAGAAATCAAGGGATAAAATCTCAAAGGCTGTGCCAAGTATACTCTTACATTGTTATAAAAACATAACTAGACAAGGTGAGTGACTACTCTTATCATAAACTTATCAGGATACCTGAATGCAATTAAATTCCCAAAACATTTTTGAAATCTTAAGATTTTTATCATTAATAGTGATAACATATTGATGATTTATATTCATACATTTATGTGATTAATGACAGCAACTAATATATTATTATAGTACTTATTGTTTCAGACTTAGCCATTATATTAACAAAAAGCACACGGTCTTTACAATAATTGACTAGATATATTCATTGTTACGACAGAGCTTTAATTGTTTAGGAAGATAAGGCAGTGAATAATTAGAATGCAAAGTAAGAGGATCAAGAGAGCACTCCAGAAGTTATCTTTCCCTTTACCATGTGGTACTTCCCATTGTATCATAAATGCATGAGATAACAAAGAGATGCTATTATAGAAGAGTAGAAAAAGAGCCATCAGCAAACCAAAAATTCTGAGGAATTCCTTAAAACAGAAACATATGAGAAAGAGTGATAGAAGAAACCACAGTCCAAAATGCACTGAAGAAGGCAGTTACAGAGGTGAGTATGGTCCTGTAAAGTTTCCAAGCACAGATTCAGTAGTTGGAAGGAATAGGAGGTCTGAGTAACCATTAGGAAATTATGCAGATTGGATCCGTTGAGGCTTGGAGCCCTTTCTCCTGACTCCATTGGTGCTGAGGAAGGCTATTATGGTGTTTGCCCACAGGTTAAAGCACTGAGAATTTGGTTATGGCTAAGGATGGCACCAGTGTCCCCAGAAGCATTGAAGCAAATCTGCAGTGTGCAATCTGACCCACAAAAGTAAATTAGGCTAAGGACTTCCCTGGTGGTCGAATGGTAAAGAATTTGCCTTCCAATGCAGGGGAGGTGGGTTCAATCCCCAGTCAGGGAACTAAGATCCCACAAGCCGTGGAGCAACTATGCCCCGCGAGCACGCCGCCACTACCAAGCTCGTGTGCCTCAGCAAGACAGCCTGCATGCCGCCAACTACAGAGCCCACGCACCCTGGAGCCGGCGCGCCACAACGAGAGAGAGAGAAAACCCGAGCGCCACAACTAGAAAGAAGCCCAAGAGAGAGGCTACCCGCATGCCTCAATGAAGAGCCTGCATGCCGCAACTAAGACCCAACACAGCCAAAAAAAAAGAAAGAAATTTTTTTTAATTTAAATATTTTTCAAAAATGAATTAGGCTAAATTCAGTAGCATGCTGAAAGTATGAGTCAAGGAATTCTCCCAAAACACTATGCAAAAGGTGAAAAATGACAGAAAATCATCAGGTCGCTTGGAGGATAGACTCACAGTTTCTAACATCCATCTAGTAAAGGATCCAGAAGGAGCAAAGAAAGAAAATAGAAAGTTAGAAATATTTTTTTTAATTCCCTAGTGCTGAAAACAGATATATGTCTTCAATCAAACGGGATGCCTACCAAGATGAATTTCAGTAATAAATTCACAGCTAGACAGATCTTTGTGAAAGCAGAGAGAACATTTTAAAAGCTGCAGAGGAGTGAAGTTAAGAAGTGGAGAAAAGTTACAAGAGAATGAAGATCAGGTTTACACAAGGTCTCTCGTTAGAAGTCTAGAAAAAAGGAGAAATTGTTAGTAAAATTATTGAAAGGTGTATGAGAAAATAGCTTTGACTCCATTCTGCACTCAATCAGGCTGAAGTTTAAGAGTGAGGGGAAAAAGAGCATTTGAAAAAGGCAACTCCTAAACAGTCCCCAGACATTGTTCAGAGTATTTTCCTGGTGTTTTCTACTCCTCTCCTCACAGAGATGGCAATTTTACACATTTTCTTGTCTTCTCAGACATTGTACTCACCCTTCTACCTACACTACCTTCATCCGCTTGATGCTGATAGCTTGCTTCATGGATTTCGTTGAGAAAACAGAAGTAGTCAAACGCAATTTTCATATTCTCCTACTCTCGATCTACCATCTTTCCTACACATATAACCCTCCTCTTAAAATAAAAACAATATTCCTGCTTTCCCCAAAACTGCGAGTATTTTCTCATGCCCCGTTATATTCCTCTTGTCATCCCAAGAGTAAGCTCTCGTCAGTGTGTCTTCCCTCCTACTGGATTGCTCCACGTGTGTTAACATCGCCCAAGCCTCTGCAGTGAGCGCTGTATCTCCTGTTCCCCTTCACAGTGTGTGTTGTCTGCACTGAGTCCTTTCCTCACCTCCCATTCTCCCTACCTCCCACTGCAATGAAGCCTCTATTCCAGCCCACTATAGAAATGGCATTTTTTTTTTCCAGTTCTCAAAGAACTGTGATCTCTTTTTCCTCACCACGACGTCTGTGACATTTTCCTGATTTCTCTAAATATCCCTGACTGTTACTTCCCAATCTCTTTTCTGGATTTCTTCTTGTACTCAACCTCTAGATGTTTGAATAGCCAGTGCTTCGTCCTAAACTCTTTTTTCTTTCAACACGGTTCCCTCTCCTGGGAAGTTTTTATCCCAGATGTTACCTGGCTGGTGCCTCCTTAGGATTCAATTTCCAGCTAAAGTGTCTCTTTTTCAAAAAACCTTCCCTAACCACCCAACATCTCTTAGACTGTATTGTTTTGCTCATAGAAGTTATCACTATGAAACTTTTATCACATTATTTTCTTGCCTCTGTTTAGATGTAATCTTTATAAACATGAATGAAAGACAGGACCTCATTTGTGCTGTTTCCTGCTGAATCTCCTGTACCTACACAGTGTCTGGTCAATAGGAAGTGCACGGTAGGCAATTTACCATTGAAAAATGATGAAATCAATCAATAATATATAAAGACCACCTAATTTTTTTAAAAAGGGGTAAACATCTCCATGGGAAAATAGGAAAGCATTACAATTCTCAAATATAATGTTGAAACATATGAAAAATATCCTCAGCCTCATTCGTCAGCGGAGACTACAAAGTAGGCTTATGATATTTTATTTATTGCTTAGCATGTTAAAAATATTAATAATATTGGCAATGTGTAGGCTTTGGGGAGGGTATTTTGACAGTATCAGTCAAAATTCATGTTCCCTTGGTATAGCTCCCAGGAAAGTACCCATGAGGATTCCAACATGTGCCCATACGTTTCTGTATAAGGATTCTAACTGCAGAGAAAAAAACAAAAACAATCTAAATATGCTTTAATAGAAATAAGTAAAGTGCTCTCTCCCCTGCACCCCTCTCTCTTTATCTCTTCGGAACATTACTAAGGTATCTTTTTTTAATGATCGTAGAAACACACAGATGCACACAGTTCAAATTATGTTAAAATATAATGACATGTATTATGGAAAGCATAGCAAATGAACATAAGAAAGCAAAGTGCACTGCAGACATTACTTCGGAGGAGAGAGATTGTGTGTATGTGTGTGAGAGAGAGAGATTGATTAGGGGACAGAAAAACAAATTTCACATTCTACTCTATATGACTGCAATGTTTGAATCATATACAAGAGACGAATAATGTACAAAATTTAATTTTTAAAAGGAGAAATAAGTTACATTAAAAAGAGACAAATATAGTTACAGATGTTACTGTGATAATGGTTTTAAAATGGTACTGTTGGAAACCAAACAAGAGGTGTATGAATCTAGTGTTTAAATCTAGGGAAATGGTATCTATTAAACAAATGACATTACCATGGAATAAGTGTAAGTCTTCCTTTTAAGATGCTCAATAGTAAAAGAAAAATTATATGAAGGGAGAAGAGAAGTGGTCAGACCTGCTAGTTAAAGCTAAGTACCTGTTGGTGGTTTCTTTGCTGCTTCTATTGTTTTGATAATTTTATTTTTAATGTTTTAAGATGGGGGAAAGTTGAACGTGTTAAAATCCTGATAGGAAGAAGCCAAAAAGCAGAAGAGATGGATGATTCAAGAGAGACAGAAGAAGAATTGGACCAAGGACAAAGCAAAGAATAGGAATTACCCTTGGATGGGTCTCCATTAAGACTGTCAGGGGAGAGAAAAAATTAAGTGCTTCTCAAGGTAGGCAAAGAGTGAGGGTAATTTTTGGCTGAAACCTTATATTTTGTCTCTGCAGTGTTCTCAGTACCATATTTAGTTTAGGACACATTCATTTTATAGATCAGAAGACAAAGATTTAGCCTGCAATTGAAAACTAATATACAGAGACAAAAAATAATTGGGGGGAAAATGTGAATGTATTCTGTACTGGTAGGTTTGTGTTTACCTGGTCTATCTTTTATTTAAGAAAAAACTTTGTTTTGGTTCAAAGCTTAAAGTACATTAAATAAACTTCTAGATTTTAGTAGACCTGCTTCTTTAAAAGCTATTTTTGTTTGTGTTTTCATTTGTCCACCAGGTGTCAGCATAGCTCTATAGGACTGATGCCTTGACGTCAATTGCTCAAAATCTGCTGTAGTACCTGTTACTAGAAACCAGAGATAACTGACTGAATGAATAAATAATACAAACATCTTCTATCTTCCTCTACAGCACTTCTTTCCTTCAGTTGTTCA
Organism: Hippopotamus amphibius kiboko; assembly: GCF_030028045.1. Taxonomy (NCBI): domain Eukaryota; kingdom Metazoa; phylum Chordata; class Mammalia; order Artiodactyla; family Hippopotamidae; genus Hippopotamus; species Hippopotamus amphibius. Next base: position 67,013,882 of record NC_080189.1, on the reverse strand, counting down.
TCTGTCCAGGAATCTTCATTAATAAGGGTGTGTTAAGTGACCAAAAGAAACTTTATCTTTTAAAAACTGGGAGTAGCTCTACTTGGTCATTGTCCAAGAGGCAATGACCTGGTGAGAAGAATGAGTGTTATTGAGAAGCACTAATACCATCTCTGTGCTGGTCATCCCTTGAAGTGAAAACGTAGTGGGGTATAGGAACTATAATTCAGTAATGGGCTATGAAGTACTATATAAGTACCTTTATGTTATAAAAGATACTATGGAATACCTCAAAATCTTGACTTGTTGCAAAGGCCATGGAATTTATAACCCCTTCTACCCTGGCTACATATTATGCCCAGGCAAGAGAGGCAGAATCTACTCTCACCTAAAATTACTTTTTGCAATGAAACAACTGTTGCAAAGGAGACATGATTAGGATTCTGGAGAGAAGGACTTCTTTCCCTTCACTGACTCCAGTATCCAGAGTAACCATTTAATTTCCCTGAACCTCATCTCTAAAAGAATACGTCTGTCTGCCCTCTTTTAGGGCTATTTTTGCATGTTGTTACAATAAAGAGACTAATCCAGTGAATGTCGTTTCTCAGCCCTTCTGTACGCTGCAGAGTCCAGAATATCTCCATGCATAATTCAACCTAAATCGGATTCTCTCTCTAAAAAGCTTCCCTTCAGTGCTTGAAGTTTGAAGATGAACCTTGCCTGAGGGAAGCTGCAGGACAGGCATTCTAAGGAGGGGACCAAGTGACTCAGCAGTGTGACTTCAATCAAAGTCCCTTCCCCATGAGCAGGGGTCCTAGTCAGCCTTTTGCTCCTGCTACAGCGCTACGCGGAGAGGAGTCACATAGAGAAGGTTGTTTTATGTTTTACCTACACTTCCTGCCATACCATGGTCAATAACTTGGAAAGAGCACAAGAGGGTAGCAGGACATTCCTGGAAGTCAGACAAGAGGTATAAAGAAACAGGGAGGGTAGCGGCGTCTTCTCCCTAGAAGTTGGAGTATATGGACCACTCTCAACGGAGATGAAGACCTTTTCTAGCTCTAGGGGGTTGATTTCCTTCCAAGAAAACAACTCACACACCAGCCAGCTGTCTGTTACCTCAATTCTAAAGAAAGAAGTGAATATTGCCCAAACTTTGGGTGAAGAAAAGGGGAGAAACTCAGTCTTGAAAAGCGCGCAAACAACAGGCTGCCAGTCTACTTCGATCACTTTTTTGCATCAAATACTGAATTCCTTCAGAGAACTTTGATTTCAAAGTTATATCCATTTACTTGAACAGGCACCTTAAAGTACACGTAAATAAATACAACTAAGTTCTGTTTTCACAAACACGGACACGGACTAGGTTTTCCATGCCACCCAACTTAAACTCTTGGTAACCTTGTATGACATTAGGGGATTTTTGCTTAAGACACTTGATTGTCTCTTTCCCAGCTTCTCTCACCAATGTGTGTGTGCGTGTGCATGTGCGTGTGTGTGTGTGTGTTATTGCTATTGAGTATTAGTGGCAATTTCATCTAGGAAAAATAATCTCAATTCTGGTACAAGTTACGTAACACATTAAACTCTTCACAACATAGGTATAGATTTCACTTGCTAAATTACTCTTCCTTTCCATTCCATGCGAAATAATTTCTTTTGCTGTGATAAAGTAAAAACCTTAAACGAGGAGGGCAGGAATATCTCAGGATTACAATAAGAGCATAAAACGAACCTCTGAACAATGCTCTAAACCAGTTTCTCAAACTTCTCTTTATAGTTTTATGTACAAAAAAGAACAAGGTTAAGCCTTATATGCATTCGCCATAGGCAGCGACACAGACCCCCTCAATCTGTTAGCACGTTTTCTTGAGGGAAATATGGGAGACACACAACGTGGAGCACGTGGCACTGTCACTTTGGTTCCATTGCTCACTTTGAGATGTTATGAGATACAGGCATTTACTGGGGCTCATCAAATTGAGTTACAGGTTATCCTATCTGACTTTATATAAACTTTCCCTCATGAAAGGGACTAATACTGATTTTCCTACTCCTAGTCCATCTAACTCAGCTCTACAGTGTTCTAAACAGATTTTAGTTGAGCTTCAATTTGGAGGTAGATGATGGGAACTATGAATCAAAACAAATGCATCAAGAACATTTCCTTTTAAGGGTTTTTCTTGTTTGTTTTTGGTTTGGTTTTGTTTCGATCATCCCCAAATCTTAACATGGTCCTACAATGCATGGCTAATACACAGCTCCCCATACACATGACACACGACATGAGTTCAAGAACACTCAGACTGGGCCATGCCCTGTTCAGTGAGAGGAGATCACCGATTATGCACGAGAACGCCACGGCAACATCTGACTGCTGTCAATGTTTCTCATGGCTTTGTTGCAATCTCTGCACTTACTGTATGCTGTAGATGGAATATTTATAACCACCCCCTCCCCAGCCAAAACTCATATATTGAAATCAAGTCTGCAATGGGATGGTATTTGGAGATGGGGCTTTTGGGGAGATGACTAGGTCATGAGGGTACAGCCCTTGTGATGGTATTAGTGTGCTTATAAAAGAGGCCCCAGAGAGCTCCCTCAGCCTCCAGAACTATGAGAAATACCTGTGAGTTGTTTGAACCACTCCATCTGTGGTGTTCTGTTATAGCTGCCCAAGCAGACTAAGACACCATGTCTCAGAGCAGCAGCCTCGTGGCTGGAGACCATGCATTGGATAGGACCATTATAGGAAAAGCCATAACTGTGTCACTGTTAGACCAAGCTCCAGCTGAGAATCTGCATGGATAGTATAACATTTGCATCATGTATCCTCTCTAGAATTATACTACTATTGGATTCCAGCTCCACTGCTTATAAGCTATGTGACTTCCAACAAACTGCCTAAGTTTTTGTACTTTGGATTTCACTTGTGTTATTTATTACTCCAATTTATAAAACTGTGGTAATCATTCTATCAACCTAAACAAGTTGCTATGAGTATTAATGAATACCTACCAAGAGTTCAGAACAATGCCTAGAAGAGAATAAGCAATCTAGAAATATTTGCTATTATTATTGAGATGGAATAAAAAAAAAAAAGCTACTATTCTGCTCTGGGTCTTTATTAAAATTACACAGAATGAACTTTAGCAGCTGGAGAATGTCCCATGATTTCCAGAAAAGGAGCAGCCTGGGAAATTTAGGGTATTTTTTGAGAGTAAGACCACTTGATCATTAATAACCTTATATAATGGCATCATCAGAACTTTTTAACCCTTAAAATGAAAGCTTTGAGGCCCAGAGTAAAGAGTTCAAGTTTTATACTCTAAAAATCCATGCTTCTCAACATCACCCCAGAATCTGAGATTTTAAAACTTGATACTGTGAAAAAACAATTACAGCCATACTAATCTGAAAAGTTTTGCTCAAGTGACAAGTATGGAAAAGATTGCAATGGTTAGCACTACACACACAATGGTGCTACTTTGAACTTTCTTTCCTGGTAAGGGGTAAGCATGTATGCAATACTTGTGTAGAAATCCCCAACAAAATGAGAGCTGTAAGTTAGAAATGAAAATGACAACGTGGGTGCCAGGCAGGCATCTTTCAGCACCAAACAGTACAGGCATTCCTTGTTGTACGTACATGTGCCTCAGCATATTTGGAATTTGTGTAAATTCTTTATTAGCCTCTTGGTTAATATGTCCCTGCTGCTGTGAAGAATACTTTATTCCTATAGCATGTGAGAAGTGCTACCATAGGCCAATGTCATAGGACAAGTTCCCCAGAAGCAAAGCCTGGGACAAGGATTTTCGTGCAAGGAATTTTTGATTGAGGGAGTGTTCTCAGGGGAAACCTGTAAGGAAGTGAGCAAAGCAGAATGGAGCAGGGGGAACAACTGAGCAGAGTCTTATTTCAACCTGATCCCACATGGAACTGTGAAGGGAAAATGCACCACAAATTTATTCCCGCCCGTTACTCACCACTGGCTGTGGGCTTCCTCCAGTGGATGTACATAAAGCCACAGGAATTCCCTAGCTAGATGACTCTATTCAGCCGAGGGAATTCATCACGGAGAAGAGTGAAGCTGTGAGCAGACCATGCTCACAGCTGTTAGGGGAATCACAAGATATTTCCAGCCTGGAAAATGTGATTTAGACTGAGCACCAAGAGTGTCTACCATAGCTATGACACAACGCGGACATCACCAAGGGGCAATGAACAGCATTAGTCATCAGTGATGAGGAGCTCATCACAATCTCTCTCCCTGCTAATATCTATTATCTGCTTTCCAGCATCACGTGTATGTGGAATTTTATCTGTATTATAATATTAACTGTAATGTTACCTTCTCAAAATTTATTGGCTGCTTAAAGATCTACACAGTCATGGCAGCCAAAGCCAAACGATTTGTCAGGGTAATGATGCCACCTGCTTCCGAACGCCGCCACCCCCTGTCTTTCACTCTCTTCCTTTCCAGCACCTAAACTGTCATAGCATTCATTCTATGACTATGGTACAAAACACAGTGGTGCAGATGGATGTTTCTCCATGGGCGCTGAAATACCCTAACCTTGTCTCTACATTTTTTTTTTCTTGGGGAAAAATTACTTTGACATACATGTTTTTAGGGATGGTGCTTTTTAAAGAATGTGTTTCATGATTTGATGAGTACTGTAATATGTACATAGATGGTCATTTAAGGTAGAAATCAATATAAACGTTTCAAGAGATCTTGGCACCATATGGCAGAGGAGAGTAAAGATTCTCGATGGGCAATTTCAGAGAATTGTGTGAGGCTATTAAATATTTTTCATACTTATGTTAAGTAATATTTCCTTATTCTTATATATTTTTAGAATAGAGCCACTTCACTGATAAGCAAACATTTACTTGAATATAGTACTGAAATTTAAATAATAAATATTAGAGACATACAGTAAAGTGGCAATTTCTACTTACAATTTTGCTTACTTTCTTTCCTTTCCCCTGCTGACAAATTATGGCATAATATCTTATGCTTATTGAAGCTTAGGACATTGATAGGTTTCTGACAATTTGACAGGCTACTAACATGGAGAAAAATAAGTTAAATGATATGGTGTCAGCCATAAGTTTGTGACAAGATGCCTTCTTCTGTCTTCAAATATTTTATACAAATTATGTATTTTCTACTATCATGGTTCGGTATAAAGATTTGATTCATTATTTATAAATTGGCTGCACATTTTCTTAAACGGATGAACATATACAAGTGTGATTTGAATTTAGGGTTGATTATTGACTTCTTTTGCATTCATTCAGCTGGCTTTGTGAAAAGGAAAATGCCAAATAAATGTGGACATAGAAACGAAGACATAGTCCCCAAAGGATGTTCTCATATCCTAGGCTAATTAGTCCTCCAGCTTCTACTTAGCTACTCACTAGTTACCCAAATTACCTAAAGCAGGTAAAACAGCCTCCCTACCTTTCAATTTAATCCTTTAAACAATAAAAATAAAAATACCTTTCTCTCAGATTGTTTTTAGCCTCAATGAGACATCCATGTGACAATGCATTATAACATAAAAGTACTACAGGAATAAAAGATATCGCTGTTATTTCATAAAGCAGGGAGAAGTGTGTATCTAAGGGGTTAACCAGGAGAATGCCATGTGAGGGTGCAAGTTTTTCTTCTAGGACTCCATTCACTACTTCAGAGTTCAGCTAAAGGGACTCACATTCTCTTCAAATCTGGAGCCATGCCCCCGGGCTGGTCTCCTTAGCTTCTTTGTGGAGCCCCACGCTTGATCATTGTCCCTGCTCCCTTCCCCCACATGGACCTAGTCTTTATATCAGTCTCTAGATCTAGGGCTTTTCTTGGGTGATTCTTTTATTACACTGAACTGAAAAAAGATGCATACTTGAATGTTGTATTGCTGGGCTCATGGGAAAATAACTAATCAAATTCTCTTTTTCTCAAGGGACAAAAAGAGTTTTTTGAGTCAGGAAAATGATCTGTATAGGATTCACTATATTCAAGTTTATGGCATAACCTTTGCATTAAGCTGTTAGTAGATTGCTAATGATAATATCTGAGCAAAGGTATAATCTGAAAAAAAATTAGTTGAGTTTAGAAAAGAGAGTATATATTCTGACAGCATTTACAGCAGTAGCGGTAGAATTTACCATGCTTTCAATATGTAATAAACCACCTGTACAACTCAAGACCTTTTTTAATATGTGTGTGTGTTCCATTAGGACTTTTATTGATAAGATGCCAAGAGTTAATTTAATTTAATTTAAATAATCATGCAAATATCACATGCTATGCTAATAGTTTTAAGCAATCTGACTAAACAGTTAATTATTTTAATACTTGTACTCTAAGAAGTCATAGCTCTTACTTATAATTTTAAAAGTGTTTTTATCTTTTTAAATATGGATTGTGAGTGAGGGCAAGAAATGTATTACAGAAGTAAGAGAGAGGAAAGAATAATATGAGAAGGAGGAGAGAAAGAGAGGAAAGGCTTAGGTATTCTAAGTTACAGCTCCAGGTGAATAATAATCTGGAAACTTCAAAATTTCTAATAAAGACTGGTATTACAACAAAATAACTGATCTTTGACAGAAAAGTAAAGGCAGCACAGTGGATCAAGGTCTTATCAACAGTGGGTACTGGAACAAACAGAAATCCACAGGCAAAAAATGAATCTAGGCACAGACCTTATACTCTTCCAAAAAATTAACTCAAAATGAATCAAAATGGATCACAGACCCAAATGAAAATCTGTAAAACCCCTAGAAGAAAATATAGGAAAAAATCTAGATAGTCTGGCAAGGACTTAGGTACAACACCAAAGGCATGATTCAATGAAAGAAAGAATTGATAAACCAAATTTCACTAAAATTAAAAATTTCTGCTCTGCAAAAGATACTGCCAAGGGAATAAATAGACAAGTCACAGACTAGAAGCTAATATTTGTAAAAGATATATTTGATAAAGGACTGTTATCTAAAGTGTACAAAAAATTCTTAAAACTCAACAGTTTTAAAAAATGAACAATATGATTAAAAAATGGGCAAAAGAGCTGAACAGATAGCTAATCAAAGAAAACATACAGCTGGCAGATACACATATAAAAATATAGTCTATGCGACTTCCTTGGTGGCACAGTGATTAAGAATCTGCCTGCCAATGCAGAGGACTCTGGTCCAATCCCTGGTCCTGGAAGATCCCACATGCTGTGGAGCAACTAAGCCCAAGTGCCTCAACTACTGAGCCTCTGCTCTACATTCTGCAAGCCACAACTACTGAGCCCGTGTGCTGCAACTACTGAAGTCCATGCGCCTAGAGCCCGTGCTCCACAACAAGAGAAGGCACCACAATGAGAAGCCCACACACTGCAACGAAGAGTAGTCCCCACTCACCACAACTAGAGAAAGCCCATGCACAGCAATGAAGACCCAATGCAGCAAAAAAAAAAAAAAAAAAAAAAAAAATCATAGTCCCCATCATGTCATTGGAGAGCTGAAAATTAAAACAACAAGATACCAACACACAGTTATTAGAATGATCAAACTCCAAAACAGTAACACCACCAAATGCTTGTGAGGATATAGAGCAACGTGAACACTCATTCATTGCTGGTGGGAATGCAAAATGGCACAGTCCCTTTGGAAGCCAGTTTGGCAGCTTCTTATAAAACTAAACATACTCTAACCATATGATCAAGCTATTATAATGCTCCTTGTTATTCACCCAAAGATTTGACAATTTATGCCTACGTGAAAACCTGCAGACAGATGTTCATAGCGGCTTCATTCATAATTGCCATAACTTGGAAGCAACCAAGATATCTTTCAGTAGGCAAAAGGATAACCTGCTGCATATCAGAAAATGGAATTTTAATTGGCACTAAAATGAAATGATATCTCAAGCATTGATGAGACATGGAGAAGTCTTAAATACATATTACTAAGTGAAAGAAGTCAATCTGAAAAAGTTTCATTCCAACTATATGACATTCTGGAAAAGGTAAAACAATGGAGATAATAAAATGATCAATAGTTTCCAGAGGTTAGGAGGGAGAAAGGGATGAATAGCAGAACACGGAGAATTTTTAGGTCACTGAAACTACTTGGTATGATTCTATAATTGTAGACACATGTCATTTTACTTTTGTCCAAACCCACAGAATGTACAACAGCAAGAGTGAACTCTAATGTGAACTTTGGGTGATAATGCTGTATCAATGTAGGTTCATCAATTGTAACAGATGTAACTACTCTACAGGGAGATTTGGTAGCTGCAGAGGCTATATATATGTGGGGGCAGGAGGTATACAAGAAATCTCTGTGCCTTCCATTCAGTTTTGCTGTGAACCTATAACTGCTCTAGTAAATATTTTTCAAAATGTTAATATTAAAATAATTTTGAAAAAGAAAGAAAAATTAATCTCTGGAATTCAGATCCTAACAAACTAAATTTTTAAGAAACCATGTAATTAGTATATACAGCAAAAGCATTTGACAAAACCCAATATCCATTTCTGAGTCTTACCAAATAGGAATACAAGCAACTTATACAACTTGATAAAAGGTAGCTATAAAGGTCCTACAGATAACTTCATGTATGATGGTGACAGAATGACTGTTTTCCGTCTACAATCAGGAAAAAGTCAACAATGTCCACTGACACCATTTGTAGTCAACGTTCTGTTATTAGTCCTAGCAAGTGTAATAAGAAAAGAAAAAAAAGGTCACCCATGTTAGGAAGAAACACGTAAAACTATTTTTATTTATTAAATATATTATCGTCTAGGTAAAAAACTCAATAGAATCTACAAACAAGTTACTAGAACTTGTAAATGAGTTTAGCACTGTGGCAGGATCCAAGATCAAGCAACAAAAATCAATTGTATTTTTATACATTAACAAGGAGCAATTGGAAATCAAGATAAACAAAATAAAAAATGACTGTAGCATCGAAAATATTAAATATTTAGAAATAAATCTCTGTATACTATATACTGAAAACTACAAAACATTACCAGAAAAAAACAAAAGAAAAGAAATTAAAGAACATTTATGTGAAAGAAAAGATAGATCATGCCAATGCATGCTAATAGGTTGGAGGACTCAATTGTGTTAAGATGTCAATTCTCTCTAAACTGATATGTAGCTTTAACACAAACCCAATCAAAATCATTTTATTTCCACAAAAGTAGATTTTTATTGTGAAAGTTAACAACATGATTCAAAAATTCCTTTGGAAACTGAAAGGACCTAGAATAGCCAAATCAACTTTGCATAGGAAGAACAAAGTTGGAGGAATAATACTACATGATGTGATGACATGCATTATTATAAAGCTCTGGTAATCATGAAAATGTGTCATGGTCATAAAAATAATTAATTAAATGAAAAATACAGCCCAGAAATATACCCACATATATTTGAGAAACTGATTTTTTTACAGAGATGCATAAGAAATTTTATGAAAAAAAGAAATTTTCTCAAAAGAAAATTCTGAAAAACTTAGATATCAACATATTAAAACAAAAAGGAACTTTAATATATACCTTTCACCACATATAAAAAATAGATCATAGACCTAAATATAAAACCCCAAACTCTAAAGCTTCTAGAATAAAACAAAAGAGAAAAGAATCTGTGGTCTAGGTTAGGCAAAAATTTCCAACTATAATACTTAAATCATGATTCTTAAGAGACAAATTTGATATATTGGATTTTACCAAAATAAAATAAATCTATTCTTTGAAAGGCACTCATTGGGAAATGAAAAGACAAAACACAACATGGAAGAAAATATTTCCAAATCCTGTATCTCTCAAGGGACTTTTATCCAGAATATGTAAAGAACTATCAATATCTGATAATAAGAGAACAAACAATGCAGCAAAAAAGGATAACATATTTCCACAAACATTTGATTAAAGAAGCTATTTGGATTACAAATAAGCTACATGAAGAGATTCTCAGCATTATTTACGATTAAGGAAATACAAATTAAAATCATTAAGAGATACTACTATAGACATGGTTGATTAGCTAAAATTTTAAAGAGAGCATATTTAGTTTTGGTGAGGATATGGAGGAATTGGAACTTTCATACACTGCTGATGGTCATATAATATGTTACAACCACTTTGAAAAGTAGATTGGCAATTTCTTGTAAACTTTTTTTTTAACATGCCTTACTGTATGACCCAGGCATTGAACTTGTAGGTTTTTTACCTAAGATAAATGAAAGCATATGACCATAAAAGGATGTACAAGAATGCTTACAGAAGCTTACTTTCTAATGATTAAAAACTAGGAACAACCTAAATATTTATCAACAGGTAAATGGATAAAGCAACAAAAGCACATCCATACAATGAAATACTAACAATAAAAGTGAAATCACAACATGGATGAATCTCAAAAAGATGCTGAACAAAAGTCAAACCAAAAAGAAGTATGTACTTCACAATCCCATTATTTAAAAGTTTAGAAAATGCAAACAAATCTCTAATTATAGAAGACAGATCTGTGGTTGCCTGGGGAGGACAGAGTAGGGGCAGTGCAGGGATGGGCAGGAAGGAACGATTTCAAAGGGGCAGGAGGAAGTTTTGGGGAGTGAGAAATATGTTCATTGTCTTGATTGTGGCAATGATTTCACACATATACACACATAGGAAAAATAGTTCACTTAAAGTACGTGAAGTTTATTGTACATCAATCACATTTCAGTGAAAGTGAATGCAGGTTCTGGGTTTGATGGGCTAAGAGCCTGCCAGATAGCCTCATCTGGACATAATACACAGAGTAACTACTACTAGATAGTGAAGCTTGAACCAGTGATACAGACTCGGATAGAGAGTTCACCCTGAAATCTTACAAGATTGATGAAACAGAAAACTGAAGAAGGGAAACCACGAAACCTGAAGAGAGAGAAACGTCTGGGATAGGAGAAAGCCAGGGAGGATATCTTTGAATTCTTTCTACTTACATCTCTGATTGATTGCTGAACCAGGCATGTATAAAACAGACTTAAAGCAGCTCAACCAAAGACAAAATGTTACCGAGTCCAAGTTCATACTGATCACCACACGACAGGCCAGTAAATCAAGAGATGAGGTGTTGGGACAAGGAACAGCGACTTTATTCAGAAAGCCAGCTGACTGAGAAGATGGTGGACTAGTGTCCTAAAGAACCATCTCTCCCTTTGTTAGAATTCAGGCTTCTTTTGTACTAAAAAGGGAGGGGGTGTGCCAGGCTATTGCAAGTTTTCTGATGCCAGAATCCTTTGTTCCTGCAGCTGTCCATGTAGGTCTGGTCACAATGTTCCTGTAAACCTCCAACAAAACTATTGGTATTCTCTGTTCTGCAATTTTTTATCTCCATATGAATGGAAAAATGTTAAACCTTTAAAGGTCAGATCCTTGAGAATGGGCTACCATGTATATTTAAGACTATAGGCAATGTTCTTTTATAAAGGTGCAGAGCCAGCATGACTAAGCACAGGCAATAGAGCACAAGGGTTAAGCTAAAGGAAGTGGTCCAATATGGAGTCAAGTTTGTTCTTCTCTGTTACAAAAATGTCTAAACTCAGATTGAAGATACCACCCAAAAGATCCTGGATAGTGAACATGTGTAGTAGACCATGATAGAATACGCAGCCATTTCCAGGAGAACAGACACAGAACTTAGTTCCTATCTCTTCGACTTTTATTCTGGGGCTAAGCACAGTCCATTGGGTAGGAACTTTGGAGGATAAAGGCTTGCGTGTCAAAAAATTGCAGTCTTTATGTCCTGAGAAGTTAGGAAAAAAATTTTAAAAAGCCAAAACACCATGAACAGTACATAAAATGAGAGGACCACAGAAGGGACTGAGTCAGAGGAATATCTCGTAAACTGTGTTTTCCCATCTCTTGCTGAGCACTGCGTTACACATACACATAACAGACTCTGAGGGGACACTTGCTTGGGACCAAAGTTCTGAACAAGGAATGGAGCTAGTGCATGAAAAACTAGTTTTTGTTCAATCTTCTAAAGAAGACTGCCTGATAAAATAAAGAAAGCAGTACTCATCACAGAAAAATAATAAATGCAGAATTTCTACAACTTATCAGGTATACAAAAAGTTATTTGGCGTATAAACTAACAAGAAAATGGAAAATATTTTTTGAGAGTAAAGATATCAACCAAGTCTGACCTTGAAAGGAAACAGATGTTGAAACTAACAGATAAAATATGCTTAAGTGGGTTTTAAACAATCTTCAATGAAGTAAAACAACATTTCTTGAATGCATGAAAAATCTCAGCAGATAAATGGGAAGCCTCAGTAGAAAGACAGAAATTCTAGAACTAAAAAATAACTTCTCAGGGAAATGAAAAATTAACTGGATGATTTAGCCAAATGGACAGGAAAAAAGAGTAAATAAACTCAAAAACAGATCAATAGAAATTATCCAAAGTAAGAAACACAAAGAAAAATAATTTTAAAAGTGAATAGCACATATTAGATGATACTGAGTAGTCAAACGTACATGCAGTTAGGATATTAGAAGGACAAAACCTCCAGAAACCATGGGAACAAGAAAACAGTAGAAAAACATCTTGAATTGCTGAAAGATGGAAATTTATAAACCTAAAATTCTTTATTCAGAAAAAGTAACATTCCAGAATGAAGACAAAATCACATTTTCAGATAAAAGAGAATGAAGAGATTTTGTTGCCAGAGACCTGTACTGTAAGAATGCTTAAGGAAGTTCTTCAGGCTCAAGGGAAATGATAGTTGCTGGAAACTTAGATCCTCAGAAAAGAATGAAGAACATTGGAAAATGGCAAATATATGGACAAATTTAAGAAACTATTTTTACCTTTTTAAAATTTAAATTTCTTTATAAGCTATATAAAAGTTTAAAAGAAAGCTATTCTATTCTGAGAGTTACAATGTTTTTAGATGTATTATGTATAACAAGTACAACATAAAGGACAGGGATGGGAGATATATTTATATTAAGGTTGCAAGGTTTCTATATTTTCCTTGAAGTAGTAACATTATTATCTTTAATAAGGGGATTATCCTTATGTTAGTGATGCATACCATTATAAATATGCAAAAAAACAAGGCTAAAAAATGAACAGAAAAATTAAAATTCTTTTTAAAAAATTTTATTGAAGTATAATTGATTTACAATATTGTGTTAATTTCTGCTGTAAAGCAAAGTGACTGAGTTATACATGTATATACTCTTTTACATATTCTTTTCCTTTATGGTTTATCACAGGATATTGAATATAGTTCCCTGCGCTCTACAGTAGGACCTTGCTTTTTATCCACCAGTAATTTTAATAATAAAAAGGGCAGGAAAAGAGGAATGAAGAGAAAAAAAAGTGGAAAAAAACAAGAAATAAACTGGTAAATCCATTTTTTCCCCTCACAATATGTCACATTTGTCAAGGTTTTTCTTTTTTATAATTTATCTTAATGACAGTTCTTAAATTGGGTACAGAATGACCACCATTTTTCCTGCTTTACAAATAGGTAGCTGAAACAAAGAGAAGGTAAATGACTTCTCCTGGGTTAAACTTTGAGTGTTAGATAAATATTTGCTGTCAACAGAAGATAAGTTGGTTTAGCCTTTGTAAATCAATTCCAGCTGTTGATAGGTGAAGTGTTATATTTAGCAATGAATTAAGCACAGGGAAGAATGTATCAAACATATATGTCCAAAAGAATGATTCTAGGTATTTCGGGATCTTTGGTTACTTACATGCTAACAACTGTTGTGGTTTTGTTTTTTCTTTTCTGGGTTTCTTTTTTGAGGGAAGCTGCTTCCACAAAGTAAATATGACCAGCATTTTAAAGAGAATAGTCTCATCGGAATCAGTGAGAAAACGTCCAAAATTAATTCTATATTTTCATTTTCTAACTTGAGATTGAATTTAAAGGCTTCCATTCAAACAATTTCTGCTGGTTGCCAAATATATTTTATAGAGATCTTGTACTATCTCACCCATTTTCTTCTCATAATACTTATAGTTAGAAGGAAATGCTTAGTACTTAGATGCAGAAACAAAGGTACAGTTATGTTAAGCAACTTGGCAAAGTTCATAAGGGCTAACAGTTGGTTTTTAGTTTGAAAGTTGCAGCTATAAAGTACGAAGCTGTATTTTATCTTCATATAATTGCCGCAGGATGAGTCCAAGAACATTGTAAAATAAATTTTACATAAACAAATTTGCAGAATTTATACATGTAGATGCACAAAGGAAAGGACTAGTATGAAAGATCTAATTTAAATGCAAGTTACTGAAAAAAAAATTTAATCACATAAAAGTCCATTTTTATTTCTAAAATATTGCCTGGTATTTTATATTAGATTACTTTTGAACTGAGAAACTTCACCCTCTTCCACAGGGTAAGAAGAAAGTCCAAGAGGACACATCCAGCCAGAGGACACATCCAGCCAGAGGACACTTTTCTTCTAGATACTACTCCAGGTAACACAGGATCCCTGAGTTCCCTTCTCAAGTATCCTTTTGCCTGTTCCAGGTTCTGTACAAACTGCTTTTTCTGGTGTGCTCTTGAGAAAACATATTTGCTGCCAGTGTGTGTACTTCTCAATCTGAGGGGTAGCTAAGAGATGTACAACTGATTGAGGGGAATGTGGGTGGAGTTGAGAGATGTGGGTTGGGTTGTCCAAATGCATGCACCAAAGCCCCCGGTCTGGATGCCCTGAGGTAGATGCTTAGGAGGAGAAGGAGAATAGGCTTCAGTTTGGGAACATGGATTTATACATGCTTGGGCCCTACAGATGTGAGTAATCACAGATACAACCTGCTGCCTTTGTAGTTTCTAGAGAAAGACTATGGGTCCAAAAGAGAGTACAGGCTCGAATAGTTCAGTGACAGACATCCGCATCTTCTGATGATACTATTTAATAACTTTGAACACGCCAACATTGTTCTTATGTTCAAAACTTGAGAACTGGGTGTGTCCTTCTGTTCATAAAGCATTTTTTCTTCCTTGTTAAAGTTTTAAAGGGGTAATTAAATATCTGATGAGTTTCTTGGTATTTATTAGACAGAACCATATTTATTAACATAAGAAGACTTCTAGGGTATCCTTAAATCTCCTAAAGAAGATTCTGATTTGATACTGCCCATTTCTTTCCCTTCTCATTCTTTGATAAGGTCTATGCTATTGCCAGATAGTTCCTTTGGGCTTTTCAGGGCAGAATTAGGAAAACAGGGTGAGGGGAAAGAAAGTTTTCTGTCCTCCAAGGACAGAAAGACTATGTAGGTTGCAGAATGCAATGAAAGCAAAGGAAAACTTTGGGTTTTTTTTTTTTTTTAAGAAAAATTTCTGTTGATCTTGCATTCCCCTCCTGATATATAAAAACATGTAAAAACTCTTGAAAATTGACATTTGATGTAATAACTACTGCACCATGATACTTTTTTTCAGAAAGAATGCTAAAAAAGTAGTTCTTGTGACCTTGGCTTCAATGGGGTTGCATTCCTTTGTTTAGTACTAAGTTCCAATATTGGTCATCAGTTTGAAGACAGCATCACAAGCTATTCACATTTTAACCCAGAGAAAATGCAAGGCATAAAAAGATGAGCATAAAACTTAGTACGAGAGAGAATAAAATGCAGAAACAACTTACCTTAGTATTGATCATAATGATGGTCAAAAGAACATAACAAAGTTTTGAGAAGGAAGAGATCAATTCCACTGGAAAGATACCAAAGATTTCCTTGCACATTTTAGAATAGGTTATCTTTTTTTTTTTTTTTTAAAGGAGGATGGTAATTTCATCCAGTCCAAGTTACAGAGAACATTTTGAGAAAGAACAAGTAGTCTGTTTTGGCTAGAATATAGTGTGTATATTTGGATAAAAAATGGTTTTAAAAAAAAAAGGTAGACTATACTTCATTCAAGACATAATCTTTTCAACATGGGAAGCAAATGACTAAAGTGACATGTATTTGGTAGTGCTGTGTAGGATAATTGCCAAACCATAGCCATAATGCTGGCTGTCCAATTCACAAAGGATGTGTCTTATGTTATATATCCACTGCTATGTCTGACTTTTGCCAATGTACAACCAAGACTTTCCCCACAACCTCCTAAAATTTTCAGGTTAACTTCACTAATTACTTTGAAGAAAGCAATATAATATAATGCTTAAGGCACAATTTTAAGCCCTGGTTAGTTTCCTCAATTTCTACATTATCTCCAAATGACCATAATATTGTTTATCACATAGATTTTTCAAGAATTAAATGTTATATATGTGAAGTTTAGAACAGCACCTGATAGAAAATAACCAAGTTAAAAAAATTAACTATCATTATGACATTATAAAAAGAGAACCAAAAAATAAACTTAGAAGGACATAAGCTGTCATAAACTTTCTATTTAAAAAATAGTAAACCAAACAGAAAAATATCATTTGTAACAGATATCATAAGATCTGTTCTAGTGAGAACTTATTATCAGTTGGAATTGCTCTCCTGCAGTTGCAAATGAATGCTTTGACAAATTTAAGATGTTATCAGTCAAGAAAAGTCAAGGGAACTTCTCTTTCTTATCTTTAGAAGGGCTGCTATAAATAACACTTCTCTGTGAAAGTCTTTCCCTTTGCAGAGCTCTGGCTCAGAAACGCCAAAGTAGGGACTTACACAGGTAAGTCCATGCTAATTTATTCTATAGAGAGGAGAAATATTTGAAGATTAATATCATCTCAACCAAAGAAATGATATTGAAATAACTTCTCTGAAGTAAAAAAAGAGAGGGGAAAGTGAAAATTTGATTGATAAGACAGCAGCAAAATATATAAAACACAGGCAAAAATAGAATAGATACATTACTAAAGTTCATATTTTAGATAAAACAAGAATATTAAATATTCTAGAAGTTTCTAACATGGCAGATTGAAATTTATTGTCAATCTAAGAGATTTTGCTGTATTGCACCAATGTATGGTTGGTATAAGAAAGCAACGCTACTAGTACAGAGGTAAACTTGGTGAAACAGAAAAGTAAAAACATGTTTTGTAGAAATAAGTGATGTGATAACTTCCATCTCCAGTCTCCCACACATACACACATAAATGAGAGTAAAATACCTGTCAAGGCTTCAAAATGACTTCTATTACTCAAACTACAAATCCTTAGTCATTTTAGTTATGACCTCCAACTATCATTTTAATTAATCTTTTCAGTGTGATACCCTATTTTCTCTACCCTACTTATCAGAGTTCTCTTTAGGCAATTAACTTTTTATTAGATGAAAGTGCTCATCAGAGACACACCTCAATCATCTATTATATTTGCAGTGATATTTTAATTTTAGGTTGAAAATTCTGATTCAGTCAGAAACTGATTCAGGCTAATTAAATTTGAAACAGAAATTATGGGAAGACTCTGAGGTAGCTTCTAGAACAGCTTAGAAATATCTGGGAGAAAGAGGCTTGGTTTTCTGGCCTGTCATCTGAAAAGCCAGGCAGTCAGAACTAAGCTATAACTACATCTCAGGAAAGGTACGGTCAGGTCGTCATATCACCACTGAGAATGAGATACTCTTGCTGACACCATCACTGCAGCCAAGAGGAATCCTCTGCTATGACTCGTTCCTCACTTAGATTCAGGTTCTAAGTGGAAGGTATTATGGATTGAATCCCCTCCTCCTAATTCATACGTTGAAACCTTAATACCCATTGTGATTGTATTTGGAGACAGGGCTTTTAGGGAGAAAATTAAGGTTAAATGAGGTCATGAGAGTGGGACCCTAATCTGATAGGCCTGGTACCCCTGTAAGAAGAGGAAAAGGCACCAGAGATCCTTCTCTTTCTTTTGCACAAGCATAGAGAGGAGGTTATGTGAGGAAACAGTGAGAACGTTATTTTGATAACCTTTAATAAAATGAGTTTGTGCAAAAATCAGGAAGTTCTCCCCAGAAAACAGTCTTGATGACACCTTGATCTTGGAATTTTAACCTTCAGAACTGTGAGAAAATAAATTTCTGTTGTTTCAGCCACCCAGTCTCTGGTATGCTGTTATGACAGTCCAAGCCGACTAATACAGAAGGTCAAATTGGATTTTGACTACATGCCTCCTCTCTGGTATCACTGAAGCAGGCAGAAAAAGTGAGCATCTGGGCTGCTGAGGTTTTGTAATGAATGCTGAGGCCTGTTGCTTGCCAAGACACAAAAGAAGGGGGAATTACTCCAACACAGGGAAGGGACAGCCAAAACTGTAATGCATGTATAACGCAGGGTCCTTGACCAAATTTTATTGCTTACAAAAATACAATTTATAATATTATCATGTTTTTCATGCTTCAAAACATGGGAGTCATACTAGATAAAATATTTTTCAAAATATTTAGTTATAAAACAGTAACTATGAGCCAAAAATACTTTGTACTCAAGGCCTTACTTTTTTTTTTTAAGGTCTTTATTGGTGTGTAAATGCTTTATATTGTTGTGCCAGTTTCTGCTGTACAACAAAGTGAATCAGCTGTATTTATACATATATTCCCATATGCCCACCGTCCTGCGATTCCTTCCCACCCTCCCTGCCCAACCCCTCCAGGTCATCAACAATCATCAAGTTGATCTCCCTGTGTAATGTAGCAGCTTCCCACTAGCTATCTATTTTATATTTGGTAGTGTATATATGTCAATGCTACTCTCTAATTTTGGCCCAGCTTCCCCTTCACCCCCCAACCCCATGTCCCCAAGTCCGTTTTCTACATCTGCATCTTAATTCTTGCTTTGTCACTGGGTTCATCAGTACCATTTTTTTAGATTCCATATCTATGAGTTAGCATACGGTATTTGTTTCTCTCTTTCTGGCTTACTTCACTCTGTATGACAGACTCTAGGTCTAGCCACCTCATTACATATAGCTCCATTTCATTCCTTTTTATGGCTGAGTAATAGCCCATTGTAAATATATGCCAGATCTTCTTTATCCACTCATCTGTTGATGGGCATTTAGGTTGCTTCCATGTCCTGGCTATTGTAAATAGTGCTGCAGTGAACATTGTGGTACATGTTTCTTTTTGGATTATGGTTTTCCCTGGGTATACGCCCAGTAGTGGGATTACTGGATCATATAGTAGTTCTATTTTTAGTTTTTTAAGGAATCTCCATACTGTTTTCCATAGTGGCTATACCAATTTACATTCTCACCAACAGTGCAGGAGGGTTCCCTTTTCTCCACACCCTCTCCAGCATTTATTGTTTCTCAATTGTTTGATGATGGCCATTCTGACCCGTGTGCGGTGATACCTCATTGTGGCTTTGACTTGCATTTCTCTGATGATTAGTGATGGTGAGCATCTTTTCATGTGTTTGTTGGCCATCTGTATGTCTCCTTTGGAGAAATGTCTATTTAGATCTTCCAGCCATTTGTGGATTGGGTTACTTGCTTTTTTGGTATTAAGCTGCAGGAGCTGTTTGTATATTTTGGAGATTAACCCTTTGTTCGTTGTTTCATTGGCAAACATTTTCTCCCATTCTGAGGGTTGTCTTCTTGTCTTGTTTATGGTTTCTTTCACCATGTAAAAGCTTTCAAGTTTCATTAGGTCCCATTTGTTTATTCTTGATTTTATTTCTATTATTCTAGGAGGTGGGTCAAAAAGGATCTTACTTTGATGTACGTCACAGAGTGTTCTGCCTATGTTTTCCTCCAGGAGTTTTATAGTGTCTGGCCTTACATTTAGGTCTTTAATCCATTTTGAATTTATTTTTGTGTATGGCATTAGGAAGCGTTCTAATTTCATTTTTTTACATGTTGTTCTCCAAATTTCCCAGCACC
Organism: Hippopotamus amphibius kiboko; assembly: GCF_030028045.1. Classification (NCBI taxonomy): domain Eukaryota; kingdom Metazoa; phylum Chordata; class Mammalia; order Artiodactyla; family Hippopotamidae; genus Hippopotamus; species Hippopotamus amphibius. Next base: position 66,994,073 of record NC_080189.1, on the reverse strand, counting down.
GCTTATTGAAGAGGCTGTCTTTTTTCCATTGTATATTCATGCCTCCTTTGTCAAAGACAACGTGCCCATATGTACTTGGGTTTACCTCTGGGTTCTCTATTCTGTTCCATTGATCTTCCTTTCTGTTTTTGTGCCAGTACCACACTGTCTTGATCACTGTGGCCTTGTAGTATAGTTTGAAGTCAGGAAGCCTGATTCCACCAAATCCTTCTTTCCTTCTCAAGATTGCTTTGGCTATTTGGGGTTTTTTGCATTGCCATACAAATTGTAAGATTTCTTGTTCTAGTTCTGTGAAAAATGCCATTGGTAATTTGATAGGGATTGCATTGAATCTGTAAATTGCTTTGGGTAGTACAGTCATTTTCACTCTGTTGATTCTTCCAATCCAAGAACATGGTATGTCTCTCCATCTGTTTGTATTGTCTTTGAGTTCTTTCATCAGTGTCTTATACTTTTCTGCATACAGGCCTTTGGCCTCCTTAGGCAGGTTTATTCCTAGGTATTTTGTTCTTTTTGTTGCAATGGTAAATGGGAGAGTTTCCTTAATTTCTCTTTCTGCTTTTCCATTGTTAGTGTATAGAACTGCAAGAGATTTCTACGTGTTAATTTTGTATCCTGCTACATTACTAAATTCATCGATTAGTGCTAGCAGTTTTCTGGTAGAGTCTTTAGGGTTTTCTGTGTATAATATCATGTCATCTGCAAAGAGTGACAATTTTACTTCTTCTTTTCCAATTTGGATTCCTTTTATCTCTTTTTCTTCTCTGATTGCTGTCGCTAAAACTTCCAAAACTATATTGAATAATAATGGTGAGAGTGGGCACCCTTGTCTTGTTCCTGTTCTTAGAGGGAATTCTCTCATTTTTTCACCATTTAGAATGATGTTGGCTTTTGGTTTCTCATATATGGCTTTTATTATGTTGAGGTAATTTCCTTCTATGCCCATTTTCTGGAGAGTTTTTTTTATCATAAATTGATGTTGAATTTTGTCAAAAGCTTTTTCTGCATCTATTGAAATGATCATATGGTTTTTATCCTTCAGTCTGTTGATATGATGTATCACATTGATTGATTTGCGTATGTTTAAGAATCCTTGCATTCCAGGGATAAACTCCACTTGATCATGGTGTATGATCTTTTTAATGTGCTGTTGGATTCTGTTAGATAGTATTTTGTTGAGGATTTTTGCATCTATATTCATCAGTGATACTGGCCTATAATTTTCTTTTTTTGCGACATTTTGGCCTAGTTTTGGTATCAGGGTGATGGTGGCCTTGTAGAATGAGTTGGGAGTGTTCCTCCTTCTGCTATATTTTGGAAGAGTTTGAGAAGCATAAGTGTTAGCTCTTCTCGAAATGTTTGATAGAATTCGCCTGTGAAGCCATCTGGCCCTGGGCTTTTGTTTGTTAAGAGATTTTTTTTTTTTTTTTTTTTTTTTTTTTTTTTGGCACACGGGCTTAGTTGCTCCGCAGCATGTGGGATCTTCCTGGAGCAGGGATCAAACCCGTGTCCTCTGCATTGGCAGGTGGATTCTTAACCACTGTGCCACCTAGGAAGCCCCTGTTAAGAGATTTTTAATCACAGTCTCAATTTCCATACTTGTGATTGGTCTGTTCATATGTTCTATCTCTTCCTGGTTCAGTCTTGGAAGATTGTGCTTTTCTAAGAATTTATCCATTTCTTCCAGGTTATCTGATTTATTGGCATATAGTTGCTTGTAGTAGTCTCTCATGATCTTTCATATTTCTGTGGTGTCCATTGTTACTTCTCCTTTTTCATTTCTAATTCTGTTGATTTCCGTCTTCTCCCTTTTTTCCTGATGAGTCTGGCTAATGGTTTATCAATTTTGTTTATCTTCTCAAAGAACCAGCTTTTTGTTTCATTGATCTTTCCTATTGTTTCCTTCATTTCTTTTCCGTTTATTTCTGATCTGATCTTTATGATTTCTTTCCTTCTGCTCACTTTGGGGTTTCTTTGTTCTTCTTTCTCTAGTTGTTTTAGGTGTAAGGTTAGGTTGTTTATTCAATATTTTTCTTGTTTCTTAAGGTAGGACTGTATTACTCTTGAAACTGCTTTTGCTGCATCCCATAAGTTTTGGGTGGTTGTGTTTTCATTGTTATTTGTTTCTAGATATTTTTTGATTTCCTCTTTGATTTCTTGGTTGTTTAATAGCATATTGTTTAGTTTCCATGTGCTTGTATTTTTTACAGTTTTTTTCCTGTAATTGATATCTAGTCTCATAGCATTGTGGTCAGAGAAGATGCTTGATATAATTTCAATTTTCTTGAATTTGCCAAGGTTTGATTTGTGACCCAAGATGTGATCTATCCTGGAAAATGTTCCATGTTCAATTGAGAAGAAAGTGTATTCTGTAGTTTTTAGATGGAATGTCCTATAAATATCAATTAAGTAAAGATGGTCTAATGTGACATTTAAAGCTTGTGTGTGTTTATTTTCTGTTTGGATGATCTGTCCATTGACGTTAGTGGGGTGTTAAAATCTCCTACTATCATTGTGTTACTGTCAATGTCCCCTTTTATGCCTGTAGCATTTGCCTCATGTATTGAGGTGCTCCTATATTGGGGGCATAGATATTTACCATTGTTATATGTTCTTCTTGGATGGATTCCTTGATTATTATGTAGTGTCCTTCCTTGTCTCTCGTAATAGTCTTTAAAGTCTAATTTGTTTGATATGAGTATTGCTACTCCAGCTTTCTTTTGACTTCCATTTGCATGGAATATCTTTTTCCATCCCTTTACTTTCAGTCTATATGTGTCCCTTGGTCTGAAGAGGGTTTCTTGTAGGCAGCATATAGAAGGGTCTTGTTTTTTATCCATTCAGCCAGTCTGTGTCTTTTGGTTGGAGCATTTAATCCATTTATATTTAAGGTGATTATTGACATGTATGTTCCTATTACCATTTTCTTAATTGTTTTGGGTTTGTTTTTGTAGATCTTTTCCTTTTCTTGTGTTTCCTACTTAGAGAAATTCCTTTAGCACTTGTTGTAAGGCTGGTTTGGTGGTGCTGAATTCTCTTAACTTTTGCTTGTCTGGAAAGCTTTTGATTTCTCTGTCGAATCTGAATGAGATTCTTGCTGGGTAGAGTATTCCTGGCTCTAGGTTTTTCTCTTTCAGGACTTTCAGTATATCTTGCCATTCCCTTCTGGCTTGCAGAAAGATCAGCTGTTATCCTTATGGGTTTTCCCTTATATGTTATTTGTTGCTTTTCTCTTGTTGCTTTTGATATTTTTTTCTTTGTGTTTAATTCTCATTAGTTTGATTAATATGTGCCTTGGTGTATTTCTCCTTGGGTTTATTCTGCATGGGACTTTCTGCACTTCTTGGACTTGATTAATTATTTCCTTTCCCATGTTGGGGCAGTTTCCCAGTATAACCTCTTCAAATATTTTCTCAGACACTTTCTTCTTTTCTTCTTCTTCTGGGATGCCTATGATTTGAATGTTGCTGTGCTTAATGTTGTCACTAAGGTCTCTGAGACTGTCTTCCATTCTTTTTATTCTTTTTTCTTTTTCCTGATCTGTGGCAGTTATTTCCCCCATTCTATCTTCCAACTCACTTATTCATTCTTCTGCCTCAGTTATTCTGCTGTTTATACCATCTAGAGTATTTTTAATTTTGCTTATGATGTCCATTACTGTTTGTTTGCTCTTTAGTTCTTCTGAGTCCTTATTAACTGTTTCTTGTATTTTCTCTATTTTGTTGTTGAGATTTTGTGTCATCTTTACTATCATTACTCTGAATTCTTTTTCAGACAATTTTCCTATTTCCTCTTCATTTATTTGGTCTTGTGAGTTTTTTTCCTGCTCCTTTGCCTGCATGGTGTTTCTTTGTTTTCTCATTTTGTCTAATTTATAGGATTTGCTGTCTCCTTTCCCTATGCTGCCTAGTAGTAATTCCTCTTGTTTATGCCCTCTGCCCCTTGTAGTGTGGTTTGTCCAGTATCTTGAGTAGGCTTCCCACTAGGGGGGCCTGGTGTCTGCTTTCTGGTGTGTGGCTCTGTGTCTTTTCTCTCTGATGAGCAGGGCCATGTCAGGTGGTGTGTTTTAGGGTATCTGTGAGGTTAATATGGCTTAGGTAGTCTGTGTGCTGATGGGTGGGTTTGTGTTCCTGTCTTGTTTGTAGTTTGGTGTGAAGCATCCAGCACTGGCAGTTGCAGACAGTCAGACAAAACCAGGTCTTTGACTCTGATACAGGGCTCTGTGAGAGTTCTATGCAGTTAACCTTCTCTATGTCTGAGGACTCCCTAGTAGTCTAGCATCTGGGATTCAGCGCTCTCTCCCCAGAGCCTCCTACTTGACTAATGATGGAGGAGTCCAGACTTCAGAGGTTGCTTGCCCTGGCAATAAAAGGGTTTAAAGAAGACTGTCCAAGCCCCAGACTAATGGTAGAGTGTTGAGTCAAACAAATACCAGTTATGTCAGAATCTTTTCAGTGCTTTCTGGTGTCAGAGGTCATCTGCTGATGTTCAGCTGGTTCTCTGTGGGAATTATTGCATCTTTTGATGTATTCCTGATGCATCTATGGAGACAGATGCTTTCCATGTCCTTCTACTTCACCATCTTTCTTCCTCTTCCACCCATTTTTGAATTGAGTTATTTGCTTTTTTGGTATTAAGCTGCATGAGCTGCTTGTATATTTTGGAGATTAATCCTTTGTCAGTTGCTTTGTTGGCAAGTATTTTCTCCCATTCTGAGGGCTGTCTTCATGTCTTATTTATGGTTTCTTTTGCTGTGCAAAAGCTTTTAAGTTTCATTAGGTCCCATTTGTTTACTCTTGATTTTATTTCCATTATTCTAGGAGGTGGGTCAAAAAGGATCTTGCTTTGATGTATGGCATAAAGTGTTCTGCCTATGTTTTCCTCTAAGAGTTTTATAATGTCTGGCCTTACATGTAGGTCTTTAATCCATTTTGAGTTGATTTTTGTGTATGGTGTTAGGAAGTGTTCTAATTTCATTCTTTTACATATAACTGTCCAATTTCCCTAGCACCACTTATTGAAAAGGCTGTCTTTTTTCCATTTTATAGTCTTGCCTCCTTTGTCAAAGATAAGGTGCCCATATATGCGTGGGTTTAACCCTGCATTCTCTATTCTGTTCCATTGACCTGTATTTCTGTTTTTGTGCCAGTACCATTCTGTCTTGATCACTGTAGCCCTGTAGTAGCCTTGTAGTATAGTTTGAAGACAGGGAGCCTGATCCCTCCAGCTCCTTCTTTCCTTCCCAATATTGTCAAGGCCTTACTTTTAGGTGCTTTTTTTTTTTTTTTAAAGGAAACCTACAACATTTCTGGGCATATAAAGTATTAACATATCAACTTCATCATGTAGAATAGTATATCTAAAAAATCTTCCTTTGGAAAGAGAAAATAGTTATAATGATGTAAATGATAATAATCATTTGTGTCTTTAAATGTCACCCTTCAACTGACAAGACATTTTTCAATAGCTATAGTTAGTTTTTGGTTTTGTTTTTCTGGCACTGGTGGCCAATTTTATATCATATAGGCTTTGTGTTCAATGTAGTCAGCCCTGTTAGAAGCAGCACAAATAAAAAATGTGGGACCTCTAAGTAAGGTAATAATGTGAGCTCACAGATCTACTGTGCTCTCTCCAGCAATCCCCAGTGACATGGACATTCATGTTGAGGTACATGTTAAAATATCACTGAGATGTATTTTTACTTATCAAATTATGACATTAAAAAATTCAAAGTATTCATGATGATGTTTGAAAATAAATATAGTCTTATATCCCTGCGGGCTGTTTAGCAAAAGATTTCTGACAATACATTAAAAGTGTTCATACACTAGAGCAGCAATCTCTTCACATTTATTTTAAGGAAGTTGTAAGAGAGAAACATATAATTGAACAATGTCTTATTTAGGCTGCTCCAACAAAATACCACAGATTGTGTAACTTATAAACAAATTTATTTCTCACAGTTTTAGAGGCTGGAACTCCAAGATAAGTGTGCCAGCATTGTGGGGTTAAGGCCCTCTTCTGGGTCACAGATTTTCCTGTATTGTCTCATCACATGGCAGAAAAATGGGAGGGGAGCTCTCAGGCTTCCTTTACAAGGGCATTAATCTCATTTATAAAGGGTCCACCCCCATGACCTATGCATCTCCCAAAGACCCCACTTCCTAATACCATCACTTTGGGCATTAGGAGTCCAACATATGAATTTTGGAGGGACACATCAGACCACAGTAAATGAGAATGTTCACCGTCATAGAATTTCCATTAGGGGAAAACTAAATGTCCAAAAATAAGGGATTATGTAAAACAATTATGATATGTGTATTCAGAAATTAAATGTGTATTCAGATATCAAAATTATATTTTCTAAGGACACTTAAGGATTTTGAAAATTTCTCAAGATATAGCACTAGGTTTAAAAACATTGAAAGTTATGATGAACAGGTATTTAAAGAGAACAGATATTTATCAAGAACCTAAGTTGTATCACAAGTATTGCTCAAAGAGCTGAAGATATAACAATAAACCATTAAGACAAGCACTCCTGCCCTTACAAAGCTTACATTCTATTCAGTGGGGACTAGAAATCACACCCATACAGAGTATGGCAAGTGGTAGTAATTCTGTGGATTAAAATAAAGCTGGGGCAACACCTAGTGATGGGACAGAAGGAAGGTGTGGCGTCCCAATTTTCATTGAGTAAGGTCAGAGAAAGCCTTACTGAAAAGTTGACATTTGAATAATCTTGGAAAAGGAGAGCACAGAAATGATGCATGAGACTGTAAGAGGAAAGAATTTTCCAGCAGGGAGAAAAGCAATTGCAAAGGATTCCAACAGAGAGAAAAAGAAACTCGAATGTGAGGATTAATATATTCTGAAATATTATTGAGCTGATCTGAACATTCACATATGATTTTTTTCATATCTTTTATAATAAATTCAAATAAAACAAAATATGTTTTAAAGACTGATGTGTTTGAGTGGTTGAGGTAATTAACAGCTTTTCTCCTTTCTATTTTGATACCTGCAATAAAATGAGCGTGCACAAAAACAAAAATATAAAGCTTTTTTGTTCCACATAGTTATACTAATCATGGATATTTTGAGACAGTAGATAAACTTGGAAGAAAATGTCTATATGATAAAATGAAAAGACTTTTTACTAATGATGGTGAACAAAAAAAGTCCTCATAGATAAAATTTTAAAGACCTTTTAACATACAAAATTGAGCTTATCTTTGATTTCATTGGCTTAGCAGAATTAATCTAGGAATAAAAATATACTTTTTTCCACACAGTTTCATTTAGGTACAAAGTACAAAGCATTACAATTTTCATTAAGAAGTAGGATTTTTTAATGTTTTATTAGAACTAAGATTTATCTTGCTAATTATAGATCATCAGCTCAAATTACATCAAGGCTATGTTTTTGAAAATAGTGTTTTATTATGTGCATGGATATTTTATTCAAGTTTTCCATGAGGTCAGTTTTGCAAAGTGATTTGCAATAACAGGACCAACCTGCATTGCTCTGGGGCAGAGACGGGGGTGGGGCACGTAAAGCGTCACTCAGCACATTCATGTTGGCTAATAACATGACCTGTCTAGCTAGGACCAAACCAGCACCTGGCTCTGCACCTGGCCATGAAAGCCCAGAAGTCATTATCCAGAAGGTATGGTTCTGTGTGCATTTTCTAATTTAAGATGGTTAGAGAGAATCATTTAAAAAGGTGATCCTATTTCAGTTCAGTCATCTATAGCTGTATCACATTTCCTGCTTTGAGGGCATATTATTGAGAGATTATACCCTATCCCATAGGCCACAAAAATTCTCTTGCTCCCCTAAAAATTAACCTGGATGCAATTAGAAAAAGTGTTATTGAGATGATTTTTATTTTAGTAGATTTAGTGTTGGGGGCTTTTTAAAAATGCCACATTTTGGTATAACTCAATTGATATATTCGTATAGTTACCAACACACAGATATGTCCTAATTTTCTTCTATAAAAATATATGCCAGTCTATTTCACCTGAGAGGCAATATAGCAGAGTGGTTAAAAGTACTCAGGACTTTCAAGTACAGATGTGCAGGTTGTGTACTGTTCAACTTCTGAGAATGATGACACTGTGTGGACCTGAAACTTGACTCTAGAGACAAGCAGGTGGGTCCAAAAGTCCTGCTGTGATGCTTTCTATATTTTTGAAATTTTGACAAGGAAATCAGTACCTTGGTGTTTTATTGCCTTTTAATGTGAATAATATTAATTCCCTCATGGGAGCAATGGGAGGATTGACTGAATTAATAAAAGATACTACTTAGAAGCATTTTGGGATAAGCAAAAAACCTGAACAATTTTTATTCTGCAAGTAATCTTTTCAAAATTATGAAAGAGATTGTTGATGTGGTAATTACAGTTCTCAACTGAATAATTCCCTTAGGCCTTACTCTATCACTGCAACTGATGTACTATAGAACTTGGTTTACATAATTTACTGCCTGGATATCAAACTTTGTATATAAAGAACATAAAAGAGCCAGAGAGGTTTAATGTATAGAATAACATGTCCAATTGATACGTAAATGCAAATGAGTGTTTTAAATCTCATGTGATGATGAACTTAAAGTACATTGTTTGGACAGCATTTTATTTGTGGGGAATGAACAATCAAATATCTATTAGATAATAGAATACTGTTTTCACCCAGTGCTAAAATAGAACCTGGTGGCCCCACTGTAGGAGCAATATGGGTGATCCTGGTATATTATAAAATTGTGAGAGAAATGTGTTCTTGGCCAAAGTTACCAAAAAAACATATGGACCAAAATGTGTAAGTAACTGAGGGTCAAAATAAAGTTTCTGTTAAATAGTTGATTTCATAAGCCACTACTAGATGTTTTTTACAAGAATATCTCAAGTAGCTGTGGATTTAATTAGGAAGTAGATATCAAGGTAGCATTCATACCTTTATTTACCAACTATTTACTGACTGCCTTCTATGTTCTAGACCTTATGTCTCCAAAACTTAAAACACACTGCACTTTCTTTTTCTCAAGTAGATTATACTCCACAGGAGAGCAAAATGTGAACTTTTTTATAGTATGAGGACAATGTTTTTTTTTTAAGAACTACTATTGAGATACAGTTAACAGACAATAAACTGCATATATTTAGAGTGTACAATTTGGTATCCCAATCTTCCAATTCATTCCCCCTCAATCCTCCCCACTTTCCCCACTTGGTGTCCATATGTTTGGAGAACAATGTTTTTATGTGTGGGCAAAACAACATAGGAGGAGAACTTACATAAGCCTAGAGGAATCAGAGAGGGCTGGAGACTTTTGAGGTAGTTTTTATTTTAGCAACTACCTAAAATACACTTAGAGTGTATGCCTGAGCCATACTCAGAACAAGAGAACTCATGGGCACAGCAGCAGCTTCTACAAACCATTTGAAGTTCAAGGTGATTACTTTATCTACCAAGAAAGACTGATGACCTTTTCTACTACCCTTCACTGAGCATTGAGCACTACATACATTTCTCCAAAAGGCTGTGCATGTGGTCATTAATTCTGTTCGATTTGCATAAAGTTTGCTTCAAGATTGCGTTACGTACAAGCTTATTAGAAATGAGAATTCCCAGACTGACAGAGCACTATGTGCTTCACTGCATGCTAAATACTAGTATCCAAGAAGAGAATCAAGCACCTATTTTTCAGCACTGTGTGCCAAGCAACACAAACATCATGTTCTTCTATACAAATTATTCTTTAGTACACTTGGAGAAAAATTGAAAGATGTCACCACTGATTTCTGTTTTTGATAGTAGGAGAATACTTTAAACTTGTGCTGCTTAGAATTAGTCACCTCTAATGAATTACTGAATACATTAGCAGATAAAAGGAGCATTAGGAGACAGGGAATCAATTTATGTCTCTATTTAGCATTTGGTGACTGAACAAAAGGAAATATTTTGAAACAAGTTTGTAAGTGAAAAATGATTTATATTCTTGACAGGATAACTGCTAGGATGCTACTAAACTGCTCAGAAGAAATAAAATAACATCTAAAATCATCAAATCTTCCCTCTTCCATACAATGTTCTTATACCATATGATAAAAGTAATAATTTTCTCACTGTCTATAATGTGGCTGGATGTTCTGAACCAGCTCATAGCGTTTCCTCTTCACGTACACAAGCATTTACATATTGACCTAAATCCTCCCTCACGCTGTTCAGAAAGTAAAAAAGAAAAAGCTATTTTTTTTCTTTTTGTCCCTGATCTCATTTTCCCAGATGGTATTAAAATTGAGTCCAAGCCAGCCTAGCACCTGTGTGGATAGTGGGGGATTTTTTGCACAATATATTTTTGAATTTTCTTATAATATGTTTGCTAATTACAGAAGCAGTTTTTGGACATACAAAGAAAAATATAAAAATTCAAATGATGAAATAACTTTAAAAATCATCCACATTTTAATTTTTCTGCCTGGAAGAGCATTGGAAATAAATTATTAAATTATTCTATTAAGAGAGGATTACACTATCTTATTGCTGCATTATTATGTAACTGGAAAACAAATCAAACAGTAAGAATGAGGTTTGGAATCTAAAATAATAACAGTGATTTTGAGTGTTTACTTGAATTACGCCTAATGTACTGCACGTTCCTTGTAAGCAAAGAGAATTTTCTATCTATTTGGTAATTAGTCAACACTCAGGAAGAATATTTTGAATGAATTGAAAAGAATGAATTAGTTTATTCAGCACTACATAAACCATGAGGATTATCAGAGACCTTCTCATTCCCTTGCACCAGATATTGAAAACACTATTCAAAGGATCTCTATGGAGGAGGAGGATGCAGTAACAATTTTGCTATCATTTTTTGGTGAAAAATCAATAGCAGAAAATTAGGTGACCTTCCTTCTATAACCAAGGATTTGTTGGAAAAGGTGACTTTTAGTTCTATGGAAGGAAATTTAAAAAATTAAGAAAGAGAAAAAGAAAGAAATAAAGGAAGGGAGGGAGGGAAGGAAGAGCTATAAGAGGCTTCCATGAATGAAGAGTTCTATAATGAAAAGCTTTTTGAAAACAGTTAAAAACAAAACTAATTCCAAAAACTGATATAAATATGGTAACTTGAGAAAAGGTTCACAGTGAGTCTATTCTTTAAAAAATGAATAAGGAAATAATACATTGATAACAACAACCTTGACCTCTGTGAAGTATGAAGGAAATGAATGGAAGGTAAAGAAAAAAATTATAATTAAACACATTTCATATGGGAAAGCCAAATTAATCAATCACACTTGTAGTGTTGAAATTACCTTGTCTTAGAATGTTGAGAGGTTTTCGCCCAATACCTTATAATTCTGACTGTGACTCAAGGCACAGGGCAATTAGATGCCAGGAAACCAACATTCCAAATTGAACTACCAAAAATTGAGGGCAGACCACGTAAAACTGGCCCAACTGCCACTAGTTGCCACTTAGCCTTTTCTCTGTCTGCACAGGAGGCTGGTGAGGAAGAGATGGAGGGGAACAAATGTAGCAGTCCAAGGTCCCCAACTGATAGAAAGTGTAGTAGGATCATGTTGAGAAACTTCTTCCACAGGTGCCCAAGTAAAGGAGTATGGCGGAGCTCCAAGAAAACCACCTATAAAATTGGGCATGTATACAAAATGGAAAGCAATTCATTGATCAGCTGATTGGACATCAGATTTACTATAACCTTCTTTTACCACTCGGCATGGGAAATGGGCACTGGAGTCAGATGACAGGAGTCAAGCAAGGAACAGAATTCACCATAATGTTAACAGTGCCTGTTTCCTCAGTAGCTGTATATTGGAAGATTTTTAAAATATGTATTTTTCTCTATTTAAAATAATTTTAGATCACATGCTGGGCATAGAGAGAACTTACCTCAACATAATAAACGCCATATATGGCAACCCACAGCCAACATCATACTCAACAGTGAAAAGCTGGAAGCATTTCCTCTGAGATCAGGAACAAGACAAATATGTAGATTGTCACCACTTTCATTCAACATAGTTTTAGAAGTCCTAACCATGGCAATCATAAAGGAAAAGAAATAAAAGGAATCCAAGTTGGAAATGAAGTAAAACTGTCACTGTTTGCAGATCACATAATTGTATACACAGAAAATCCTTTACAATAGCCAGGTCATGGAAGCAACCTAAATGTCCATCAACAGATGAATGGATAAAGAAGATGTGGTACATATACACAATGGAATATTACTCAGCCATAAAAAGGAATGAATTTGGAACATTTGTAGAGACATGGATGGACCTAGGGACTGTCATACAGATTTAGAAAAATGGTACAGATCAACTGGTTTGCAAGGCAGAAATAGAGACACAGATGTAGAGAACAAACATATAGACACCAAGGGGGGATAAAGTGGGGCAAGGGGGTTGAGGTGGGATGAATTGGGAGATTGGGATTGCATTATATACATCACTAACAAGAAAAAATATCAAATTTTACACTTTAAATACATGCAGTTTTTATGTTAATTATATTTCAATAAAAGTTCTGAAAAAAATTTGAAAAAAAAGAAAATCCTAAAGACACTACCAGAAACTACTAGAGCTTACCAATGAATTTGATAAAGGTGCAGGATACAAAATTAATACACAGAAATCAATTGCATTCCTATATATTAGCAAGAAAAGATCAGAAAGAGAAGTTAAGGAAACAATCCCATTTACCATCGCATCAAAAAAAATAAATAAATAAACCTAGGAATAAACCTACCTACAGATGCAAAAAACCAGTACTTTATAAGATGCTGATGAAAGAAATTGAAGATGACACAAACAGATGGAAAGATATACCATGTTCTTGATTGGAAGAATCAATGTTGTCAATGACTATACTATCTGAGGCAATCTACAGATTCAGTGCAATCCCTATCAATTTACCAATGGTATTTTTCATAGAATTAGAACAAAAAATTTTAAATTTGTATGGAAACACAAAAGACTCTAAATAGCTAAAGAAATCTTGAGAAAGAAAAACAGAGCTGGAGGAATCAGACTCCCTGACTTCAGACTCTACTACCAAGATACAGTCATCAAAACAGTATGGTACTGGCACAAAAAAGGACATAAAGATCAGTGGAACAGGATAGAAAGCCCAGAAATAAACCCACACAGCTATGATCAATTAATCTATGACAAAAGAGGCAAGAATATACAATGCAGAAAAGACAATCTCTTCAATAAGTGGTGCTGGGAAAACTGGACAGCTACATGTAAAAGAATGAAATGAGAGCATTCTCTAACATCATATACAAAAACAAACAAACAAAAACTCAAAATGGATTGAAGACCTAAATGTAAGACCAGATACTATAAAGCTTCTAGAGGAAAACACAGGTAGAACACTTTTTGACATAAATTGCAGCAATATCTTTTTAGCTCTGTCTCCTAAAGTAATGGAAATAAAACAAAAATAAACAAATGATACCTAATTAAACTAAAAATCTTCTGCACAGCAAAGGAAACCATAAACACAATTAAAAGACAACCTACAGAATGGGAGAAAATATTTGCAAAGAAGGCGACTGACAAGAGATTAATTTCCAAAATATACAAACAGCTCACACAGCTCAATATCAAAAAGACAATCCAATCAAAAATGGGAAGAAGATCTAAAGAGACATTTCTCCAAAGAAAACATACAGATGGCCAAAAAGCACATGAAAAGATGCTCAATGTACTAATTATTAGAGAAATGCAAATCAAAACTATAATAAGGTATCACTTCACACCCAGGAGAATGGCCAGTATCAAAAAGTCTACAAATAATAAATGCTGAAGAGGATGTGGAGAAAAAGGAACCCTCCTACACTGTTAGTGGGAAAGTAAATTCATACAGCCATTATGGAGAACAGTATGGAGGTTCCTTAAAAAACTGAAAATAGAGTTACCATATAATCCTGCAATCCATCTGCTGGGCATATATCTGGAGAAAACTCTAATTTGAAAAAATACCTGCACCTCAATGTTCATTGCAGCACTATTTACAATAGCCAAGACACGGAAGCCACCTAAATGTCTATCAACAGGTGAATGAATAAAGATCTACTGACAGATAGAATGGAATACTACTCAACCCATAAATGCCATTTGCAGCAATATGGATAAAGCTAAAGATTATCATACTAAGTGAAGTAAGCCAGATAAAGAAAAATATCATATGATATCAGTTACATGTGGAATCTAAAAAATAATGATGCAAATGAACATATTCACATAACAGAAATAGACCTACAGACATAGAAAACAAAATTATGTTTACCAAAGGGGAAAGTGGGGGTGGGAGAGATAAATTAGGAGTCTGTGATTAACATATACACACTAAAATAGATAACCAACAAGGACCTACTGTACAGCGCAAGGAATTATACTCAATATTTTTTAATAACTTATAGGGGAAAAGAATCTGAAAATGATTCTGAATCACTTTGCAGTACACCTGAAACAAATGCAGTACTGTAAATAAACTATATTTCAATTAAAAAAATAATTTTAGCAATAAGCCCATGACTTTTCTATACTCAAAGTAAATTAAATATTCATATAGAAAGTGAAAAACAATATTTATTGGTCTAAACAAAAAATTTCTTAAATACAAAAAGTAAAGCATATTTTATCATTTTTTCCTTTCTCTTTTATATTATTTTTTAAATTAAAGAAACCCTTCCTTTTAACTATACTTTTTAAAAGAACAATTCTAAAATTGAACCTAAGTTCACAGCGCAATTGAGCCAAAAGTACATAGTTCCCATATGCCTCCTTCCCCCTCCCCAACACACACAGTCTCCTCCATTATCAAAATTCATCACTAGAGTGGTAATAACATTTGTTATCATCCATGAACCTACACTGACACATCATTGTCATACAAAGTCCACAGTTTACATTATGGCTCACTCTTGGCATTGTACATTTTATGGGTTAAAACAAATATATAACAACATCTACCCATTATTATAGTGTCATAGAAAATTATTTCACTAACTTAAAAATTTTGTTTTACCTATTTATCCCTGCCTCCCCACTAACACCTGACAAATACAGAGTTTTTTTTTTTTTTTTACTCTCTCCATTGTTTTGCTCTTCCAGAATGTCATGTGATTGGAATTCCACAGTATGTAGCCTTCTCAGATTAGATTCTCTCACTTAGTAATGTTCACTTAAGGTTCTTGCAGGTCTTTTCATGGCATAATAGCTCATTTACTTTTAGTGCTGGATAAGATTCATTTTATGGATATATCACAGTTTGTTTATGAATTAATCCACTGAAGGACATATTGTTTGTCCAAGTTTTGACAATTATGGATAAAGCTGCTATAAACATCTGTCTGCAGGTTCTTGTATGGACATTGAATTTTTACCTCTTTTGGATAAATACCAAGGAACATGATTGCTGGGTCATATGGTAAGACTATATTTAGTTTTGTAAGAAACTACTGAACTGTCTTCTAAAGTGGACGTACCATTTTGCATTTTTAGCAGCAATGAATGATAGTTTCTAATGTTTCACATCCTTGCCACCATTTGGTGGGGAGGATGGGGGGGACTCGAGGGGGGGGAGTCAAGGAAGGGAGGGAATATGGGGATATGTGTATAAAAACAGATGATTGAACTTGGTGTACCCCCCAAAAAATAATAAATAAATAAAATCTAAAAATTCTGGATTTTAACCATACAAAAACGTGTGTAGTATGCTATTGTTGTTTTAATTTGTATTTTCCTATTAATATATGATATGAAGCACCTTTTCATGTGTTTATGGGTTGTCTATTGATCTGCCTTAGTGATAGGTCTATTCAGGTCTTTTGCCCATTTTTTAATTGGGGAGTTCGATTTCTTATTGTTGAGTTTTAAGAGTTTTTTTTTTTTTTGTATATTTTGGATAAGGGTACTTTATCAGATATATTCTTTGCAAATATCTTCCCTCAGTCTGTGGCTTGTCTTATTCTCTTGACAGTGACTTTCACAGAGGTTTTTAATATTAAGAAGTCCCGCTTATCAACTCTTTCCTTCATGGATCATGCCTTCCTTTGGTACTATATCTGAAAATCACTGCAATATCTGAGGTATCTAGATTTCTCCTATGTTATCTTCTGTAAGTTTTATAGTTTTTCATTTTACCTTTATGTTTGTGATCCATTTTTAGTTCATTTTTGTGACATGTATAAGGTCTCTATCCAATATTAATTTTTTTCGTGTAGATGTCCAGTTGTTCCAGATGATTTGTTGAAAAGACTATCTTATCTTTATTATTCTCTTTGCTTCTTTGTCAAATATCACTTGACTATATTTATGTGGGTCTATTTCTGAGTTCTCTTTTCTGTTCCATTGATCTATGTGCCTATTTTTCATCATTACCATACTGTCTTGATTACTGTACCCTTATACTAAGTTTTGAAGTCAGGTAGTATCAGTCCTCTGACTTTGTTCTTGTCTTTCAGTATTGAATTGGCTATTTTGGGTCTTTTGTTTTTCCATACAAACTTTAGAATCAGTCTTTCAATATCCACAACTTGCTAGGATTTTTATTGAAATTACATTAATAATGTATTATTTTTAATAAAATATTTTAATCTGGCAGCTGGAAAATTGCTGACTTAAGTACTATTCAAAATAAGAGGAAACATCTATGTTTACTTTTTATTGTTTTTTAAAGAACTTTTATTGAGATAACAGTTAACCTTATGTTTACTTTTAATAAAACTGTGTAATAATTTTGTAGTATGAAAACATTATGCATTCACCAGTATTATATAACTTAAAATCAAGGCCTGTGAGAAAGGCAATTTAAGCTTTTGTAGATTCTTTTAATTAGTATATTAACCAAAGTTCAAGAGGGTCTGGTGAATACCTACACTTACATTAATTGATTACATATATAATGTATACTTAAGATGCTCAATTCTTTTTTACAAAGTAATTGGACAACATAGTTAAAACCAAACAATTATATTGGTTGGATATTTTTTAGTATAAAGTAAGTACATAAGAATGAATAATTTCTGTTTAAAAAAGTATTGAGAAAGACTTACTGTTCTCTGCTCTACATATGCTACATGCATTTTTATTTTCCTGAATGGATAGATAGCATAAATAACTAATTCAGTTTAATAAACACTTACTTAGCACCTATGACATGTAGCATCCTGTACTATGTACAGTGTATTAATGAACTGTTTCTACCCTCAGGGTACATCCATATCTATAATAACATTTTACATGACAAATAACAAGATTCTTATTTCAGTTTTTACTGAGATATTATTTGAATTAGATCAAGCCCTTAAAGGCTAGTAAAAGATAAGCAAAAAATATAGTTAGCTGGTTTGGAAATATTTATATACTCTGATAGACATTTTGTATGTGGCACCTCAGTTAACCTCAATAACCCTGCAAATTAAGCATTATTATGTTCATTGCATGCCAGGAAAATTTACTCTAATGAAGTAAATAATTTCCCCTAAATCACACATTTCATTAGGATCCAACTGTCTCTTTTTTCTAGGCCTCCTTCTACTGTGCCTCCCCAGCTTCTAAAGGAAAACAAGGTCCTTTAGATAAACCAGGTGACTTTTTCTTTTTCCTCTCACCATTACTAGCTTGTCTCCAGTGTGCTTGACTCTGACTCCTCAGAACACATGAAAACCTCTCACAGGAGGAATAACTGTAGATGAATTTTATACATAATCATAAAAATCTTCTGATATGAGGAAAATGGGGAGTGATGGCAATGAGAAATGCAAATAGGGAAAGAAAAAAAAGAGGCAATTAACATCACGAAATACTGTTTGCATTGATGTGATAAATAAAAGCCCGAAGAAGGATGAGTGAAAACATGACAGTAGGAAAAATTAATCATGAATTGATATAGGAGAAAAATGGTGATTTAATCATGACTTCCTTCTAAGGCTAGCCAGGCATAATTACCCTGATGATAGCCCTGTTAGTTTTTTTGTGAATAGAAAACAAAATAAAACAGGATTTTTGCACATTTTGATGGCATTCGATGACACAGGCATACATCTGGCTCACTCTTCATAGACAACATTAGGATTCCTCAGTGAATGGATATCCTTTAAGCACAAACCAAAAGGATTACTGTGTCATAACTAGACCTTCTTTAGCCCTCCATTCAGTTCAACAATGACCACATAGGCTAATAGGTAGATGATAACAGCCATCTGGGCAATAAACACTCAATTGTGACCTTCAATTGTGCCACAGAAGCCAAAAAGAGAAAGCAAGCAAATTTTTTCTCAGCCAATTAATTTTATTACTCATTTCATGCATTTAATTATTCATAGATTTATAAAAAGATAGGTGTTTCAAAATGGAATGGATCTTGGAATTTGTTTACTCAAGCTTCCTTTTCCTAAATGTACAGACCATTTTAAATGTGAGTTTATGTCCAGCGTAGATATGGGAAAATCAGGGCGATATTGTTGGGAGGCTGCGCTAATTAAATGCTGAGAGTTTGATAAGGTACCATCTGTAGGCTCTGCCTTCACTTCAGCTGGTCTCTGAAGGAAGGTGACCTGTTTGACACTGAAAGTGCTTCCATCTGCAGGAAGAATGGTGTTGTTTACTAGCAGACCTGGCAGCTAACTGTGCCTCAAAGATAAATTTAAAGAGGACTCACTTTATTCACAGATTTAACTCAAATTCTGGCTATCAAAGGGAAAAAACTGGGAAGTGCTCACAATGAGCTTACAAATTATATATATATATATATATATATATATATATATATATTTATATATGGATATATATTCTTGTGAACATATATTTATTCATTTGTGAGTGTGTGTGTGTGAGAGAGAGAGAGAGAGAGAGACAGACAGACAGACAGAGTATGTGTACAGGTTAACAAAATACATTCCTTGGTTAATTCTAAAGTAACAAAGGATCAAATCTCTAGCCAGAGGAAGTCCTAAATTTTGTCCTTTACCTGCAGAAGGTGGAAAGACTATGTTGAAAGACTTTGAGCTGGAATGATGCAATAAAATTCTCACCCAAGCTTGATGGTTCAAGCAAGTTATGACTCTTTGGCAAATATTTAGTATGTGTAGACAATGGTCTAGAGCAATGGGAGCTGCAAGAAACAGCCTTTATTTTTGGACAAATTATGATAACGATTATGATAGAGTGATGATGATGATGTATATGAGCCATATTTTCTTAAATTTTTTTCTGGAACAAAATGTAGGATACGTAAATACAGAATAAAATACATTGAGGGTCTAGACAATACTTTGACCATCTGGATACATTTGTACAACTACATCCCCACTAGATGATAAATTGCACTATTAAAGGACCATAACTGTTTTGTTTTGTTTGATTTTTACTTTGTATTTCCATGGTGTTTTGAAGAAAGTAAATGCTCCATCCAAGCAGAATTAAATTTATATAGGTAATAAATATGGGTCTCTGTATTTTTCAGGATATGCAGATGATTTTTTAAACATATTCTTTAAGTATACTTTTAATATTCAGGCTCATTTAAGATTTTCTGTAACATTAATTAAAGTTTTTGTAAAATTAATTTAATTTTTACTCATGTATTGTTACTTCTTTCTTTCAAAAATAGACTGTACAAAAAATAAATTCTAGTGTTTAGAAGGAAAGAAAAGGTGAGAAAGAAGAGAGATCAGAAAGAGGTGGAGAATGCATGAAGAAGAAAGTAAGTGAAGATGAAATAGAACAGAATAAAATAATAATTGATTAGCAAAGAAGCAGGGAGGGGGAGAGGAGGAGAGGGAAAGGACAGAGGAGCAGAGAAAAGAAGAAGAGAGAAAGAGGAAGTTTGGTGGAGTCGGTGAAAGAGAAGGGACAAGTATGCAAGGAAAAAACAGGAGAAAAAAGAGGAGAAAGAAGAGAAAGGGAAGAAAACTACATAAAATGATGCCACACAAGGACATAACTTGAATAAATGGAAGTCCTAAAAAGTCCTAACAGTCTACATTTGCAAATACCTTTATGCATTATGTTAGGAAATATAACTAATTCCTGAAATAGTTTGAGAAATTTAGATTGAAATTACAGGTGAATCAGCATTAAATTACCTAACACCATTCTTATAGCACATACAACTTATGAAAAGGGTGGCAAATATTTTTTAGTTTGATTTTTATGCTAAATTATTTCTTCATCAGCATGTAATACTTGGTCACTAAGGAAAACTACATGTTAAAATTTGAAACCAGATAAACTACTATTATTAAAAGTTATAAGCACATTTTTTCCCTTATGATAAAAATAGAATTTAAGGTAGATTATACTTTGTTCTAGACAAAACAAATTGATTGGACCCATTTAATTCTCCAAATATAAAGGAGGAACCCACCCTCCACTTCCTCTTGAATAGGACACAGAAGAACCTGTCTGAATTGTCAAGGATTTGGTGTAATAGTGGAGTGGCTTGCTAGGAGAAGAGAGACTGAGACATGGACCTTCAAAGTTCAAAGCTGTGAACATATTTCTGATGAACAAAGGTGACCACAATCAAGTCACTCAATTAGAGTGAAAAACATTTGGAATGGGAGGGCCCTAAAAGATAAGGGAGGAGAATGTTTGTCCGTATTATCCAGGGACCCAGTTCAGGGTCTAGCCCTTCAGAGAGCAGTTCAGTTTTCCCTGGAGCTATAAGTAATAACAGAATCCGTTCTGATGAGCATCCTAACCTTGAAGAAAAAGGCCACCTTAAGGTGAATTGAAGTAGCTCTAAAATTTAGTAGTGGTAGCAGTATGCCTGTGAGATACCACTCGTGATCATCACCATGGCACCAACACCAGTCCTCCTGATGCAACACCCATTAGAGACCCATGAAGAAGGCAAATACAGCACAGAGAACTGAAATGCATTCCTAAGCCCTTTAAATAAAGAACCATGCAGCATCCAGGGGGGAAGGGTGGGGAGAAGGGATAGTAGGGAGTTTGGGACTGACATGTACACACTGCTATATTTAAAACGGATAACCAACAAGGACCTACAGTAGAGAACAGGGAACTCTGTTCAGTATTATGTAACAATGTAAATGGGAGAAGAATTTGAAAAAGAATTAAAAATAAATAAATAAAATAAAGGACAGTGCAGTTTATAGTCACTCACTAAACTCTGCCAATCAAAGTCACACCCACAGATGCTGCCCAAACCACATGACCTTCAGTTTGTGTGACATGGGGCCTGATGACATATGCTGGGAGAGATGGCAAAGAGGCAAATGAGAAGATAAAGAAATATTTTAGGAAGCAAACTAGTGTGGAGACCACAAAGCAGATTGCAGAGAGCTTGGGAGATGGGTATAGGAGGGGAATGAAGAAATGCAGGGTTGTGTACAAGTGAGAACTATAAAACAATATGGGGATGAAAATTTAGAAGATGGTAGATGACTGGAGAGGTCTATACACAGGTCTTTGCAATTGTCCCACCATTAATTATCAGGCAAGTAGAATGCTTAGAAAAGCTATCCTGGATTAAGCCTGGACTTTGGCTGTTCATACATGTCATTTAACATTTTAAATTTAGAAATTATTATTTTACTCATATGTCAATGAAACCTGGGCAGTATACTACAGCTTTATGAAATATATGAATAAAAAGTCATCCTTGGTGTTAAATAATGAAGGGTTTTAGTTTTTGGGGGGTTTTTTTGGCCTTAAAATCTTGTTTGGATTTAATACATTTTAGAATTTCCTAATTATTAGTATTTAATTTCAAACTCCTTGAATATGTATATTTTTAAACAGCATGTGGCTAAATTTTTAAATTTTTATTCAGTCTGATCTAACACTGTCATTTTTATACCCACAATAACCACTTAGAAGAAGTATTCAAAGAAAATACTCTTAGCATGGAAACTAAAATAGAATAATCTCAAACACACTTAACCAAGAAACATGCAATATCTATATGAAGAAACACTAAAATGCTATTAGAGGATATAAAAAGAACCTAATACCAACCAGGTTTCTGGATATAAAACATGAACTGTCTCAGAATTATCCTCCAAATTTATACAATCAAAATGAAGATACCAGGTTCTTCCCTGGTGGCACAGTGGTTAAGAATCCACCTGACAATGCAGGGGACACAGGTTCAAGCCCTGCTCTGGGAAGATCCCACATGGCACAGAGCAACTAAGCCTGTACACCACAACCACTGAGCCTGTGCTCTAGAGCTCATGAGCCACAACTACTGAGCCCTAGTGCCACAACTACTGAAGCCTGCATGCCTAGAGCCTGTGCTCCGCAACAAGAGAAGCCACTGCAATGAGAAACCTGTACATTGCAACGAAGAGTAGGCCCCACTGGCCACAACTAGAGAAAGTCCCTGCGCAACAATGAAGACCTAATGCAGCCAATAAATAAATTAATTAATTAATTTTAAAAAATGAAGATACCAAAAATATATTTTGAGAGAAACTAAGCTAAGTGATTTTAAATTCCTTGAGAAAAAAAATTAAAATGTAAGAAAACATAAAACTTTCAAAAAAGGTACTTTATACATGGAAGTATATAGTACAGACTCAGCATGGTGCATAAAAGACAGTCTGAAGAGTCCAGAAACAGATCCCAACACATACAGGAATTGAGTAATTGACAAATGTTGTCAATAAACTCAATGGGGGAAATATTATTTAATAATTGATTATGCAACATTAGGTATCCATGCTGGAGAAAAATTATTTCGATCCTTACTTCACACCTTAATACATGGAGTCTTACTTCACTTCAATATTGAACCACTTCCTCTGTCAAAAAGCTGACATTCTACTTTCAGCATCAGAGATGATATCACAGTAGAGATGCAGGGAATTTAATTTAATGGCAAATGTGCCATTATTGCACCCCCACCCCACCCACCTACCTTCTCCAAACATAGCTGTTTATTATTAGGTGTGTCATCCAGGAACTATTTTCCTTCTGGACTTTTGACGCCTCATGTTATGTACCTGACCCTTGCTTCCAGTCCAAGATACAACATCACATTTGGTCACCATGTCTCAATCTCTCCATGCTATGACAGTTTCTTTTTCTTTGTTTCTAATGGCCTTAACATTTTGGAAGAGAAGTGGTCAAGTATTGTGTAGAGCATCTATTAACTTAGGTTTGTCAGATGTGTTCTCCTGATTAGACTGGGCTTATATGTATTTCAGGGAAGAACACCCCAGAGGTAAAGTGCTCTCACTGTATCAGATCAGGGAGTATGTGACATCCACATGAATTATTACTAGTGATGTTCTTCTTGATCACTTGGATAAGTGATGTATAACAGTTTCCTTTACAGTAAAGTTGTTCTTTCCCCCTTTCCATCTTCTGTTTGTTAGGAGAAAATTGCTAAGTCCAGCCCACAATCAAGGGGTGGTGAGTTAAACTCCACCTTCTTAGGGAGGAGTAAAAAAAATTTGTGGACATTTGTTAAAACCACTGCGTTGATAAACATTTCAAAGGAAATAATTTGGACTTAGGCAAATGTTCTGCTTTTTTCTTAAAATTATGAGCTTCTTTTATAGTTGGGAAAAAATTAAAAAAAATTCCTTAAACATAAATTTAACTGTATATTGTTCAACATACAGTTCCAGAGGCTGCCCACACCTTCCTTCTTTGTGTCTTCCCAAAAGGCACCCTAGAAAAGCTAGGTTTGCTGCTTTTATTATTTAAATGTTTGATGTTTTCTTCATATTTTCCAGGATGCCTGCAGTGTTCTCATATGAAAAAAGAAAGGATAGAACCTATATTCTGTTCTCATTCCTGATCTTCTCCTGCAGGAAAATATCCTGTTAATATTTTGTAATCAGATTTCCATATGTGGAGTGCCAAATAAATAATTTAGATTTCTATTTCCCCACATTACCTGGAGAGTGTTATACAACATACATGCAAGTTTGTGAGCAGTGCACACATATACACCGCATATTACCTGCAGCCCTGTAGTACCCAGCCCTCTACCCACTCCCTTTTTCCACATCTCACACGTGTATTGTCTTGTCAGTTCCAGCTTCTATGGCAAACATACCGTAAACTGAATGGTCTAAACAACAAGCATTTATTTCTCACAGTTTTGGAGGCTGAAAAGTCCAAAATCAAGTCACCAGCACATTCAGTATCTAGTAAGAGCCAGCTTCCTGGCTCCTAGGCAGCTGTCTCCTTCATATCCTCCCATGAAGGAAGGAAGAAGAGGAAATGGAGCTGTCTGTGGTATCTTTATAAGGGTTCTGTCCTCATGACCTAATCACCTCTCAAAGGTTTCACTTCCAAATAACATCACACTGGGGATTAGGGTTCAACAAGTTCGTTTTTTTTTTTCAGGGGAGTCACAAACATTCAGTCTATAGCACTCATTGAATCAAAATTTTCTTGGAGGGATTTGGCAATCTCTAATTTTTTAAAAGTCCCTACTATATCTTTGATTATTTGCAAGAGTTGGGGAATAGTTGACCTAGATAGTGTTGCAATTTACCACACACATGGATATATGAAAGTTAAGAGACAATGCTGCCCGAATCCTCCAGTCATGGGAGGGAGGGAATATGGGGATATATGTATAAATACAGCTAACTCCCTGTGGTGTACCTCAAAAACTGGCACAACAGTGTAAAGCAATTATATTCCAATAAACAGCTTAAAAAAACTAATTTGGGTTATATGACTATCATGATATGTAAAATAGAAATTAAAAAAATAAACCTGTAAAAAAAAAAGAGAGAGATAATGCTGAAAGACTTCTTAAAATTATATGGCATGACCAAATTATAACTTGGAAATTTCACCCTGAATTAGTGTAAGATCCAGGAGAATAAATCCTTTCAAACATATGTAATTATTTCTAGCACAGACATAAGAAGCACTACAGTTGTATTATTATTCTTGACTTTGGAAGGTATGGTCTATAAGTAACACAGATTTTCCTTAAACTTAGAAGATACAGTTTTATATTACTCTCAGATTTCCAGTAGACTGGAGAAAATCCTAAAAGAATTGATATCACTGTTTAAATATCAACCTAAGGATATTTAAATAGAATTCCCAGGGCCTGGCAGATTTTCAGAAATTTTTCATATTGGCAGTTGCAAACATAACCCCCCACCACCATCAGGCCACTACCACTTTACTACCTCAAAGTCTCTCAGCATGGCAGAGATGATATTTTAGCAGTCCACAGGGGATGGGACAGAATCCCACTTCATAAATTACTTTCGCTTTTGGCAAGATGTCTATTTCACCAACCAGAAATGAAAAATGTGGTTCCTAGACAACAGCACAGTAGTTACTCAAAAGAATATTTGCATAATTTTATTTTTTAATTTGCATAAAAAATGAAATGCAGGACATCATGCAATTCTCAAAAGACCACTAATCATTTCCTTCTTCAGTGAATCTTTTGCCAACAATATCCTATGTGTCCATAGCAAACTTAATTGTTTGCTGGCACAGTGTTATTTATGAGTCCCACTTCATGAGGAAATTATGCAGACATTTTGTATTCATCACTTGGTGACTGGATGTAAAACAGCGTGTCCAATGGAGTAATCAAGCATTAATATTTGGCTGAATTGTTTAAAATGTTAGAATCCACAAAAGAAAGTCAAGTTATTCTGCTTTTGGCATGAGTTATTAAAGATGTGCTTAGCCATCACTAACTTCATACTATTCAACATTAATAGAATGATTATTGCAACTAACCCAATGTTCATGGAACAATTCAGCTTGTAATTTTTAAAAGTGAATAAAGGTAAAAGTAATATAACAATGATCATATTGGAAATGCTCCCTTGCCAGGATAACTGCTAAAATTTTGTTAAGCATAACAAGGAAGAAATTATTCAATATTAGAGTCACCTAAACAATGTCACCTAAATGGGATAGAAAGTGGACTGTCTAGTCAAAAAAGAGTAGAAAAATTATCTGTGGTAAAGTATTATCCCAGCACCATATTACTAGGCAGACATCATACTTAAGCAGTACTCTGAAGGAAAAAAAGGAAAAAAGAAACTGGTTTGTTGCATTTGTTGATTTGTAAATACTGTCACTGTGGCTGACTTTGAGCTACCAATGTGACATCATTAAACATGGAGTTGGGAGAAAAGATGCACAGAGTCAGCTCTTCTGAGCTCCAAAACATCTTTCCAAGAGTTATATTTGAACTCCACTCTATTCCAAGACTGAGTGGTTTCTTAACCTCTTAAGTTGGATCTGAAGGGAATCTATGTCCTAGAAAGGCTCTTAGTGCTGCTTATAACATAACTATTTTGTTAAATATTCTAACATAAATGTCATCAACATGCACTCATCATTAATTTTACTCTCAAGATTTTGTGAGGTATAAACAAAATTGATAACCCTTTAGTCAGACTCATGAAGAAAAAAGAGAGAGGACTCAAAACAAAATTAGAAATGAAAATAGAGAAGTTACAACTAACACCACAGAAATACAAAGGATCATAAGAGACTACTACAAACAATTACACGCCAATAAAATGGAAAAATTCTTAGAAAGATACAACCTTTTAAGACTGAACCAGGAAGAAATAGAAAATATGAACAGACCAATCACAAGTACTAAAATTGAAACTGTGACTTAAAAACTTCCAACAAACAAAAGTCAAAGACCAGATGGCTTCACAGGTGTATTCTATCAAACGTTTAGAGAAGAGTTAACACCTATCCTTCTGAGACTCTTCCAAAAAATTGCAAAGGAAGGAACACTCCCAAGCTCATTCCATGAGGCCACCCTGATATCAAAACCAGACAAAGATACACAAACACAAAAAATTACAGGCCAAAATCCCCAATGAACACAGACACAAAAATACTCAACAAAATACTAGCAAAACAAATTCAAAAATACATTAAAAGGATCATACACCATGATCAAGTAAGATTTATCCTAGGGATGCAAGGATTCTTCAATATCTGCAAATCTGCAAATCAATCCATGTGATACACCACATTAACAAACTGAAGATAAAAACCATATGATAATCTCAATAGATGCCAAAAAAGCTTTTGACAAAATTCAACTCCCATTTATGATCAAAACTCTCCAGAAAGTAGGAATAGAAGGAACTTACCTCAACATAAATATATGACAAACCCACAGCTAACATCATTCTCAACAATGAAAAGCTGAAAACATTTCCTCTAAGACAGGGAACAATGGCAAGAATGTCCATTGTTGCCATTTTTATTCAACATAGTTTTCAAAGTCCGAGGCACAGCAATCAGAGAAGAAAAAGAAATAAGAAGAATCCAAACTGAAAAAGAAGTAAAACCACTGCTGTCTGAAGATAACACAGTGCTGTACATAGAAAGTTTTGAAGATGTAACCAGAAAACTACTAGAGTTCATCAATGAATTTGGTAAAGTTGCAGGATACAAAATTAATACACAGAGATCTCCTACATTCCTATACACTAACAACGAAAGATCAGAAAGAGAAATTAAGGAAACAACCCCATTTACCACCACATCAAAAAGAATAAAATACCTAGGAATAAACCTACCTAAGGAGACAAAACACCTGTACTCTGAAAACTATAAGATGCTGATGAAAAAAATCAAAGATGACACAAACAGATGGAAAGATATACTATGTTCTTGGAATGGAAGAATCAATATTGTCAATGACTATACTACCTGAGGCAATCTACAGATTCAGTGCAATCCCTATGAAATTACCAGTGACATTTTTCATAGAACTAGAACAAAAATTTTTTAAATTTTTATGGAAACACAAAAGACCCTGAAGAGCCATAAAGCAAACCTGAGAAAGAAAAACACAGCTGGAGGAATCAGACTCCCTGATTTCCAACTATACTACAAAGCTACAGTAATCAAAACAGTGTGGTACTGGCACAAAAACAGACAAGGTCAATGGAATAGGGTAGAAAGCCCCAAAATAAACCCACACACCTATAGTCAATTAATCTACAACTAACGAGGCAAGAATATACCATGGAGACAAGGCAGTCTCTTCAATAAGTGGTGCTGAGGAAACTGGACAGCTACATGTAACAGAATGAAATTAGAACACTCTCTAATACCATACACAAAAATAAACTCAAAATGGATCAAAGACCTAAATATAAGGCTGGAGACTATAAAACTCATAGAAGAAAACATAGGCAGAACACTCTTTGACATAAATCACAGTAATATATTTTTTGACCTACCTCCTAGTGTAATAAAAATAAGAACAAAAATAAACAAATGGGACCTAATTAAACTTAAAAACTTCCGCACAGCAAAGGAAAGCATAAGCGAAATGAAAAGACAACCCACAGAATGAGAGAAAATATTTGCAAATGAAGTGACTGACAAGGTATTAATCTCCAAAATATACAAACAGCTTATGCAGTTCTATGTCAAAAAAACCCAAATAATCCAATAAAAAAAATGGTCAGAAGATCTAAATAGACATTTCTCCAAAACATACAAATGGCTAAAAAGCACATGAGAAGATGCTCAACATTGATTATCAGATAAATGCAAATCAAAACTACAATGAGGTATAACCTCACACTGGTCAGAATGCCCATCGTCAAAAAATCTACAAACAATAAATGCTGGAGAGGGTGTGGAGAAAGGGAACCTCCCTACACTTTTGGGGAACAGTATGGAGGTTCCTTAATAAATTAAAAGTAGAACCACCATATGATCCAGCAATCCCACTCCTGGGCATATATTGAGAGAAAATAATTTTAAAAGATACATGCACCCCCAATGTTCATTGCAGCACTATTTACAATAGCCAGGACATGGAAGCAACCTAGATTTCCATCAACAGAGGAATGGATAAAGAAGATATGGTACATATATACAGTGGAATATTACTCAGCCATAAAAAAAGAACAAAATAATGCCACTTATAGCAACATGAATGGACCTAGAGATGACCATACCAAGTGAAATAACTCAGACAGAGAAAGACAAATATCATGTGATATCACTCATATGTGGAATCTATTTTTTTAAATGATACAAAAGAACTTATTTACAAAACAGTAACAGACTTATAGATATTGAAAACAAACTTATGATTACCAAAGAGGAAATGGGGGACAGGATAAATCAGGAGCTTGGGATTAACACACACACACTACTATATATGAGATAATCAACAAGGACCTACTGTATAGCACAGGGAACTCTACTCAATATTCTGTGATAACCTATATGAGAGAAGAATCTGAAAAAGAATGAATATATGTATAGGTATAACTGAATCGCTTTGCTGTGCGCCTGAAACTCACACAACATTGTGTATCAACTATAACACAATAAAATTAAAAAAAAATTTTTGTGAGGTAAATTATTTTTTGTACATCTGGAAAGTCCAGAATTCAAGAATAAATGTTTTCAAATGGTATCAAATCTTAGTGTAAGAGGTAAGCTGAAGATGGAACAGGGCTATATGCTGGAACCATATGATCATGTCACTCATCATACAAAACTCTCTTTTGGCCTCTGTTGCCTCCAGAAGGCATGTGATTTCATAACGCCTATTCACAAGCATTTCATCTACTCTTATGGTAGCTTTTATCATTCAGCATTGCAGTTGTCTATTTATCTCTCTCCAGCGGTTGGGAGCTATGGTATCTACTTATTTGTACTTAGCACCTAGTCCAGTGTCTGACACAACAGATGTTCAATCAAAGTTTAAATATTTGTTTTGTTTATGATCTGACTGAAAAGATAAGGAAGATTCTTAGCACACCTGTCTTCTTTGTTCTTCTGAAATTAATTGAACTCTAAGGTACAACCTAAATTTAAAGCAAGATAAATTGCAATAATTTATGACAATTTGTTGAAGAGGGTGAGAAATATTGTATAGGTAACTTATATCTACACTTTAAAAGGTATGCAAACAATCCTAACATTTATATGGAACCATAAAAGACCCAGAATTGCCAAAGCAATCCTTAGGAGAAAAAACAAAGCAAGAGGCATAACCCTCCCATACTTCTGACAATACAACAAAGCTACAGTAATCAAAGCAGTGTGGTACTGGCACAAAAAGAGCCATAGTATAAATAGAACAGACCAGAGAGTCCAGAAATAAACTCACACACCTACTGTCAATTAATCTTTGACAAAGGAGGAAAGAATATAAAGTAGGAAAAAGACAGTCCCTTCAGCATGTGGTGCTGATAAAGTTGGACAGCTCCATGTAAATCAATGAAGTTAGAACACACCCTCACACCATGCACAAAAAATCAACTAAAAATGGCTTAAAGACTTAGATTTAAGATACAGCACCATGAAACTCCTAGAAGAGACCTTAGGCAAAACATTCTCTGACATAAACTGTACCAATGTTTTCTTAGACAAAAGAAATAACAACAAAAATAAACAAATGGGACCTAATCAAACTTACAAGCTTTTGCACAGCAAAGGAAACCATAAGCAAAATGAAAAGGCAACCTACAGAATGAGAGAAAATATTTGTAAATGATGCAAATGACAAGGGCTTAATTTCTAAAATACACAAACAGCTCATACAACTCAACAACAACAACAACAACAAAAATAGAAAAATGGGCAGAAGACCTAAATAGACATTTCTCCAAAGAAGACATACAGATGGCCAAGAGGCACATGAAAAGATGTTCCACATTGGTAATTAGTAGAGGAATGCAAATCAAAACTACAGTGAGGTACCGCATCACACCAATCACCATGGCCATCATTAAAAAGTCTACATATAGCAATTGCTGGAGAAGGTATGGAGAAAAGGGAACTCTCTTACACTGTTGATGAGAATGTAAATTGGTGCAGCACTATGGTAAACAGTACAGAGGTTCCTCAAAACACTAAATAGAGTTAACATATGATCCAGCAATCCCACTCCTGGGCGAATACCCAGACAAAACTATAATTCGAAAAGATACATGCACCGCTATGTTCACAGCAGCGCTATTTTTTTTTTTTTTTTTTGGTTGTCGTCAGGGCACTTCAGTATTAAATATTTTTAGGGGTAAAGTCTATATGCAATGAAATGCAAATATCCCAGGTATACAATTTAACGAGGCTTTTTTTGTTTCTTTTTAACAGTAATGTTATCAAATATCATCTTTAATAGGAAAAATTCCCCAAACCCATCAAATGTATCTAGTACTCTCTTCTCTGAGTCTCCAAACATTTAGTTTGTACCCAAGTTTTCCTGGCTCCAAAGATGATGAAACCTAACAAGAAGCTAAATAAATATTTGTTGAATTGAATTAAATCAAGTTCTCTACCAATCTCAAGTACTCTATCTATCTATCTATCTATCTATCTATCTATCTATCTATCTATCTATCTATCTATCTATCTATCTATCTATCATTTTTTGGCACGCTGCAGGCTTTCAGGATCTTAGTTCCCTGACCAGGGATTGAATCCGGGGCACAGCAGTTAAAGCGCTGAGTCCTAACCACTGGACTACCAGGGATTTCCCTGAGTACTTGTTCTTTTTTTTCCCTCTTGGTGTTTTTCTTTAAGCCCTTTATTGGAGTATAATTGCTTTACACTGTTGTGCCAGCTTTTGCTGTACAACAAAGGGAATAAGCTGCATCTACACATATATCCCCATATCCCCTCCCTCTTGCTGCTCCTTCCTGCCTTCCCTATCCCAGCCCTCTAAGTCATCACCCATCATCGAGTTGATCTCCCTGTGTAATGCAGCAGCTTCCCACTAGCTATTTATTTTACATTTGGTAGTGTATATATGTCTATGCTACTCTCTCACTTTGTCCCAGCTTCCCCTTCGCCCCCCAGCCCACCCCATGTCCTCCAGTGCATTCTCTGCATCTGCATCCTTATTCTTGCCCTGTCACTGGGTTCATCCATACCATTTTTTTAGATTCCATATATATGAGTTAGCATACAGTATTTGTTTTTCTCTTTCTGGCTTACTTCACTCTGTATAACAGACTCTACATCCATCCACCTCACTACAAATAACTCCATTTCATTCCTTTTTATGGCTGAGTAATATTCCATTGTATATATGTGCCACATCTTCTTTATCCATTCATCTGTTGATGGGCATTTAGGTTGCTTCCACATCCTGGCTATTGTAAATAGTGCTGCAATGAACATTGTGGTTCATGTTTCTTTTTGGATTATGGTTTTTTCAGGGTATATGCCCAGAAGTGGGATTGCTGGGTCATATGGTAGTTCTCTTTTTAGTTTTTTAAGGAACCTCCATACTGTTTTCTATAGTGGCTGTACCAATTTACATTCCCACCAACAATGCAGGAGAGTTCCCTTTTCTCTTCACCCTCTCCAGCATTTATTGCTTTTAGATTTTTTGATGATGGCCATTCTGACCGGTGTGAGATGATATGTCATTGTGGCTTTGACTTGAATTTCTCTAATGATTAGCACAGCAGTACTATTTACAATTGCCAAGATATGGCAACAACTTAAATGTTCACTGAGAGAGGAATGGATAAAGAGATGGTATATATGTATATATATAAACACACACACACACATACAGACACACTGGAATATTACTCAGCCATCAAAAAAGAATGAAAAAATGCCATTTATGGCAATATAGATCAACCTAGAGATTATCATACTAAGCAAACTAAGTCAGAGAGAGAAAGGCTATACCACAGGATATCACTTACATGTGGAATCTAAAATATGATACAAGTCAACATATCTATGAAACAAAAACAGACTCATGGATATAGAGAATAGACTTGTGTTTGCCGAGGGGGAGGGACCTAGGGGAGGGAAGGAATGGGAATTTTGGATTTTTTAATGAATAAATAAATAGAAATAAATTAAAAAATAAAAGGTATATTATTACAATCAAAACAGAGGGTTTTGGAATTTTATACTCAAATATGTTTTAAAAGTGTTTATATGGTTTTCTGTCTCAGATACTTTTGTTGATATTGGTGGTCATAGAGGTTATTGATGTTTGGAAATTTCTTATAAAGTTTCAGTTATAATCATCACCATCATCATCTGTTTTCTCTTATGAAAATTACTTGGAGAGTAAATCTTTACTTTTTATCTTGGATTAAATTATTGTTTTGTATTTTTTGGGTTTTTTTGTCTATCCAGGTTAACTTTAAATAAATAATTTAAATCTAAATTAGTGTTGTTGAAAGATACTATAAAGAAGATTGTATGAGACATTATAGTCACAAATAAAAAGCTCATTCCAAACACATTAAGACTTTCAGAGGCAAAGTCTGCAAGGCTAGCTATTGACTTGAGGATGTGGCAGAAATGAGGTGCTAGGGCATGAATAGTCAGACTTTTGAACTTAAACTTGCTTTCAAAATTCTCAAAGTTATTTTTGAAAAGCAAAGTACATCACACTGTAGGAAGTCCAAAAATAAATGTAGCTTGATTTATTTTATATTAAAGGTTAGGAACTGGGATAAAATACTGCTTATTTTCCTATAATAAATTTTATATTTTGCTTTTAATAGAATTATCTGACTCAACTAAAGAAGAGCTATTTATTGAGTGTATATGATATGCAAAGTACTATATTATAAACTAAAAATTTGAAACTACTGCTAATCATTCAGCCACTGCTCACAAGAAACTCTTAGTCAAGTGAGAACTCAACAAAATAATATGATGTGTGGTAAATTCTATGAGTGGTGGATATTTAATATATAAACAAAAAATAAGAAACTAGTATTTTAACTATCAAGAGCTGACAGGACCAGGTGAAAATACACAGTATTTATTCTTGAACTTGAGTGACATGTACACATTCACCAGGTACACAAACTTGGGGAGAGGGGGCATCCCAAGAGGAAATGCATAAGAAGCAACTCAGAAAAGCTAAATACCACCAAGAGCATTGGATAAATAGTTGTGTCTTTTCATAGAAGATCTATCTTCAGAGCTCTGTTTTGTTACTCAGATATTATGGGTATGTTATAAAATTTTTCCATTTAACTTTTATAGTCTCAAAGCAATAAAACCATAGTAAATCCAGAATTAAAACAGTTGTCTTTTGAAAGTGTGTTATGGGATTTGTTATTATTACACTTTTGTTGACATACCAGGAAGTAGAAAAAGAGAAGAAAGTATTCCACTTCTGATCCCTCAGTAAGTACAAATGGTTTCCTTTGCAAATAAATAATTTCAAGACAAATATTTGAACTTTGTTTGCCCTTCATGCCTTGGCTGTGGTTTGTGCCTGATGGGAAAAGTAAAAAATAAAAATGAAAATTCCTATTTCTAGACATCAGTATAGTCTCTGATTTCTGCTTTTTATTTCAAATATTCATCATAGAATCTTTGAGACTTAGTGTAACATCTGGCCCATAGCAGGTCATCAGTGATTTTTATGTATGGATGCATGAATGAACCAAAACATTAATAAAAATCTGCATGTTTGAATGTTTTTCACTGATGCTTTTAACTGGAGAATATATAGACATGTTATATTCCTCTTAGTCCATATTTCTATTAAACAAAATATTTGAAAAATAAAATAAATTTCCCTTCATAAAATCTATACATTTAAAATATTCTTATACTAGAATGTTTATTAAACCATAAAAAATCATGTCATATACTAACATTGATGATCAAATCCCCACAACTTACTCATCTTATAACTGGAAGCTTTTTGACCAATATCTTCTCACTTTTCCTACACCCCCCACCACGGGCCCTAGGAACCACTATTCTACTTCCTATTTCTATGAGTTTGTCTTTTTTAGATTCCACATACAAGTGAGAACATACAATACTTGTCCTTCTCTGTCTTATTTCACATGGCATAATACTCTCAAGGTTCTCCTACATTATTGCAAATTGCAATATTTCCTTCTTTTTATGACTGAATAATAATGAATTTTATATATCTATGTTCTTTATCCATTCACTCTTCAATGAACGCAAGTTGTTTCCACCTCTTGGCTATTATGGATAATGCTTCAATAAACATAGGAGGACAGTTATCCCTTTAAAATAGTAATTCCATTTCATTTGGAAATATATATGGAAGTGAAATTGCTGAATCATGTGGTAGTTCCATTTTTAATTTTTTGAGTAGCCTCTATAGTGTTTTCCATAGTGGCTTTTACATCCCCACCAACAGTGCATGAAGTTTTCTCTCTACGTCTTCATCTACCTGTTATCGCTTGTCTTTTTCATAACAGCCATTATAATAGCTGAGAGGTGATATTTCATTATAGTTTTGACTTGGCATTTTATTGATGATTAGTGATGTTAAGCATCTTTTCGTGAACCTATTGATCATTTGTATGTCTTCACTGGAGAAATGTATGTTTAAGTCCACTGTCGTTTTTTAAAATCAGACTATTTGAAGTTTTGCTGAGTGGTACAAGTTCCTTATATATTTTGGATATTAACCTCTTATTAGATAGAGAGTTTGCAAATATTTTCTCCCATTCCTTAGGTTGCCTTTTCACTTTGCTGATTGTTTATTTTGCTCTGCAAAGACTTTGTTTTATGCAGTTCACTTGTTTATTTGTGTTTTTTTGCCTGTGCTTTTGGTATCCAAAAAAAATCTTTGCCAAGAACAATGTTAAGGAGATTTTCCCCTATATTTTCTTCTAGAATTTTTAAGTTTTCAGATGTTATGTTTAGGTCTTTAGATTATTTTCAGTTAATTTTTGTGACTGGTATAAGAGTTGTCCAATTTCATTTTTCTGCATATGGGTTTTCCCAACACTAATAACCAAAGTGATTTTCCTTCCTCATGGAGTATTCTTGGGATCCCTTGTCAAATACTAATTGACTTTATATGCATGAGTTTATTTATGGGCTCTTGATTCTGTTCCATTGGTTTTTGTGTCTGTTTTTATGCCAGCTCCATACTGTTTTCATCACTATAGCTTTGTAACATAGTTTGAAATCAAGAAGTGTGATATTTCTAGTTTTGTTCTCTTTTCTCAAGACTGCTTTAGCTATACAGGATGTTTTGTGATTCCTTTTGAAATTTAGAATTGTTTCTCTAGTTCTGTGAAAATGCCATTGGAATTTTGGGAGGAATTGTATGAATCCATGGTTGGTTGTGGTTAGTATGTGCATTTTAACAACGTTAATTCTTCTGATCCATGAAGTCAAAAAAATTTTCCATTTATTTGTGTCTTCTTCAGTTTCTTTGAGCAATGTCTTGTAATTTTCAGCATACAGATATTTCATATTTTTGGTTAAATTTATTTCTAAGTATTTCTTTGTTATTGATGGTACTGTAAATGAGATCATTTTCTTAATCTTTTCTCAGATAGTTTATTGTTAGCACATAGAAATGCAATTGATTTTTGTATATTGATTTTGTATCCTGAAACTTTACTCAATTTGTTAATTAGTGCTGTTTTTGGTAGACTCTTGACATTTTCTATACATAAGATCATATCTGCAAACAGAAACAATTTTACTTTTCTTTCTTATTTGCATACATGTTATATCTTTTACTTCCTAATTGCCCTGGCTAGGATTTCAGTGCTGTGCTGAATAGGAGTGTTGGGAGTGGACACCCATGTGCTGCTCCTGATTTCAGTGAGAAAGCCTTCAGGCTTTCACTGGGACATATGATGTTAGCTGTGAGCTTGTCATATAAGGCCTTTATTATGTTGAGGTACATCTCTCCTTGATCCAATTTACTGAGAATTTTTTTTTAATCATGAAATGATGTTGAATCTTGTCAAATGCTTTTGATGTATCTACTGAGATAATTATATAATTTTTACCCTTTATTCTATTAATGTGGTGCATGCCATTAATTCATTTGCGTATGTTGAACCATCCTTGCATCCAAAGAATAAATCCCACTTGATTATGTGCTGTTGAATTTGGTTTGCTAGAATTTTGTTAACAATTTTTGTATTCATCAAGGATCTTGTTTTTGCATTTGTATTCATCAAGGATACTGCTTTTGCCTTTGTATTCATCAAGTCTTGTTTTCAATCCTTTCATCCACTCTAGGCCTTTGATTGAAGAATTTAATGCATTTATATTTAAAGTAAATATTGATAGATAATGTAATAATGACATATTTTTAATTGTTTTCTGGCTGTTTTATAGTCCCCTTTTCCTTTCCTTCTCTCTTGATGTATTTCTTTGTGACTTGATGCTTTTCCACAGTGGTATGCTTTGAATCTCTTCTCTTTATCTTTTGTGATTCTACTCTAGGTTTTCCTCTGTGCCTACCATGAGGCTTATGTAACTTTAACAGCCTATTTAAGCTGATAACAACTTAACTACAATAACAAACAAAAACACAACATTTTTCTCCGAAACCCCATATTTTATGATTTTGATATTACAATTTACCTCTTTTAATACTGTGTATCCATTAACAAATTTAACACACCATATTATATAATATTAGAATATTCTGAATTTGATTATATTTACCAGTATTTTTAGTATTTTTATATGTTCTCATGTTACTAATTTGCATCCTTAGAGAACTCCTTTCAGCATTTCTTATTATGTAGATCTAGTGGTGATAAACTCATTTTCTGTTTTCTTGGGAAAATCCTTCTCTCTTCTTCATTTACAAAAGACACATTTTCTAGGTAAGGAATACTTGGTTGGCAGTGTTTTCTTTGAGTACTTTAAATATATATCCCTCTCTCCTGGCCTGCAGCATATCTGTTAAGAAATTTCATTGGTAGCCTTATGAGGGTTCCCTTACAGGTGATGAATTTGTTTTCTCTTGCTCCTTTTATGATTCTCTCTTTGTCTTTGATTTTAAACAGTAGTATTGTATCTTGGAGCAGATCACTTGGGGTTGAAATTTTTAAGTGAGCTATTAGCTTAATAAACCTCAATGTGCAAATTTCTCTCTAGGTTTGGGAAGTTGTTAGCCATTATTTCTTTAAGTAAGTGTTCTGCCCCTTTCTCCTTCTCTCCTCCTTTTGGGACTCCAATAATGCACAGATTGTTTCTTTTAATGGTGTCCTGTAATTCATGCAAACTTTCTTCACTCTTGTTCATTCTTTCTTTTTGTTTTTCTGACTGGAGGATTTCAAATGACTGTATTCTAATCACTAATTTTCTCTTCTGCTTGGTTTAGTCTGCTATTGAAACTATGTACTGAATTCTTTATTTCCGTTATGTTGTGCTCTTCAACTCTAGGATAACACTTTTTTTTTTTAATGGTTTCTATTTCTTTGTTGAACTTCTCATTTTGTTAATGCACCTTTTCCTAATCTCCTAATACTTGCTTCTGTTTTCTTGTCATTCACTGAATTTAAAAGGTTTATTCTGAATTCTTTGTCTGGTAGTTTATTGAACTTCACTTCTTTAGGGTCTGTCACTGGAGCTTTATTAGTTTTCTTTGGTGGTGTCATGTCATGTATTCTTGATTATTCATGATCCTTTTGGCCTGCTCATTTGAGGAAGTAGGTACTTCTCACAGTCTTTACAGGCTAGCCTCAGCAGACAATGTCTTTTACCATTCAGCTCATCCTGAGATTCTAG
This sequence comes from Hippopotamus amphibius kiboko, assembly GCF_030028045.1. Classification (NCBI taxonomy): domain Eukaryota; kingdom Metazoa; phylum Chordata; class Mammalia; order Artiodactyla; family Hippopotamidae; genus Hippopotamus; species Hippopotamus amphibius. The sequence continues at coordinate 66,955,569 of NC_080189.1, read as the reverse complement.
GTAGGCTATCTGGTGACATCTGCAGGTGGGCTTGATCCTAGAGTACTTGGGCAGGCAGTTCCCTGGGTCATCAGGAAATCAAATCTGGTACTTGGGTTCAGAATGACCAGCCTGGTGCCTCATGGGGGTGGGCCTGGACTCAGTTTCACTAGGGCAGGCCAAGTGCTTGAGTTTGTAGTAATGGGCCAGAGACCTTGGTCTGCCTGTGTGTACCCAGATCCTTGGTCCATGGGGGCCAAAAAGGAGCTAAGGACCACTAGGGTCACCCAGAGCCTGGGCCCACAGTAGCTAACATGGTGCTGGAATGGGCCAGGAGGCTGATTTCACCCCTAGGGCCACAGAGGTGATCCTGGCACTATGGCAAGGCTGAAACCTGGGCCCACAGGAGCTCACCTTAAGCCTAGAACCTTGAGAACCTTCCTGGTGTCTAAGTCTGCAGGTCCAGTCCAGATTTGGGGTAGGTCAACAGGCTGAGTCCCCAGGATCCCACTTGAAGTCTAAGACTGGCCTGGCATTGAGGGAAATGGGGGTCTGGGTTCATGGGAGCCTGCTGGGAGCTTAGGGCCACAGAAGCTACATAGGGCTGAAGGAGTCAGCCTTGTACTGGGATGGCTGACATTGGTGAAACTGGGTACTTACTTCACTCTCCTTCTCCCATGTCTGTCTTGATGCAGGGCTTCTTGGTCTTGGGAGAGGGGTAATAAGGGTAATGTGAATCTATCTTTTCTACGCTCCTCAATGCATATTTTCTTATTTCTTTGCTTCATCTAGGTGCTGACTAACTCTTCACCTGAAATCCTGAGCTCTTGTGAAGGTGTTTTCATGCACAGATAGTTGTTCAAATTTATGTTTCTCAGAGGGGATGGGTGCTAGAAATTCTTATACTGCCATCCTGCTGATTCCACTATCCCAAAAGAATAGCATTTAATAACACTGTAAAAAAGTACAGAGTAGATTTTCAAGTACAACTAAAATTATGAATTTATAACCAAAAGGACATTCAATGAATTATTACTGGTGGCCATCTCCAGGTAACAGAATTATAAATGATTTTACTTTTTTATTTAATAATTCATACATTCTAAATGTTCCGCAATAAAGAGACATTGTTATTAATTTTATTCACTCATTGAACACGTATTTATCAAGTAGCTATATTATGTCAGGGAACTAAACTATGATCTAGAGATTATTCAGTGAACCAAATAAATTGGATCATTGAATTTGTCTTTTTAAAAGTTTTAAATGGCCTAATACTATTGTATATCTGCTGTAGTTGCAATTATATAAATTTATACACAAGCATACATACATACACATTTTTTAAAAAATATTTTTTGGAGTATAGTTCATTTACAATGTTGTGTTAGTTTCAGGTGTACAGCAAAGTGAATTAGTTATACATATATCCACTCTGGTTTGGGTTTTATTTTATTTTTATTTTTTTGATTCTTTTCCCATATAGGCCATTACAGAGTATTGAGTAGAGTTCTCTGTGCTGTACAGTAGGTTCCTATTAGTTATCTATTTTATACACAGTAGTGTGTATACGTCAATCCCAGTCTCCCAATTTATTCCTTCTCTCCTTATCCCCTGGTAACCGTAAGTTTGTCTTCTACAACCATGACTCTACTTCCGTTTTGTAAATAAGTTCATTTGTAGATTTTTAGATTCCACAGAAAAGTAATATCAAATGATATTTGTCTTTCTGTATCTAACTTACTTCACTCTGTATGACCGTCTCTAGCTCCATTTGTGCTGCTGTAAATGGCATTATTTCATTCTTTTTTTATGGCTAATATTCCATTGTGTATATGTACCACATCCTCTTTATCCATTCCTCTGCTGATGGACATTTAGGTTGCTTCCATATCCTGGCTATTGTAAATAGTGCTGCAATGAACATTGGGGTGCATATATCTTTTCGAATTATGGTTTTCTTCAGGTGTAAGCCCAGGAGTGGGATTTCTGGGTCATATTGTAGTTCTATTTTTAGTTTACTGAGGAAATTCCACACTGTTTTCCATAGTGGCTGTACCAGTTTGCATGCCCACCAACAGTGTAGGAGGGTTCCCTTTTCCCTATACCCTCTCCAGTGTTTATTGTTTCTAGACTTTTTGATGATGGCCATTCTGACCAGTGTGAGGTGTTACCACATTGTAGTTTTGATTTACATTTCTCTAATAATTAATGTTGTTGAGCATCTTTTCATGTGCTTTTTGGCCATCTGTATATCTTCTTTGGAGAAAGGTCTATTTAGATCCTCTGCCCATTTAAAACACTCAATGTTGAAAACTTTGGCAGGTGTCCAGTGAAAAATTGCTAATGAAATGAAAATTGATACTTTAACCTTAGGAAAAATATAAGAATATAGTCTGAGTCATAAGAATTTTTTCTTTTTGACTCATTTACCAACTACAAAGAAATTTCATGAGCAACAATTTAACCAAAGGAAAAGTAAGTGCAAAAGATGTTTATGTTTCATAATGGAAAAATACTTTTTTATACATAGGCATTTATATGTACTACAGGAAATTAGAAAAATAGTTAACAGCAGAAAGCAGTGGGGAGTGGGCATTATCCTTAGTAACATCTCCCTAAGACACTTTTTGAATTGTTAATTCAGGTTAGATGGAGAAGCATTACAGAATACAACATTGTAATTTGGAGGTTTAAATATTCCATTTTACCCCCACTTGTAATCAAATATTTGGTATCTTTATAACAATTTGTCATCCCTTTCCTCTATTAGAATACATTTTACCTTAATTCCTTACAGTGCTATCAAGACCAGATTAAAACATATCCAGTCTCCAATACCATTAATCAATCTCCCACCTGCAACTCATTCTAAAACACACTCATCTAATACTTCTTACTCTCCTATACTACCTGACCTGCCTTCGCATGGAAATGTCTCCCTGATTCATGGCCTTCCTTCATTTTCACTTATATGTTATCTCTGTATATCTACTTACTGAAATTATATTCCTTCTTAAGGAACTATCTAAAATGCCAGTTCATTGGTGAAGCTTTTCCAAATTCTGACAGTAAGGTTCAACTTGGCTTTTCTGTACTCTTTACTTACACTTGTCACATTTCTTCTGTTTTTGTGGGTAGTCCTCTATACATTTTTCTGTCCATTTTGGTTATAAATCTTTCAAAGTAGGATTTGTGCTTCTAATGTTCCTCAAAACAAGAACCAAGTACAGTGTCTTGTTCCGCCTGGGGACCCGATCTATGTTAATTAAATTAATTCAGTTCAATATTGGTGTAGGTCTCTATGAACATGCTTCCCATAGGAACATAAGAGCTGAAGAGTTGATGGAGGAATATATGATTTCATACAATTTGATCTGTGCTCCTAAGTATTGCAGCAACAAAAAATTGCTGGCCAAAAATCAGTATCCTATTTTGTTTTAATGAGCTGCTACATGTTTATGACATAGTCATTTCTATAAGTTTGTGCAGGAACTTGAGTTAAATAACATTTGTGATCTACAATTTAAATTTCATATTTAATAAGCATTAGTCTAAATGTAGTGTTCCTGGGCTCTGTATTTTCTTCTCTATCTTCATGCTCACACTGTGGGTGAACTCTTTCAGTTCCTTTTATTACCTAAAGATCATCTATATCAGTAAATATTTCTAGCTTTGATTTGGCTAGAATTCCAGATTCATTTATACACTCTCTCTATGACACAGCCAAAATAGAGCCAAGTGGGCATTTTAAATTGTTGCCTAACACGTAATTTTTAATCAGAATCTCGCCGAGTCCTCAACAGGAATCAAGAGGCGTCTCAACTGTTCATGAAAAAATGTTCGGAACAACTGAGTGGCTTCTGATATTTTCTTTCTCTCTTGCTCTGGCTCTTTCACTACTGCCACAGTTGATGCACCTACTGATAACGTGCAAAGGGCAACAATGCATTTAACTTCTCCCTAAATGACTCATGAGCATCCCATTGGTGCTATGTCAGTAGCAGCCCAATAAAGCTACCCACGGCCCTGTGATCCTTTTGTACCTTCCATAAAATGTGCTCTTGTTGCCTCCTGCCAGTTACCTGTGCCACTAAGTATCACCTCATGTCACTGCACTTACAAGAAATAAATTAACAGTTCAGAACTGAATTTTATCTCAAGATGGTTCTCAACTTATCATTCCAAACCCCACTAAATGGTGTTTTCACACACAATCTGCACAGTACTTTTTTAAAAAAATGAAGACCTTATTTTTTTAGAGAAGATCAATGTTCATAGCGAAGTTGAGGGCGAGGTACACAAATTTCTCTGATACTCCCTTCCCCCACACATACATGGCCTGTCTTATTTATCACCAACCCCCACCAGACTAGTACAGTTGTTCCAACTGACGAACCTACAGTGACACACCATTATCACCCAAAGCCCACAGTTGACATTAGGGTCACTTTTGATGTTGTACCTTCTATGGGCTTGGACAAACACATAATGACATGTACCATCATTATGGTACCATAAGGAATATTTTTACGGGCCTAAAAATCTTCTGTGCTCCTCATTTTCACCCCCCCATCCTCCAAGCCCTGGCTACCACTGATCTTTTTACTGTCTCCATAGTTCTGACTTCTGCAAATGTCACATAGTTGAAATTATACAGTGTATGGCCTGTCCAAATTGGCTGCTTTCACTTACTAATGTGTATTTAAGGTTCCTCCTCCCTGTCTTTTCATGGTTTGATAGCTCACTTCTTTTTTATGATGAATAATATTCCATTGTCTTTATGTACTACAGTTTATTTATCCACTTACCAAATGGAGGACATTTTGGTTATTTCCAAGTTTTGGCAATTATGAATAAAGCTGCTATAAACATCTGTCTTCAGGTTTTGTGTGGACATAGTTTTCAGTGTATGGCACTTTAATAATTTTCTTTAATAATGCCATTAATTGGTATGATTTTGAACATTATTATTAACAATTTAAGCTGCTTTTACCTTGAGTAGGAATTGGTCTATTTAAATCCATGTTAAGGACTGAGTCTTTTCCCCCAAAACTAATAGTAACTGAATTAAATTTTTTGACCCTATTTATTGCATATTTGAATGTATAGAAGTACATTTTTAATGTGTGAAAAGAGATTATTCTTGCCTATCTAATCCAGAGCTTCTGTATTAAATATTTCCTCCTTTGAAGGTGTATCCAATTAGCAATCAATCCATCATTTTAGGCTTTAGTATGCATGTAATATTTTTAAAAATCCATCATTCATTTCTAGGTCAAAATAACTGACTACCTAAAGCTTTAGCTTATTTCCCTCTCTTAAATCCACTGAAATGACAGAAGAAACAATCTTAGAAAAAAAGGAAGAGTGCTTTCAGAGGGCAAAGATTATTGAAGAATTTCTTAAAGATATAAAGCAGATGGGATTTAATTGGAAAAGAAACCCCACAGAGGTGAACAACTGACAACTCAATAGGGACTTCTGAAAAAAGAAAATTTTCCAAATAGAACACCAGAAAACTCCCCAGGATCATAGCAAGTCTGGCTTGGGAGTCAGAGCAGTCCCTGGGGTAATTGGCAAGGTAATTAATTAAAGTGCTTATGGAACTTCTGTGCCAGGACACAGCTCTCAGGCATGAGCTAGTGAGCTCTAAGTTTAATGCAAGATCTGCCTTAGGGAACTCCCAGGGTGGGCTTGGTGCCAGGAAAACAAGGAGAGCAATGTCTTCGTCAATCTCCAGTTATAAAGTAGATACTGAGTCCTTACAAGCGGATCAGTGAAACAAAACTAATAACTTATATACAAAATATTAAAATCTCAATAGAAAATGTGGTAAATATATAGAGAATTTTGGGTGAGAAAAAAACCATCATAAGCCTAATACATATTCCAGAAGTCATAAAGGAAATGCTTATATATTTGACCACATAATTAGCTTTACTCTCATTTGGACCAACTGTATCATAAAAAAAGGTAAAAGAGAAATGAAAGCATGGGGAACAAGTAAACATTGAATATAACAGACAAAAATTAAACTTCCTAATACGCCAAACTGCAGTAAATAAGTAATAGAAAGACAACCTAATAGAAAAATGTCATATAAACCCCTAGCCATTTTAAACTATTAGACTAGGTATTTTTTAAATTACCCATGATCGGGGGACTGAAAGTAAAAATAATAATGTACTAGATTGGCAAACTGACAAATAATACATACTGTTGGAAAAGTTGTGAGAAAATAGCACTCTTATTTTACTTATTCTTGAGTATGCATTGATACAAACCTTTTAGAGCACAATTTGGCAGATTTTACCAAAATTTAGCATTATGGGCAAAAGGTTAACACTCATTCCCTTCTGCAGGGGGAGCTGAGCTTGGGCTCGGTTAACTTCACAGCTTTATTTTACTGGAAACTTGATAAAGGTAGTGTTACTATTGCAAAATGGCCCTTTATGATGAAATGCTACTGGATTGGTGGAACCATAAATAGTAAGAAGCCTGTCTCTTGTAATTCTCATGGAAGGAAAACACCTGATTCTGCTCCTGGCAAACTAGATTTCCTAATTCTACATCTTTCTAAGGCAATATGATACTAAATACTCTTTATGATAGTCTTACAAGTCCGAAAGTTTAGACAGACATATTAAGATCTTTGGTGGACATCATAAACTTGCATAAACCATTTAAATTTATTTAATATAAAAATACTTAGATATACAAGGTAAAATATTTGTTTAAAATATGGAGGTATTATAAATATCTTACAACAGCAGAAGGGATGAATATGTTTTGCTCTTCTACACCATACAGTATTTTCTACATTCTAAATAGAATGAGTTGGATTTGTATCACTGAAATGGAAAAAGGCCCTTGATATACTATTGAGTAAAAAGAAGACCCTGAAAAAACAATATGTATCATTTCTTGCACGTGTATGTGTTTTCTTGGTCTCCTCTCATCCCCGGGTTACCTCTGAGCACCAACTGGCTTGACTGGCCCCACATGCCACTGCCCAAATCCAAGCTTGCAGGCAACTAGATCTTGCTCCTGTACTTCAACCTCAGGCTTAGGTCTTTCTGTGAGTGGCTTAACTAACAATCTTGGAGAAACTCTACTGATTCTATCTATTCTATCAGTCACCAAAAGGAATCACTAGTTCAACCTTGGCTACACATTAGAACAATCAGGGATCTGATTTTAAGAGAATACCAATGCTACTCAGATGGCTTCAATGGAGAATTCTATGAAAATTTTAAAGAATAATTAACACCAAGTTTACAAAGTCTCTTCCAAAAGACAGAAAAGGATAAAATACTTCCCAACTCATTTTATGAGGCCATAATTACCATATACCAAAACTAGACAAAGACAATACAGAAAAAGAGAGAAAAATTATAGACTAAAATCTCTCATTAAATTATACACGAAAATACTCAATAAAATATTAGTAAATTGAATCCAGCAATGTAGAAAAGGAATTATAAACCATGACCTAGTAAGATTTAGTCCAGGCTTGCAAAGCTGAATCAACATGCAAAAATCAGTGTAATCCATTATATCTTGCTATAGTCTAAGTGTTTGCATCTTCCCAAAACTCCTATGTTGAATGTCATCATGGTGATGGTATTAGGAAGTGAGGCCCTTTGGGAGATTATTAGGTTCCATTTGTGTATTTTTGCTTTTGTTTCCATTACTCTAGGAGACAGATAAAAAAAAAAAATTGCTGCAATTAATGTCAAAAAGCATTCTGCCTATGTTTTTTTCTCAGAGTTTTATAGTATCCAGTCTTACATTTAGGTCTTTAATCCAATTTGAGTTTATTTTTGTATATGGTGTTAGAGAATGTCCTAAGTTTATTCTCTTAGATGTAGCTGTCCAATTTTACCAGCATCACTTGCTGAAGAGACTGTCTTTTCTCCATTTATATTCTTGCCTCCTTTGTCATAGATTAATTGACCATAAGTGTGTGGGTTTATTTCTGGGCTTTCTATCCTGTTCCATTGATCTACGGATCTGTTTTTGTGCCAGCAGCATACTGTTTTGATTACTATAGCTTTGTAGTGGAGTCTGAAATCAGAGGGCATGATTCCTACAGCTTCATTCTTTCTCAAGCTTGTTTTGGCTATTTGCAATTTTTTGTGTTTCCATACAAATTAAAATTTTTTTCTAGTTCTGTAAAAAATGCCATTGATAATTTTATAGGGATTGCATTAAATCTGTAGATTGTCTTGGGTAGTATAGTCATTTTAACAATATTGTTTCTTCCAATCAAGAACACAGTATATGTTTGGGTGGTAAGTAGTTCATGAGGGCTGAGCCCTCATGAACAGGGTATTAGTGTCCTTATAGAAGAGACCCAAAAGAGCTCCTTTGTGCCCTTCTGCCATGTGAAGATACAACAAAAGTTTGTAACCTGAAAGAAGTTACAGAACCATGCTGGTACCCTGATATCAGAGTTCCAGCCTCCAGAACAGTGAGAAATAAATTTATTGTTTATGTTTCCCATTCTATGGTATTTTATTATAACAGCCAAAACAGATTAAGACAATCAACAGCCTAAAGAAGAAATTTTACATAATGATATCAAGTGATGAAGAAAAAGCACTTAATGAAATCTAACACCCATTCAGGATAAAAACTCTAAGCACATTAGGATTAAAGGAGAAGTATTTCAACTTCATAAAGATTATCTACAAAAAATTTAAACTTATGTAATATTTAATGGTTAAAACTGAATGTTTTTATCCTAAGGTGGTAAGAAGGCAAGGATTTTCACTCTTAGCACAATTAACATCTTCCTGGAAATTCTAAGCAGTACAAAACAAGAAAAAGAAATAAAAACCACACAGATCAAAAACAAAGAAATAAAAATCTTCCTATTTGCAGATGACATGACTATCTATCTAGAAAATTCCAAGAAATCTACACAATACTTTTTGAAAACAAACAAGTTCTGCAAGGTCACAGGATACAAGTTCAATGCATAAAAATAAAGATCAATGCACAAAAACCAATTACATTTCTATGTACTAACAAGGAACACATGAAAATAGAAACTAACACCACAGTACCATTTACAATTGATCCAAGAAAATGAAACACTTAATTATAAATCTAACATGGCATATCCAGGATCTGTGTACTGAAAATTACAAAATTGTGATGAAAAAAATAAAAGACTTAAATAAACACAGAGATATGTGATGTTAATGGATTAGTAGCTTCAGTATAGTGAAGGTATCAGTTATCCTCAAACTAATCTATAGGTTTAGTACAATTTCTCTGAAAATCCTATGAAAGTTTTTGTAAACAAAGTAAGCTTATTCTAAAATTTATATTATATATTATTAAATATATTAAAATGTAAATTTATTATAAATTCTAACATTTATATTAAAAGGCACAGAACCTAGAATATCTAAAACAATTCATTACACTTTCTCAATAATAAAGTTGGAGGAATCCCAATGTCAAGCCTTACTTTGTAGCTACAGCACTCAGTTAAACAGAGTAAAGAATTCAGAAATATAGGCATAAAAATATGCCCAACATATTTGGGGGCATATTTATGTTTAATTAAAAAAAACCCAATCCTAAATGATTACATTTATTTAACATCTTTGAAATAAAATTATAGAGCAGAGGAATAGATTAGTGGTTTCCAGGGCTTGCTAGGGAAGAAAAGGAGGTAGTAGTGATTATAAAAGGGACCATAAGCAATCTTTATGACAAAACTGCTCTGTATCTTGACTGTGGTAGATGCTACACAAAGCTATATATACAATAATTTGCATAGAAATAAATACATAGAGATGAACACACACACTCAAAGGAGTGTATACAAAATTGATGAAATCTGAATAAGGTAAATGAATTGTATCAAAATCAATTTCCTGAGTAAGGTACTATACTATAGTTATGTATCAATAAGATGTTACCATTGGTAGAAACTGAGTGAAGGGTATAGAATATTATATCTGTATTTTATCTGACAACTGCATGTTAATCTACCATTACCTCGAAATAAAAAGTTAAAAAAATAAACAACTAAGAGTCTATTTCAGAGATTTATTTCATCTATGGTAGGACCAAAGGAATGTGTATTTTTAAAAAATTCTTCAGGCAAATTTCTGTGAATCTCAAGTTAAGAACTATTGCTAGTTGCCATCCTCATGGTTTAGGCTGAACCTATGGCCATGGCATTTGCCTGAGTTTCATCTGAATCTGCTGTCCTGTGAACACTGCCTTGGACTGCATGGCTGTTCTTTTGCATCTCACCATTGCAGCGGAATCCACCTGTCTCTTCCTCCCTCCCTTCCCTCCTCTCTCTCTCCCTTCTAGAAAGAAGCTGAGCTTCAGTCTCAGCCTACACTACTCAAAGCCAGATATTGTTATGACATGCATTGCTATGTTTTTCTCAGTATTACTGTCAGTAATGTAACTTTTACTATTCTAATAAATTATGTAAAGCATACCAACAAATATGATTTATCAATATGATTTATCAATAACAGTGCCAGAGGTATTAATATTAACTCTTTTCGATTGTTTTGTTTTCACTACTTTCATGTACTAGAGGTAACACTAGTTTAGCCTCATTAGGAAGCATTTTTATATAGGTTTTATATGCTTTTCAATTATTTTTTTCTAAAATATATTTGCTTGTTACTATAGACACCGGCAAACAGTATTGACAAATAAAAATAATAAAAGACAGGTCCAGCCTTATGTGGAGTAGTACAGTTGTAATGCGAATCTACAGACACACACACACACAAACAGCTTATATTTTAGCTCACTTGTTTGAAACAAGCTGATTTTTCCATGACAACTAGCAAAGTTGAACAGTCCTGTAGAGCCTATTGTAATCAAATCAGGCTTGAGTCAGAAGTGAAAATGAATCTAGGTTTCACCTCCTCCTAAATGTTTTTCTAGGCATCAGACACTCTGAAATAAAGACTCTGTCAGAAGGAGCTGGCAAAAAATTACAGATTATAATTCTAAAACCCACACAGCTTCTTTGTCAGTTACTTTTAACCATAATGTTTGTCTGGCTGGAGGCCTAACAAGGGATGTTAGAGAGTGTTCCCAGGGTCATTTTTTGATAACATGGCACTGAAATTGTTTTGCGAACTGTGATAATCATTATTACTGCTCCTGAGTGGCACTGTTTTTCTTAGAGAACTCTCTCCCAAACAGGCTTGTGGTGCATTTCCTGAGAGCCTAGCACAGCTAATGCCCTCAGCAGTAATGGATATCTTGGGTCACTGTTTCCTAATACACTGTGATTACCCTTTCCCCTGACTTCTATGTAGGCTAAATGGCATTGCTGTAATTATGATTGCTGCAACCCAGAAATGGAATCAAATCACAGAACTAAAAGCCTGTCATGACAACCACATAGCGAGTGTTCTTTTTTCTTATGATCGTACAATTTATTGTTCTGTATTCAAAGCTTGGTCTTGCGCTTTTGTCACTTAATGGCAACAAGTGAATGAGTCTTCGGAGTTATTAAAAGACAAGAGTATTTAAAAGGTTGAATGTTACAAGAATCAAAAGAAACTGAAAAAAATGTTGCCAATACTGAGTTTTGCTAGAAACATAGTTATTCCTTTTTAAAAAAGAACATTTTCTCATGATAGTTTGGGGAAACCATGTCCATTCCTGGACCCCATCCCCGGAAGTTCTGACTCAGCCTTGGGTAGTGCGTAGGAGCCTTAACCTAGGACTAAGCAAAGGGTTCTTAAACTTGATGCAAAAAAATGATCCATAAAGGGCGAATATGATAGACAGATAAACATGATGAACTTTGTCTTTGGACCATACTTTTGAAAACAGAGTTCTGAGGCTTAAAGGTAGGCTGATAAAAATTATCATGAAAAATTCTATTTAATCCATCTTCACCAGGATAGATGACTAGGTAGAAGTCCTGGACAGCAACACTGCTCAGAATTAAGGAATATAAATTTAAGACGATGCATTCATTGTAGCTCTTGGAGACTGAAGAAACTGGATGGATTCAGGGACAGTGGCTGAGAAGAAGCTAACCCTTTGGCTTCTCCACATGTGGTCGTAGCATTCAAATGTATTTCCAAACCCCAGGCTTTTTGCCTCACACCTCACTCCATTTCCTACCCCTGCCATGTGTACTGGAGGTCTAAACCACAGTTGTGCTTCTGCCTTAGTTTTCATGCCTGAGTTCTTTTTGAAGTTTTTATATTTAGACCAACATTTCTCTAATTTTGGTGCTCTCCCTAATTTTTGTCAGTCTCTCTCCATTCTCTCCGGGGTCACTTGGATATGATCCTGACTGTTTCATTTCTTCCGGAATAAAGATATTGTTCTCCCCTGCCTAGTCTACATTTTGTTAAGTCTACTTGGAATTATGTGCTGTTGGTACCCTTTTTTTTTTTCTAAGTTCCATATTGGATCCCAAAATTCCTCCCCCAGGACTAGTGCCTGTCTCTTTATCAGCTTAGTCCAAAGCCTTGCTCCAAATGCTGCTGATTTGGTTCTTTCAACATAGTCAATATGAGATTCTCAATGTCTTAAGATAATATGCTTTGTCACACAAGGCTGCTAAATTTGCTAGAACAATTGAAGATGGATTAGCCTCCCTAATTCACTCATCTGGCCAAATCATGGTAAGCTCTCAATATCAAGCACTTAAAAGAGGAAAGAAACCTTTTTATTAGGTACAAGGTAGAAAATAAATTGGAAGTAACGGCAATCATTTGTCAGTTGTATTCTTCTAGTACTGAATCCAGAGATGGCTATTGAAATAAAGGCAATTTACCCTCTAAATTGATGGGACTAGAAAAAGTATCAGCAATCCATCTGGGTCCACGTCTTTAATGACCTAATAAAGGTGAAAATGTTCATTTATGACTATGTCAATAACTTATAGACATCCCTGAGCATAGCTCATCTTATAAAATTATGTCTTCTCCTGCTAAGTAGAGCAAGATCTGCTTCTCTCTGGCTCATCTATGCCAAAGTCATAACATCTGAAATCATTTCTTATTTCCTTTTTTAGAGTCATTCAGAGAAAGTAAGAAATTTATCTCTACTGGATCAACTGCTTTACCTTCCTTGCAAAGATATTTTTCTAACACTAGGATTATATGGTACAAAGTAGGGGTTGAGATGCATTTAATTCCTTGTGGATATTCCAGCACCACTTGTTAAAAAGATTTTTCTTTTCCATTGTAATGATTCAGCTCCTTTGTTGAAAATCAACTGACTGTATAAGTGAAACTATTTCTGAACTCTTTTGTTCCACTGGTCTGTCATTCCTTAGGTCAGTACTATGCTATATCAATCAGTCTAACTTAATAGATAATTTCTGCATTCAGCTTATATAAGCCTTCCAAGTTTCTTTGTTTGTTTGTTTGTTTGTTTCATTTTCAGGATTCTAGGTCCTTTGTACTTCCATATACATTTCAGAGTCAGCTTGTCAAATTCAAAAGAAGGAAGGAAAGAAGGGAGGGAGGAAAGGAAGGAGGAAGGAAGGGAGGACAGAAGGGAGGATGGAAGGGAGGAAGGAAGGGGGAGAGAGAGAGAAAGAGAGAGAGAGAGACAGAAAGAAAAAGAAAGAAAGAAAGAAAAAGAAAGAAAGAAAGAAAGAAAGAAAGAAAGAAAGAAAGAAAGGAAGAAAGAAAGAAAGAAAGAAAGAAAGAAAGGGAGGGAGGGAGGGAGGGAGGGAGGGAGAGAGAGAGAAAGAAAGAAAGAAAGAAAGAAAGAAAGAAAGAAAGAAAGAAAGAAAGAAAGAAAGGGAAAGAAAGAAAGAAAAAGAAAGAAAGAAAGAAGCAAGCTGGTTAGAATAATAACTGGGAATGTGTTGAATTTAGAAATTAATTTCGTGAAAATTGACATCTTTATAACATTGTGTCATCCAAATATATTTGTATTGTTTAATTTTCACTGTTTAGGTGTTATTTAATTTCTCTAAGCAATGTGTTCAGTGTTGAGGATTTATATGACTCCTGTCAAATTTATTTATATTTAATATAAATTTATATATTTAATATAAATATTTTTATATCTATTGCCTCAACAATTAGAATTATTTTAAAATTTCATTTCCAATTATTTGTCATTGTAGAAAAAATGCAACTGAGTTTTTTAAATTAAGCTTCTACTCTGAGAATTTGTTAAATTTATTCTTAGTTCAAATAATTTTTGGAAGATTACTTAGGTTATTCTGCATACAAAATCATGCCACATAAAAAGAGAAAAACTTTTCTTCTTTTCAATATTTATATTTTTATTTTCTTTTTCTAGATTCATTTCTATGGCTAGACTCACCAGTGTAACACTAAATAGGAAAGGTAAGAGTGAGCAACTTCGCTTTGTTTCTGATCTTAGGAGGAAAATAATCAACATTTCATAATTTGGTATGATGTTACCTGTATGTTAATCACAAATGCTCTTAAACAGATTGAAAAATCCTTTTATTACTAGTTTTCAGAAATTTTTGGATAGGTGTTAAAGCTTAACAAATATTTTTAATGTGTCTATTGAAATGATCATTGATTATTTCTCCTTGACCTGTAAGATCATGCAGTACATAGATTGATTTTGAATGCTAAATTAACCTCGCATTTCTGGGATAATTTAAATATATTTTGTTAAAGGTTTGTGCATTTATGTACACGAAAAATATTGGTCAGTAATTGACTTTGTAATTTTTTTTGGAGGGGGGATGTTTTTCTTAGAATTATGCCAGCCTTATAAAGCAAGTCGAAATGTACTCATCCCTTCCTTATTTTCTGATAGACTACTAGAAATCATTATTTCCATCAACATTTTATAGAATTCCACAGTAAACCATCTAGGACAGTATTTTTCTTTCTGGAAAATGTTTGTGATAATGAGTTCAAGTTCCTTAATACATACAGTTTCCTCACCTATCAAATAGGGATAATAATAGTACCTCTTTTGTGAAATTTTAATCAAAATTAGTCGATTTGATACTTGTAAAGCTCCTCGAGTAGCATTTGGCACATAGAAAGGGATCAAGAGATGTCTGTTAAATAAAGTTTCTGTCAACATTTTAATGATTTCCATTAAAATGTTTTATGCATATAATACTTAAAAGAAAATTTAGGTTATAACACATATGGACTGATATATTTTTAATATATTGTATTTCTTATATCATTAGTTCTTTGTAATTATATTATATATAATTTACCATACACATATCCCCATAATACGCTGAAATATTCCTTATTACTTGGAGAGTTATACCCTAACCGGTGCTTATTTTTAAATAAAGTATTAATATGAAATTCCTGGTTAGAAGCCTTGAGCATACTTACATTCTTTGCATTAGCTATCAAATTGCTTTCCAAAAGATTGCCCCTTTACCAAAAGTTTTTAACTACCTACTCATTCCAACACTAGATTCTACTACAATTCCCACTGTTGCCTATTTCATTGGTAAACTAGAACATTTTTTGCTTTAATTTAAAAATTTCTAAAAGTGAGTTACATTAAACATTTTTCTCACATTACTTTCGTAGTGAATTATTTTCTCATTTAATTTGCCCATTTTATATTTATTAGTGAATGTTGTCCATGTCTTTTGATTATTTTTTACTACAATGTAAACTTTTTATATGTTGATTTAAATCTTAATTTATCATTTCCCTTTGGTTTTGTTACCTTTTTTTTGATACACCAAATGTGCCCTTTCCCAGGTTTATATGTCAAAACATTTAATAATTAATTTCTTTTTGTTTATACAATTGTTGAAAATCCTTTTTAAATCCAACAGTCAATTTTCTTCTACTTTTTACTACATACTAATTTTTTTACCTTATAATTATTCAGTCCACTCAAATTTATTTTGATTTATGATGAAAAGAAAATAACATGAAACATTTTATTACCTTCACTTTATAGGTGAGGATACTGAGTCCCAGAGGGACTACCTGACTTAGCCAGAATTACACAGCTACTAAGTAGTAGAGTTGGGATTTTAACATCTAATTCTCCTGTTCTACAGTCCATGTCTGAACTTAGGACAAGTATATTGCCAAATCACCCTCTTTTTTTTCAGTTTATTTTCTCAATGTAAATTTTTAAGTGAACATATAAAGATATGTGCATGCTCTAAAATATATTTACTTTAAGTTTATTTATCAATAGATTATACATCTGTGAAACAGACTACTGTAGGGTCCACTCAGAAGGGCATGGAGTGGGTTATAAGGTCAGAGGTGTTCAGGACCAGTTAGAAAATGTTACATGTGAAGTTCATTACCATAAAACTGGTTAAACTTATGGCAAAATAGGGAGGGCCTATTTTTTCCCTAATGGTGTAAAAATTATTATTTTTTTAAACACTTGGTGTTCATACAAAGAAAGTCTGCAGAGTTGGACTCTAGGGCACCTTTAGATCCTTACTTTAATATGTCTACAAATGTAAAACTGTTATGTCACAATCTCTGTCCAATCCCAAGCAGTTCCCTACTTTCAAAGACTCAAACCTCTTGAGCCCAAATCCCCAAATCCTGTAGCTAATCATGACTCACCCTTCCTGAGAGATTTCTAGGACTGTCCTGATGGTATTCTCCCTTACGGCAGTGAATTCCAATCAGCTCAGCTTTGTTTTATGAACAGGTTGTCCAGGATGTTTGGGGAGTTTAATACTTTCAAGAAATTGATTTAAGATAGAAGGTAGGGGGCTTCCTCAGTGGCACAGTGGTTGAGAATCTGCCTGCCAATGCAGGGACACGGGTTCAATCCCTGCTCCAGGAAGATCCCACATGTTGTGGAGCAACTAAGCCCGTGAGCCACAACTATTGAGCCCGTGTGCTGCAACTACTGAAGCCCACATGCCTAGAGCCCGTGCTCCGCAGGAGAAGCCACAGCAATGAGGAGCCCGCACACCACAAGGAAGAATAGCTCCCACTCACCGCAACTAAAAAAAAAGAAAGCCCACGCACAGCAAAAATGACCCAACACAGCCAATAAAATAAATAAATAAATAAATAAATTTATTTTAAAAAAAGATAGAAGGTAGGAACTTTGGTACATTGTGAGGTAAAACTCTTGCTCAATTCCAAATTTTTCCCTCTGGCCCAATCCATACATGGTTACTATCTGGCTGAGAGTAATAAGCAATTAGCAGTACCCTGAAAATGCACATTGACAATCTGAAGAGTGAAGGAGAAGAGCGCTTTATCCATGATCTTCCTGAAATCTGTGTGGGGCCTGGAGTTAGTAGCTGAGTTTTCTCATCAGGTAAATTATTTGTGCCCTTGAATAACTGCACAAAATGTTTAACCTCATTACTATTCAAAGACATTTAAACTAAGTGCTATATCATTTTGTACTTGTTTAATTTGTAAAGATAATGCCTGAAAATAAAGAAAGCACGGGGCGGGGGTGGGGGTGGGGGGAAGCGGAGGTTTGGTTCCTTAGTATGATTAAATGTTAACACAATTCCAGAAGAGCAAAGTAGAAGGAAGATGGATGGGCTGACCTTTAAGGATGGATTAACTTAACACAAATACTTTGAATAATAAAATATTTCCAAATATATACTGACAGTGGTATACCAAGTCAGCAGGAATGATGTAAAGAAAGTAATCTGTCCCAAAGGGGAGGCATATTTTATCCCTGACATTTTTTAGAATCGCCAGCACATGGTGATAAAAGAAGAAAGATCAAATTTCAGTTGGTTTTGAGTTTTACTATCCTTTAAAAATCTCAACGGAAAATAATTCCTTTGGTGTCTGCACTGTGACCAGCTGCTCACAACCCCCACCTCAACACCTTAATATGCTAACCACTTACTGCTACTTTACAGGTCTCAGTTATTATAAGAAACACTGAGGTCAGTGTTAGCTAGTGAACTGAAGAAAGGAATAGTCTTCTGTATCCAAAGTCACTATGATTTCCAAATGAAAGGAAGCACTATGTGTGTCATATATTCATGGTTTCAGATAGGGATTAAACATCACCCATGAGGAAACCATGAGGAAAGTGATAATAAATAATCTTTTGGAAAAGAGTTACAACTGTCTACTGTGTGCCAAAACATATCCGCTTTGAGACTGTTTGATTTGTTTCTCTTTCCCTTTTAAGAAAGAGACACCTATGACAGAATCAGTGTAAGAAATATCTATTGTTTGGCCTTCCCAGAATAGCTTTTAATAAATAATATTAATTATCGAATTTCTAAATAGACATAAAAAAAGAGTCACCAGAATTCACAAGAGAAATAGATTCACAGGAATAGATTACTGAATTTTGGGAACTGAAGTCTTATGCAATAGAGCCCAAGGGTTTGATTATGGTCTTCATGAGGTAAAAATATCTTTGTTAGTTCTCCCAGAAAAAAATTTCCTAGTATATTTCAATTGCTGAGCATAGTTATTACCCTAAGTTTAATATAGGATTCTCAATAAAACAGGCTGTATTAAATTAAAAGACTTATCTTTGATATAGCATAAGTCAGTACTCAATCTAAATTTTTTGAAATAAGCCTACTAGCAAGTAAATGATAATGGTCAATGCCTCATGGATTCTATTGATTTTATTATTAATACTGGTTAATATTTTAAATTCTTTTAAAAATTTAGGCCACTTTTTATTTTGTGTAGTAAAAAAAAGGAAAGGTTGTAACATATCAAATGATTTGACAATTTAAGGTTATGATGCAAACATTGATTCATGAAAGTATTAAAAAATTATGACTGCACAGATACTCAGAAAATAATAATGCATAAGCAGGTAGTGTGATACACACACACACACACACATCAGGGCCCAACAGGCATATCATCACCCAACAGGTAAAGTATAAACTACTAGTGTTGCTTTTTAAAGAAAAAAGATATTAATAAGTTGTCCATGAGTTTTGAGTATAGAATTAATCAATATTGAGTTTTGAGTATAGGATTAAAAAAAAGAAAGTTTGGATTAGTCATGTCCTGTTATTATGACACATTTATTATTTCCCATGTTCCAGGCACTATACTAAGACTCTTTCATGGGTTATTTTACCCAAATGTCTTAATGCACTAAAGAATGAATATAATTATCTCAATTCTCAGGAAGGGTACTATATAAATGACAAGAATTTATTACAGAAAGCAGGGATAGTTGAGCTGGCCAAAGGAGAAATCTATTGACAATTAAATTTCTGTGCTGGCCACCTGAATAGCAAAAAACACGTACAACTATATAGTTATTCTCTGAGTATCTATTTAATGCATGCTTCTCTTTACCAGGATTTGGGTAGATAGCATAAGACATAAAAGTAATGTCTTTTCTTTTTATTAACAAGTCTTTATTTTATTAAAAAGCCTTTTCTTTTAAATAACAATGGAAGCATATTTCTAGAGCCTTCCCCCCCCCCCTTTTTTTTTTGCCTGTGCAGCATGTGGGATCTTAGTTCCTTGACCAGGGATCGAACCTGTGGTGCAGGGTTAAGAATCCCTGCAGTGAAAGCATGGATTCTTAACCACCGGGCCACCAGGGAACTCAGCCTAGAGCCTTTTTTAACTTTAAAGAAGATATTCAAGTGAATCTTTATGAACTCCGATCTCTGCCAAAGGGATCCTAGATTTGATTAGCTCAGAGGAGTCGAATTAAATTATGTGAAGCATTTTAGCTAGCAACATTCTCCAGGAAACTAACTGGCAGAGAAAAACTTCCTCTATCGTGCTGGTTACAAATAGAAATATTCCTCTGCATCCTTTTCTTCAGGTGCGGGCGTAAATTCACTTTGGTTAAATATCTAGGCCCACACACAGATGTTTATGTTGCTCTGCATGTTAAAAAAAAAAAAAAAAAGCATTATTAGATGAAGTTTAAAAATCTGTTAAATATCTATTCTAGGGAGAGTAGATACTATTCATCATAAGCTCTTCAAAGTTTTCATTTCCTGCTAAAGATATACATATATGTAAATTTTGTTGACTGAGATTCAGTTGAAGTCTGCCAGGAAAACATGTTATTATAATGAGAAAGAAATTAAGCATCCTGCCATGCTTTTGATGAGGGAGAAGATAGACTTGCTATGTGTCTATAACCACATTTTCCCCAAGTACAAATCTATGATACAAGAAGTCATGAAAAGTGTTGGATAAGCGGTACTCTCTACTCTAAGGAAAATTTGTGAAAATTACACAAAGGAGTTAAATATAAGTGAGACTCTTTCTCCCTCTTTTGTAAACAAAGACTGTTTTGAAGAGCATTGCTCATTGGTTTAGAGAATAGATTTTAAATCCAAGCTGTCTACATTTTTATCACACTTTTAACACTACCAGTGGGGTGATCCTGGGAAAATTCACTGACTTCTCTGTACCCCATCTTCCTCATCTTGAAAAATGCAGTAATAATAGCACCAAAATGATAGGAATGCTATAAGGATTGAGTGAAATAATATATGTGAAGTTGAAAAATGCTATATAAATATTAGCTATTATAATAACAGTCACAAATATAATCATTATAACTTTATTTTTATTATAAATCTCAAACAAAATTCATAAAATTGCCATTTCAAAATAGCCTATTTTTGTATGCCACGGTTAAATATAAATTCCCTATAAGATAAATATGATGGAAGGAAAAATTAACCATAACACTTTTCAGTTAGAAATGACAGAAATCCAGCTCAACTAGAGTAAGAAGAATGTTGGCTGTACTAATTTAAAAAGCCAAGAAGACTCAGTGGATTATTATGTTCAAAGAAGACTAGATCCAAGAATCCAAGCATGTGCATTAGTCTCTCTCTCTCAATCTCTCTCCTCCAATCCCCTCTGCTTAAACCCTTCCAAACTCTTGGCTCTGCTTCTGATATTTTCCCTTTACATCCTTGGCAGATTTTCTACAGGCTTACTCCAGGAATTTAAAGTTCTATCCAAGAGTAAGAGGTGCCTCCTTTTGGTGTTGCTTATGTCACATGTCTACCTCTGGATTAATTAGTTGTGTCCTGGGTAAAGAAGAGGATGGTGGGCTCTAACTAGACCAAAAAGGGTTGTTTCCAAGAAGAAGGAATATAGACAAATGTGTTTTTACTATAAAGGGATGTGGTGATGCCATCTCATAAAGGAAAAGTGGAAAGCAAAGATGGAATTTACCTATTAGTCAGAGAGCAACATCAATCAGATTGAGACCTTGCTGAAATTGTAAATGGGTACCTTGACATTGGTATACTTCCATCCTGCTATAAAAACTTACAACTTTGTTATTTTTTGACACTTAATTCAATTACTGTATTAGACTTACTTTTTTTTTCTTCTTTTTATATATAGTATTCTAATAATAACCTGGGGAAAATATGTTAGCCCAAAGTATTACATTTTAATAAATATAAATGGAAGGATAAAGAAGGCATCAATGAACCTGGTGACAAATGAATCTGTAGAAGACTTAGAGCATGTTATGTTTACTAAAAATAAGTTACCCTATTAAAAATCTCTACCACTTGGTCCAACTGATAAATCAAACCTAAGGCCAGTATAAAAAGGTGATGATTAGACAACTCATAGAATTTGCTGGTTTTTAGATATGTGATCATCATTGACAAAATGGTAGTCACTAATTTAATTCAACAAATATTAATTGGCTATCTAACATGAGTAAGACATTACAGTAAGTTGTCCAAAGAATTCTTCTTTTGGCCTTTTCCAGTAGACTGGTTAATCATTAGAATGTAATGGGTTACTCGATTAAATGACAAACTTATCTCCATTGGTTAAGGGGGTGTCAGCTCTGAAGTAATATAATACATGGACATTAATATTAGGGACATATTTATTAAAACACTGGTGATTTCACTTACTAGCCATGTGACTTTAGACACTACACTTTAACTTTCTGAACATCACTTTGTCCTTCCATGCAATGGGAATAAAAATACACCCCCCTATGTTATTCTGAAGATGAAGTGTGATTGCTGCTTAGCATGTAAACAACAACTTCAGTGCCCTCCATTCACGTGCTTAGATGGAACAGATATGAGTCAGGAGGCCAAGTTATAGTGTATTTTGATATCTTAAGAGCTGATTTTAAAAAATGGAGTGAAACTGGAACATTTATAGAGACATGGATGGACCTAGAGACTGTCATACAGAGTGAAGTAAGTCAGAAAGAGAAAAACAAATATCGCATATTAATGCATATATGCAGAATCTAGAAAAGTGGTACAGATCAACCGGTTTGCAAGGCAGAAATAGAGACACAGATGCAGAGAACATGGACACCAAGGGGGGAAAACCAGGGGGGCGGGTTGGGAGGTTGGGGTGGGATGAATTGGGAGATTGAGATTGCCATATATACTTTACTGACAAGAAAAAAAAATCAAATTGTACACTTTAAATATTTGTATGTCAATTATATCTCAATAAAAGTCCTTAAAAAAGAAAAAGGCTGATAAAGCTTTTAAAAACCCATTTGCTATCTGAAAATCAACTTACATTTTAAATACCTTCCTATTTGAATTACATTGTAATATCTTTCTTTTTCAACTACCTAGCCAAGAAAAATAAATGCATAAAATTTTTTTTACTGCAACTGTGATTTTAACAGGTGGTCTGGATTTTACCTCCTACATAGTTCTAAATTTAACCAATACTTCTCCAACACTAAAGTCATATTACTTTCATTATGTAAGTCTTGTAAAATTTCAAAACGGCAACAAACTATTGTGGCTATTCATAGGAAAATGAAATCTAAATGTATTCCTTTTACTGAATTTCCTTGGAAACTGCTAAATATAAAGTCATTGATTTTCCCGTATTTATCTTTATATCAAAATGGATCCACTTACAACTCTGCAAATATGTCATTGAACATACTGTGAAAAATTGCTGAAATGATAAGATAGACATTTGGAATCTATTTTTTTTTTTTTTGCCCTAAGACGCATGAGTATTAGCTAGCTTAGTAGTTTCCATGACTAAATCCTGTCTTAACATCAGTTATAAATTCAGTAAGCTAAAACTAATCCTACCAATATAGATAAGAGTAGACTAAAGAAAACATGGTCTCTATTAACTACTGAGACTTTTAAAACTTTAACCTTAAAACATAAAGAAGTTAGTTATTAGTTTTGTCTCAATGGTGAACAAGAGAAAGAAGGAGGAAGAAAAAAGGTTACTATCAGAATGAGGAATCCAAATATCCTGAACCCTTGGTGAGTTTCCTGTTACAGCTACAATTGCAGTATGAAATTCCAAGAGAGAAATATTAGGGAGAGCGAAGTTTAAGAAAACTGGAATACAAGTAGACCACCGCCAAAGAAGGACAAATTTTGACTCTCCTAAGTCTCGCATTAAATTGTTCACTGTCTAAAATGTTGGACCAATGCATTTCTTGTACTGAACGCATGTCTAGCAATACTTTTCTGTCTTGAGGGTAAAGAGCTTTGAGCATCTAACAGTGAAAATACAATAATAAATATTGAAGCAAAATTTAAGTCTTTAAGAAGGAGAGCTAGGTCTAAATAGTTAATTAATGGGAACATTCTTATATTCTCTTATATATAAATATAAAATTTTGTATTTCTGTTCTGAAAATTTGCAAATATTCCTATACATCTCTGTGGGAATAAATTAGTTAAGAATGTTTATTCCATAAATGTTTTGATGAGTGTTTCTTTTATGTTTCCTCCAAAACTTACTGAAATAGGTCAGGAAAAGATTTTTCTTCAATTTGCTTCACTTCAATAGAAGACCACACTCAGATTATATTCATATACAATGGGGACTATGGGAGAAGAATTCCCTGGCATCCCCCTGATGGATGTGTACAATGACCAAGAAATAAACATGTACTGTTTTAATTCACTGAGATTGTAGAATTGTTTGTTATTTTACATAATCTGGACTTCCTATTCTGAGGGATATAGAGAGTGATAAAAGGGTACAAGGAGAGTGAATTCCAAGTACCCACAAGCTAATGTATTCTTCATTTTTCACGCCACACAAGAATAATCATATTAACCTCTCATAATAAAACCCCTGATATTAGAGAGAAATTAAGTTCTCAGCAAATATAGAAAAACATCACTTTAAAACATTTCTTTCTGTTCTATTCAAATATAACCAGAGGGATCTCATTAAGATACCCAGTTGGAATGTAGGTTTCTTTGTTAGTATCTGAAGCCAGGGCTTTCTTCATCTGGTACTCATGTAGCTTTTTAAGCATATCCAAAGTTAGACTACTCAAACTGCAAATCTCTAATATGTTCCAATTTCCTAAAGTTCCATATAGACAAAAGGTAACACAAGAAAATCACCACACTAGTTTAACACCACCAATTCTAGAAAACACAAATAGAACTTAGAATCAATTTTGATTACTGCAGTTGTTTACTCTCTGCAGACTCATTTGAACATTACTAAATATTTTCCAAGCTAAAAATAGTGTATCCCAAAACCAGTTATAACCACTATTCTGGGCAGCCTATTGGCTATCTTAAGACACCACTGTCTTCAAAAGGAACACAATTTCAGTTTCTTTTTGCTAAAATGATGTGAAATGAGGCAGGGGGAGGACTGTCATGCACTAATATTTTTCTGGTCCCTTGTCTCATAATTTTATATATAGTTTAGACTCTAGTCTCAAACAATATTGTTATTCTCTGCCACTGATTATAAGGGAGATAGTGTTTTATTTTTTTGAGAAATAGAGAGACAGAGAAAGGAAGGAAAAGTCTTCCTGATTTCAACCCTTACTATTGTTGCAGAAAACCGATCTCATGAGAAACCAAGCACCACACTCAGAGAGTTGGAGAACTCAGGTTTATTACACCGGCGGACCCAGATGAGATAATGCTCTAAAATTATGGGCCCCGTTACAAACTAGGTTTTCCTTTTTATAGATCATACTGGGCTATACAGCCACAGTTGGCAGTAACTGATTGGATTACACAGTTCTCATGTATTACAGGTAAACTACAGTGACTAGACAGCAAAGCACGTTAATTACAATGAGTAATATTTTCTTTAATCACAGCAGAATGGGTACAAAACATTCAAGCAGAACAAGCACACAAAAAAACATCAGACTATTTTGATCATTTTCCCAGTTTCAAATGATTACAAATCACTCTGTAAGAATCGTTTCTAGGGAAAAAGATGGCGGCGAAGTAGAGGGACGTGGAATGCATCCCTCTCCACAGATGCATTGGGAATGCATCAAAAGACACAATAATTCCCACAGAGAACCAGCTGAACACCAGCAGACAGCCTCGGACACCAGAAAGGACCGCAAGGAGCCCGACATAACTGGTAGGGAGGCACCTACGACGGCTCAAAGAGGGTGAAGCGGCAGAGCTGTGGCAGACGGGAGGGAGTGAGAAACACAGAGGGTTCGCACCACAGCTCAGCGTTCCCGTACCCAGACGTCGATTCACAGCTGAGCAGAGGGTCCGGGAGCGGGGGCGTGGGGGCCGGGGAGCTGGTTCAGGGTGAGAAGAATTGTTGCCAGTAAGGTGGCGGACCGGGGGGACGGCGGGGAGGAGGTCCGTGGCGGGGAGTGCCCGTCCCTGGGAGCTGCCCAGCCATGGTGGCGGCTGGAGGCTGCGGGCTGGGGCGGGGGGGGGGTAGGGGGCTGGGGGGAGCCACGGGCATGGTCTCCCTCTCTCTCTTTCGGGCACCTGCAGCGGGCAGTGGAGAGACGCCCTGTGGGCCACCTAAGGCACTCAGGGATAACAAGGACCCTCAGGCACTCAGGCGGGGCAGGATTAAAACCCCTTGGAAGGCCGGCAGCAGGGAGGCTGCCGAGAAGAAGAAAAAAAAAGAAAAACCAAAAGAGGCCCAACTCTGAGACTTTCTGTTTACACCTGAGCCACCGGCGTCCCTCTGGAACAGGCACCTCCAAGCCCGACTGAAACAACAGTGCGCCACTGATCACTCACTCCCAGGGGAAGGAGCCACTATTGTACCCTCTCCCTCCCCACAAACCGACGCTTACAGATGAACAATAAAGGAAGCTCTGCTGGTCACAGAATAATGCAAAAAAACCCAAGGTGACTAGAAGGACACTTAGAGCTGAGACTCTAAGGAAACAGAAATATTAGTATCAATCCTATTGAACTGGTCCATTCTAGGATCAGTTCTGGATTTTTTTTTTCTCTCTTTTTTTTTTTTCCTTTATTAATTACAATCTTAGCCCGAGAGGATCTACAAGTTTTATAACATAATTTTTTAATGATATTTTTTATTCTATTTTTATTGTTTTGCCTTTTTATATATTTCTATATCTAGTTAAGTTTTTGGTAGTATGGACAATATATCTCTCATACTTTCCTTTCATCCCTATCTTTCATACATTTCTATTCCTTTCTTTTTATTTCCATATTTCCAACCACCCTACGCTCTTCTGTTCCCCTTTCTTCCAGCCATTTTCAGTTTATTTTATCTTAACATACGTATAAGCAACACTATCGATCTGCTCAGACTCCTTGCTCTATTCTCCAGATGACGCACCACCTTGGTATTTAATATTAGGTTTTTGTCTTTATCTTAGTTCTTAGTACAATTGTAAATTTCATTCTGAGAATCTCCATTCTGTCTGGTGGTACTCTAGCTCTTTTCTATATTTGATCCTAGCTTACAAAATCTCCCTAGATTAGTCTTTGTATGTGTAAGGTGTTATTTGTTTGTTTGTTTGCTTTTGCTTTTGTCTCTGATTTGTTCTGTTTCAGTTGTCAATTTCTGTTGGGTTTCTCTTTGAATATCTGATAGCACACTGGGGTTCTCTCAGGTCTTTCTAGAGCCTTATGTCCTAATGGATTCAGTAATTGTGTGTCTTATACATGTATGTGTTTCCTAGACTTAATATTTGTTTAATCCAATACTTGGACATTAGTCTGAGGCTTGGACAGTCTTCTATAAACACCTCTATCGCCAGGACAAGCAACCCCAAAAGTTTGGGCAACCATGAGGAAACAAAGAAACACCATGCAGGCAAAGGAGCAGGAAAAAAACCCACAAGACCAAATAAATGAGGAGGAAATAGGAAAAATGCCTGAAAAAGAATTCAGAGCAATGATAGTAAAAATGATACAAAATCGCGATAACAAAATAGAGAAAGTACAAGAAACAGTTCATAAGAACTCAGAAAAACAAACAGCAATGAATAACAAAATAACTGAAATTAAAAATACTCTAGATGCTCTAACCAGCAGAATGACTGAGGCAGAAGAACGAATAAGTGAGTTGGAAGATAGAATGGGGGAAATAAATGCCACAGAGCAGGAAAAAGAAAAAAGAATAAAAAGAATAGAAGACAGTCTCAGAGACCCCAGTGATAATATTAAGCATACCAACATTCGAATTATAGGCATCCCAGAAGAAGAAGAAAACAAGAAAGGGTCTGAGGAAATATTTGAAGAGGTTATAGTGGAAAACTTCCCCAACATGGGAAAGGATATAATTAACCAAGTCCAAGAAGCACAGAGAGTCCCATACAGAATAAACCCAAGGAGAGATACACCAAGACACATATTAATCAAGCTAACAACAATTAAACACAAAGAAAAAATATTAAAAGCAGCAAGAGAAAAGCAACAAATAACATATAAGGGAAAACCCATAAGGATAACAGCTGACCTTTCTACAGAAACTCTGCAGGCCAGAAGGGAATGGCAGGATATACTGAAAGTCCTGAAAGAGAGAAACCTACAGCCAAGAAGACTCTACCCAGCAAGAATCTCATTCAGATTTGAGGGAGAAATCAAAAGCTTTGCAGACAAGCAAAAGTTAAGAGAATTCAGCACCACCAAACCAGCCTTACAACAAGTGCTAAAGGAACTTCTCTAAGTAGGAAACACAAGAAAAGGAAAACACCTACAAATACAAACCCAAAACAATTAAGAAAATGGGAATTGGAACACACATGTCAATAATCACTTTAAATGTCAATGGATTAAATGCTCCAACCAAAAGACACAGACTGGCTGAATGGATACAAAAACAAGACCCTTCTACATGCTGCCTACAAGAAACCCTCTTCAGACCAAGGGATACATATAGACTGAAAGTCAAGGGATGGAAAAAGATATTCCATGCAAATGGAAGTCAAAAGAAAGCTGGAGTAGCAATACTCATATCAGACAAAGTAGACTTGAAAGTAAAGACTACTAAAAGAGACAAGGAAGGACACTACATAATGATCAAGGGATCCATTCAAGAACATATCACAATGGTAAATATCTATGCCCCCAACATAGGAGCACCTCAGTACATAAGGCAAATGCTAACAGCTATAAAAGGGGACATCAACAGTAACACAATAATAGTGGGAGACTTGAACACTTACATCAATGGACAGATCATCCAAACAGAAAATAAATAAAGACACACAAGCTTTAAATGACACATTAGACCATCTCGACTTCATTGATATTTATAGGACATTCCATCCAAAAACGACAGACTACACGTTCTTCTCAAGCGCACATGGAACATTTTCCAGGATAGATCACATCTTGGGTCACAAATCAAACCTCAGCAAATTCAAGAAAATTGAAATCATATCAAGCATCTTCTCAGACCACAATGCCATGAGACTACATATCAATTACAGGAAAAAAACTGCAAAAAATACAAACGCATGGAGGCTAAACAATTCACTCTTAAACAACCAAGGAATCACTAAAGAAATCAAAGAGGAAATCAAAAAATATCTAGAAACAAATGACAATGAAAACACAACAACCCAAAACCTATGGGACGCAGCAAAAGCAGTTCTAAGAGGGAAGTTTATAGCAATACAGTCCTACCTGAAGAAACAAGAAAATTATCAAATAAACAGCCTAAACTTACACCTCAAACAATTAGAAAAAGAAGAACAAAGAAACCCCAAAGTGAGCAGAAGGAAAGCAATCATAAAGATCAGAGCAGAAATAAATGAAAAAGAAAGGAAGGAAACCATAGCAAAAATTAATAAAATAGAAGCTGGTTCTTTGAGAAGATTAACAAAATTGATAAACCATTAGCCAGACTCATCAAGAAAAAAAGGGAGAAGATGCAATTCAACAGAATTAGAAATGAAAAAGGAGAAGTAACAACGGACACCTCAGAAATACAAAACATCATGAGAGACTACTACAAGCAACTGTATGCCAATAAATTGGATAACCTGGAAGAAATGGGTAAATTCTTAGAAAAATACAATCTTCCAAGACTGAACCAGGAGGAAATAGAAACCATGAACAGACCAATCACAAGTACGGAAATTGAGGCAGTGATTAAAAATCTCCCAACACACAAAAGCCCAGGACCAGATGGATTCACAGGCGAATTCTAAGAATTGTTTCTACACACTCTACACATTCATTAATGATTAACTAAGCCTGCTCAGCAAGCTTTAGACTACAAATTTCAAATGCCCCTCATCACTATAAGTCAAACAAGTCAGGCCATCTGGCCAAAAAAAGTTCATCCTTATTAATAGAGATAGAAATTCTAACTATGATCCTATAATTTTCATGTCTATCTAGGAAAAAAAAAACAACATTGCTATTAAAGTTTCTTCCTCATAGAACAGCACTGAAATATCTTGGTCATTT
Organism: Hippopotamus amphibius kiboko; assembly: GCF_030028045.1. Taxonomy (NCBI): domain Eukaryota; kingdom Metazoa; phylum Chordata; class Mammalia; order Artiodactyla; family Hippopotamidae; genus Hippopotamus; species Hippopotamus amphibius. The sequence continues at coordinate 66,926,042 of NC_080189.1, read as the reverse complement.
TGCTTTTCTCTTTGACTTTTTACACACATGCATGACTATGATCATATACATTCACAAACACACACATGTGTGCTCTTGCCTTAGAGTCTAGGATTCACTGCTTATATAAAGAACAACCTCAACATGAAATAAACGTGTGGTTGGAGTATCTCAGCAAGATTTCAGAGAGCCCAGAGGGCTCTATGAATTTAATCCTACCAGGTGTCTCCACCTAATGCTGAATGAAATTACAAAAAGCATTCAGAGAAAGTTAAAGAAGAACATAGCCATGTAATCTGGGGCAGCCAGTTCTATGCCACCCACAAGCATCTAAGCATCACCAATTAAAAAGCCAGTAACCTTCACATTGGAGTTTTTCAGGTTTTCTGCTAAGGCTAACTCAGAGCCAAATGATTTTTAGAACTAGATCCATACCAGTCCAAGGCAGTTGTGAGGGTAAAAAAATTCCCACACAGGGTTTTGACAATTAAATTGTGGCTGCCTCTAACTTCTAAGGGTCCCTTCTGCACACTCTACATGGAAGACTGGCCAATAAGCCTGTAACTGGTAAAGGAAACCTCACAATAAAGAAGGCATGTTTTTCTTCACAAAAATTTCACTCTCCAGACATCCCATCTACATTCACATTCACTTCAATATGCAAATCGGTGGTGGACGTTAGTCTTATCTTCAAGCTGGAAAAAGACAGAGTTGCCCCATATTTCAAATGAATGTCAGATACTAAGAGAATATTTGGAATAATGACCAAAGCCTGTCCCATTACAGCTATTCCCTTTGTGACTCGCAGGAAGTTATAAGCACAGAATAAACAAATACTAGTTCTTTACCATTACTTGATATTTTAGTGCCAAATCCCTGTGAGACACATTATTTCTGGTAAACTGGGCTGGACCTGGTTATGGTTAAAAATAGCCTCCAAACATTTTTAGTATTAACAGAGTACAACTTATTGTTTTTTGGTTACAATGTGCAAAACTTGTTTTAATCCTGACTATCCTCACCATATTTTTCTAACTAAAATGTTGATAGACCAAAAACAATCAATTTTTCCAACTCTAAATTCTTACATTTCATATTGAGATAGTCATAAAGTAGCTTTATCACAAGAACAGAAAAGCAGATGACAGCAGTTTAATTTAACTTGATTACCTGTGAGCAAAATTTTTGAATTTGAAAACATGGTGATTACATTCCATAGTTCCTCCAAAGATATTTCAGAGACCATTGTTAAACCATTATTAGAACAACATCCACTGACAGGATACTTCACTTTATTAAAAATATTCTCCCCCTCCCCCCCAAAAAAAAAGCTTGATTCATTGCCTCTCATGTAAGCACACTTAGTGTTAGTTTTAAGTCATCCAACTTTCAGAAAGCGCTAGACATAAAACATTTTCCTGATAAACTGGAATGAATTCTCACATTGTTTTCATGCATTCATTGTATAAGACACCACCACCACCCCAATGTACTATAACATTTAAATTAAGCCAATAAACATATATTTTCCGTTTTAGTAACTTATAAAAAGATTCATGGCTTATGGTAAATGACTGCGTATCTCATGAGGAAGTCCACGGAATGGAGATTTCTGACAAAATTTCTGATATGGAGTTCTGTATTTTGTGTATCTCACACAAAATTTCATTTTGACAACATGAGATATGCAGTCATTTACCATAAACCATGAATCTTTTTGTCTTTTCTAATATCCTCTAGATATTAAAAATAAACCCAAAGTGTCTTATGATATTAATTCTCTTTATTATATTGATTTGCTTTATGCAATTTTTAAATAAATCAGAGTATGTGGTCAATCAACAAGACTGACATTAGCACAGGTGATGTAACGTATTATATAACAGGCTACTGCAATCGTCTCTTTCTCCCTCCGTATCACTTGTCACTATGATTGCCATGCCCTGTATTTTAAAATAAAATGGAGCTCTGATAATGACAGCTGAATATGCAAAGGAGGGGTGGGGTTGCAGTATTGGAGAGAGGGATGGAAGTATTTAAAAGCTAACAGGAAACATTTAAAAACTGTTGTAACATTAAATTAATACTTTAAGCATTTAATTACAAATTTAAAATCATATAAAAATGATTCTTAGGTTTCAGAGTGATTTTAATAATATTTAACATTAATAACGTATGATGTAACTTTAAGAAGTACTTAAGAAGAGGCCTGATAAAACTCCCTAAACTAGGATAGTATATTACTCATGGGTATTTTTTCATATTTTATGATGCTTTCACATGTTGGAGGCCTTTCTGGCCAGGGAGAGACTGTCCCTCCCAGGACTAGCTAATTCCTAGAGAGAGCAAATAAATCCCCCATAAACATGCCTTTCAGATACAAACTAACAAAGCCAAAGTCCAGATCCTCAACTACCTCCTTTATCTAACTCTCATATACCAAGCCAAAACTCCCCTAACCTAAACCACTCCAGGCTAAGCACTGGACGATTAGAGATCACTCCTACAGCCCAAAGCCCATTGAAATTATTCAAACTACTCAAATCCTAAACTTGCTCATACTTGCCTCACCCTGCCTCAGCTATTCCTTCCCATGGAAATCAAAATAAAGCCTCTGGGCCATGCCTTCCCCTGGCTCCTTCTGCCTCCTGACCAACCCCAGTGCTTCCCCACGTGGCCCTGCACGGTGTGGTGGACTCCCTTCTCTTAGAAACTGTGAGTAATACAACTTCTTGCAACAGCATTGGGCTCACTGTGTCATCACCCCATCACCTCTATAAATTGAATCCCAAGCACAATCAAAACAGATACAATGGTCAATTTTGAAGGAATTATAATTTACTGTTTTCTTCACTTTTAGTCATAATTCTAATACATTTCCGAAGTATATTATATAATTTGTTAATGCTCATCTGTTTGTTGGGCTCTGAGGTGTTTTCTCTTTTTGCCAAGCTGTTGCTTGTTGTTCCTATCCTTTCTATCCCATTTACCTGTCAATCTACACTTAGTCCATACGATTGCCGTTCTCTGCTTGTCTTTCTTCTTACGTAACTAATCTCTGCTGTATAATGTCCTCAAAACCCATATGGTTATTCACCTAGTTTGAGACTTCATGAGAATAAAATCAAAGTAAAATTTTATTGAGCTTGTTCTGTGTCCTATGAGAAGTCAAAGTCTGTATTGTATATTAGTTCTGCAGTGAATTACAGGAAATTGTACTGCAAGAACATAGTGATTTCAGTTAATTGAACAACAGTCTACTTTATTCTTACTGTTTCTGATAGGAGAGTCTTGTAAAAAATAACACTCAGGACAAAGTTTATGAATCAGAGTTTCAATCTTCTAAGTACTGAGAAGTACATATTTGGTTTATCCTCTAGCTACTAAAGATAACTTGAAAGAAAAGAATACTAAGGCTTGATTAATATTTAAAGAAACCTAAATATGTGATTTTTAAAAATTTCTCAATAGACATAAGTAAATAAGAGTACCTAGCTTAGAGAAAGAATCAAATCAGGCTTAGAAAAAGAAACAGTTATTTCTTAATAAAATGTCACAAAGATAATTCATTTGGGTCTCAGTAATCTTTATTAATTGAGAATATATCAAGAGAGCCTTTGGGTTAATAACAATTACAGTTAAGCATTAGAAATTCATAAGTCCTTCTGCACTGTCAAAAAGTATTATATTATTTTCCTTAATAAATAATAAGTAAGAATTTAGGAAATATTTACAAATAACTGGGTATTATAGTCTAAATATATTTTAATATTTATTCACGTATTTTTTATAAACTATATTTGATCCCTTTCTGCCATCTTTAGTAAGAAGTTGAAAATAATGACTTGATAACGCACAGTGTGATGAGCATCAATTACTCAATTCTTCTATAAATACAGTAAAAAATATTTATGTGATAAGAAAAATGGCTTGATTACTGTTCTTACCACAGTTGTTTCTCATCCTTGGAAAATTATTTTCTGCTTTATTATACATATCCATTTGTTAAGTTTTTTAATCTCTTTTTTTTTAGATTTTGTTTTATTTATTTGTAATTGAAGTATAGTGGCTTACAATATTATATATGTTATAGGTATACAATATAGTGATTCACAATTTTTAAACATTATACTTCACTGATAGTTATAAAATATTGGCTGTGTTGCACAATATATGCTTATAGCTTATTTTATATCTAACTGTACTTCTTACTTTCCTACACCTATAAGCCCTTCCTTCTTCCCTCTCCCCACTGGTAACCACTAGTTTGTTCTCTATATCTGTGAGTCTGTTTCATTTTTTTTTTTTTAAGCTCTTTATTGGAATCTATTTGCATTACACTCTTGTACCAGTTTTTGAGGTACACCAAAGTCAATCAGCTGTATTTATACACATATCCCCATATTTCCTCCCTCCTGTGACTCCCCCCCACCCTCCCCACCCCTAGCCCTCTAAGGCATCACCCATCATTAAGTTGATCTCCCTTTGTTGTACAGCAACTTCCTACTAGCTATCTGTTTTACAGTTGGTAGTGTAAATATGTCTATGCTACTCTCTCACTTCATCCCAGCTTCCCCTTCGCCCCCTGCCCCCGCAACCTCTTGTCCTCCAGTCCATTCTCTGCATCTGTATCCTTATTCTTGTCTTGTCACTGGGTTTATCAGTAAGTTGGTATAGCCACTATGGAAAACAGTTTGGAGGTTCCTTAAAAAACTAAAAAGAGAACTACCATATGATCCAGTAATCCCACTCCTGGACATATACCCAGAGGAAACCATAATCCAAAAAGAAACATGTACCATAATGTTTATTGCAGCACTATTTACAATAGCCAGGACATGGAAGCAACCTAAATGCTCATCAACAAATGAATGGATAAGAGTCTGTCATACAAAGTGAAGTAAGCCAGAAAGAGAAAAACAAATACCGTATGCTAACTCATATATACGGAATCTTTAAAAAAAAAAAAGAGTCTGTTTCTTTTTTGTTATATTCACTAGTTTGTTCTGTTTTAGATTCCACATATGTGATATCATACAGTATTTGTCTTTGTCTGACTCCCTTGACTTAGCATAATGCCCTCTATCCATGTTGCTGCAAATGGCAAAATTTTGTTCTTTTTATGGCTGAGTAGTATTCCATTGTATATATACCCCATGTCTTCTTTGTTCATTCATCTGTAGGTTGTTTCCATGTCTTGGCAATTATAAATAATATTGCTATGAACATTGGAGTGCATGTATCTTTTTGAATTAGAGTTGTTTTTTGTTGTTGTTTTTGTTTTCAGGTGCATACCCAGGAGTGGAACTGCTGGGTCATATAGTAGTTGTATTTTCAGTTTTTTGAGAAACCTCTATACTGTTTTCCACAGTGGCTGCATCAATTACATTCCCACCAACAGTGTACCAGGGTTCCCTTTTCTCCACATCCTCACCAGCATTTGTAACTTGTGTTCTTTTTGATAATAGCTATTCTGAAAGGTATGAGGTAATATCTCATTGTGGTTTTGATTTGCATTTCCCAGATGATTAGCAATGTTGAGCATCTTTCCATGTGCCTGTTAGCCATAGGCATTCCTCTTTGGAAAAAATGTCTATTTTGTTCTTCTGCTCATTTCTTGAGTTTTTTTTTTAATGTTGAGTTGCATGAGCTCTTTATATATGTTGGATATTAATCCTTTATTGATCATATCATTTGCAAATATTTTCTCCCATTCAGCTGGTTCCCTTCTCATTTTGTTGATGGTTTCCTTTACTGTGCAAAAGCATTTAAGTTTAATTAGGTCTCAGTTGTTTATATCTGGTTTTATTATCTTTAGGAGATGGACCCAAAAAAATATTGCTGTGATTTATGTCCGAGTGTTCTGCCTATGTTTTCCTCTAGGTTTATAGTATCTGATCTCGCATTTAAGTCTAATTCATTTTGAGTTTATTTTTGTATATGGTGTTTGAGAAGGTTCTGATTTCATGCTTTTACATGTAGCTGTCCAGTTTTCCCAGCTCCATTTGTTAGGTTTTTGACATGTATCATTAGGAATCTTTATGTGACTAGCAAAGCCTAAAGTGGAATCTGTGGATTTATGGAATTCAAAGGTTTAAAGGACTAAACTACATGAAGAGAACAATGCAATCAGGCCTCATGAATAATTGGAGTCAGTAATTCAAACCTAAAAGTTATATCTTGTCTCTTCTACTCTTTGCGTATTGACTTTATTCTCTCTCACTATGGTAAACAATGATAGAAACATAGGCACTGACGACTCCAGAATTTTATGTATTCTGACATCAATCAAGGCATAGACTCTTCCCCAGCATTCTTTAGTCCCAGTCTTAAAATTCTGGGAACAGAGACATATTAATGTTGCATGACTAAGGTATCTGCTATGAAACATTTGATGCGATCAGTAGACAGCATTATATAAAAACACCATAGCTTCCCAGGTGGGGAAGGGGAATTTAAGGATATCCGAGTGGGAAAAGTGGGTTTTAGGGGAAGAAAATGGTGCTAGAGATGTAATCAGTTGATTTCCTCTCTGAGTTGGGGGTAGCTAACTTTTTATCAATTAGCAAAAGGACTGTTACTATTGACTGGCTTGCATATACCTCTTACCTTGTGTCGTGTTGGGAACTAGAAAGGGTTTTGTTGCACCCAAGTAATGCCCAAACCCTCTCTGTCAAACTCTTATTCAAAAACATTCATTTGATCTTCCGAATGAACAAGTTTTTTTAAAGTCATAATAAAGATGAAATATGTGTTTGTTTTATATACGTTCCATTATGACCTTTCAGAGAATTGAAGTTTAATTTCTTCTTTACCATCATCCATTCAAACTAGACCCTGCCTCCCTTGTTCTAAGGAGTGGACATCAGAGATAAAAAAGAAAGAGAAAGGAGGGATAATTATGTTTGGCTTTAGTACTCTAAAAAGTTGAGTTTCTGGTAATTTAAGAGGTTTTCAGGCATATTCTGACCATAAAGGAGTTTAGCCTGCCATCTTTAGCATCACTCCCTGCCTGAGGTGACAAAACTGTCCTCCAACCTTTTATCAGTAGTTTGGTCAGTGATCAGTATGGCCATGCAAAACTCTCTAGGGAAGTTGGGTTGGATTTCCCTTTATTTTTCTTTGGTGGCTTGCAGGCTATAGGAGTATGAAGCAATGCCTGAGACATTCAAGTATATATGCCAAGAAAGGCAAGAAGGCTGGGCCCTAAGAGGAGGCCCCACTTCAGGCTACCAAATTGACTCCTAGAAATGGAGCAGAGAGAGAAGTCCGCTAAGGCCTGCACCCGCTTACTATATGAAGGCAGAAAATTAGTGGAAGAGAAAATCCACTCCCCTAACTTTTAAAAGCACAGTTAGTCACTAGCAAAGGTGGCTCAACTTAAGCCTTGGATTGTTTGGGGTTTTTGTTGTTTTTGTTTGTTTTCTTGCTTTCAGGGGTTGGGGGGGGCATTCCGCATGGCATGCAAGATCTTAGTTCCCAGACTATAGATTGAACCCCTGGCCCCTGCAGTGGGATTGTGAAGTCCCAACCTCTGGACTGCCAGGGAACTCCTAAACGTTGGATTCTTACCAACAGGAAAGAGCAATCCTTCTTTCCTTAAGAAGTGAGAGCTAGGAAGACAATGGAAGAAACACACACAGTCCCCTACAAACCAAATGAAGTCTTAACACGGCCATGAGACCCTCTCATCCTAATTAATTTACAGCATCCCTTAGCATTGGCTGCACTGTATCAGTATCACTATTATTACATGTTTCCATTGTCTGTTTTTGCCAGTGCTCTTGCATCTGTTTCCCCCTCTAGCTTGAGAGCCCTAGAATGAGACATCTGTTTACACATTCCAACTAGGGCTTATAATCCCCACAGTCTTGCCCTGAGTATGCACTCAGATGCTGAAGAAATGGAAAGCCAGCGGTTTATTCGAAACATATTCATCAGAGATGAGAAAATATATCTCATAAGTACTTAAATATTTTGAATACCTTATTATAATTTCTTCTCATTTTTATTTCTCAGAATCTGATAGACCAAAAGAAATGAGAGAAATTTTGCAGAAAATGTCAGAATAGTACACTGGAAAAGGTATATACAGCTGTTAACATTTTGCTTGTATTTACTTGGTTCATGTAGATATTAACTACAGAGGTGCTTGAAATGAATCTGTTTTATTGCAAGCTTGATTTCCTACACATCCCTAAATTATCCTATCACACAAATGACAGCTTATACTTAATGAAAGAGGCCACTTATTTAACTGCTGATTATTTCTGAGAAACCATTTTAACCTTCTTCTCTATTAAAATGAAAATGGGGAAAACCATACTTTCACAAATCTTCAAAGGAATGTTTTTTTTCTTTTTATAGAAGGGAAGGTGGGATGAATTTAGCACACCTTTCCTCCCACACACCCATGCTAGGCCTAGAAATTAAGATATATAAGTACTAACAAAAAATATTTTCTCATGGATATACATGATGGCCCAGAGACCACCGAGAGAGTGGCGATCAGACATAGAAAGTCATGTGACCTCAGTTTCTGACTTTCCTGGAGAGGTTGTGTTATTGGTGTTCAGAGAGGAAGCCCAGAAGAAATTCTCCAAGGAGTAAGACAGATTTCTTTTTTAGGGCAAGATAATATGTTTTATCCCTTCCTGTAATTCTAAGCATTTTTGTTTATGATATTTCTAAGCATGGTAAAAAGCTATTTAAATATGACTTTAATATTGATAATATTGATAAACTTTCTACTGTCAAATCTAATCCTGAATATCTCCCTTGCTTTGCAAGTAGAATGAAATTAGCATCAAAATCTAAGAACTTTCTTGTTACAGGTGTTCAGTGTTTGTCATGTTTTCTAAAGAAATGAGGTACTTGTTCCCATATTAGTAATTTGTAATCACTATAAAAATTATTGAGATAGTCTCCCTTTTTCGCCAGTGTGCATTATGTACTTACAGTGCATCTTAATTCACACTAGTCATATTTTAAGTACTCAGATGCCACATGTGGCTTGAGGCTACCATATTGGACCATATAGCTAGTTCTATGGAGTCACAGAAGTCTGTCAAAAGAATTTGTTTGGAATTATACTGGAGTTATGGTTTCTCATAGATTTTGCTTGATCTTGAGGAAGGTAAATTTATCACTTAGGCTACGTTATAAGTCTGGGAACTTTTTAAATTTTTTCTGCATTTATATGTTACTTAATAGCACCTAAGTCAGTTGAATCTAGGACAGATTCAATAATATGTAATAATCAGTGCAAGTAAATTGCCACCTAATAATTGTTTCCCACTGACAGCCTGAGTGTAGATACTTGTATACTAGCCTCTATTATTTTGCTTAATAATGAGATCAGTTTGATAAATTAACAGTCCACTCCTGATCCTTCCACTTACAGTTATTCAGCTGACCCAAAAACAAGATTTGTTCTGAGTATGCCCCAAATTCTTCTTTCTTAGCAATCCTAGAGAGTAACTGCCTTCCATTCCCCAGAGGAATGTTTTGGGAGAACAGATCATTGGTTAAGTTTCCCCTTTAGGACCCAAAGGTCATTAATCTCCATCAAGAATCTTGAGCCATCATTTTTCTCCAGCAGCAGATTCAGGCTGGAATAAGCCAGCAGCTGCTCAGTGTGTGATTTGGAGGAAACCCAAAAGCCCTCACTGGATCCTAACTAGTCCTCTTGCTTTTAAAATACTACTTTAATTAATTAATACTGACATTCTCTTCTAGATCCAGACTTTACTGAAAAGGCAAATATGGGATCATATATTCAACTCACTGGTATTCAGCATAGTCCAGATACTGATTGATGCAGAACAATTAATTTTAGGTTAAGAGAGAACATTAAAGAGGATGCAGCCTCTCAGGATGCTGCAAATAAGGATAGTGACAGGAAGAGTCAGGAGAACAATAATGACCTGGGATACATGCAGGGACACCAAAAAAATTACATGAAGGTATACTATTATTTTATAATTTTATCTTGAACTGCATTTTTCCAATAGACACAACATTGAGGATGTTTTGAAAATATTTAATTTGTTTATCCATTAGGAGTATCTATTCTACTTTATAAACTAGATTCTGGTAAAATATATTCTGATATTCCTAAAAAGGAAACTTATAGGAGGAATTGAATAAATAAGTGTTATTTTAATACAGAAAAAGTGAAATAATTAAGTCCACTTTACCCTAGTGTTATTTTAGAAATGAAGTAGCCAAATAATCTGCTATGCAGAAAATGGGCATTTCTTTCTTCTGCAACTTTCAGAGAAAATCCTCTACCCTCTTTTCTATTATTTTTTCATCAAAATACTTAATGCTCACTTTGGGAAAATGTTCAGAGAATCCTCTCTTAAGATATAATTTTAATGTGTGAGAAACTATAATTTGTGCCAGAGCATAAAGTGATAGGGTTTATTGAGGTATTTTAAATACATTCTTGATGGTTTTTCAATCCTTTTGTGAACTATTTTAGCATGAAATGTTATTTATTTAATCAAATAGAGCCATTACTCACAATAGGAAATGCACGACCCCACCTCTGCTAAGAACAGAAGAGAGCTTCTAGGGTAAAGAGCAGAACAGAGCTGGTATTTATAACTGCAGATTTAAAAAAACACAAAACAGTGAACTAAACTAAATGAGTTTGTCTCCCTCTTTTATGCCTAAGCACAAAATGGAATCCATAGCAGATTTAGCTATCCAAATGCCTTTCTAGGGAACTCCCTGCTTCAGAAACTCCACAGCTGCTCAAGCAAATGAAATCTGCAATGAGAGCTTTTTGATGAAACTGCAGAACTGCACCCCAGGCTGTTGCAGATTTCTTGCCTTTTCACTTACACAAGAGGCGTCAGCCTGTGGGATGACGTGTGGGCTAGGGAAGCATGCTCATAATTGAAAATGCTGCTCAAAGCAGAGCATCTTTATGGGGCAAGGGCATGGTGGTAATGAATGTTGCTTCAAGAAGGGAGTTGTTCTATGCATGGGGTGGTGGAACAACAGAAGGTAAAATATGCACCAAATGAAATGATCCAGCAGCTAAAACCCAGGCTCTGAAATGTGACAGTTCGATTTCAACTTGCTAACAGGGTGAGAGCAAACAGTCATGGTTCCAAGGCTATTTTATCTATTAATGGACACAATCATCCCAGTAGCTCTTCAAACAGTTATTATTCTCCCTTTGAATGGTGAGGAAACAGATATAGAGAATGGAACTCTCCCACAGGTAGGAAAAGGGGAGTCTGGCTTAAATGTGAGCTGGTGATTACAGAGTCTGGGCTCTTAGCCAATGTGTAGTATGGGCAATGGGGACTGCTTACTCTCATTTCTGTCAATTAACCTTTATTTTCTGTTTTATCATCTGTAAAATAGAAATAAATACAGGACCCACCTCATGGGGTTAAATGACATCATGAATAGAAGTGTAGAAAATTAATAAAGAGAAACCTCAATTAAATAGAGTTGGGAGACCAGAAGGGGGAGCTCTCAAGCTTACGACAATAGATAGCAGAGCCCAACAGGAAGAATAAAGATTCCTCTTCTTTCCTGGCAAGGATTTGGCCAGTGCAAAGCCATGAACTCTTTGTTTACTGCAGCCCTCCCAACTTCCTTTCCCTTCTGTAAAACTGCTCTCCTTCCCTTGCCACGATGGGACCTGCACATGGCTCCCCACAGTTACAGATCCCCAGTTGCAATTCTCTGCTGATCCCAGATAGATCCATCTTTGCTGGAGAAATATCTGGCAGTCGATTTCAGGTCAACATAGTGAATTTAGCACAGTACCTAAAACCCAATACTCAGTAAATGTAATATTACCAAAGGTGTGTCTCGCCTCCAGTCAGTCTCTAGAGAACAATTTTTCTTTAAATATTAGTCAAGATTGATAAATCTGTTTATTAGCTCAGACTTTCACACCATCTAACCTTAACATAGTTGATAAATGTCTCAAACAGGTGTCATTTGATATTGCAACTGTCAACCGTTATCATTGCATCTGTGATGGTGAAAATGTCAATGTGGTATATGGGATGATTTATAACATAGCAAAGACTAAATTGCTCAGAAGCATGAACCAAAGCCCTTAACAGGTGCAATGATTGCCTGGACTGATCTGCCTCGAATGATCTGCCTCATCTGAATCTTATTAGAGGGCAAGATCTATTCAGAGCAACCTAGATCTTAGGCCAGGTGGCAATCTTGAAACATGCTGATGTAAGTTAGCACTCTGACGACATGAATTCCAATGAGGGAGCTGAAGGGACTGTGTAGTCATTATGTGCACCTGCTATTTTGCCTTTGGCAGACAAGTGATATGGGGTAGCAAAAAGCAGTTGTGCAAATAAGACCCTGAGAGAAGCCATTATTACCATATATCCCAGGGGCTGTTTAGTAAAAGATACTGGGTTTTCCTTTTACAAAGAATTTTTTTAAAAAGTCAAGACCTGTAAGTACACACACACACACACACACACACACACACACACACACACACGGCATCCAAAGAATAAGTGCAGACAATGAGATATATGACACAACTTTATAAGATAATCCATCCTCAAATTTAGATTATCCTCTATCTAAATGGTGATATAATTTTCAAAGACCATTTTCAGCCTTTAGGAAGGCAGGGTGATTGATGGCTAAGAGCACTGACTCTGGATCCTGATGGACTAGGCTCAAATATTGGCTCTGTCGCTATTAGCTACTTCATTAAGCAAATTACTTAAGTTCTCTTTGTCTCAATGTCAACTATAACTGATAATGATCATAGTTTCAACTTTTACATTGTTATTAGGATTCAAGAATTAATATGTGAAACAAGGAATCCAAAAAACAGGACAACTGGCTCATTACAACTTTTCATAAAATAAATTTGTTCAACAGCTTTAATTTTACATCTTAAGAAAATATTACTAGTGGGTAGTGAACTTCCTACAAGGGCGTTAATATGTTGATAAAATGTGTCCACTTTTTAAGGTCACCAGGGTGCTATTTTCTTCTCAAATGTTATTTTTGCAATTTTCTGAATAGCTTCCTCATAGCACTACAAGTACCACCAGGAAAAAAAATTGCCAAGTGGAACCTGAAGAACAGAGTAAAACAGTAATCAAAATTACAGAGGCAGAAAAATGGATGCAACAGTGTAATCTATTATTCTTTATTGATAAATCAAAGAACAATGTACATGACTCCTATTGAGAGATTCAATAAAGAGAAATGTAAAGTTGTCCTTGTAGGATGTGACTATCATTAAGTATTCCATTACAAATTAAAAAATTACTATCTAGTTAGCAGTCTGGAGAAAACAATCTCATTACACTTTGAAGGGAAAGATAAATAGAATCTAGGTTAACAACACCATGCCACTGCTAAAGAAAAGTCAAATTATCAAGCAAAGAAAACAACATTATTATTCTCTTCTGTTATGTAGCTGATTTTGCTCTAAAGCAAATGCATTTAGCAAAATGGAGTAACTTGAAGAGAGAATCTTATAAAAGACATGAATTCTGATAACAAACATAACAGTTTTCTAATTGTTCTGCTTGAAACTAACCTACAAAAAATAGCAAAGGTGCTTATTCTCATTCTGAAGACCACATACCAAAATGATAACGAGGACAGAAACCAATTATTTTCACATATTAAGCAGACCAAAACAGGAAGTAATGATGTGAAAATGCATTAGTCTCAATATATCACAAATCCAACTTTGCAAGGAATGATTGTTCAATGATCGGCTTGCAGATTTCCAGAAGCTACAATTCTGTGACCACATTAGCATGCTCCATTAGCACCATTTTTTTTTTTTTTTGGTAATGTACATTTTATGGTCTACCTGGCCTTGAGAAAATCTTGAAATACCTTTAATTAGAGATTCCACAAAGAAAATAATAAGATCAATCCATTATTACAAATATAAATTCTGGGCCCCTAAACAAATCTCAGTAGAAAAATTTTCACTATACTCCTCAATATTATGCATTGACACTTGTCATGAATATATAAATTTTTCACACATTAAATTTTCATTTAAATCATCTTTAGCAAGACAGAATGCCAACAGCTTTTTTTTTTTTTTTTTTTTTTAGTTTCAGCAATGAATGGAAAGTCTCCTTAAGCAGATATACCATAAAGAATCACTCTAACACTCTGATGGAAAGAGCAGCATCCATCGTCCTGGGAGAAGTGTGCACAAAGGTCATTGTTTTTGCAAGCATTTAACAAAAGCACCTTATTCCTTGCTTCTATGGCCTAAGGAGGTAGTAGACCAATTTGATAAGTTGCTCTGAACTTACAGCATGGAAGGATTACAAACAAATCTTTTTTGGAGGTAGAAAGAGCCAATGCAACAACAAATGAAGCTAGGCTAATGAAATGACGAGGGGCAGAGGCAGGACCAGACAGCTCACCCAAGTAAGAGATAAAAACAGAAAGAAGTATTTCTTGGTCCCATTTGTGGCAGAAACTTTAGCTGCTCAGATAGTCTCCTGTGGCCGCCTTGTCACTAGGAAAGTGACAGTACATGTGAACTGAAATATCTGCAGGACAGTGGCAGAGTGAGGGGGTCAAAGAAGGATTAACCAAAAAGCACTGTGACATGTAGATGAGAATCTTCGCTGAGAGAAAACGAGACAGTCGATCCTCCTATTTACCAGGGCAAGATGATATCCTGGCTACGAGTGGGACCTGGGGCTTCTTCACACTCACTGCCATGAAAGCACACTCCACCAATCCCAGGTCACAGGCTGCACCAACAGCCCCTTCACCATTTGGAGCACGACACAGGTCTGAACACATCCCACCCTCTGTCCCTTATAGTATACTTCTGGGCCCCCTAAGCACTTAAGGAGACAACTTGATCATGGAAGGGAATAGACTGGATTTCTGGACTTCATGTTATGACCCAGGAGCCAAATCCGGCTTGCTACCTGTTTTGTGTAGCCTGTGTGCTAAGAACGTTTTAGCATTTTTAAATGGTTACATTTCAAATGGTTGTATAAGCACCTACATAACATCCTCAGATTTGTCTCTGCTTCAAAGCCTGGAGTATTTACTATCTCACCCTTTATGAAAAAACTTTACCAACTCATGACCTAGTTGCACAAATTAATGGCTGTATCTACCAGAAGAGCTCTTTAGTCAGTTGCTTAAATCTAGATGATTGTGGCTTTTTGCTCATTAAATGTTTTTATTAGAAATGCTGTAGGACAGGTCAGTACATGGATGGTATTGGAGCATACAGCTCCTTAACTTTAAAGAAATAAGATAATTCATATATATTGAGTTGTTTAATGGTAGTCATATTAATAAGGACTCTAGAAGATACCAGTTTGAATTTTCCATGTATAGAATTCAATGAAAAGAAAAAAGGAAAAAAAAATGGAATTCAATGAGTATTTGGGTAAAAGAGCTAATATTCCAATAATAAGGATGAAGGTTTTCATTTTCATTGTAAAGTTAGCATTTTCCAACAATTATATACAGATGATTACTGTCCTATGAGTTGTTAACAGTTATCATATTGAGTAATACCTATGAAATTTTTTTTTTATAAATTTACATCTTTAATTGGCTGCATTGGGTCTTTGTTAACCGCCTGTGGTGGCTACTCTTGTGGAGTAAGGGCTCTAGGTACACAGGCTTCAGTAGTTGCAGCTCACAGGCTCTAGAGCACAGGCTCAGTAGTTGTGGTGCATGGGCTTTGTTGCTCAGTGGCATGTGGGATCTTCCCAGATTAGGGATCGAACCCTTGTCCCCTGCACTGGCAGGTGGATTCTTAACCACCGTGCCAGCAGGGAAGTCCCTATGAAATTTTAATAGAAGAGCACAAATAGGTTTTTCCTACAGGACTACTCGGAGACCTTCTGATGGAACTATATGGTGTATTAGCTTTTTTTCCATAAGTGGATCACTTTGGTTAAG
The DNA here is from genome assembly GCF_030028045.1 of Hippopotamus amphibius kiboko. Classification (NCBI taxonomy): domain Eukaryota; kingdom Metazoa; phylum Chordata; class Mammalia; order Artiodactyla; family Hippopotamidae; genus Hippopotamus; species Hippopotamus amphibius. The sequence goes on along the minus strand of NC_080189.1, from coordinate 66,910,130 downwards.
GGGCCCACTCTAGGTTCTCAGTTCTTGAGGTTCATATAAGGACTGCATCCCCTAAATAACAGGAATAGACACAGGATCTGGGAATCAGTCAATCAGTGGATGACAATACTGATTCGTGCCCAAGATAAGCTTAGGGAAAGGCAATTTTTAAAATTCTCTCTCTTCAATGCCCTACCATCACTTCTACAGAGAGCTTGGCAATCATATTTTAACAAAAGTCTACTTAGAGTGCTTTTCCATCAATTTTGTACTTACAAGTTTGTATTTGTATATTATTTTATTGAAGTAAGACTCATTCTTGGACAATATTGCATCTGTGCATACTGGAGTGACTAACATTATTTGTGGTTCAAATTTCTTTATGAAACAATGAGTCCACCTACCGTGAGAAAAACATAAATATTGTTGATAGATTGCCAAGTAAAACAGAAAAGGAAAAAATGAACAGTACATAAACTCACATCATGCCATGGACTTCAAAAGATATAACTCCCAATATACATAAATCATAGCTTATAGAGGAATAAAGTTCTGTCAAACTGCTACAGCCAGCAACTGCCCACAGTGTACTATGTAGAAGTCAAAAAAAGATAAGTAGAAGTTAGTTTGGGTTCTGCATTTATCAAAATAATTTTTTCTTCAGTAAATAATTGCAGAGTTTATTATCTGTAAAATTGAGATGTATTCAGAAATATTTCCTATATAGGAAATATAAGAGAGAAATAGAAAGACTTGAGGTAATTATGATCTCAGTAATCATTGTCAGCGTTTAACAAAAAGATAATAACTACATGTAACTAATTCTGTCCCAATGGATGCTTTGCCTTGTATTATAATTTTACAGCAGCCAACCTTGTTTCATTGTTCCTTGTCACTAGGTTTCTTTACCTAGGCCCTATTTATCCATCTGCGAAGTGGAATTAACAAGAGGATTTTCCTCTACTTATTTCATCAGGTGGTTGTGAGGATTAAATGGGCTAATGTGTTTAGAACACATTACCATCTAGCCAGTGGCTGTATCCTTAAATGTTTAAACACTGACACCCTGGGAAGGGAAGGGGAGCCCTGATTTGCAGTGCTCACTGATTTCTATGATGTAATTTCAAGCTACCCATGAGACGTTGTGAAAAGGGGCACTGAGAAGAGGATGAGCACAGTGGGCTCTCACAGCAGTAAAGCAGACTCTAGCACACCGTTGCGTCCAGCCCTCTCTGTTTCTTTCACACAAAGTTGTGTTTGTCAATCAAGAGGAATATACGTCACAACCTGTGAATCAGTTTATGTAGGAGTCTGTAATTAGACTCAGAGTGGAATTCTAATCATATTCATATTATGCTCCTATAATATGGGTTCAGTAACAGAAGAGACAAGCAAACTGTGAATTTGAAAAACAAATTAAGATAGAGCAGTCAATAAGTATTCATAGAAGGATATTGTTTGCAAAACACTGTTCTGCTATTTTTGGAGATCATCTACAATGACGGATATTGCCCCTGCCCTCCATTAGCTTATCTCCTTATTGAGGTGGTAAAGGAAAGATGTGTAGTAGGCTAGAAATATACGAGGCAATCTACAATGCTATTTAAGAAAATGTTCGAGGATGGACAGGCCCAATCTTTATAAAATTCTAAGATAATTCTAGGAAAGTTTTTATTATTTAGATTACTATAAGAGGGCGTCCCTGGTGACACAGTGGTTAAGAATCCACCTGGCAGTGCAGGGGACACAGGTTTGAGCCCTGGTCCGGGAAGATCCCACATGCCATGGAGCAACAAAGCTTGTGCACCACAACTACTGAGCCTGCTCTCTAGAGCCCGCTCTCTAGAGCCCACAAGCCACAACTATTGAGCCCACGTGCCACAACTACTGAAGCCCATGTGCCTAGAGCCCGTGCTCCACAAGAGAAGCCACCTCAATGCGAAACCCGCACACCGCAACAAAGAGTAGCCCCCGCTCGCTGCAACTAGAGAAAGCCTGCACACATCAACGAAGACCCAACACAGCCAATAAATTAATTAGTTTAAAAAAAATGGTGAAGTGTCACCATAAAAATGTCAGAGGGGAATACATAAAAAAATAAAATTAATATAAGAACTCAGAAAGTTACATGATTTAAAAAACTGAAAAAAAAAAAAGAAACCAGAAACTTCAAGTGCAAAAGAGAAACACAAAAATGCCCTCTTCCTTCTGTAGCTTTTTCTTTTCCTTTTTTTTTAAACCCATAAGGAGCTGCATCTTAGGGATTATAATTCTGTGCTTCAAACCCAAACACTCATATTCAGTTTATGACTGATCTGTGTGGAATACTAAGTAGTTAGTTAACCAACCCAAAGGTGGGTCTCAGTGATTTAAGAATAAAATACACAGACAACAAAAAGTATAGCATCTTTAATGACAGCTATGAGATATATTTACAGATTATTCATATTTACTAGGGTATTATTTATAAGAGCAAAAGATTTATGCAACTTAAATGTCCACATACAGGGTAGTTGTTAAAAATTATGGAAAATAATGAAATAAAATACTGAAATATATTGGAGCTATATATACAAAATAGAAAGTACTCTATGTGTTAATGTGGAAAAACTTCAAAACATCAAGTGATAAACACGCATGGTGTAAAAGAATGGGCATATGTGCTATCATTTCTTTTGAAAAGAGGGAAAGTAATACTCAGTTATTTGCTTGACTATGCATAAAAAAATCACCTCTGGAAGGATAAACAGTGACTAATAATAGTGGTTACTTGTTGGGGTACGGAATGGAAACTGGGAGAATGTGGAAGAGATTTGAGGAGAAACTTTAATTTAATCTCTATTGTCTTTATATTTAAGTTCACATTTTATGAATGAATCACCTCCCTTACGTAGGTGTTCTTCTCACTCCAGCTAGGGCTCTGGCTTCTGCCCCAGCCTGCAGATTTCTCCCCAACCCCCGCTACACACACACACACACACACACACACACACACACACACACACACACACACACATACAGAGGAATGCCTCAGCCCCACACAATAATTAAGAACCCTAGCAATTACCGGGAAACCTTGATGTCAAAAGGACTAGCGTTCTGCAGGCCATGTCATCACCCCACTGGGGTCAACATCAATCCTGTGAACAATTACCATTTCCTTGAGGGCTGGAAACTGATTTCATTTTTCAAGTCTGTATTTCCAATATCTCCCACAGTGTCCAATAAATATTGTTGACTGGATTAATAAATGAGTAGATGACTTTTTTTCTGATTTAGGAAGGAAGTTCACAGAATTTTTTATATACTCTCTTATATGGAAAAAAAAATCTTACTTAGAAATGAAGGAAATCATAACAGAAGAAAATGAATAAGTTTTAAAAAAAACTCCTCAAAATTAGGCAAGTAGAAAATGTGTTTATTTCTTATACAGTGGATTTGCAGGACAGAGAAGAAAAATAATAGCAATAGTAAATGCTTAATGTTTATCACAATATGCCAATCATCATGCTAAAAACTTTGCATAAATTACCTCATTCCATTCTTAGACTTATGATGCAAATAGTACCAGTTAACCTGCTTCCCTACTCATTACCAATAGTATACAAAGCTAAAAGAAACAGTAGCAAAATTAGAAATTCCTTTTTCATTAATAGATGGGCACATACAATTCACCCCAGATCAGAGTCTGTGTGGCAAACTATAATGGGAGACTTAGTTTATATCAGAGAATAGAATAAAACATTCTATTTCTCATACCTGATTTCTCATACCCTAGGCATGAGGATCCTACCATTTCATCACACTACACAATCACTTAATAAAGACTGGGGTCTCATTCTGTCTGGGCAAAGCTGCCCACTAAAAATGATCCCTGTGCACAAGCTGCTGTCATCCACTAACTCACTGAAGTCTGAGTCATGTGCACATTTGCACATTTATGAGCCGAACAAAGGGAGGTGGACGTAAAGTGATTGGGTTAAACCACCTGTACAGTAGGCGATTGGTATTTACTAATTGTCTGTATGGAAGTTAGGCTCATATCCTGCCCCGCAACAGAAACTGAAAGCTGGGGGCTCTTTCTTGATGATTACATTTCAAGGTGGTGACTCACAGGTCCCTGAGAAAGATGTTCCTGGGTTGAAAAGCTAGCAAGAGGCTAAGAGAAAAACATATCTCAAAGGGGCAGAGAAAGAATTTATAATTTTAAGTTTTCTAGAGTAAATGCTCTAAACAAGAGAGGTCAGGAACTAGAGTCAGGAAGAAACCTGTTAAAAGTTTCGTCAAACTGAGGGAAACCTTGAGGCCATCTTGGTCATTAAGAATAGGAAACATGAAAATTAGAAAAATGAAAAACAAACAAAAAAATCATCTGACATTGGGAGTCCTGCATGAGCTGAAATTATTTTACAAATAAAAAAATTAGCCAGAGCTAAATCGCAAAATCTTTTTCAAATTTTCTGTGGCTGATAGAAGTCACCTCTCTGGCTTTTCCTGGATATAGCAAATCATGTTGCTAACTCCAACCACTCTCTAGAGAGATTAACCCTTAAATACAACTGCCTCCTAGACCTATCCCACCACACATCTCCCTGATACTTCAAATTAAACCTGCTTCGAACAGAACTTGCTGTCCTCACATTCAATTTTTCCTTCGTTACACAGATGCCCCATCATTTTAATAGTCAGATAAATTATTATTATTGAAGTACAACTAAGATTATGGATTCAAAATATTTTGTAACAGTTCGCAATCTGTAGAATTAGGTCCATTCCTTAACACTGTGATTCTAACCTCCTTTCCTAATGGTTTGGTACCTGATAACATCTGCTGACCATGGACTTCATTCTTCAGTCTACCAAAATACTCTTGGAGCACACTGGCACTGTTCTCACAGCTTTGTACCCTGCAAGTTTTTTTTCTATTTATCCAGAAAACTTAACTTTAACCCTCTCTTTCCTCCAAATCTCATACATCCATCCTTTAATGCACATTTCATTCCCTATCTCCCTAGTATATCTTGACCCAAACTATGTTTTTAATACAAATAAAGAAGTAGTTCAGTCTTCCAGGATGTTTTGATCTCCTTTCTGGAACTTAATCATTCTTTGCCCTATGTACCTAAATTTAACATCTCCTCTTGAACTGTAACTTGTTTAAAATAACATTTCTGTAATCCCTTGTGAATTAATACATTACCTGGCACATTTTAATTCTGAATAAATATTTGTGAAATAAATAAAAATAAGCCTTTACATTCTACTCATGCCATGTTTTAAATAGGGCTTCATTAGTTTCACTGGATGATAATTTTGCAGTTGCAGGCATCATGTATGCTTAGCTCAGTGGATATCGGTGCCTGGGGTGTTGCCTGGCAGACAGTAAGCATTCAATAAATAAAAGCTGAATAAATGTGAAAAATTATTAGAATATTTGAATAACTAATTGATAATGCTGCAAACATGCTTCTGTTAGAATTGCTTAGTGGAATATAAGAGAGAGAAATGTCCTAAGACTAGAAAAATGTAGCATTGGAAAAAGTTTATCAAATGGAAAATGTATTGTCTAGATAGTTACAAAATAATTAGATTTTACAAAACATTACTCATATGCAAACGATAGGATTATATGGAATGGTATGTTTTAATTACCGATACTTAACTTTTTTGTATATTGAATAACATTCTCAAAGTATAGAAAATAATAGATATAAAAACAGTAAGTCTAAAACTCAGTCAACAACTTTAAAAATAACAGGAGTCACTAGAAGCCAATGCAAACCATTGTTCCCACGGTGAACATCCCCTATATGCCATTGTCACGGTGTCACATGTACATGTGTGTGGGCTGAATAACAAGGTATTAAGGGCTTTTTAAAATGTGCAGCAATATTGTCACTGTTTAAAGGTTTCTCCTCCTCAAGTTTTCACTTTTTATACTTTCTTTCACTCTACAAAATTATAACAGTGGTGCTGGGGTAAAAATAATCACCTAAAAAGTTCTGAGGTCAAAGCAGTAGAAAAATCTTAGCTTGAGCTACAAGAATTCTTCAGACTCCAAGTCATTAGGGTGTGGAATTGTATTCAGCTGTACATCATCTGTGGTTTTGGAGGTGAAAATAGTTTCTCAATAATTTTTTAAGAAAAAATATAAGCCACAAAGTAAAATGTATTTGAAACAAGATATGAATCTCATTTTAGATTATTTTTTAAGGAACATTTAATTGATTTGTCATTATTTCAATTACTCCCAAATGACTGGCAAAAGGGAAACATTTTAAATCCAAGCACATTAGGAAGAAGTTGGCTTTTATCCTCTGGAAATTTGCTCAGAGAAAAGTCACCCTGACGTGCTGCTGTAGGAACGTTGTCCCTAAGATCTATAAGCTACCTCAGATTAGCGTTCAGAGAGACAGCCTTGAACAGATCATGTCTGCTCAGATTAAAACAAGTTCAAGTTAGATGCTCTCAACAATTTTAAGGAAAGGTGTTAAGGCAATTGCTGTTCATTTATTTAAGCAAGCTTGTGGCCTGTAAGCCTGATTTCTTAAAAATGTATTTTGTGTCTGACTTATTTTTAAAGTAAAAAGAATCAAAATTATGGCAAATGCAATAGGAGTATAAATACATTTGTAATTCTAATGGCAGCATTTATATTTATTAAAATGAGACCTTAAGAGAGGAATTTGGAGACTAAAATGAAAGCTAACTTGAGTCCAAATTTACCCAATGTGATCTCTTTTCCCCAGAGAAATTGATGGGAAACACAGTTAGGAGAAAGCTTCAAAAGTCATGTGTTTTTACTTTTTTCTTCATTTAGTCTTCTAATTTTATCTTTAACTCCCCACCATCTTTCGACAGTGATATTGACATAATATGATTATGCAGTTTGGTGCAAATTAGGTGTGAAGGTATCCAAAAAGACCCAATTTTATCTCAAAGAAATGTTGAGTGTTCAGACAGATTTTGTTACACAACAAATGTTTAAACATTTATTGAATCTTTCCCAGTTAAAGGGGGAAACGTCACAATATGGTTGTCTTTATTTACAATTAGCATTATTTATTTAAATATATGGCAGCAACAAAGCCAAAGAAATGAAGTATTCTTCCAAAATCATAGATGATACTGTCCAACTTCCTCAATACCATGGACTCTTTATGTCTATTGCATTTTTACGGGCTTATCGTGTAAAGCAAGAGATAGACAACTAAATGAATACGTGCTCAATCATTTCTATTTATTTAATATGAAAAAATAGAAAAACCTTTACATTTCACTGTTTGCCTAAACACCCCATTCTATATAGAATGTTTACTTTCTGACAACTTATATTTAGTTTGACTGGTAAGATGTAAAAACGGGTTTTGCAGCATTTGTTTTTAGTAATAGCTTCTGGTTATTCTGAAATAATTTGGTGTTTGTTTTCTTTGTTATGGTGGAAACTTAGGGTAATCTTAACCTTAATCAATTTCATCCAACAAATGAAAAATGCACAGTTTCCTGTGCAACTCCAATTTTTACTTTAGGACTTGTTATTTTAACTTTTATTCGTGTGACAGGGCATTTACATAAAATATTGAAAGCAAACAAAAAATTTAAGGTGTTGTTCATGTTAGACACAGAAGGTAGTGTTATTAAGAAGCTGTTTCTGAAGTTTTTATTTGCAGGTAGTCTTATACTCACTGAATCTCAGAATTTAAGATGTTTGTCATATACAGTAATCCTTCCTGGAAGTAGGATTCTCCTGTATCGCATGCTCAAATGGCCTTGGTCAGCTCCTTGATAATCTGAGTGACAAACCAATTACTACCTCATTAGGTAGCTATTTCCAAAAACACAAAATCTTCCTCTACAAAATTACCATATGTAGAAGTGATGATTGCCAACCATGAATTGAATAAAATAAGAAAAAATTAACAGAATTCAAATTGATGGCTGATTACAGAACTAATATATCAAGGTGTAAAGACTTTCTGTTTGAAATAGTGAGCTAAAGGCTTCCACTTGTAGTAACACTAAGTATCAAATTCTGAGGAAAGGATTGGATGAAACATTCAAGTCAAATGCAGAATAAAGCCAGCAGAAAGAGACAGCATGAGGAACCAGAGAGCTTCTTCACCTGGTTTACTGATCATTCTGATGCAGTTGCAGATGAGTTAGGAGGGGTCATCAAAGATGATATTTGGCCAGATCCATTACAGTACTACTTGGTTCCTGACACGGATGTTGAGGAAGGGGAAGGAGAAGATGATGATGAAGATAATGATGAAGAAGAAGAGGAGGAGGAAGGATTGGAAGATACTGATGAAAAAGGGGATGAGGATGAAGGTGAAGATGAAGATGATGAGGGGGAGGAATGAAGGAAAATGAAGAAGATGACTAATGGAACATGGATAGAGTCCAACCTTTATTTTTTAATTTTTAGTTTTTGACTTAGTTTTTAAACTAATTTAAACTTAAACTAATTTTTAGTTTAAGACTGACTAATGTTCAGTCTTAAACACTAAAAGTGTACAAGTTGCTTTATTACAATAAAACTAAATGTGTACACACACACAAAATTCTTAGGAAAAATCTTAACAAGAGATATGCAAGTAGGGAGCAACTTGTTTTTTTCTTGGTTGCCCTATTTTTGAGGACTTTTTTCTCCTTTATACCATGGTTCACAACTTATGTGGCGGGGGAGGGAGGGAGCGGAATACCTTGAGTAGAATTCAATGGGAAAAGAATCTCTACCCCTTTCTGTTCCAAATTCATTTTTATCCCTTTCTGACTCAACAAAAAGTTTATCGAATCAACACCACCATGCACTATGGGAAAAAAGAAAAAACTTCTACTCCTTTAGCTCTGCTGGAAGCTGGAGGGTACTAGGTCCCTGTGTGGTAGTGCATAGGATTCTAGCTTTTCCCCTCCTTTCTCTGTATACTGGGCTCAGAGATTACACTGTGTTTCTATGTGAATATGGACAGTTAACATTTACCAACATGTATCTGTCTACTTTCTCTTGTTGGAAAAAAAAAACTTAAAAAAATGGAGTTATGGAAGGTTAGCAAAGGGTGGGTTTGAGAAGTTTGGGTGGGTTAAGTGGGCATTTTGACAACATGGCTTCTCCTTTGGCATGTCTAATTGTGATGGTTAACGGACACCCTTGCAATTGAAGATGATACTTTTAAAATAAAACTCTCTCTTAATGATGGCTTGAGCCTGCCACTCCATGGGAGAATCAGCAGAACCTGTAAGATCTTACTTGCAATTGTCATTCTCTACTGTAATTTTGTTCATTTATTTTAAAATTTTCTTTTTGTTTCACGGGAAAGGAAAGATGATGCTCAGTCTTAAACATTAAAAGTGTACAATTTGCTTTGTTACAATCAAACTAAATGCGTACACACACACAAAAATATTCTTAGAAAGAACCTTAACAAGAGATGTGCATAATATATCTGATATATAAATACATCTGAAGAAGAGTTTAAGATTGTCCAGAAAAATATAAAAGGAAACACGAACAATTGGAAGGCACAGACAGCTTTTGAAAACCAGTTACTGGTTTTCCCTAGTGTGTCACAATTTTCAATATGCTCTCATAAAATCCTGAGAATATTTTAAATCACCAAAATAGTAGTAAAGTTGATGGGGAAATTAATCCATGAAAACAGCAGAGTTCTAAAGAAGAATCTTATATGACTTTGATTAAATTCATCACAAAATATTTCATACATGCAAAATAGTATTTATGACATATGAAACAAAGTCAAATAAAACACTGCCCAGCTTAATAAATTAAATATTATCAATAGATTTCCTCCAGTGTTATTCTCTCCTTTATATCCAAGAGATTTCAAAATGTCCCATTATTAGGATTTCTCAGCGTTCTCTGTGAGACCCCTCTTCATCTCCACTGCAGATCCTCTCAGTCTCGCCTCTTGCTACAGCCACAGAGGAGGCAAGCAGGACAGTGGAGGCTTTGTTAAGCTTCGTGCAGGTGTGACATCACTGCCTGGAGTGCAAAGGGAGGCCCCTGATGATGCCACCCACAGGTGCAGGCATCTTAATGCCTCCAAAGAGGACAGTTTTTGAAAGACGTTTTATGAGATGTCTCACATGGCATGGAAAACAAGCAAAGTGCAGTAGTGATCCTTCTTGGCTGTTTCACTCACTCTCCCACCCACACAAACGACAGGCAATTAGGTCTTTGTCTCAGTCTTAGCTTTCTGGGCAACAGACACTAGGCACATAGCTTTTAATTTTCTTTTTAAAAAATATGGCTATTTTTTTTTTTTTATTTTGCCCTTTGTCTGAAATCTCTAAATGAGAAAAATTCTTTGAAGTGTTTTGGGACTTAATTCATGATGTGCTACAAGTTCAATGTTTATAAATGCATTGTATCCTATAAAACAATGTTCTCCAATTTTTATGGAGAATATTTTATTTAGTTCTAAATTTGGCCTTTAAGGTGTTTTTGACACTCACTTCTCTCATTTTCTTTTGCTCTGTTTTTGGTGTCTGTTAATTTCTCTTCCTCTTTTGGTCAGCCTTTACTTTTTCCATAAAGAAATATATCTATTTAAACATATATAGATATAGATTTGGAGATACAGATATAGATAGACATATATACACCTCAACCAGCACTTTAAAGAACTGTATGTTAAAAATGAAGCACTCTTTTCCTCTTACTTCCTCAGGAAAAACATACAGTAAATGACAGATGAATTATAAACTTTTTGAATTACTAATTTTAATTATCAAACATGTGCATCTCACTGTAAATACAAAAGCAAAGTGATGAAAATATACAGAATAATAGTGAAAGACCTACACCTCATCATAGTCCCCTTTTACTTTCCAACACACAAATATTTCCTTCCCAAGGAAGTATAATCACTAATTAGAAACTTGATACATCAATATTCCTTGAACAAAAAAGTTTATTTTAAAATAAAAATAAATAGTATACCTAAGATGAGGACAACTGTTCTAGACAGATTACATCTGAGGGAGGAACATAGTGACCCAAATTCTCCAAGTCAGAATCAACTCTTGGACAGGGATTGTTTCCAAAACGCTCAGTTGTACTCTTCACACTTTCATCCCCAAGAACAATGCAGTTAACTATTACCATGTTACCAGGAGTCAAGTCCCAGAGGATTACAATGCAGGGTTCAAGGCATGTAATGAAAGAAATACAGAATAGAAATGAAAAGCCACATTTCTATCATTAGCCAGTACCAGAATCTTGTTCAACACAGGCAGCTGGGAGGGGAGCCTGGCCCAGAGTTTCTCACTCAATAGGTCTCAGATGGGCCTGAAAATGTACAGTTTTAACAAATTTCCAGGTGATGTTGATGCCGCTGGTCTAGGAATCAGAATTTCAGAACTATTAGTCTAGGCTTGAGAGTAGTGCTGTTCAAACAGTGGCCCGCAGACTGGTGTCAGTCTGTGAACTGTTATTACTTATCTGTGATGAGATAAATACAGACATTCAGAGTAAGAACTTAAAAGAGTATTTATATAACAGAGTAATTTCGTGTCTGCTCTAACAATACACAGTTTGAAGATGTATTTTCAAAGTCTTTTTGTTTTTCTTTTTATGGAAATTAATTTTTGTTGTATTTCATAAATGTATTGTTCTGTGCTGTGTCAAAGGCAAAAACCAACTGGTCCTTCATCCACAGATAGTTTGAGGTACACTGGGCCCTGAGGGTACACTGTACACTGAGGTACAGTGAAAAGTGATAAAATATCTGTTCAATGCACAAAGTAGTACATGAGCAGAAATGGAAGAGATGCGATCATCTCTCATCACAGAAGCAAAGGAAGGAGGAGTACCTACATGAGAGAACCATAAATATCAGAGTTGGAAGGGATCTTAAAATCATTTAACATAACTCACACATCTCATATGCACAAGTTCCATTCCACTAGTCAAGTTCAGTGAGTATAAGCAAAAGAAGTTGGTAGGCAATGCATTGTCATCTAAAACTGTAAGATGTAAGTGTACTCATCTTGAATTTAAGACCAGGAAATTGACCCCATTTATAGTATTCCTCACAGCTCAAACGGAACAGATCCAACTCTCATTCTAAATCTCTTTCCAGCAAACATGATAAATGGAATTGAACAAGTAATGGTAGGATACATGGTTTGCTGTCTACAAAATGTCTTATGAAATTATACTGTCAGTTTCATTATATCCCAGTTATTTTGCCAGTAGCAAGATTAGTTTTCACAAATGACCCTGTAATCTTGTTCATCAAAAATCAATTCCTGCAGTAAACTTGGGAAGTAACAAACTGCTTAGGCTTCCTTTAGCACATTTTCTAAGTGTAATCGGCATACAGAAAGTATGCTATTACTTCCCAATAAACTGTGGTATGGTCTGAAACAATTTTGCATGTTTTAATATCTTGAACTATGTAAAATCCCTTCATTTATCTCTTCTCTAGATGCCTTTCCTTTCTAAAATATATTTCATTACTTTATAAAATTCTCCATGAGCAAGAATAAATGACTTAGAATAAATTATTATCAAATGCACGTTATTTATACACATACTTACAATCTTTTTTGCCTAGAATCATCTAGATTGCAATCTCCAGTGTAACAACCAAGTAATATTTTACTGTAATGGAGGCAATAAAAACATGAAATTTACCACAATTCTGAGATTGTAAATGTTTTTTGGAATAATTATCGACGATAGTGAAGTAGATTGAACAGAAATAAGTAAGCATTTCTCTTTCAGAATTAACACTACAACAGTTGTGCTCAAAAAGGGATCTTAACTGACCTTCATTCTACCATCTATTGTGCCTCTTAGTAACCCAGAATTTAATGCTTCCTGTCTTGATTACCTAGTTCAAAAGCTCCCTAAGCATCAAACCACATAATGAGGTCACAAGATCCCTCCTGGCTTCTTAAAATATTACTAAGTAAGTAAGTAACAAAGTAAGTAAGTCAGCAACAGAGATTGGCATATGAGGAGAGAAAAATGTAAATCAAATGAGGAAAATGACATTCTTTGATATTTACTCTCTATTTTCCAACCATATTCTTTTAACTATTTTTCTTTTTCCTCCTTAAAATTTTATTCTCATGAAACTTCTTCATGCAGAAAGGAAACAACTACGTATACATAAATTAGTGTTCAAATCATCAGAAACCAAAGATGTTAAATTAAAATATATTTTTGTGATGTGGATATGGAGAAGTAGAGACAGGATGATCCAGTGTTGCATTTCTATACATTAGTAATGAATTATCAGAAAGAGAATTCAAGAAAATAACCTCATTTGCTATCAAATCAAAAAGAATAAAATACTGAGGAAAAAATTTAACCACGGAGACGAACGACCTCTACCCTGAAAAATATGACATTGATGAAAAAAGTAGAAGACAATGCAAATAAGTGGAAAGATGTTCCATGTTCTCGGATTGAAAGAATATTTTTAAAATGCCTATACTATCCAAAGCAATCTATGGGTTCAGTAAAATCCGTATCAAAATACCCACGGCATTTTTCACAGAATTAGAACAAATAATCCTAAAATGTCTATGGAAACACAAAAGACCCTGAACAGCGAAAACAATCTTGAGAAAGAACAGCAAATCTGAAAGTATCATGCTCTCTGATTTCAAACCATCCTGCAAATTAAATAATTCAAAACAGTATGGTACTGGCACAAAAACAGACACACAAATCAATGGAACAGAAGAGAGTCCAGAAATAAACCCATGTACATGTGGTCATTTAATCTACAACAGAGGAGGCAAGAATATACGATACGGAAAAGACTCTCTTCAATAAGTGGTGTTGGGAAAACTGGACAGCTACACATAAAAGAATAAAACTAAAACATTTTCTCATACCATGTATAAAAATAAACTCAAAATGGATTACAGACTTAAATGTAAAACAAAAAACTGAAACCATAAAACTCCTGGAAGAAACATACACAGTATGCTCTTTTACATCGGACTTAGAAATATTTTCATGGATCTGTCCCTTCAGACAAGGGAAACGAGCAAAAATAAACAAACAGAACCTAATCAAACTTAAAAGCTTCAGCACAGTACAGGAAAACATCAATAAAAGGAAAAGGCCTTTTACTGAATGGAAGATAACTGCAAGCAATATGTCCAAAAAAGGGTTAATAACCAAAATATATAAAGAACCCAGACAACTCACTATGAAATAAGTCCATTCAAAAAAAATAAACAGAGGACCTGAATAGGCATATTTTTCCTAAAGATATATACAGATGGCCAACAGGCTGTGAAAAGATGTTCAATATCATTAGCCATCAGGGAAATGCAAATAAAACCACAATGAAATATCACTTCACACCTATCAGAATGGCTATTATCAAAAAGACTACAAATAATAAGTGTCGGTGAGGATGTGGAAAAAAGGGAACCTTAGGAAACAATTGCTGGGAACGTAAATAGGCACAGCCAAAATGGAAAACAATATGGATGTTCCTCAAAAAAATTAAAAATACAGCTACCATACAATCCACTCCTGAGTATTTATCTGAAGAAAACAAAAACTCTAATTTGAAAAGATATTTGTAGCACAATGTTCATAGCAGCATTATTTACTACAGCCAAGATATGGAAGTAACCTAAATGCCCAATAACAGATAAATGGATAAAGATGTGATATATAATGACATATTATTCAGTCAGAAAAAGAATGGGGATTTCCCTGGTGGTGCAATGGTTAAGAATCCACATGCCAATGCAGGGTATATAGGCTCAATCCCTAGTCCAGGAAGATCCCACATGCCACAGAGCAACTAAGCCCGTGCGCCACAATTACTGAGCCTGTGCTCTAGAACCTGTGAGCCACAACTATTGAGCCCATGTGCCACAACTACTGAAGCCCATGTGCCTAGAGCCAGTACTCTACAAGGAAAGCTGCCACACTGAGAAGCCTGTGCAGTGCAATGAAGAGCAGACCCAGCTTGCTACAACTAGAGAAAGCCTGTATGCAGCAACAAAGACCCAACACAGCCAATAAATTAATTAATTAATTTTAAAAAAGAAAAAAGACAGTATGGTACTGGCACAAAAATAGAAAGGAAGATCAATGGAACAGAATAGAGAACCCAGAGGTAAACCCACACACATGGGCACCTTATCTTTGACAAAGGAGGCAAGAATACACAACGGAAAAAAGACAACCTCTTCAATAAAGTGGTGCTGGGAAAATTGGACAGCAACATGTTAAAAGAGTGAAATTAGAACACTTCCTAACACCATACACAAAAATAAACTCAAAATTGATTGAAGACCTAAATGTAAGGCCAGACACTATAAAACTCCTAGAGGAAAACATAGGCAGAACACTCTATGACATATATCAAAGCAAGATCCTTTTTGACCCACCTCCTAGAATCATGGAAATAAAATCAAGAAGAAACAAATGGGACCTAATGAAACTTAAAAGCTTTTGCACAGCGAAAGAAACCATAAACAAGAGAAGAAGACAACCCTCAGAATGGGAGAAAATACCTGCCAACAAAGCAATGGACAAAGGATTAATCTCCAAAATATACAAACAGCTCATGCAGCTTAATACCAAAAAAGCAAATAACCCAGTCCACAAATGGGTAGAAGACCTATATAACATTTCTCCAAAGAAGACATACAGATGGCTAACAAACACATGAAAAGATGCTCAACATCACTAATCATCAGAGAAATGCAAGTCAAAGCCACAATGAGGTATCACCTCACACCGGACAGAATGGCCATCATAAAACATCTAGAAACAATCAGTGTTGGAGAGGGTGTGGAGAAAAGGGAACTCTCCTGCACTGTTGGTGGGAATGTAAGCTGGTACAGCCACCATGGAAAACAGTTTGGAGGTTCCTTAAAAAACTAAAAATGGAATTACCATATGATCCAATAATCCCACTCCTGGGCATATAACCAGAGAAAACCATAATCCAAAAAGATACATGTCCCATAATGTTCATTGCAGCACTATTTACAATAGCCAGGACATGGAAGCAACCTAAATGCCCATCAACAGATGAATGGATAAAGAAGATGTGGCATATACATACAATGGACTATTACTCAGCCATAAAAAGGAATGAAATGGAGCTATGTGTAATGAGGTGGATAGACCTAGAGTTTGTCATACAGAGTGAAGTAAGCCAGAAAGAGAAAAACAAATACTGTATGCCAACTCACATATACGGAATCTAAAAAAAAAAAAAAAAAAAAAAAGGTACTGATGAACCCAGTGACAGGGCAAGAATAAGGATGCAGATGCAAAGAATGGACTGGAGGACACGGGGTTGGGGGGGCTGGGGGGCGAAGGGGAAGCTGGGACGAAGTGAGAGAGTAGTATAGACACATATACACTACCAACTGTTAAATAGATAGCTAGTGGGAAGTTGCTGTATAGCAAAGGGAGATCAACTCGATGATGGGTGATGCCTTAGAGGGCCAGGACAGGGAGGGGGGGAGGGAGCCGCGGGAGGGAGGGGATATGGGGATATATATATAAATACAGCGGGTTCACTTTGGTGTACCTCAAAAAAAAAATGCTACATATTCAGGAATTTTTAAACAATAAAGGAATCAATCCAACAAGAAAAAAGAAAAGAGTATGATATCTTGCCATTTAAAATCCAACCTATCAAAATCTGTATGCTTATCATATAACTATAAATTTATGTAGTATTGTTTTACATATCTTACAGGAAAATAGACAAACTGTCGAGGTATATGATCAATAAGAATATCAGAACAAATTATTAAAACAACTCATTTCTATTCAGGTTGAACATTAGCTAAATCTCAGCAGAATTCACTGACCAATTTGGGTTTTCAAGGTTTACAGGTGAAAAAAAGTTCAGATGTGAAAAGGTTTACAAGTGAAAACAAGTTCTATAAAATCTCCAATCTAATAAAAGCACACAAAAGTGCTGCTCATTTCGTTCTCACTTTCATACAGTTCAATTAGGTTGTCAAAATTAAAATGAGGTTTAACACAAGTCAAATTTCCTCCTTTCAAGGTAGCACTCAAGATTTTTCTTTGAATTTTATACATTGTTGCTGACAAAGAGAGTACAGATAAAGAGCTGAAGTGGAACATTCAAGGAATCACATATACATAAAGTTAAAACCTTATCTTGAAGTCCTTTTTAAAAACAGTATTAGATAAGTGAACTTCACTCAAAATGTGATACAAACTTGGAATTTACACTATCTGCAGGCTAGTTTGTTAAATCACTATGGCCATGCTACAAGATGTAATGTAGCTCTAGTCCTATGACATATCCATTCAGTCTTTTTTTCAGCTAGTAACCTTAACATTTAGAAATATTCCTATCACAAAGAAAGGTGAAATTTAAATCATTCTTTGAATAAAACCAACAAAGCAAATTCTCTGGATATGTCATTTCTGTCTTTGACAAACATGGCAAACACTTTGGTAATTCTTATGCTCTTCCCCATCATTCTCCTCCTCCCACCTTTCTTCCTCATCTTCTTCCTCATCCTTTTCCCCTTCCCTTTCTTTCTTCTTACCCATCCTTCTTCCCCTCACATTTCCCTGTTCCCCCTCCTCCTCCTGTTCTTCCTCCACTTCCTCCCCAACTTTTTTCCCTCCCTTTCTCACCATCACATCAGATGTGCAATGCTTGCTTCAGGGACAGTTTCAATAATTAAGGCAATGGAACAAGAAAATAGCTGATTTGAGCTCTGATGAGAGATCTGCAGATGAACCAACATGGTTTGTTTAGAATCTCATTTAAAAGTTGTAATAGCCAATATCAACGAATAAATATAATAGCAAAGAACCTTTATTTACGTGTGTGTTGGGGACTGCATTTACACGCATATGTCTATATTTAGAGAGCTTGAAAATCATACAAGAATGTATTAGCAGCATTACATTTAATGTCTTCCAGATAAAAAAGATGCTTGTCTGCTGACTGAATTGAATAAAGTGTGATTGTCACATGAAATTCATGACTTGGGAAAGGGGAAATATTAACATCAAATATGGCGACCATACAACAGTGCTAAATGAAGGGAAGTCTCTCCTTTTCACTTTACTGTTAAAGTTTTATTCCCAGAGCAGAGAGTGGCTAAAGCTGTGGTTTTGTGGCTGAAGCTGCAAAACCACAGTCCTCATTTCATTTAAGGATAGTGGCATATCAAAGTTTTCTTCCTAAACACTGTTGCCTTGAAAGAATGTAAAATACTAACTGTAAGATGTTAGATACTAAGTCCAGTGATTTTGAATAATTGGTGATTTCTTTTCACACAATTTAGAAAAAAATTTTGTTTTGAAAACTTGCCAAAAGCATCTGATTAAAAAAATTTTAAACCCCAAAGCACCCAACAAATACATGATGGCTGTAGTAGCTTGCCTCTAAGACATCATTAATAGGTGTGACTGTCTCTGTGTAGTTGGTCTAGAACAGCCTCCTTGACTCCAGTCTATCCACACAGAGACTTGTACCAACACTAGCAACTGTTGATAGCAGCAGAGTCCCTATACCATGGAGAAGAAAAAGATGCACAAGAGGAGCAAAGAAACACAATTCCTGCTGTGTAGAGCTTACAATAAATCATATTCATTTCTTTTCTCAGCTTTTGAAACTTTGGAGAGTAAAACTTTACCTCAGCTTCCAAAATGCTAAATCTTGTTAATGATAAAACAAATGAGTCACTTTAGAAAGCTGTTTCCCTGAGGAATTGCTGAAATCATTCATTCATGCCGTGTATCACTATGTAGTAAAGGACACTGCGGTAAGTGTCAAAGAGACATGAAGAAGCCGTAGATAGCGCTGGTTAATATTCAATACAGGAGGAAGAAGATGGATACAAAGATAAAGATTAATGAGAATTATTTGGTTAAGAAACAGTAGCTGGGGGCTTCCTAGGTGGCGCAGTGGTTGAGAATCCGCCTGCCAATGCAGGGGCCACGGGTTTGATCCCTGCTCCAGGAAGATCCCACATGCCACGGAGCAACTAAGCCCGTGAGCCACAACTATTGAGCCCATGTGCTGCAACTACTGAAGCCCACTCGCCTAGAGCCCAAGCTCCACAGCAAGAGAAGCCACGGCAATGAGGAGCTTGCGTACCACAATGAAGAGTAGCCCCCACTCACCGCAACTAAAAAGAAAGCCCGGGCACAGCAAAAAAGACCCAACACAGCCAATAAAATAATAAATAATTAAATTTATTAAAAAAAAAAAGGAACATTAGCTGATCTCTCATCTGACGCGGTTCAGTGGCAAGAAGACAGACGAAGTCAGATGAACTAGGTTCTGAATATCTATTCCGATACTTGTGTGGGCAGAGGAAAGTTATTTACACTTATCTATAAAACAGAATAACACTCAATGTGCAGTACACTGCACGTATGTTGACTTAATAATACACTGCATGTAAAGAGCCTTCTATACAGCTTTCCCTATAGTGGTCATTCTACATGTGGCAGGGATCATTTTTGATTAAACTGGTGTTGAGCTGTTAGAAATATTTAATGACAAAAATTTAAATGAATAAAAATATATTTAATTATTTTGATATTCTAAAAACCATTTTAATATTTATTTTTAACATATTTAAGTTCAGGTAACTTTCTTATAACAAATTACATCTTGAGACTTTGGTATTCAAATTTCAAAATTTTGCACTTTAGAGTGCATCTGCTGACAACCCAACTTCTAATACAGTGCTACCCAAACTGTCGTCAAATATGTTCTCAACTGCGTCATGCTAGCTGAGTAACTTATTTGATAACAGACTTCAGTTGCTAACCTTTTGCCTATGACATGGTGAGGTATCCCTAGGAATATTATTTTATAGCAGTTTCAGGCATATGCCAGTATTACTATTATTATATTACCAATATTACTATGACAAGCACCAAAAGAAACGCTACTGTTTTTCTTAAACACATTATTTTATATTTTTTAGCAAAGGTTCATGTGAATTAACTCATAAATTTAAATATATTTGCACTAAATGCCAGTATTCACTAATCTAATATATTCTGGGGAGAACAGACAATTAGTAGCATAAATGAGTTCAGATAAAGAAGACAGTTATCAGAAGTCAGAGAATGATATTGATTGGAAATGCTACTCCAGGTCTAATTTTAATCAGCAAAAGTGATGAATTATGTTTCTTAGCCTTACATCTGCTCTTCTATAGTACGCTCTGTAATGTTTTTAATCCAGAAAATTGCATTTCTCTGACCCCTTTCCCAGTTGTTTTTCTCTTGCTTTCTCCCCATAGGAGACACCAGCTGGAGACAGAAAGACGAAAGGAAGGGAGAAGTGCTGGGGTCAGGCTTCTCCAGGGGCTGGTTTCTCAAGTAGCACTGATTCAGAGCAACAGGTTGGTAGCCTCCAGACCAAAGGCACTGTCAGCTTCTTAATTTCAGGACAGCACATGATCTTCCTATTGGTTCTTTCAATACCTTTACAACAAACACCTTGTACTTTATTCCCCTTTGTTTGAAGTATCAGAATGATTTCTGCTTTCTTTAAATTGACATCTACTAAATACAGGTGATGAAGCTGTATATCCTTATCCTTGTCAACTTAGAGAATATTTGAAGCACAAGGATAACCAGGAAAGAGGAGCCTGGGAAAGTCAGATCCAAATGTCACATTCAGCTTAGAGGAGACAAATTCCATAGAGCTCAGAAAAATAAAAGCTAACCTCAAACTCTTAAAATGAATATAGTACCAGACTACTGGGCTTTTCCCAAGAAGGAAATACTATAATGATGTTATGACTATGAAAGTACAACTTCTATAAAGGTAAACCCAGATGAAGCACAAAATGTGCAACCTCAAGCTGGCAGCAGCAACTAAAAAGAGTGTTTAGTAGTAGCAATGATGATGACGATGATGAAGATGATGATGAAGGTGATGGTCATGATGATGCAGGTGATGATGAAGGTGATGGTGATGATGATGCAGGTGATGATGAAGATGCTGACGATGATGACAATGATGAGGATGACCACCCCCACCTCCACCCCCCTGCTGGCTGGGATTCCCAAACAAGTGTTTTTAATAAGCACAACCAAATTAACATTTCTTAAACTAGGAGAAAAACCTTGGGGATGGGTATCCGTATTTCTTCTAAGGGAGGAATATTTGGGTGAATGAAGTCAGTTCACTCTCCCTCATAGATACTGACTTTATAAGTAAGGCCTTTTTATATTTTCAACTCCAACCAACATTCCTTCTGTCACAAAACTCACACATAATACAGAATATTTAAAGACCTGTTCGTTAATCATAACTTTATACCCATCAAAAGTCTCAATTCTGTGAGCCTAATGGAAAGCGGATAAAATGCTAGTTCAAGAAAGTTTCTCTAAACCTCAAAGCTGAATGTAGGCAAATCCATATTCTTTAAGAGTCCATCTCCATCACCCACCCCTGAGTATGATTAAAAACTCGTTCTCTTTGTGGGCTTCTCTTACAAATTGCTAAGTTTGGCATCAAGCCTAGAATTTACACTCTATGTATCATTTTCCTAAGGAAGAAGATAAGGTGAAAGAAGTCCCCAAGGAGCAAGACTCCCTCAGGTCCCATATCTGAGAACTACTGTTCACTTACAGACCATTGATGACAAATTCTTGCAACATCACTTATGCTGAAAGATTTGTAGAAAACAAAAATATGTTTGAGCTGGAAATGATTTAAAACAGTCATATAATAAAAATATAGAGTTAAAGTTAAATACACAACTTGCATGAATTTTTAAAATAAGAGAGAAAAACTCTCACTGCATTTTGCTTGTTTATTTTTGTTTCTTTATTTTACTTTAGCAAACTACTTCAGGCTATGTCACTTGTCTGGTAGAAATTATCTTTACACAACCGCCCCATTGGGACAGCTTTATGAAAAAGTCTGCCAAGCTCTGTTACTTTCATTGATCTAAAATGATTGAAAACTGCAGATGATTATAAAATTAGCTTATTGTGTCTAGTTCTGATATAAGAACTCTTAGTTTATTTGTTCAGCTCCAATTAGACTCAGTTAAAGTCTTGAGGAACAGGAAGGAAAATTATCTTACATGTATAAGAAGGCAACATTGCTCTGAATATTGCAATTTGACCTGAACTATCTTGGTTGTGCACAATGCTTATGTTATTTCTCTTCATAATAAGAGCTGCCAAATAGATTCTGGGGGTGGCATTAGATACCCTCCTACAACTTTGTTCCCAAGATACAATGAAAGCAAGCCTCATAACACATATTTACAAAGTATTCACTCTCAAGCAAGCTCTAAATAGGTTATACAGCCTGATCCATAAACGCCATGAATCCTACTATCTTGAGATAGACCTAATAATCTTCCTGAGAAAGGATTCTATGACCCTTGGAGTCAGAATTAGGCTGCAAGAAACCCTCCAGAAACCAAGTTCTTGTTTCAAGATCCTTAAGGGATACCATCCTAAAACTGCCAGCTATTGGCCTTACTAGATTTTTATATTTAATCAGTCCACATATCTTGAATGCCTTTAATTTCACCAGTGACAGCCATCATGCTAATAAGTCAATATATTCAATGTATTAACTCACTGTGCTAATTAGCAAAAGCTTCAAATGTTGTCCAAGGTGCAGGGAGCTGAAGTGTTTCTATTAAGTACCATGGGAGGGTAGCCATTCTGAAATACTACTAAGAGAGTAAGAAGCAGATTTGGTGATAGAACAGCCCCTAGAAGTGAAATCTGAAGTAACTTGTACATTTTTAAGTTCACATTGTTCATGCTGAAACATTTTGAAATAAATTACAGTTATTATAACAATATACTTTTGTTTTTCTTTTGGCTTCTTTCTACTCTAAATATGATCTTTATTTTGCACAGTTTTCAATATCTGTGCCCCAAAGTATCAGCTGTCATGGGGAAAAAAAGTTTAAATATGTGGCTGGATTAACATAAACTTCATTTTTTACCGAATACTTGTTATCATACAAAGGGAATTTACTTAGTAGTTTGAAGGAAGATTTATCCAGACTGGTTTGGGACCCCACATAAAAATGGATTTTGAGAATGGGAGAAAATACTTGCCAATGAAGCAATGGACAAAGGATTAATCTCCAAAATATACAAGCAGCTCATGCAGCTTAATACCAAAAAAGCAAATAACCCAGTCCACAAATGGGCAGAAGACCTATATAACATTTCTCCAAAGAAGACATACAGATGGCTAACAAACACATGAAAAGATGCTCAACATCACTAATCATTAGAGAAAGACAAGTCAAAGCCACAATGAGCTATCACCTCACACCAGTCAGAATGGCCATCATCAAAACATCTAGAAACAATCAGTGTTGGAGAGGGTGTGGAGAAAAGGGAACCCTCCTGCACTGTTGGTGGGAATGTAAGCTGGTACAGCCACTATGGAAAACAGCATAGAGGTTCCTTTAAAAACTAAAATAGAACTACCATATGATCCAATAATCCCACTCCTGGGCATATAACCAGAGAAAACCATAATCCCAAAAGAAACATGTCCCATAATGTTCACTGCAGCACTATTTACAATAGCCAAGACATGGAAGCAACCTACATGCCCATCAACAGATGAGTGGATAAAGAAGATGTGGCACATATATACAATGGAATATTACTCAGCCATAAAAAGGAATGAAATGGAGCTATATGTAATGAGGTGAATAGACCTAAAGTCTGTCATAGAGTGAAGTAAGCCAGAAAGAGAAAAACAAATACTGTATGCTAACTCATATATACGGAATCTAAAAAAGAAAAAGGCACTGATGAACCCAGTGACAGGGCAAGAATAAGGATGCTGATGCAGAGAATGGACTGGAGGACATGGGGTTTGGGGGGTGGGTGTGAAGGGGAAGCTGGGACTAAGTGAGAGAGTAGCATAGACATATATACACTACCAACTGTTAACTAGATAGCTAGTGGGAAGCTGCTGTATAACAAAGGGAGATCAACTCCATGATGGGTGATGCCTTAGAGGGCCAGGACAGGGAGGGTAGGAGGGAGTCGTGGGAGGGAGGCGATATGGGGATATATGTATAAATACAGCAGATTCACTTTGGTGTACCTCAAAAACTGGTACAGGAGTGTAAAGCAGTTATATTCCAATAAAGAGCTTAAAAAAATGGATTTAGTTGTTATTGTTTTAGAATAGAGTAAAAGTATTTCTGGATGTGGTGTGGTTGCTAATGAGGAGAAAACTCAGAATACTGGGATAAGCCTGATACCAAACAGGAGTTAAGGATTTCATTAACTTATTGAAACTCTAAAATTTCTCAAGTATGTGAGAGGTAGAAACAGAGTGAATATATGGGTTTGATGATATCTATAGAAATTTGATAGTCAGTACTCATCTTGGACATTTTATTTCCTTTTATTTGCTTATATCTTTAACTTCACACATGAAGAAATGCAAATTAACTATCATTTGAAAATTGCTACTCAGATTGTAGTCTGCTGGCCATCCTCTGGGCACTTGCTAGAAAGAAAAATTCTAGGGTGTTCTCAGTCTCAGGTAATCAGAATGTCTTGGGGGATAGCCAGCAATATGAGCCTTAACCTGGCCCTCAATGCAGCTTGATGGCCATTAAAGTGTGAGAAACGCTGATCTAAAAGTTATCAAGTATCTCCAGGGTCACCTCTTAGTATTCAAATCAAATCTATTAAAGTAAAAGCTAGCCATTTAAAACATCATTTGATAAATCCTCTCACTCTCACTGTGTGATTAAAAGTATAAAACTTACAATGGTTACAGCCTTTCAAAGAAGGCAGTACCTACATGGTTTGTGTTATCTGGATAAGTATAAAAAATACTGGGGGAGCTCACTGGAGAGAGATGGGCATTTCTCCTCATATGAGATGTTACCCTGGAGGGGCTTATAACTGATTTTATCTCAAATGCTCATGGATGGTTCTGAGTTCTCCCCATCCTTGAGCACCAGATCTTGAGCTTTGTAAAATCTTATCATGGGGATAGTAGTTTCAATAATAACTTTAAAAGTAACACTAAATCAGTTAAATCAACTTTTAAAGACTCAAAAAGATCCATGGTCTATATAATCCTATCAGTATGTGAGGCATTTACAATGATAACAATGCGATCTAAAATTAACAAACTAATCCATATATGCTTATACTTTCTGGCATTTAAGTTGATTCAGAAAATTAGATTATATTGTTTAATGCACAGCATGTCCTAAGATTGGTTTTTTAAGTGGTTAGAATATTAATCAAGACAGCAAAGGAAGAACTACATTTCTAAAAGAAAACAAACTTTGCAATAAAATCAAGTTATAAATATTTTACTTCTATTTATTCCAAAGTTACTCTACTGAAGAATTTATAACTACTAACCATTTAGTTCAATGTGAAATACTCAAAGCTTGCCTATAATTATTTAAAATTATAATAAAGTATTTATTAATATAGTATTTTGTAGCAAAAATAATAAAATGGTACAAAGTTGAGACACTGAATTTAAATAATAATGAAATCAACCAGTAGTTAAACAAAAATCATGTGATTTTCTCAGTAATTAAAGATATAAAAGGCTATCAATAGTAACTTCCCTTAGCTATATATGTTGAGTATCTGTGTTTAGGTTCTGTTACAACTATCTTATTTTTTATATACTAGAAGGTTATCTTGATTTTGAATTTTTAAGGCCAAGGAGCTTTGTTTCAAAGATCACCATTCATCAATTTTTCTTTTAAGAATGAAGTTGAATGCCAAATGTTTATAAAAACTAATTACATCTTTAAAAATTAGTTATGAATGGGTGATAAGAATATGTGACATTTACTTTTGATGCATTTTCAAAAAATTTGTCTAAAAGAAATTAATCATACAATATTTTAAAACTTGAAAATAGCCTTGGCTCCTTGTGACGGGAAATGTTCTCCTGACTATTTGGTCTGTTATCATTTAAGTTACCTGATATCAATCCTTGTGAATTTTGAGCAAGTTATGAGACAGGGTTAATAATGCTGAAAGCATGGGATAACTCATAGCTACTCCTGCTATAACTGCCTTAATTTAAAGGCCAGTATTCATGGGAATTAACATAGTTAGAGGAGCACCAGCATTCTAAATGTCATTATTTCTTTTCACTCCTCTGGGAATTGATGTCACATTGGTGCCCAAGGTCCCATTATCTTCTTGAAGGACACATTCATTTGTAATTACTATTCTGATTCTTCTGATTTGGGAACAATACATTATCCAGGTATGTGAGTCTGAGGGCAATTTCCAGATGTATATGGAGATTTAACTGATTAATTCTATGTACTGATTCCTTACTGTGCATTGGTACATGGCCTGGCTTTGTTAAGTTGGTCTTTGGTGTTTTATGTGGCACTGAAAGTGACACATAATATTCTACATGACTAGCTGTGTAGATAGAAATGCTAGAGGCTGTGAAATCAAACAAAACTTGGTTCAGATACCTAATTCAGATCTTGGCTAGCTTTAACCCTTAGTTATTTAAGCTTTCTGAGATTTTAAGTCCATGATATTTGAAAGTTTTAAATTTATACAGATTTAGTTATGTGAATCATCTGGTAAAATGCCTAACATGTAATATGTGCTCATTAAATAAGACTTATTACATTATTCTTCTTAATTATAAGCATAATGGCACATTACTTAGCAGCCATAATTTTGATACCTTTTTAAAACTTCCTTGGCTACATTAGTACTGTGAATACTGCAGTAATAGGATAACACTGTCTTCAGATCCTTTAGGTATTCCCAGCTAGGCCCAGGTGAGGCAAGAACATCCAAACTCAGGGCTTCATTACTCCCAAATGTTGCAACAATTCGTTTGCCTGTTGGATCAGCATGAATCGGTAATTACAATGTGTCAATGCTCAAAAGCCTCTAGAGATGCCAAGATGCCAATGAAGTCCTCATCACATGCTTAGGCATGCAATGAAGACATTGTATTCTTTATAGTCCCATACCCCCTCTCTATAAAAAAAAATGCCTGAATTATGCTCATTAAACAGTAGGTACATGACTATACCTCACTGAAAGTATGGTCTTACAGACATCAATATTGTCTTCTAATGTTTATTATCCGAGTTCATCAAATCACGTAAGCCAAATGAAGACAAATTAGAAAATACATACTATTTATGTCTGTGCCTTACTATGTCTTCCATGACTTATCTGTCAATGAATAAACATTTTTAAAGCAAAATAGTCAAAAAGCATGGAAAGGAATCTATAAGCAATTACAATTCATTGTAGAACAACTGATAACTTTAAAAATAGTGTTTATCATAAGCATTCAAGAAGAGTTCTCAAGACAATGTCTCTGAAAGAAAAATGCAGAAACTAAAATGTTCACATTTAATTGCTTTAATAATGGTTTCAAAAAAATTACACTGTCAAGTAAAAATTGGCACAATATTCTTTACTTTCAAAAAAGGGAAACTTTATCCAAAAAGAAAGCTTCTAGTTAGTGATTTTTGAGTGATTATACTGCATGAAAGTACAAAATGTCTCTGAAACCATAGCTGTTTACAAGGTTAGGCTTTTTGGCACACAGTTTGTTGAAACCTGCCAAATAGGTGTTTTCAAAATGTGTTCCATTCTGAATCCAGCCGGGAACCATATTTGGTATGGCTTATGTTTGAAAGCAAATGTTATAACAAGCTAGAACTCTGTTTATATTTTTTCTATGTCGTAACTCTTCAGTAATCAACTCTGTCAGGAGCTTTCCCTTTCCTGGCATAGCAATTGGAAATAATTTGTGCAATTATCACACCACCAATGATCACAACACCATGTCAGTTATATGTGAGATCTCTCCTTAGGACCACCGTCATCCTTTGGCAAAGAGGTCTTAGAAGTCATTACGAATGATTTCTAGTCACATTATGCTCGTGGAGACAGAGGGGAGGGAAAGAAAGGGTGTTTGAAAACCTGGGCTGGAGTGGGAATAAAATAGAATAATCACAATGACACTCACCAACTCTTAAAATAGTCACTCTCTTCTGATGAATGTTAATGTAATTTGCATGTATTTAATCTACTCATTTGTTTATTGTTCTTCATGGCTTTCCTACTAGAATTATTAAAAGTTTATACAACAAAACTCAGAAGCAGAAAAGGCCACACCATATTGTGTAATGGACTGTATTTTAACACATATTAAAATTTCTTATGACATTTTGTGTACATGGTACCTAACGTTTAATTACAAAAACTGCTATGAAATTTGGCCAAAACCAGACAAACTCTATATTCTGTCACATCTTTCCTGACTCTGCTCAAATTCCAAAGGTCATTTCTTACAATTAAAACTCGGTTCAATGTAAAAGAAAAAAAATCAAATAATTTATATTGCAACATATTAATACTTTATAGGGCTTTGTGAAAATTATTTAATTTTCCAGAAACGTGAATGAGAATGGATGTACTTTTTGTTGATGAGAATATTTTAAAACTATTACTAGAGACCTTTACCTCCAACATGGTAAAGAAAGGACTCTTTTTCCAACTCTTTTACTGGGAACTACAAATCTTTTCCAAAGCAAATCTAACCGGAAATAATTCATTGTTAACTTCAGGAACTATGTGTATGTTTATAAGAAGATGCCACTTCGTATTTTCAAGGAAGCTGGTCTTCCAATTATCTAGGAGAAATTAGTAAATTAGATCACTAAGAACAAACTGCAGCTTTCTTCAGACATTAATAATTTTATTCTTTAATCAAATAATCTCTTACATATAAAAAATGTCAGTGACTTTGCTCCTGTTACCCAGAGCTCTTATTTCCCTTTTGCGTTTCCTCTTCACAGCTCTGGTGTAAACACACACTTTGCATATACACACTATGTGCACATGCTCACTCATATCATATAGGTTTCTACCACCGACGGCACATTGATGACCCTATAATCAACTGCTACAGTGCCCCCTCTCTCCCGCACTTCTCTGCTTACTGATACAGAGCCCATGTGTGCAGTTCCCGCACTAGGTCACCACTAGCACAGTCTCTCAAAACCATACATCTGCCCCATTCACTCCCCTTCTTTAAATCCTTTAGTGATGTTGGTGTTGAAAGAACAACAGCAATATTGAAAAGTCCTACTGGCTACCACATACAAATGTTAAACAAGACAGATGTTCACATGTAGGCTGGACCTTGGAAATGAAGGCAAATATGATTTGATTTGCTTTTCCACCTTCTATTTCATATCCTATGAAATGGAATAATCATCTGAGGTTTTGTATCCAGAAATGCTTTCTCTGATTCACCCTCTGTCTACTCTAATAATTCAGTCCCTTCATTGTTTTATACACCCACACACACATACACAAACACACACATACAAGACTGAAGACACCGGCTCTGGGACTGGCTTTCTCTCCTCCCTCCTTGCTCTCCTCCCTCAGCTAAACTTCTTCAGAACAAATTCCATTCCTTGTCTCTCTGGCATTATTATACAGTGCATTTTCTCTCTTGAGCATGAGTTTTCACTCTTATTCCCCATTCCAAGCACATTAACAGATATATCTTTTAAACAAAGAGCAATTCTAGTGAATAATACACACTTTTAACTCTATCACATTATTCTAAACTTTGGGAAAGAAGGTGAAAAGCAGAAAATATCAGGATACAAACTTTCATAAAGAGGAGAAAATAAGAGGACAGTTGCAATTAAGAGGGAAAAAAAGACCTGAAAATTCTAAGAGAGTGTGAATAATATTTTTCCACAGAAGTTTTCCACAGTAGGTGAATTTACATTGTGGTCTTTTTTGGGGGATAAAAATTTCTAGATATATACCCTGATTTAAGGCAAAGTCCTCCCACCATCAAGAAGAGTACTGCTTTTTAAAATTAATTAATTAATTAATTAATTAAATTCATTGGCTGTGTTGGGTTTTCATTGCTGCACACAGACTTTCTGTAGTTGCGGAGAGTAGGGGCTACTCCTCGTTGTGGTTCACGGGCTTCTCATTGCAGTGGCTTCTCTTGTTGCAGAGCATGGGCTCTAGGCACACAGGCTTCAGTAACTGCAGCACGTGGGCTCAGTAATTGTGGCTTGTGGGCCCAGAGCGTAGGCTCAGTAGTTGTGGTGCATGGGCTTAGTTGCCCCGCAGCATGTGGGATCTACCTGGACCAGGGCTCAAACCTCCGTCCCCTGTGTTCGCAGGTAGATTCTTAACCACTGTGCCACCAGGGAAGCCCAGAATACTGCTTTTTCATTGTATTAACAAATAGCCAGTGAAAGCTTAATAAATATTTATCAAACTATATTGAATTAAGACTAGTAAAATGATACAATAGAGAAGATTCTGGCCTCAACTTACGTAATCCTAGGAAGAGTTTTGCCTTAAATCCCAATACACTCTTCTTCTCTGCTGTGCGAGGCTGGAGTTTATGGTTACCCTAGATCCCCCACTCTTGTCCTTTTCTTCTGATATCCACAAGAGAAAAAGCCCTAAGTAGCCTGTAACTCATCTTCTTTTCCCATGAGCCCCATCCCAATCCTGATCAAGGTATAATAGTGGATAGTACATCCCAAAGAGAAAAACCACTCAAGCTCTACCCTTTAGGCCTCAAGGGACCTGAGAGAAAAAATAAAAAGAAATAGTAATGTGGTTTTCTGTCCTCACCAAAAGCATCTCCAATTCACCCAGTGGCTCTATTCTGTCCACGTAGTTCCAGAGGCTTGTCAGTCTTTATGCCACAAAGGAGGGCATAAAATTATTTTCATCTGCAGTTCATCAAAAAAAAAAGGGAAAAAAGGGAATATGGGTATATGTGTATAAAAACAGATGACTGAACTTGGTGTACCCCCCCCCCAAAAATAAATAAAAATTTTAAAAAAAATTACAGGAAAAGAAAAACCTACAAAATGGTAATAAATTTCATTTTTTGACATTTTCAACTTAAAAAAAGTCAGTTAAATAGCTTGCTTTCACCAAAACATAGCTATTCTAACAAGCTATAAATTTATCATATTTTACGTGGAAGACTCTTGAGAATCACAAAAATAATCCCCTCAGATGTGAGTATTTCACAAGTGCCTGATATTTCATTGACCTATAATAACATGCAATTTTGCTGAGGCATGAATTAGACTCCTGTGGGAGAGGCACTCCTTTAGTGAGTGGCTGACAGTGTAATATCTGTAATACAATTAGGCTTTGTACAAGACTCTGCCTAGCAACAGGCATGAGGAGCACATCTATTACAATAGTTTTCTAAGGGATTTTCACAGTGTTTATATCAGAGGGAGAATGGCCTAGCAAGCACCCATGTGCACTCCAGAACCCAGCTGCCTGGGTGAATATCTCACCACCACCACCAAGCAATCATAAAAGGCTTGAAATTGTGCATGTTGTGTTGTTAGGGTTCTATACATGTTATATGTAACACAGCATTACAAGTAATGATAATGATGAGCCCTCAAAGGTCATACATAGACAATTATTTTCTGCTATATTTTACTGGGGAAATGTTATGCTATAGTTCTGTTTGGAAATATTGGATTCCAGAAGTTCTTGGGATGCTTTTCTTGTGGATCCCCAGGGTCCACTCTATTGTTCCATACTGTCTGTGGTTTCTGGGATTCTAGGAAGAGACCTGTTGTTTTGGTGTATAGACTATACATTAATATAGTAATAACATAAATATACTTTTATTTTTCAGGTCTAAGGAAAAAAGAAATCTAAGAGTAAGGAAGAGGGCAATTATTGGCAACTGGGTTTCATCTGCTAGTTTTCACTTTTTAGGCATTAATTTTTTTCCCCTTTGTACATACAATTGATAACTTGAAAGAAAAATACTGAGCATAAATATGTATTAGGATGTTTTCCAGTGATAGAATTTTTCCAAGGCAATGCTGAGGACCTCAAAACTGACCACTGTCTAAATAGATAATAAATTCTCATTGAGAGAATCTAGTGTCAAATCCCTTTAGACTCATCACAACTTTTCATAGTTACCAAAGGTTTCTTATGACAATTCAAATAAGAATGAATTGTTAATAGCTTAGTTCCTAATGGGCCATCTAATATGTTTTAGAATCGTCACTTTTGTAGACCCTAATGGAGTATGCATAATGATAACTCATAAGCACTAACATTTTTTATTTCTTGCCATGCAGGGATTTAAAATTATGGCAATCACCATACTAGATGCATTACATCCATTCTCTTACTCAGCGTTTCTAAAAGTGGGAAACTGAAGCCTAGAAAAGTTTAACAACTTGCCCAAAGTCACACATTTTGGTAACTGGCTAAGCCAGGATTCACACCCCGGCAACCTGACTCAGGAACCTGGGCTTCCTGATCATCATGTATTAGTTAGGGGAGCGAGGATTTATGGGAGCTTTCTGGTTAATTTGAAAGAAGAAACTGTCTTCAACTTCCTTTGACCTGTTGTTAGGACTAGCAGATGCCAATAAAAACACGCTTTTCCTTTCTTTGACGCTTCTCCACAGCCAATAGATCATAGTAACAACACAGAGCTGAGAGTGTAATATTAACTAAAAAGGAACTTTGATTTTTATTTTCCTTTAATATTTATGTACATAATTAAGAAAACATGGTTCTTTTATTTTACTGTGAATATTTATACCAGAATAAAATCAATCAGGTAAATAGGGGCATGTCCTAGAAATAATTCAATGACTAGCGTCTTTTTTTTTTTCATTTCTGCTCACTCTATTATTATAATTACTGGGCTTTCTGAACATGCCAAAGACCAGCTAAGAATAGTTTCACATTTTATTACAGCAGGTAGCATTTTTTGAGCGCTTGCTATGTACTAGGCACTGAAATGAAAGCTTCACCTGTGCTGTTTCACTGAATCACCGTAATAACCTAAAATGATTGGCAACGCTAACACACCCATGTGAAAGTTAAGTAAACCAAAACCAAAAGAGGATAAGACAAACGGTCACATGGCTCGTGACAAAGCTGAGCTTTGAACTCCAACTGTAATACTCTCACTAGAGCCAAGCCTAATACCACTATGTTAAAATGCCTCCAAGGATTGTACAATGTTTTATATTCTTCAGAAATGCTTTCCAACAATTAATTTGTTCCTTGCTCTAATTTGCCTGAGAAGAAGTTAAGGCACTGAGTTTTGGAGATGTTATGAATTTGCCCAAGATCATAGGGATTTAAAAGTAGAAGCACTCACAGTTGTAGCCAGATTTTCTCTTTTTGTCCCCCAGTTTTCTAATATGCATACTTTTTCCTCAGATGACAATAATCAAATGCCCATGTTTTATTACTAGTCCTAGCCTCTTTCTTTGATTTAGTTGTTGAAATCTGAGCACATAAAGTACAGCTGCGGCTTCTCAGAGACCTCGGCTTTTTTCTGACCTTGGCAATGTTATTCAAGCAGAGGAAAACTCATCCAATGAATGTTTATCCATCTGCCCGATTCCTTATTTATTCCCTCTGGGCTCTGACTCCCTGGACACCCTGGGTTTCCTTGTGGACCTCACATGTGTCTTGCCCAGTGCAAGCTGAACATTCAGAATTTAAGTCAGAATCTGGTCCTCTGTGTTTCCTTTATATCATGAAAATCAAACAAGTTCTCATTAAAGTAAAAGATGATTTTATGTGCTCTCTCCCTCTACTTTGGTTACTATTTACCTTCATTTGTAAATTTTCATGTTCTTCTCCAGTTTTTCTCCATGCTATTAGCACTTTGAGGTTACTTACAGAACATATTTACCCTAAAATCACTCAACAAAACCATTCTCAAAAAAAGACTTTATTTTTTTCCTTGTTATTAATCATGATTGGGGTGGCCCTCTCCTGCTTTAAAATCCCTCCAAATTAACTTAAACTCAGCTTTCCCATTCCTAATTACATTCATTCTAATATAGTAAATGTTACAACAAAATATTCAGCTTCTTCAAAAAGATCAAGCACAAACAAGTGGAAACGCTTTCAATATTAGATTTATATTCAGCTACTGATAATGTCACAACATCCCAATTATTCAATGGTATGAAAATGTGTAACCAGCTAACATATTTTCTAAAATATTTTATATCTCTATCAAGATTCTGTGTCTATAATTTTCAGCACCACAGGCATTGCCTTTTATATTCTACACTAATTTCTGTTCAATTTAGCCAACCAAGTGCTTTATAAACAATAAATGATGTTACTTTTCACCATATTTTTGTAACAAGCTCTTAGGGCAACAGAGTAGTTACTTCAAACAGGAATGCCAAACACAGCAGTGCATTATAGTGATTGAATTACATGTAAATTCTGATAAATGAGTGTTTATAAATATTTAGGGACTAAGGAGGGGATGTCTTTTAAGATTCTTTTTTAAAGCATTGCTGAAACACTTAGTAGGATGACAGCCATGAGTACAGATGGGGTTATTTGCATTCTAAATCTAAGTCTGAAAGGGAGCTATACACTGTTATTGCTTACTGCCGGAGCCAAACTGAGAAGGACTGGTATCTACAACTGCAGCCAAAGAACTGTAGAACAGCTATCGTTAGGACCTCTCCAGAGTCCACACATTGGGGCTTAATCTGTCTACACTCAGTCCACTTAAGGGCTCCTAAACCAGAAGAACCCCCCTGCCCCCAAGCCCTCGGCACAGTAGATTTACAGTGCAGAAAGAATAATAAAAAAAAAAAATTACCTGTAATCCATTCAGAGATGACAACCAGGGTCAGTATTTTAGTATATTTAAAAAATTTTGTCTATAAATTTATATATCAAATGATACACTCTTCTGAAGGGTAATTTTGCAATAAACACCAATATCTTTTAAAACTTACGTATGGTATGATGCAAAAAATTATACCTTTAGAAATTTATCTTTAGGCAATAATCATAAATTCCCAGAAAGACTCGTGTGTGTGTGTGTGTGTGTGTGTGTGTGTATATGTGTGTGCATGTGTGGTAAAGCACATATATAGGATTGTGTGTTTACATATTTTTGCGTATATATGTTTGTACCTACACAAAAATACATACATAATCATTTTTTAATATCATAGGAACATTTGCCTAAATTCATAATAATTCTACATCATTTAAATGGCTACACAGTATGTATTTTATTAGGTAGATATGCTATAATTTACTTAATTGGTCCTCCATTATGGCACTTTATGGTAACTATCCTTTTCTTCATAAGCAAAGCTGTAAAATATTATTCTTATGTAAACATCTGTACATCTGTCCCTAATTCTTCCTTTTAGACAAATGTCTTATAAGGAATTTCTGGCTATGGACATTTTGAAAGTTTGTAAGACGAAATTATATTCCCACTAGCAGTACATAAGAATGCTATTTTATTCACATGTTCAATGTATTATCATAAAAAACAAACAACCTCACAACATATACTAAGGCTACGTGGAAATAATATTACCCTGTTTAAATCTTTATTTCTTCAAGTATATCAAGTTTGAACTTTTGTTGTCCTTGTATCAATATTTGTCAATCAGTATGTCACTACCCTTTTTATTCCTTAGTCAGTTACCATTCATGATTCTTGCCCAGTTTTCTAAATTATTCTTTTTTAATTTAGATTTGAAAATTCATTATATATTAAGAATTAATACATTATTTAATGATTAATTAATGACTAATATAATTAGTAAATGATATTTCTTCTAACATATTTTCAGAATAAGCTCTTAGGCTAACAGAATAGTAACTTTGAACAAAGTACTGTTTTTAGCAGTTTGACATTTACATTTTTAATTTTTACACCCATTCTTTTTGGCAGACTGCAATCACTGAGGCCACAGTCTAGGAAACAGAAGCTTCAGTAAATTTTTTTGACAAACTTATTTTATATAATAAAAAAATTTTGTTATTTCTTTGGAAATGTACTCTTTAGTGATAAAAACTAATCTAATAGGGATGCCTTGACATTGGTTTCTTTATTTTCTCTTATTCCTTATGCCTGATCTATTCATGTCACTCACAATCAACAACATTTCACCTAGACATGTATCACTAGAAAATCATTAAATGATATACAAAGAGGTCACCTAAATATAAAAGATCATTTATCCCAATTCTGACTTTCTTAAACCAAGGCTACTTATTTCTAACAAGTGCAGTATCAATTAGTTTGTATAGTAATAGTTTGCTTTTACATATTTTATTAAAGTTGTTGAATTCACATTTCATAGAAGGTATTTAAGTCTTCATATTTCCATCAGAACATGGAAAGGTGATAAGTATTATTCTCTTGCCATCCTCATCATTAAAATATCAAAAGATAAAGAGATATATGTTTTAGTAAACTGTATTTTATTTCTGAAAAGTTACATTCTGAACCAAAAAATAACCCTTTATGAATTTTTCACCTTCTTAATATTGTTTGAAGTACAACTTCTATTTAAAATAGCATTCGAATGTATCTTTATAACATTATGCAAAATTGCAGTGAATTTTGATTATTTATTTGACTTTCAATTGTTTAATGGTAGGCTGCTAATGTACCAAGAGATAAGTAATTCGATTGTAATGGAGCAGGCATTCAGAGAGAAAAGTAAGACTTAGAGATGAGTATTCATGGGAAAAGAAGTAAAAACTCAGTATAATACAGCTGTCAATTCACCCCCAATTAATCTACATATTAATATATATAGATTAATGTATATTAACCTATATATGTAATGCAATACTATTAAAATCCAAAGGATAAAGGTGGAGGGCTAGCATAAAAGATATCAAGACTAATTATAAAGCTATATATATAAAGCAAGGTGGTATTAATACAAGAATCAAAAAATTCTCCAACAGAAAAAGACAAAGTCCAGAATCAGATCACACATAGTCAATCACCTGACATAATAATTGCTATACTCCATTTGGGAAATCTAATCTTTACAATAAATGGTGCTGATTCAAAAGATAATTCACATAGAAAAGAAATGAACTTAAATCCCTACCTCCCACAAAATACAAAAATCAACTCTAAATGGACTGCAAATTTAAACAAAAAAGGTAAAACGGCAAAACTTTTAGATAAAAATATAGGGAAACATTCCTGTAAACTTGAAGTAAAAATTTCTAAAACTAGATACAAAAATATTAACCATAAAAACATTTTGATAGAGTGAAGTTAATTTTTTATTAAATAATACCATTCAGAGAGTCAGAAAATCCAGTTTGAGGAGGTATTTGCAATATATATAACTGCTTTAAAAAATCCATAATGTATTTCTTTTTTTTTGGGGGGGGGGGTACACCAAGTTCAATCATCTGTTTTTATACACATATCCCTGTATTCCCTCCCTCCCTCGACTCCCCCCCCACGCTCCCTCGAGTCCCCTGTATTTCTTTAAAAAGTCCTAAAAACCACAACCAAAAGAAAGACAACTTAATAGAAAATGTGGCAAAAGACTAAATGGACATTTCACAAAAGATAATGCCCAAATGAGCAGTAAGCTATGAAAAAATACCCAACTTCATTACAAAATACAGATTAAAACCACAATGAGATACTATTATACACTAGGATTGCTAAAGTGAAAGACTGATAACATCAAATGTTGGCAATTATGTGGAACAACCAAGACTCATCTACTTTTTGTGCAAATATAAAACAATGCAACCATTTTGGAAAATGCTTTGGAATTATTTATGTAGGCTTAATATATGCATATGCTATGATCCAGCATTTCATTCTTAGGCATACTTCTCACTGAAATATATGTGTATGATCACCAAAAAAAAAAAGACAAAAAAAAACTCTGCTAGAAAGTTTGTAGCTGCATGATTAATAATAAAAGCTGGAAACTAGCCAAAAACTCATTAGGAGGAGAATAGATCAATAAATTGTGATATACTCACGTAGTGGAAGCCTAGAACAATGAGGACAAAGGATTTACAACCACAGGAAATAATTGGAGTGAATCACATAACCATAATGTTGATGTGAAAGAAACCAGACCCACAAAAGATTGACACCCTGTGTGTGCAGGAAAGGGTTGTTAGTAGACCTAGGTTGCTCAAACTCAGCACATTCTTGGCTGGCCCTTGGCTAGCTGCTGGAAAATAAGCTCTGAGCTCTTGAAATATTCTGCCTGATAGGAGCATTCTGTAGATATGAAAAACAATTGATACTATGTGTAAAATAGATAACTAATGAGAAGCTACTGTCTAGCACAGGGACTCTACTCAATGCTCTGTGGTGACCTAAATGAGAAGGAAATCCAAAAAAGATGAGACATAAGTATACATACAGCTGATTCACTTTTCTGTACAGTAGAAATTAACTCAACATTGTAAGCAACTATAATCCAATTTTTAAAAAAAACAGAAACTGTCTAAATTGAAATGCCTAAAACCTTAATTGAGAGGCTTGAAACATGTACGCTTGCCTGAGTGCCGCTGAAGACATGTTGCATCATATTTCCAAAACAAAGAAGCCATATCAGCATGAACACAGTGTGAGTAGTTTTCAATTTCTAAAACATCAAAACAATTGTGTATTCATTAAAGATTGTTTTGAAAAGTAAAATTAAATTAGTTTAGTAATTCCCCAAACTAGAAATTTAAGAATATAAAATGGATATAAAAGACCATAAACTACATTCTCTGTAAGCCCAGGGCTAATATGCCTCAGACTGGAGCTCAACAGAAAGAAAATTGCTTCTTGTCATTTCCAGATTTCTTTTTGTTTGAGAAATTATTTTGAACAAATCAGAGGTAGTTATTCAAATGCTATTGTTCTCGATCCAGGTCAGAGCACGCTGATGCTGTCCCACGCTGTGAGTCGAGTGCTTTCTGATGGGTTCACCTCTTTGAGGATGTACAAGCCTACAGATTATCTTTCAGCTATTGAAAAGTAGTTTACTTAAAAAAAAAATTTAAAAAGATTGTCTTTTCAAAAAGGAAAATATATAGGAAATATTTTTAAAATGAAAATATAAGCTCTGGCATTCTATTTTTAATCTCTTAATATTTTTACAATGTACTAAAGATTAAAAACCATTAAAAGACAAGAGTGAGTTGTTTTCATAAGAAAAAGATTATTCAACTTTGATATTGAATACAAAACAATGTAGGACACTGATTTTCCTATATAGAATGGATTCTATAAAACATAAGTGTTTTAGCACAAATAAAGGCAGAAAATGTTTATTCTAATCCTTATTCCATTTAAGCTCTAAATTCACTACGCATAGGTAGCCTGGGGGTCTACTTTAGTCTTAATCTTTATGTTAAAACTAAAATAAGCATGTATGTGCACATGTACATTCATACGCACACTGAGCCTATGCTCATTTTAGGATTTAAGAATACAACTTCTAATTTGGATATTTGCATCCGAAAATTCATGGTCTTTTCAGGTAGTTTCATCCCTCTAATTTTATAGGTGAGAAATGAAACTCATAAATTTCTATTAAGTAACTTCTCAAAATGACAGTTTCATGGGCAGGCCTCTAATTCAGGACTTATCCATTATACCATACCCCTTTTCCTCATTCTCAAAAATAAATGGTTTTTGTAAATTATTGAGGAATACAACATATAAAGTAAAGGATAATAAGATAACTTCTAAAAAGGAGAGTATATATCTAGGAAGATTTCATTTTGATTATTAAGATTCTGGTATCTTCTTATTTAATCTTTTAGCTAATATTAAGTGAGTTGTTTTTTTGTTTTGTTTTTTTTTTTTTTTGGCTGCACTGCAGCATGTGAGATCTTAGTTCCACCACCAGGTACTGAACATGGGCCACAGCAGTAGAAGCACCAAGTCTTAACCATTGGACTGCCAGAGAATTCCCAAGTGAGTATTTTTTTTAAATCAAGGTACCAGAGGTCCTACTATCTCAGCAATTTGAATATATATCTTCTAGCACCTAATGTGACATCTTGATGCTACTTTGAATTAGAACATGTATTTTATTATTCTCAGCATAGGTTACAATAGTTTTTCAGAAATGTTCATATAAGCCTCTAATAGTAAAATACATCCTAGACAAATTCATGAAACTGATGTACAGTTATCATTTTTTGGCATTGTCTTTTGGACCAAGATGGAGATTAGAATAATTATTTTGGCATTTTTTCTCACAAATGGTTCAATTTATCCATGAAAATCAAGAAAACAGAAAAATTTCCTAATACGCTTTTTCACTTGGTAATTTTAATAGCTCTATAAAGGTATAATTGACCATAAAATAAACTACACATTAAAACTATATTATACAATTTGATCATTTTTAACATACTGTAGTACAAGCCCTTACAGTTGGCTTTTGTTTTGTTTTTTTTTTTGGTAATGCAAGTGCTTGATTTAAGCTATGATTCCCAAGGCATCCACTTCAGCAAAGGCTATCTTGAACAAACACACTGCCAGCCACACAACTAGATAAAAGAGCCAGGATGCCCATGAGCCCTGCCATGAGCTCCTTTGTTTTAGAGATCCTGGTTGATATAGGTAACTGGCTATTTGGGCCACTTGTGTTATATGTTCTTTCTTTTTTTCTCTTCCCATGCCTTAAACTCCAGCTCTTATGTTTTAAATTCTCCAATAAAGAGTGAGCTAGAGAAATCCTAGAATCCCACCCTTGACTCCTGTAAAAGTAGAATTCCAAGCCTGTCACATGCTTGGTCTCTCAGTTTCTCTGTCTCTCTCTCTCTCTCCCCCAACTCCACCCCACCAGCAACCTCGCTGTGTGACCCTGGTGCTTTGTATTTGCCAAAGAGTGTGAGTAATAAACTCTTTTTTTCTTAAAAGTCTCCTAATGAATATTAATGAAAGGCATTTTGCAATCATAAGAATCACATGGGTCTGTCCAGTCCTACTGCTGATTTTGAAAGGGGAAGTATGTGTGAGAAGCTCACCAGGGCCCAACTGAATGCCCCCAGGCATTTCTGGCCTGTAACATTACTATCCCCAGGCAGAGATTAGCACAGAACATATATATACATAAACTCATGAAACAATTACCACAATTAAGATAGTATACATGGGGAAGTGGCCAAGATGACAGAGCAGGAAAACCCTGAGCTCAGTTCCTCCCATGGCACACCAAAATTATAACAGCTTACAGAGTTACTGTCAATGAGAACAACCTGAAGACCAGCAGAAAAGTTCTTCCACAACCAAAGATACAAAGAAGGAACCGCAATAAATGTACAGAAGGGGCTGAGACTTGGTATAATCAAGACTCATACTCCCAGGTAGGTGACCTTCAGATGGGAGGATAATCACAATTGCAGAGTTTCTCCCCAGAAAGCCTAGGGCCCAAGCACCACATGGGGCTCCCTAGCCTGGAGGTCCTGAGCCAGGAGGAGAAGCCCCCAGGACATTTGGTTTTGAAGCCCAGAAGGGCTTATGTACAGGGGAGCCAGAGAGCTGTAGGATACAGAGATACCACTTTCATAGGGTGCACTCCAAGACCCAGCACAAGTGGAGTAACTTGAAAGGAGCCTGTTCAGACCTACTTGCTGATCATAGAGACCCTCCAGAGAGGCAAGAGGCAACTGGGACTTGCCCTGGGGATATAGACACTGGTAGCAGTGGTTTTGGGGGACCTCATTCTGCCACAAGAACACTGGCGGTGATAAGCACCATTTCTTAGCCCTTCTTTTGGCCTACTACCACTGGGTGCTTACTCGCCTACCAGCCAGTCAGCATCAGTCCCAGAAATCCCCAGGCCAAGCAGTCAGACATGTGGGGACCTAGCAAGGCCCACTGGCAGCCAGCACCAGCCCCAGGCTCCTTCAGGTTCCTAAGTAATCAGCACCAAGGCCCAACACCACCCACCAGTTGGCCAGCATGCCCCATTCCCCTCAGCCAGCAGCAAAAGGACACGGCTCAGCCCACCAGTGGACCAGCATTAAACCTGGAACCTCCAGCACTCAGAGCCAACTACACCAGGATCTGGCCTTGCCCACCAGCAGAATGGCACCAGTCCCAGGCCTCACAAG
Organism: Hippopotamus amphibius kiboko; assembly: GCF_030028045.1. NCBI lineage: Eukaryota > Metazoa > Chordata > Mammalia > Artiodactyla > Hippopotamidae > Hippopotamus > Hippopotamus amphibius. The sequence goes on along the minus strand of NC_080189.1, from coordinate 66,868,213 downwards.
CCCCCTATCCAGGCACCCCAGGACCCACCCCTGCTGACCAGTCGACTGGCACCAGCCTCAGGACTCCCAAGCCCACATGGCCAACTATGCCAAGATCGGACCCCACCCACTAGCAGGCCAGCAGCCTCTGCAGGAAGCAGTGCCCAGCAACCAACTGGAATAGGGTCCAGCTACACCTACCAGCCACAAAGGAAGGGCCCATATAGCCCAAATGGGGGCACCCCTGGATCATGTAATTCTGGTGACCAGAGGGGAGCATTTTCCTGGGCCCCATAGGACATCTCCTATATAAGGCCACTTCTCCAAGATTGGGAAATGTAATCAACCTACCTAATACATACAAATAAACACAATTAGGCAAAATGAGGTGAAAAAGGAATATGTTCCAAATGAAGAAACATGATAAAACCCCAAAAGATGACCTAAGAAAAGGGGAGATAAGCAACCTACCCAATAAAGAGCTCAAGGTAAAGATCATATAACTGTTCAACGAACTTGGAAGAAAAATGGATGAACACACTGAGAAGTTTAATAATGAGTTAGAAAATATAAAGAGAACAAAACAGAGATGAAGAAAACAATAACTGAAATAAAATTGCTCTACAGGGAAGCAACAGTAGAGTAGATGATATAGAGGAACAGGTTAGTGAACTGGAAGAAAGAGTAGTGAAAATCACCAAAGCTAAGCAGAATAAAGAAAAAGCATTTAAAGAATGAGGACTGCTCAAAAGACCTCTGGGACAATATCAGGCATACTAACATTTGCATTATATGGGTGCCAGAAGGAGAAGAGAGAGAAAGGGGAAAGAGAATATATTTGAAGATGTAATAACTGAAAACATTTCTAAACTGAGGAAGGAAACAGATATCCAAGTCCAGGAAACACAGAGTCCCAAACAAGATCCACACCAAGACACATTGTAATTAAAATGGCAAAAATTAAAGATAAGGTGAGAATCCTCAAAGCAGCAAGGGAAAATCAAGTAGTTACACACAAGGGAACTCCCATAAGACTATCAGCTGACTTTTCAGCAGAAACTTTTCAGGCCAGAAGGGAGTCACAAGATAGTTTTTAAGTCATGAAAGGATAAATCCTACAACAAAAAATACTCTATCCAGTAATACTATCATTCAGATTTGAAGCAGAGAATTTTACAGACAAGCAAAAGCTAAAAGAGTTCAACACCACTAAAGTGACTTTTAATAAATGTTAAAGGGACTTCTCTAAGTGGAAAAAAATATCACAACTAGAACTATGAAAATTATGAAAGAAAAACATCTCATTAGTAAAGGCAAATATACAGTAAAGGTTGTATATCTACCACTTATACAGCTAGTAGGAAAGTTAAAAGACTAAAGTAGTAAAATCATCTAGATCCAGAATAAGAAGTTAAGGGATAAATAAAACAAAAAGATATAAAATATGATGTCAAAAACATTAAATATAGGGGACTAAAAATGCAGGGTTATTAGAATGCATTTGAACTTAAGATATCATCAACTTAAAATAATCACATATATGCATGCTTACTATATATAAAATTTCTATATATAGGTTACTATATTTAAACTTCATGGTAACTACAAACAAAATATCTACAATAGATAAACACATAAAAAAAGAGAAAGAAATCCAACACAAAACTGAAGATAGTCATCAAATCACAATAGAAGAGAATAAAGGAAGAAGAAACAAATTAACTACAAAAACAACACAAAAACAATTAAGAAAATGGCAATAATTACATACTTATCAATAATTACCATAAATGTAAATGTACTAAATACTTCAATCAAAAGATTGAAGGGGCTTCCTAGGTGGCACAGTGGTTAAGAAGCTGCCTGCCAATGCAGGGGACATGGGTTCGACCCCTGCTCCAGGAAGATCCCACATGCCACGGAGCAACGAAGCCCGTGCGCCACAACTATTGAGCCTGCGCTTCAGAGCCCGTGAACCACAACTATTGAGCCCATGTGCTGCAATGACTGAAGCGCACGCGCCTAGAGCCCATGCTCCACAACAAGAGAAGCCACGGCAATGAGGAGCCCGCGCACCACAATGAAGAGTCGCCCGCACTCAGCGCAACCAAAGAAGGCCGGTGCACAGCAAAAAAAAAAAAAAAAAAAAAAAAAAGATATACAGTGGCTAAATGGATACTGAAACATGACCCATATAAATGCTGCCTATAAGAAATTCACTTTGGATCTAATGACATACACAGAATGAAAGTGAGGGGATGGAAAAAGGTATTCCATGAGAAGGAAATGAAAAGAAAGCTGAAATAGAAATACTTATATCAGACAAAGCAGACTTTAAAAGAAAGACTGTATCAAGAAACAAATTATTACATAATAATAAAGGGATTGATCCAATAAGAACATATAACAATTGTAATTGTATATGCATTCAACATAGGAGCACCTAAATACATAAAACAAATATTAAGAAACATAAAGGGAGAAATTAACACTAACACAATAATAGTATAAGAGTTTAACACTGAACTTATATCAGTGGACAGATCATCCAGACAGAAAATCAATAAGCAAACACTGTCCTTAAACAATCTATTAGATCAGACTGACTTAGTAGTTATACATAGGACATTCCATCCAAAAGCAGCAGAATACACATATGTTTTCGATTGCACATGGAATATTCTCCAGGATATATCACATGTTAGGCCACAAAACTAGTCTCAATAAATTTAAGAAGACTGAAATCATATCAAGCATCTTTTCTGACCACAATACTGTAAGATTAGAAATCAAATATAAGAAAAAAAACTGCAAAAAACACAAACATGGACAATAAACAATTTGCTACTAAACTACCAAATCAAAGAGGAAATCAAAAAGTACCTAGAGACAAATGAAAATTAAAACAAATAATCCAGGACTTCCCTGGTGGCACAGTGGTTAAGAATCTGCCTGCCAATGCAGGGGACATGGGTTTGAGCCCTGGTCCCAGAAGATCCCACATGTTGTGAAGCAACAAAGCCAATGTGACACAACTACTGAGCCCATGTGCCACAACTACTGAAGCCCACATGCCTAGAGCATGTGCTCTGCAACAAGAGAAGCAACTGCAATGAGAAGCCTGCACACCACAGCTGAGAATAGCCCCACTTGCTGCAACTAGAGAAAGTCCGCATGCAGCAATGAAGACCCAAAGCAGCCAATAAATAAACAAATTTATAAAAAAAAATAAAACAAATGATCCAAAATCTAAGGTATACAGCAAAAGCAGTCCTAAGAGGGACGTATATAACAATACAAGCCTAACTCAGGAAACAATAAATATCTCAAGTAACCTAACCTTATACCTAAAGGAATTAGAAAAAAAAAAAGCATAAATAAAACCAAAATTAGTGGGAGGAAATAAGTAATCAGTATCAGGGCAGAAATATATGGAATACAGACTGAAAAACAACAGAAAATATCAGTGACTAATAGCTGATTCTTTGAAAAGATAAATAAAATTGATAAACCTTTAGCCAGACTCAGAAAGAAACAAGTACCCAAATAAATAAAATTAGAAATGGAAAAGAAGTTATAACTGACTCCACAGAAACAAAAAGGCTTATAGAGATCACTATGAACAATTATATTCCCCCCAAAAGGCACAACCTAGAAGAAAAGATAAATTCCTAGAAATATATAGTCTCCAAAGACTAATCAGGAGGAAATTTAAAAAATGAACAAACCAATTACCAGCAATGAAATAGAATCAGTAATTTTAAAACTCCCAATAAAGTCCAAGACCAGATGGCTTCAAAGATGAATTATATCAAACATTTAAATGAAGACAATGCCTATTCTTCTCAAACTATTCCACAAAATTGTAGAGGAATATTTCCAAACTCATTCTATGAAGCCAGCATCACCCTGATAGTGAAACCAGATAAAGATACCACAAAAATAATTACAGGCCAATATCACTGATGAATATAAATACAAAAATCCTCAATAAAATATTAACAAACCAAATTCAACTATACATTAAAAGGATCATGCAATATAATCAAGTAGGACTTATCCCAGGGATGCAAGGATGGTGTAATATCTATAAAAATCAGTAGGATAGAGCACATTAACAAATTGAAGAATAAAAAACATATGATCATCTTAATAGATGCAAAAAAAGCTTTTGACAAAATTCAACATCCATTTATGATAAAAACTCTCAACAAAGTGGGTATAGAGGAAGCATGCCTCAATATAATACTTAAAATGCACTGTTTTGAGAAACATTTGATTTTTCATAATAATAGGCATGAGATTGAAAAGTTTCAATCATCAAAGATAAAGAGTATATTTAAACAGTTAACATGTATGTAGGTTACAGATGGGACAAAATTTATGAAAACTTCAACTTAGTTCAAATCTCCTTAAAAGATTCCTACTTAATGTTGCTCATACACAGATCTATAAAGCATGTTCTCAGCTGACTTTAGAGTCCAATAAAGTCCACAACTTAGTTAAAAATACATACAAACCCTTGTACGTGCTTAGGTGATGAATACCTTTTAGGTGAGTACTGATACGCTAATGTGGCTAGTTATAAGCAACTGCTTATGAACACTGTAATAAAGGGTTATATGTATTATGTTACTCAATTTCATCTTCAAAACAATGATAGCATGATTATCCCCATTCTATAAATGAAGTATGTACATTTCATGTTCAAGTTAAGTAACTTCTTTATCTGAGGGCACACAATTTATGAGAGGAAAAGTCAGAATTAAAACTCCTCTGTTCAACAATAAAAATGTGTGCTAAATTACTTTTTAAAAAAAGACAGTAAATATATTCATCACCTTAAAAGTTTTCTCTTGCCCCTTTGTAATTCCTTCTTCTGCCTGCCACATCCAAACCTATTTCCAGATATCATTGATTGTTTTTCTGCCATGGCAAATTTGCATTTTCAAGTATTTTACATAAATGCACATAAATACAGTATTCTCACTTTTGTCTGGCTTCTTTCACTCAGCTTCATTACTTTGGGACCCATCCATGTTGTAACATGAAACAAAACTCATTGCTTTTAACTGCTGAGTAGTATTCCATTGTATGGATATTCCAATGTGTTTATTCATGTGATGATGGACATTTGTATTGCTTTCAATTCTTGGCTACTAATAATAAGGTTGCTATGAACATCCAAGTGTAAATTTTGTATGGACATATGCTTGTTTCTCCTGTAAGAATACCTAAGAAGTAGATAAGTCATAGTATGTGTGTATGTGTATAAATAACTTTCTTTAAAAGCTGCCTAATTATTTTCCAAATGTCAATTTTACATGTCCACCAGGAGCATTTCCTCCACATTGTTGTCAACACCAGTTATTGTCAGCCTTTTTAATTTTAGCTCTTCTAATAAATGTTTAATATTATCTCAGTGTGGTCTTAATTTCTACTTCCCTAATGATTTGTGATGTTGAGCATCTTTTAATGTGGTTATTTGTGATCTGTATGTCTTTTTTTAATGAAATGCCTGTTCAAACCTTTTGGTCTTTTTGTTCTAATAGGGTCACTTGTTCTCTTACTATCAAGTTTTGTGAGGTCTTTACATACCCTGAATACAAGACCTTCACCCAACATGTATATCGCAATTATCTTCTCATAGTATCTGACTTGTCTTTTGTCTTGAAAATATCTTTGGAAAAGCAGAAGTTTTTAATTTTAAAAATTAAAATTCATAAGTTTGCTTTTTGTGAAATATGCTGTCGGTGTCATATTGAACAGTTCTCTGTCTAGCCAAAGATCATGAAGGTTTTCTGCCACGTTGTCTTCTACAAGTTTTATAGTTTTCTGCTTTAGTTTTAGATTCATTCTTCATTTTGAATTAATTTTTGCATATGGCATGAGTGATAGATTCAAGTTGATTTTGGAGGCATGTGGATATTCAATTTTCAGCATTATTTGTTGATAAGATTATCTTTTCTCAACTAAAATGCTTTTGCACCTTTGTCAAAAATGAGTTAGTTGTTCATATAAGTATGGATCTATTTCTGGAGTCTCTATCACACTGTGTTGATCTATCTACCTAAACTGAGTCTACACTGTCTTGATTTCTGTAGCTTAGTAATAAGCCTTGAAATCAGGTAGTGTTAATCAACTTTTTTATTCTTTTTCAAAGTTGTTTTGGCTGCTTAATGTCTTGTGTATTTCTTAGTGAATTTTAGAGTCCTTTTGTCAATTTCTACAAAAAAAATACTGGGCAGATTTTGATAGGGATTGTTGTTAACCTGTAGATTAATTTGGGGTGAATTGACACCTTAGCTGTACTGACTCTCCAATTCATGCACATGATACGTCTGTCCATTTATTTTTGTATTTAACCCCTGTCAAAAATAGTTTGTAGTTATCAGTGAACAGGTAACTTATAATTTATAACAGATTTATCCCTAAGTTCTTCATATTATTTGTTGAAATGGCATTTAAAATTTCAAGTTCTAGTTTTTTATTGCCAGTAAATAGAAAATCAGTTGATTTTTGTACTTGTATTCTGCAACCTTGCTAAATTTTTGCATTTTTCCTAATGACTTACTGCAGATTTCATCAGACTTTCTACATAAAAGGCATGTTGCCTAGAAATTTTTTTTTTTACCTCTGCCTTTCCAATCTGAATACATCATCAAGACCCTCCAGTATAATGGCAAATAGGTGTAGTAAGAACAGACATTGTTGTCTTGTTCCTGATTTTGTGGGGAGAACTTTCAGTCTTTCACATTAAATATGATGTTAGCTGCAGGTTTGTCATAGACTTTTTTTTTTTTTTTATCAGGTTGAGGAAATTACCTTCTAATTCTACTTTATTGAGAGTTTTTATTATCAATGAATCCTGGATTTTTCTCAGATTCTTCTTAGGTGTCTATCATGATGGTGGTTTTGCATTTGGTTTTTAGTGCATTAATATAATCAATAATACTGATGACTTTGCAAACAGTATACCAACCTTGCGTTGCTTAGATAAACTTCATTTGGTCATGATGTAGCACACTTTCATATATTGTTGGACTCAATTTGCTGAAACTTTGAACCAAATTTTTGCATTTATGTTCATTAGTCTGTAGTTTTCCTTTCTTGTAATGTTTCTGTGTGGTTTGGTGCCTGGGTAATGCTAGTCTCATAGAACGATTTCAGAATTACTCTTTATTCTTTCATTTTCTGTAACAGTTTATATAGAATTTATATTATTTTTCCATAGATATTTGGCAAAAATCACTATTGAAACCATCTGGACCTGCAGTTTTTAGTGTGTGATGGTTTTAAATTTCAAATTCAATTTCTTTACTAGATATAGAACTGTTTATGTTATCCGTTTCTTCTTGATTGAGCTTTAGTAGTTTGTGCCATCAAGGGATTTGACCATTTCACTTAAGTGTTGATTTTACTGTCATAAAGTTATTTATAAAATTGCCATATTATGCATCAATATATTGAATCTATAGGGATGTCACTTTTCTCATGCCTGTTACTGGTAATTTGTGACTTCTCTTTCTCTTAATTGATGTGGCTATATTGATTTTACTGATTTTCTTTATTGTTTTTCAGTTTTCTGTTTTACCCATATTTGCCTCATTACATATTTATTTTTTATTACTTGGGGTTTAATATTATTTCATAATAGTTTAAGATGGAGAGTAAGGTGACTAATTTTAGATATTTCTTTTCTTAATAGTTTATTTACTTATTTGGTTACATTTTATTTATTTATTTGGTTGCACCAGGTCGTAGTTGTGGCTGATGGGCTTCTTAGTTGTGGCATGTGGGATCTAGTTCCCTGACCAGGGATCAAATCTGGCCCCCTGCATTGGGAGCATGGAATCTTAACCACTGTACTACCAGGGAAGTCCCTATATATTTCTTCTTTTCTAAGATAGGCATTTAGTACTGTAAATATTCCTTATGTACAGCTTTAGTGGCTTCTCAATAATTTTGATGTGTTGGCTTTTCATTTTCATTCCATCTACCATACTTTCTAATTTATCCTTTGATTTTCTCTTTGACCCATGAGTTACTTAGAAATGTGTTATTAGTTTATAAATATATGAAGACTTTCCAGATGCCTTTTGTTATCAATTTTTATTTAATTCTATTATAGTCACAAAATATACTTTATATGACCAGAATGCTCTTAAACATATTAAGACTTGTCTAGTGGCCAAGAATATCTTCTAAGTACACACTTAGTAAGATTTTGAAGAAATATGTATTCTGTTGCTGATGTGTTCTATGAACACATTAATTAGATCAAATTGGTTGATAGTGTTGTCCTAAGATTCTATATACCTGTCAACTTGTATCAAATACTGAGAGAAGGCATTAACTTTAAAGACTCTAAGACTGAAGCTTAGAGTACTTAAATAATTGACTCAAGGTCATAGGAAAATGGCAATGCCAGGATTTGAACACAGGTAGTCAGATCCAGTAGGCTGCGTGTTGTGTGTGTGCGCGTGTATGACCTTTATCATAGTTTGCGATAAGCAAATGTATCATGGTTACTACATGCTAAGAAAAAGTTAATTCAGCTTCTTTTTTAAATAGCATGCAACAAAGGGAAGGTAATTAAAGTCAGAAAGAATTTTGAATATATTATGGTAATAAAAAAGGTTGAGAAAGAATACAAAATATGTATAATATTATAGCAAGGATGGTGGCATTATTATTTTCCTCTTCTGGCTATCCCAAACTTGCTATTATAATATAGTGCCTTTATAGTATTAAGTAAAATAAGTAAAATAAAGTGGTACAAAAATCTGTATTTAATTAAAGAGCAGTTATTTAAGAACTATCAGACTGAATGAGAAAACACTTGAGGCTTCTTGCTTAATCTACTAATGCCGATTTCAGCTGAGAGTGAAAGATGTGGTAATATCATTACCTCTCTATTCAAAGCAAAAATTAGTGAAAATAAATATGTTTGAGGTGAATATATGCATATGAAATTTTATGAAGGCCAGGGTTTTTCTTATAATAAAATATCATCATGGACAATTTTTGGTCACTCTAGTAAAAGCAGCCTATCTCCACAATATTTTGAAAACACTAATAATCTATTCCAATGAATAAATTAGGTAAGGAATCTCACATACCTACCAATCCTGCTCGCTACCTACCAAGCAGCTAAAAGCGTCTGCTTGTTCACTCTTCTTTCTCAGGGTGACCCACACAAATTAATGCACATAGCTGGTGTCGTGCCACCTGTTCTGCCTGTCACCACACTTATGCACAATTTTTCTCCAAGATCTTGAAGCCAATCAGAAGAGAACCAGACAACCTACAAATATGATGAAAACTCTGAAGTATCTGAGGTACCTGGAGCACTGATGTGGTAAAGTTCATAGGATAATATAAAGCAAGCTCTAAATCTATCATCACACCTGCTCCAGCATTCTAGAAGGATCCTTTTGATAAATTGTGAAGAATGGTTAGAAACAGCTATGTGCTGCAAGTCACAGATAACTAATGGCTTAACAAAACCCATAAATTGGAAGTTCGAAACAAAATTATTAAGCTTGTAAGATTAAAATATGCTCTTTACACAAAATATTCTTTGGCTAAGTGGGGAATAGAATTACGCAGCCTGCATTGATGGGATAAACTAAAATAAAAATCATAGAGGATCCTGAACTGCTTCAGCCTTTACAGAGCAACAGAAATGGACAGACATAATGCAATAGTTATGTGAGTGGTAATGCTTTAATAAAATGTATACTCTCATAGATATCAATACCATCCTTAAATCCACTCTTTACCCAATATTCCACAGGGCAAACTTTAGATTTTTTTTTTCGGTAACAGATGAATGAAACTAGTGTGAACATGTGCCTGCCTGATGGCTTATAGTGACTCATGAAAATTCACTAAGTGTATTTTATATATACTGTAATAAGATTTTACAATACATTAAGTATAAATCAAATTAAATGCAATTGAAAAGGAGGCTTGAGTGGATTCAAATCTGATGACTTTAACTTCTACTAGGTTATAAACTCCTCAATAACAGACCCCTAGAATACAGCTGCTCCCTTTAGAATCACAATTGAATTGATAGAGGGCCAAATGTGCTCAAGATTTGCCTACATATGTATTACATATATATATACACACGTACGCACATATGCACCAAGAGTGCTTATGCATTTAGAGATTTACACCGACTTCTCCACTTCTCATTACTTTTTATGCTCCTGTAATATCACTTTGGCCCCCACATTCACAAAACCCACTTTTCTTAATTTGCAAAGATTCCTGATTCTGGATATAATGGTTACTGAATCATAAACATTGTCATTCTTGTTTTCTTCCCCTGATCTGGAAATTGCTTCCTTTCTTGACTTGAGGATACTAATACTTTTGGATTTTTTTATTGCCTCTCAGCTGTTCCTTAGTCTCTTGTGAGGTCCCTTTTTTGAAAAAAAAAAAAAAAAAATTGTCCTTTATGTATTGGTATTACACAGGATTCCATTTTGGATATTTTTAACTTCTCGATCCACATATCCTGCTAGAAAAATTCATTCTCGTCTATGATTTCAACAACCATACATATGCTGTTCATTTCACAATTTATTTCTCCCTTTTGCTTTACAATTACATATTCAACTGACCACCAGACAGCTCTACTTGGATATCCTGCAGACTCAGAAAATTCTGCATATCCAAAACCACAATCTTTAACTGAGCCTGTAAACCATATTTCTGCCTTATTGCCTTTCTTACTTAGTTCTCATTGCACTTATACAGGCAGGACACCTGAGAATCATCACTACCAGTTTTACTGTATATTTTTTGTAAAATCTTACTAATCCTACCTCCTGAATAGGTCCTAAATCTATTATACATTTACACTTCCATCATTACTGCTGTATTCAGAAATTTATAACCATTAATATACTATTTTAATGGTCTGCTAACTGGTTTCTCTGTCTCTATTTGTCCCCTTGTCATCTAATTTCATCCTGAACCAGGGTTACGTAATATATTCATATATTACACTATATATATTGCATTATTATACATATAACACTTAATATAACGAAGTATAAGACATAGCTATATACATATGTATTCTCTGCCTAAATCTTTTCAGTATTCCCTTATCAGTATTCCACCTCTGGGAAAGAAAAGGGGAAGAGTTTTATCTGAATCACTGAATGGACTTTTTAGAACCATGCATTGCCTTCTAAGATTCTAATGGGTAGCCTCCCCCACTTGAGTCATTTCCAGAGATGGCTGCTGTTTCTAATGGTAGAGTCTTAACTTCTTTTAACTGTGTTGGTGCTTACGCACACAAATACACACAGGCATACACACACACACACACACACACACACACAGAGAAGAATCCCTAAGTTACTGGATGAAATATACACTCTTCAGTGTGGCAAATAGAATCGTCCACAGACAATCTGATTACTCTCCATCTCTTTAATTTCACCTTTTCCAATTATATGTAAGTATCCTTTGCTTCAAGAAATTTCCTGACTCTCCCATCCCCATCCACACTAGGCTAAACTAAGAAACTCTCTTTCATCTACTCATAGCAACTATAATGGGCGGACTAGTGTTTCCTCCAAATTCATGGCCATCCAGAATCTCAGAATGTGACCTTATTGGGAGGGTCTTTGTATATGTAATTAAAGATCTTGAGATGAAATCATACTGAATTTAGGGTGGGGACATAGTCACCCAGTTTGCAGTCATTTGTTATGCCAGTCCTAGAAATGAATACAGCACTTTATGTTTACCTTTAATACAGCACTTACTTATCCAATTGCATCAGTTATTTTATCTGTTTAGCCTAACCCTACACCCCCCAACTATATTTCAAGTTCTTTAAAGGCATAAATCTATTTACTTATGTGACCAGTGTCTATAGGCTCTAGAAAAATGCCTGATATATTAATATATAAATATATCCAAAACTAATGTCAAAAGGATGTAATTTTGAAAGACATTTTGCAGGAAAAAAGTGTATAATTTAGTCTTAAGTTACTAGGATTTTGAAAATACAAAGATTTTTAAACTTAAAACCTTTTTCTTTCTCTTAGTACAACATATTATTAGTTCTCAGCCCCCCACTTTTTCTTCTCTTACCAAGGGACTATATTTGGCAGAAAATGCCTTGGTAAGGATAATAGATTCAAAGGTGAAAGTTCAACAGTGGAATATAAGATACAAGAAAACAGACACCTGGAACTGGCTCTTAGTGAAACATCATTATTAAAGAAAGGGCCTAGATGTATGAACCAGGAAAACAAATCTTTATAAGTCTATGAAATCATAATACTTATAGAAAGAAAAATTTGATTATATTTGTGATTTTTCTGTGTCAGGCTATAACACATGCAAAGTATAAATTACTATATTCCATGGAGATACAATATTTTTATAAAAAGCCAGCATGCCACACCAGAAAAACCTATTTGAACACTCGAGATGTTCACTACTGCTGATCTGTAATGACAAATGTGACCCACACCAAGAAGGTGGTTTCTTTCCTTTTCTAATATTCTATTTTTTTTTAAGATTAGCATTTAGATAATATTAACAGCACTGTAAAAAGGAACAGTTTTGTTCTCCTGATTTGCCATCAATTGTCTTCCCTGTTCCGAGGACCACAGCATGCAGCAGAAAGATTAAATAGCTCATTTTTCTTTCTTCTTGGTCTTCAAAGAATCAGTTGGTTTCCACTTCACATTCAAGTTTATGCAAAGAAGATTTAACTGCCTGTCACTCACATTGGGAAATGTTTCAAATATGTGTTGCTATTTAAAACACAGTTCATATTTTTCACATTTCCATATTCAATTAAATATAAACGCACTGAAAAGAATAAATTCTTCAATTCAGAAAACTTGATGTCTAGCCAAGATTTAAGAAAATAAAGTTCTAATAAGCCAAGTTTTCTTTGTTTTGTTTGTTTGTTTTTAATGATTATTCCCTTTATTGGCCAAAATAATCCCAAGTGATGCTGGGAAAATATATAGCAAATACATATCATATTATATTATTCTTGAGAAATACACAGGTATACTTTTTGTTATGAAATAACTAAAGAGATTTCAAAAGAATTTTTTCCTAATTTTGTTTTCAGACATCTTCCCCAGAAAATTGCCAAAATTCTTCTGCTATACCCTGGGGCATACCTCGGTGTGCCACTAGAGGGGGTTGTAAAGCAGAGTTGTTGACACCGAGGCTATCTCACCCCATCTCCCTGTAGTCACCCTTCCTAGATACTCTGAGCTGACACTCTAGCAGACATTACTGCTAATTACAGAGATACAAAGACAGCAATCTATAACTGTTTGCCTAACAACTTCTAAGAGAACTGGCAGCTCATTTGGAATGGATAACAACTATAATAAAAAATGATAAATCAAAAACTGGTGCAGGGGAAAGACTGTACATCACTGGACCATTTACATGATTGAAGAGCCTGGGAGAAAAAGAGGGAGGAAAAGCACAGAACAATTTAGAGTCTTACAAGGTTGATTGACCTAAACCCAGTGATTTACTGTTCTACCACAATCCTGACCCAGTAAAGAGAGAAGATGAGTGATACAGATTACATGAAAAGACAAATATTATGTGTTTTTGCAATTTTACATACACACACACATAGACACGCACATACACACACATGAAAATGTAGTATGTGCATAAATGTAACAGGGAACAATTCTTCATTCTCACTTACTAATCGTAGACGTCTTTTTTAGTCCTGTGAACTTGTCTTTGAGAATTACCACAGAAAAAACCCTTGAGATTTCCTCTGAAGAGTGAGATGGAAAAATGGAAGCTTGACATTTCTCTGTTTCCCCAGACAACTCTGATCCTCTTCCTTACTGAGCAGTGTTGTGTCAGAGCAAGAGTGTGTCATCTGTCACTTACTATCTGAAAGATTGGATTCTCAGAGCCTCTGTTTCCTCCACTATGAAATGAGCATTATAAGATTTACATCACCCAATTGTATAAGGATTAAATTATGATTACAGAAACACTCAAATACAGAGACTGGCACATAGTAAAAATACCATAAGTAGTCGTTTTCTTGTATCATCGCTTCAGAAACCCCATTAAGAAGTTAATATCTTTGAACGGTCACAGTCTCAGATCACAATTGCAAAAAACAAGAGAATCAGAGGCAAGATATACATTTTTCTGTTTACTGCTACTGCCATCTTTTTAAAGGACTGTATTTATATGACTTACATAAAAGGAAAACAGATCTGACAAGTAGAAAGTATACCAATGGATGTGGAGTATTTCAAGTATTTTATTTGATCCATGTAATAACTTCAGCCACATCCCCTGCACTTCACCCCAGTCTGGCCTATGTTTTTACTTCCCCCCGATGCTTCATCTCATTTGGTATATGGCAGCCCAGCAGAAACAGGTATCTTCCCAGACACCTTTCCACTCCAGCCTGGGATACTGAGGCAAGGGGGAGTGGTGGAGTTATTAAAGAATTTAAAATTCCATATGGAGAAATATTTGTCACAGAAATATAATCATACCTTTATTGAAAACCTTCAATTCCTAAAGCATCTTATGTTTATAGAGTTTATATATCTGAATATTTATGAGTTTTTTAAATTTCCATTAAAAGAAATTATTGGCTACTAGGAAGTAAAATAACATGCAAAGATTACTACTTCTCCACTTTTGCTTCTAATGGTTAGACACTTTCACAGATGCTATAGACACCTTTAGTGTTAAATTTTCTGTGCTTGTGTGGGAGAGGTGATTGAGAGGATGGGTGTTTTAATACCCATAATCCCAGGCCACTGAATTCCCCAAATGCTTCAGCTGCCTGGAATCTCCTCTCACTTTGGATGCCTGGCAGAGCTGAGGATTTCCTCCATCCCTAATGTAGTCTTTGTTTGCCTAAGTTTTGTTCCCCAGCAGAGTTTACTTCAAATGAATTTTTGGGAATATAAAGTCTTGAGCAATCCACACTGTGTTCTGATTTTGGACACCACTTATATACAGCACCACTTATACATATCATAGATTAAACACTGTAATTTTCTTTCTAAAAAAAGTGTTTATCTTGTTGTAATGCAACTCCTTTGAATTCTCTAAGAAGTCTTTGTTTAAAGCCATAAGAATCTATTATTTGATGATAATATGTTTTAAGACTTTCCCTGTGCCCTCTACTTTTCCAGGAGAGTCCAATGTACTGAGTCCAAATGATTCTTCCACTTATCTTTTCTTGTTGCTTAAAATGAGCCCTGGATGAAAGTCAAGAGATATGGATACAAGTACAAACTCTGCCGCATTTCAATAATCCTCTAGGAGAGATAATGTAGGTGGCTTGGCAATGGAGATAAACTAAAGAGAAGTCACTAGTAGGTGGATATATTTCAGCGTTAGAGCTGATAGTAATTGCTGGCTGACTGGAAGTGGGTTATGAGATAAAGAAGAGAATGAGGAATTATCCTCATTTTTCCCCTAGGGCAAGTGCTGGAACAGAATATTAATTTATTGAAATGAGGGTAAGAAGGCTGTGGCAATCAAGTGCTGACGCAGGAATTTGGTTTTGATCCTGTTAAGTTAAAGATGTCTATTGGACATTTACATGGAAGTTTTGAGCCAGATACCTAAGTCTGAAGTTCAGGAGTAAAGTCAGGTCTTGGCGTTTCCAATGTATAGATGGCATTTAAAGACTTTAGAAAAGAGTCATAAGTCAGGAAATTTGTGATGAGAGGAAAGAAAGTCTGTGGATTGAGGAAACACCAATGTTTAAAGGTTAGAGACGTGACAAACCAGCAGAGGAAAGAGAAGCAGTGGACAAGGTAGGAAGAGAACTGAGGGAAATTGGAGTCTAGGAGACCCTTCAATAGAAGTTTCAAGCAGGACGGAGCAACTACTGCGTGACTTGCTTCTGAAAGAGGGAGCAACGGGTCTGTTTTGTTGACGCTTCTATTCCCTGATTAAAATAAAGTTTGTCCCAAATGAAAATAAAACAAAACAAAAAATACAAGCTGCCTTTGATTATGTGACCTTAGAAAGAGTCATTTAAACTTGATATTATTTCCCCTCTCTAGAGGTTGAAATAAAATAATACATTTTATTTACCATCCACTGAGTGTACAAAAATCAGCCTTGCAAAAGATAAAATTGCATTTCATAAAATCAAGAGCAAAGGAAAGCTTTCTAAAGATTTCCTGCAAAGTCGAAAAGAGTTCAAAGAGTTAACATTAAGCTCCCTGATTTCCTACTTTCACTGAGTTCCAAGGCTGCCAGGTGCTTCCTGCCCAGTCTCCAGTCACTGCTAGTCCAATTCTTCCCCATCACATGGAGCAAATTCAGAGGTCAATAGTGGGAAAAGTTAAATACTGCCCCCAAATCTCTTTTTAAATTCAGTTGCTGAAAAAAAATCAGTTGCTGAGGACCCATAATGCTTTTAAAGCAGAAGAAATTCTTGACAAAAGTCTGATAATGGTTCCAGGACTTGTAGTATTGATCTGTGCATTATGATTGACTCTGATTGAACTTGTTCCATAGAACCAGTGTTAAGTTTTCCTAATAATGATGCAGGATTCAAGGATTTTTTTAATGAAAAAGAAAAGATGGGTGAAGCAGATCAAAAGATATAACCTGAGAGTTATAAAATAAGTAAGTCATGGGGATGTAATGTACAGCATGGTCACTGACGTTAATAGTACTGTATTAACTATTTGAAAGTTGCTAAAGAGAGTAGATCTTAAAAGTTCTCACCACAAGAAAAAACGTTTAACTATATGTGGTGTTGGATGTTAACTAAACTTAGTGTGGTGATCATCTCACAGTATATACTAATATCAAATCATCATGTTGTACACCTGAAGTTAGTGTAATATCTGTCAAATTTGCCTCAATAAAAAAAAGAGTATTTTTTCACCATTTTAACCACCTTTTGAGTATTAGTCATCTATTTTATACATATTAGCGTATATAGGTCAACCCCTACCTCCCAATTCAACCCACCCCCACCCCCCCACCCCACTTTCCCCGCTTGGTGTCCATATGTTTGTTCTCTACATCTGTGTCTCTATTTCTGCCTTACAAACCAGTTCATATGTACCGTTTTTCTAGCTTCCACATATGTGCTTTAATATATGATGTTTGTAACCAACCTATCGACAAACAAATGGATAAAGATGTGGTACATATATACAATGGAATATTACTCAGCCTTAAAAAGGAATGAAATTGGGTCATTTGTAGAGATGTGGATGGACCTAGAGACTGTCATACAGAATGAAGTTACTCAGAAAAACAAAAAAAAAAGTGAAATGCTTTTCATTCTATGTTCTTTCTTATAAAATCATAGATACCCAGATTTTCTTTTAATGGATCACAAGAACCAACTAACCCAAGCCTCCTAAAATGACCTGTCAGCATTTACATAGCACACCTGGTTATAGATGGCACTTATATCAGCAAGCAGAGCCACTGACTCCAAGTTCAGTATTTATCGCTGATTTTTGCTTTTTGTTTTTTTCCCCTATCATTAAAACATTCTGACACTGGTTTTGAAGCATACTCTCTAGTTAAACCCTTATTCATTTAATTCTAATTTTAGTTTTCTCCTTAAATATACTTCTTAGGCAGTTCTAAATTGAAGTGAGACTAATTATAAGTTGCTCAAGTCAACCATGAGATCTGACAGATGAGACATTTGTAAAATATTAAAACCTAAATTTCAAGTGCAAGGAGGATAGGATATAGTGTAGGTATTGCCATGATATCTCTCACATTTGGTGGGCACTCAATAAACATCTGTGAAATGAATAAACTTCTTTAACACTTTCCTCTAGTTATCCTGTGGCTTACACTCCTATTTCCTTTGAATCTCAACTTAAATTTTATATTTTTAGGAAGACTTTCTCAGGCTATCCTACATAAAATTTAAATTCCCACTATTGAAATTTCTCTCCTCTGATTTATTTCTTAGTGCCAATCTAATCTTATATATTCTACTCAATTTTCTTATTTATTGTCTGTAGCCCAATATGAAGTTCCATATGATAGATATTTGGGTCGGTCTCTCTCTTTCTTTTTTTCCACTGACCAGTCCCTGGAAGAACAATGCCTGGTGTCTGAAACTGTTCAGTAAATCTTTGTCACATGGCATGAATGAGTGAATGGAATGACAACTACTTCCTTCTTGTTAAAGAGGATGTTTTACATTCTTCCACTCCCAGAAATGTAGAGCATATATGAGGGCACAGAAAGATGTTTTAATGGAAAGTCAAAGAGAAAAAAAACACACATGCTTCTTAGTATGAAGAACAAACTAGAAGGCAAGTCAGCATCTCTCCTTGTAACATCAGAAACCTGTCTCTGAGCTGACTCCTTTCGGCTGAGAATAAGGTAGATCATAAAAGGGAAATGAATGGCTAGGGTTAGGCACACTGGGAATGATTAAAGAGATGGAGAGTGTGAAAGAGTTCACTGTTTTTAAATTCTGTGCTTGTTAAAATTGTCTTCCATGACATTGAAACAAAGATATATTTTCTTGTTCTCCACTTGTTAAAAAAAAAAAAGATTACAATGCACTTATTGATTAAATATATATACACATACACATATACATATGTACATTTTTTCATTTAGGTCTGGAGTGGAAGTTTTAACAATTTCAAAAATCAGTGCCTAATAAGAGAATGCTTCTTCTCACCATAACAGTGGATATATTATCAAAGAATTTAAATCATAATTTCTCACTTGTAGAAATAAACAGAGAAGTGTGTTTCACTTTGGAAAGTCTGCATCTCTGTCCTAAGACGTGTCTCGGATTGACATTCATTATGTTGATGACATCACCACAGCCTGGGCCTGGCTCTCCAACTTGCAAAAATATCACAATTAAGACAGAGGCATCTCTTAAATGGTTAGTACTTCCAGGGCTGTTTTTTAAACTAAATCTTTTTAGAAGTAGCAAATGCTCTGAACTTCTAACACCTGCTTTTCAAAAAAACACACATAATAACCCAGAACCCACTTAAGAAGCACTGATTAACATAAGGATAATAGCCATACTTATGGAATTCGTACTTTATTCTAGGCATTTTACAACCTATGAAATTACTATTAATAAGCCATGATATAGTCATAAGCAAGAATAGAAAAAATCTGTAACTTGTGCAAGATCTGACAGCATATGTAGAAGAAAAATTTCTGCCCTTGCTTCCAACCTACAAGCTGAAGAGATAAAACAAATATATAAAAAGTTAAACTATAATTATAGATTTTCATAGCAGTTCAAAACAACATTGAAGGTAGAAAGATTTTTTTCCTTCTGCATGACAAGTCATTCAAAGGGACGTTATTAACTCTGTGTTATTGCTGTTGACATATAATTACATATAAAGATGCTCTGGGAGAATAAGGATGCCATGCCTTTGTATTTTGCACTACATACTGTCAAAAGGGCAGCTGAGACAGTGACATTTGAAGGACATTTTAAGGCTCACCTCTGACATTTGGTTTCATAACTGATCAAATCATTTAATCACCCAGGCTCCCTTTGCTCATTTATAAATCAAGGAATATTACATTTTCCTAGAGTAAATATTGTGAAGAATAAATAAAATGATCACTGAGAGTCCCTTTTAAACTGTTAATCACTATATAAATATGACGTTGTATTATGATATAAGGAAATAAATGTTCATTTTAAATTTCAGTATATCTAGCACTTCTACATGAATTTAGTTTTCTCTCACATCTTTATCTTGCTAGTAGAGACTGTTTTCAGTTGCTTTCCTAAAAACTGAAAGCCATAAAAATTTAACTACAGTAATAAAAGCAACTTTCCCTTCCTTAAAATTTTTATACATTTTCATTACAGAAATCTTAGGAAATTAGGTACGTCACAAAGTATATGAAAATAAGAATCAACTAAAATCTTACCACTAACAGATAACGACTGCCAACATTTTTCCCTATATTCTTCCACTGCTTTCTTTGAATATATAATAATTTTCTATTTTTAAGTTCTTTTTAACACACTGTTGAAAAATGTTTAAATTTTAACTTTTTCTTCAATTGTAAAATATTGTGACTCACTCATGTAAATATTCTATAGCAATAATTATTGTACCTATACAATTATATAAAAAACTATATTTAGATAATTTCTACATTTTCCAATTATTCACATTACAAATAATATTGCAGTAAACAGCTGTTAAGATAAATATTTTTCCATTCCAAGGTTAATGTGTTAAGATGATGTTTTAGAAGGAGAATTGCTGGATCAAAGTATAAAGACATGTTTAAGGTTCTTGATACTTATTGCCAATTTTTTCCTGAAATATTAAAACAAATGATAGCTTCAGCAATATCTTAAGATGTCTACTTCTCTTTTATTACTACCAGCCACTGTTAACCTTAAAAAAAAAGAGTTGCCAATTTGATAGGGGGAAAGTTACTAGTTTTTATGTATATATACACCGATAGATATGTTTAGGTATATACACACAAATATATACAAAGAAATGTATATAAATATGTTATAGTACAAGTAGCAGTATTAGCCAGTGTTTTTCTTCCAAATTAGACTGACAGTGTCTTTCTTCCACAATGTCTGTTTTTTTTAATCATCTCTGCCAAAATATTTTATTGCCATGCAATACAAATTTCCTTTCCCGTGTATATTTCAGGCTCATCTCCATATCAGGTGATATGTTATACACTATATTTATAAGGGCATATATTTTGTTTCTTTAAGAAAGATTGCAAAGAAAATAAAATCAGTTACTTTAAAAGGCTAGAAACCCAAATTCAGAATAGACATAGATGTACTTAGAGAGATGTATAAATGTAGATATCTATGTGTGTGTGGATATAATTATATATACAAAACTTGGTACTATTCCGATGTATTCATTCTCTTAATCTCACTTGAATTTTAGGAACAATTATTGTTATTGCTTGCTACTTACTTATTAAGCCAGATTTTCTTAGTGCCTGGCCTACCTTTATGTGTAGATTAGCCATCTCTTAACGCTGTTTCAGCTCTTTAATGGTACTGCAAGTGACTATTTACTTAATGTCTCTGTGTCCTGTAGGGACTGATAAAATTTGGTCTGGAGCAATTTAATTCCAAGTTTAGCCAAACCAATATGATAAAACCCAGCTGTGAACAGATCTAAAGAACTGCCTCATGTGACTATTCAGAGGCCAACTTTAACAAAGTCCACCCTCATCCTCCATATTCCACTTGGAAAGTTATTAAAATCATAAATCTGAGTCCTAGAATTACAGTATTTTAAGATTATCTTAAGATCTTCCTCCCTTTCCAGACGAAGACCACAAAGATCAAAGAATTAATGGGACTTGTTCACAAGGCAATTGAGTAATGAACCAAGATTAATAGACCAATTCCTAGGCTATTCATCTTTCCACTAACGTTTCCCTCATTTTCCGCTGTTCCTAAGACTGTCTTTTCAACTCTTGTTCATTAACCAAATTCCCTAAGAGTATCTGACTTCTTGTCAAGTGGATGTGGTTTCCTCAGAAAGGATTATCTTTTGCAGTGCTCAAGATATGTCTTGTGGTTGAAGTTCCTTAAATAGCTCTTTCCTCAAATCATACTAAGTTTGTTTTAATGTTAAATTTGGTAACAGGGAGTTGAATGGAACATTTCCTGTTATCCTGGAATTGTGGCTAAGGCTCAAAGCTTAGGATAAAGAAACATACATTCTAAAGCAAATACCCTACATTCTAAAGAAAGCCACCAACAATGGGGCCAGACATCTTGCAAGGTCTTTTTGAGAGGTAGTAGTGAATACTGTGAATACTGCCATCAACCACCCCCTTCCTATTAGTATATAAGAAAAGAACAAGGGAGCTGCATGGTTTGGGGGTGAGACAGGGGAACTGACACCTCAATCAGATGCCACGTGGGAAGTATAATATTTATGGCGGTGCTTCCTTTTCCAAAGGCAAACAGAGTGAGTTCTGAGAGAAGCACTTGAAAAGATTAGTAAGACTGCAAAGAGGAACGTATTCTCCGTAGCTGGTTGCTCTAAGAGATGCAAGCTTTTGTATGTTCATCACACTACTGTCACTGGGAGCAAAGAACAGGAGAGAACTGTTGGGGACCCTTGTCACGTGTTCACTGTAGTTTAAGTGTTTGTGTAAACATAAGACTGGTGCTGACATATATCTATAAATTCCTGGAAGCAGAAGGTCCTTTCAGCAGCTGATGCCAGAAGGCAAAGAAATCATAGTGGAATAAACCTGGGAATAAAATGCGAGCAACCCACAACTTCTGTTTGAGAGGGCACAGAAGAGGAACTCACTGTTATCTTGGTTCCGTATGAATGATCATGGAAGTTAAAAGAGGGGGACCAAGTTAGATTCTCAGGGAGTAACAGGCCAAGTAAGATAATCTTTCCCAGAGAATTTATGAAGGCTAAAAAGACAACTGCTCCATGGAGGGCTCAAAGCTAAAGCTAAGCTCTATTGGAAAGAATCATGCACTGCATTTTAGGGCCACACTGACACCGTCTAACAAGAGCAGGTAGAGATTAGAGCCAAGCAGAGCAAGACCAAAGCAGAGTGAGACCAAGAGCAAGAATAGAAAATCAATTATGTAGGATAACCTTTCCAGTCCTTCCTTCTTATCCCAAACACCAGGAAACTAGATCCAGAAAATGGAGAAAAGAGAAACATTAGATCCTGCACTCTCCATTTTCCAAGTTTTTTAGAACACTATCAGCCAGTAATGGGGCTACTAGAACTTCTGAGATTAGCTAGATGGAATTTTTTATTAAAGTAGCCAGAAAACCAGAAGGGAAAGAGTGTCTTAATATATATAATTGGAGGCAATAATTGAAAATATATATTTCTTGTAAAGGTACAAAAAGTTTATATTTTGTTTTTATACCATTCCTTTCAGTATCTGATAAGGGTAAGTACCTCATAAATATATGTTGGGTTTAACTGAATTTGTTTTTTTAAAACATTTAGATGAAATTTGGGGAGTTTCCACCTAAGAAGATAAAAATGAGAAATCTGTAAACAAAACTAAGAGTAACTAAGAGAACTGTTAGATAAAATAAGTAGTTATGGTAGGTATACCTATTAGATAAAATAGCAAATATATAAAACTAACAGGATTAGCAGACAGGTCTAACATAAACACGATCATCAATAAATGATAATCCTCTTCACTATAAAGCTCAGAACTTTTACCTGCTGTGCATTTTAAATAACTGTGTATAATTCAAGTATGATTTCTTCTTGGAGACTAGGAAACTGACAGACAGTATAAGCAGCTACTCCTTCTCATTTATTTAAGTTGCCTACTCTCATCCTCAGATCCATATATCCTTCTGGATGTCTCATAAGAAAAGGTGCCAAAGTCAACACATCATCAATGTTCCCCTACCCTCATCCCCACCTCCTCCTTATTCTGCTCCTGTGTTTCCTGCCTCAGTAAATAGCAGCACCATCTACTCTGTTTATCAAGCCAGAAAATGGAATTCATCCTAAATCTTTTTGTCCCTCACTCCTGCACACCAGCCAATCACCAGTCGGTCTACTTTACCTCTTACACATTTTTCACACCCATCACCTTCTCTTCCTTACTTCTACTGTGGCTGCCTCGATGCAAATGATCATTATCTCTCTTCTGACAAGTGTATCTCTATCTCGGCTTCAGATCTCTCAAATCCGTTCTCTCCATGTCACCTGGGGAGTACCATGGCACAACCCTGCTTAAGGACTTCACGGAATCTCTATCACTCAAAACTTAAAGGCTAAACTCTTAAGAGCATCACCATGAAGGTACTCCTCCCAATTCACTTCATATTGTCTCCATCTTCTATCCTGCTCTCTGGAATTCAACAATTTTTTTTACATGCATAAACCATGGTGATACATGGCTCTTTGTCTCTGCTCAAGCTATTTCCTTCTACCCCCTGACTATACCTTACTTAACTTTCAGGACTGCCTAGTAGACCTCTCCTGATTCCCCACATGTACAGTGTATGCACTGCATGCCTTTATCTTAGCAAGTGAAAGAATTTCTTATGCGTTTTCTCCCTAACCAGATTCTAAGAACCTTTATTGAAGGGCCAGTATTTGACATTGTTCTAATCCAAGAACCTCACTCAGAAAGAGAAATAAATATCAATCATAAATAAATAAGAAAAAGAGAAAGAAATAAAATGCTAAACTGCACTAAATGTTAGAGAGTAAAACTTAACAGGTAGCGTGTTATACAAGCCCTTTCACACGCAGACGTTGTGCTGAGAATTTTCTACATTTTATTTAATTTCATCTTTGTAACATCCCTGTAAGGTGGGTGGGTCTTGTGACCCTTCTTTCACAGATGAGGAGCATGAGGCCTATGGGCTTAAGTAATTGGTCTAAGGTCACACAGGTGCTATGGTTAAAGCCAGAATTCCAAAGTCTGCCTCTTGGACTGAAGTGCTTAACTAACATGCTTCTGGCTGACTTGCAAAATAACTTTTTTGAAAATGACTAAACTACAAATTCATGAGATGAACTATCCTGCCCCAAAGCAAAGACTGCTTTAGGAGATAAATCAGTCATTGCTGTGTTTTTGTAATGCAAGGTCTTTTCACCACTAAAGAAGGGTGTACTTCACTCTAAACCATTTAATCATGCTCAGTTTCATCAGAATCAGGCTGTTAGTTTCCATTAGCCCTCACTGAAATACATGCTTGAATGGTGAATTCCTACTTATAGTAGAAAGAAAGAGTAGAAAGGTAAATTGCTAGGATCAAACCCATGAGTTAATTTGACCCCTGCCTCAAAAGAATTGCAATTATAAATAGTAAGCAAACCCCCAAATGATACCGCTTCCTGGCTTCTGTGAACAGTTAAAAATAAAAGGAAGAAACAAACATAAAATGAAAAAGTCCTAGAGGAGATTGGCAGGTATAGTAAACAACGAGTCTACAAATGGAGAAGTTGAACAGTGTCAGAGAGGCCTCGAAAATGAATTCAACCAGGAGCACCTCTGAAAACATCACTTCATGTAAACAGACTATTCCTCACAAAAATTTCTATGGACTTTCAGGCTTCTCTATGGCTATATTTTAAGATTTTAAAAATGTTTTAGTAAGCATTAAAATCTAAAGTGGCGTTAAAACTGTGAACAGATTTTTGTCACCATGTAAAATGGTTTCTTAGAAAAATCAGACTTCATGGTAGCAAATCAATGCTTTCAGACAAACTGCTGATACTTCCTCAGATAAAATCACAACCCAGAAATAAAAACAAGAAACAGCAATAGTAGGGACCATGGAAAATACTAAAGGGTTTGTCAATCTGGGAAATTATGTTAATGTGATAGGAGGCCTTTGGGTAGACAACCAGGCAAGCTCACTCAGATGTCACAAAACAAAAAGGTTTGTACAACAAATGAAAATGTTTGACTCACAACAGCTTATTGAATCAATCTTAAACACACAGCCACAAGCAAGGGGAAAGAGAGGGTAAGTTAGCACACATAGGATAGGGTACAAGAACTTCCTGAATCTTTCTCCATGTTCATTTGTCGTAAATGACTCATGATTGTTTAGTGTCTAAGCCCTTCTGTATTAGTGTGAGGAAAGCAGAAACACGGTACCAAAAACTGTGCAGCCTAAACAACAGAACTTATTGTCTCACAGTTTTGGAGGATCAAGGCAGGAGGTTGTTTCCTTCCAAGGACTGTGAGGGAATATCTGTTCCACGTTTCTGTCCCAGGTTCTGGTGGTTTGCTGGCAATCTTTGGCATGCCTTGGCTTCTGCATTACCCTGATCCCTCCTTCATCTTTTCATGACATTTACCCTGTGTGCACGTCTATGGCTAAATTTTCCCTTTTTATAAGGAAACCAGTCATGTCAGATGAGGGGCCTACCTTGCTCCAGTACGACTTCATCTTAATTAGTACAACTATAACAATCCTATTTCCGAATAAGGCCTCATTGTAGGCACTGGGGGTTAGGACTGCAACATATTAATTTGAGGGGGTGTGATGGTTGATTTTATGTGTCAACTTGACTAGGCCATGGGATGCCCAGATGTTTGGTTAAACATTATTTCTAAGTGTGTTTGTTAGGAAGGGTGTTTCCAGAAAAGAGAAGCACATGCGTTGGTGAACTGAGAGAAGTGGATGGCCCTCCGCAGTGTGAGCGGGCATCATGCAATTCGCGGAGGCCCCCATAGAACAAAATGGCGGAAGTAAGGTGAATTCTCTTCTCAAGCCTTGCTGCTTGAACTGAAAGATTGTTGTTGTTGTTTTTTTCCTGCCCTTGGGCTACACCATCAGCATTCCTGATTGTCAGATCTTCAGACTCAGACTGGAACTCATACCACCAGCTTTCCTGATTCTCCAGTTTGCGGACGGCAGATCATGGGACTTCTTGGCCACCAAAACTGTGAGAGCCAATTCCTTACAATAAATCCCTTTCTCTTTCTCCTTCTCTCTCTCTCTCCTGATATTCTTCTAATACTGTTTCTCTGTAGAACTCTCACAAATACAGAGGGCAAGTAGCACAACTCAATTCATGTTCCATCCCTTATCTTACACATGTGCTACTCATCACTGTCCACACATCTCACAAGATACTTGCTTCTATAACGTATCGCACCCATCTCCCTTCTTTACTTCTCTTTTTTCAATAGATAAAATAAAATATTGTTAAACACTGCAGCAAACACACATCATAAGACCAAATGTTTTCATCTGTAAAATAACACATATATATAGGAACCCACTGACCTACAGTTTTTAGTGATTCTGCCAGGTATAAGAAAATTCGGCCATTGAATTGCCATCACCCAGAAAGTCTCTTTATCCGTCATCATCCAATGATCTGACTCTTGTAGCAAAGGCAACACTGCTCACCTCTACCCAGGGGCAGGAACTACATGGCAGCAGCTTTCATATCCATCATTACATAAGTCTTGTGAAGCTTATAAGGAGATATGGTGTCTATTTTATAAATGAGACAAAAGAAGAGAGATGGAGAGAAGAGACAGCACTTTTCAAGAGAAGTTTTTGATCAGTTCTTTGCAATAGCCTGTTTCCTGTGGGTCTCCAGGCTTAGCTGTCTATTTTCCTTTCATCAAACATTGATTTTTATGCCAGAGGAACTGTGACACACCATAAAATCAGGGCAGTACCTAGGAAATAGTTTTTCTCTGTAAGGATTAAACACTATGAAGAATAATGAGATAGAAACTGTAACTCAGTGCATTTTCAAAGTATCCAATATTTGGAAATTCACAGCATAGGTAGAAAAATAACACATCAGTGTTTTACATCACAGAAGTTAAAGTTATATATAAAGAGACATACTTAGGTTATGGTTTGTCCTAGAAAAACCCTCCAAAAAATTTAAGATTCTCTTTGCACTTTCCTTCCCTCGCCCTGGAAGTCTTCTTGTATACTCTGGCCTGTATTTGCTAAACTTGTAAAGACATTAATTAATAGTTACCTTATTAACAGCTGAGGGTTTAAGTTACTTCTCAGCAGGCTTGAATGTCAGAATCATCCATGGAGGCCGTGTTCCAATCCCAGAAATTCTGATTCAGCAAATCTGAGACTGTGTTTAGCCAAATTTTAAAGCAATTTCTGCAGGTGATCTTGATGATCAGCCAGCCTGAGAACCTCTAGTTAAATCCCTTACCAGCTAACACAATAATCTGTAGTTACATCAAGAAAAAAGCTCCCCACTCCCAAATCACATGACCCACACTATTCTCCAGAGAACTGTTTTCCAGAACAGAGGTTTCCAAAATTTTCTTCTCAAAGCTCTATCATTAAAATATCTTTGAGCATACACTGTCAATATGTAATTTGTCTCATTTATAAATGATATGTTTGTGAGACTGTATGAATATATTTTAGTATTACACAGCAGACACAAAAGCAAAATTGAAAAGGATGAGATGAAAGGAGTATCCTTGGAGGTCAATGGATCATTTTGAGCACATTGAGACGTGGCTACACTCTACTTTGGGGTCCTCTTCATGAATGTTTATTGAAGAACACAATTCACCTTTTCTGTCACTTTCTACAGCTTTTTAATGATACCACATTATATTTCAACAGCTTTCTATAGTGTATGGAGCATGTTCATGACCAGAATCACATCTGATGCTCAAATATTCTATGAGAATAGGTCTAGTTGATACTAATAATCTGTCATAGATGAGGACATTAAGGCCCAGCCACTACACTCTCAAGGTCACACAGCTAAAAATGGTGGGACTAAGACTGAAATCCCAGGATTCGGTCTTAAAATTGAGTGCTTCATAATGCAGGACTCAGCCTGGGAGGCCATAGCGATTGTCTGCCTTCTCTACTACTGAAAGGCAAAAGACAAGAAAGGATAGCTTTTTAACTATGCTTGCTTTAGAGATTAATAGAGCTGCTTGCTGGAATTATACACATGATCCAACGCAGTAAGAACTGAGTCAAATTTTACAGGCTAGTTAAAAACAAGCAAAGAAACCAAAAAACCCTCCAGGCACCGCCTGTACTGCATGTAGTGGTTCTCAAACTGGGATGATTTTGTCCCCAGGGGAACATTTGGCCACATCTGGAGATAGTTTGGGTTGCCAACACTGGTGAGTAAAGAAGATGCTGCTACTGACATCTAATGTTTAGAGGCCAGGGACCCAGCTAACCATTGTACTGTCTTACAATGTCCAGGAGAGCACCCATCACACACACAAAAAACTTATCTGGCTCAAAATATCGATAGTACTAGATTGTGGAACGCTGCTGTGGTAGATCTGAAAGTTTTACTTATGAATCCCTGTAAGTTGCTGATGAAATCTATACAGTTTCCCAAAGCACCTGTGTATGCATCCCAACTACTGCACACTTCCAGGGTGTTTACTGACTTGCTGAAGCGTATTCATAGACCACAGTGTGAGAACACTAGATCTACAGAGTAAGAAAAACAATAGGTCCAAGACTTCCATTGAATTGATATTGCTTTTTGTAACTCCTCAGAGACATGAATCACTATCAGACATATTCTAGGACTCCTGTTATTAAGCCAGAAAGTCAGAAGTTCATAAGCAGCCTATGGAGGTGAATAGATGAGTGCTTTGTGGGATATTAAAGTCATTCATTACCTAATCAAGTAATAACTGAACATTTTAATTGAGAAGGAGGTTCATATAATCTCATTCCACAAGATATTTTTAATTAAAAAGTAAAAGACCACTAATCTCACAGTGGACTTGATAGGTTATTTTATTTCTTCTAGTCCTTTTGTGAGACATTAGAGGATTTGCTTCATAAAGTATATCAGGTAGTAAGAGGGCCTTTGGTAGATTATAATTTTTTGTATAATTAATGAATGAATATTCCACTAAAGACTTGTCACCTGACTTTCTGAATTTAGGAGTCGGGGGGAAATTATAAAGTAGAAGGTTTGTCTTCATTTACCTTTACTGTCTTTCTCTACCCTCTCTTCCTGTTTGCGTCAAAATTCTATTTGCCCAGTTCCTTCATTCTTCCCCTATCAAAATCTATCAGTTCCATACTCACAACATGAATTCAAGCGATGTGTAGTTTTCCCAGTACATATTGCTGAAGTTAAAAAAAAAAATCATGGAATGAAAGTTGTTCTTATTTTCCCACTATTAAGTATGGTAAGCCTAAATATAAGATTCAGAAATATCTAGAAACTGGAGGTACCCAATCTAACAGCATGAAATATTGGTCCTGTTGAAGACATATACTGATTAAAAAAAAAAAAAACAGAAAAACCAACAAAAAAACAAACAAAAAATGTAGCTTCCAATGTAGGCTACACCTACAATATCATATATGTAGAGTGGTCACCTTTTATCTTAGCTACAATAAATCAAGCAAACTTCTTTATCTGTTAGTATATTAAATGACATACTTAAAATTTACACTTTAAAAAATTGTCCTCACTATTAGTAACTGCAAACTAATTTGATATCTCCCATGTTACTTGGGATTGACAGCATGGTGTTTTTTTGCATATTTATTTAAATTTAACAAACATTTTTAAAGGTTTATTATCTGCAAGATCTTAAAATCTCCCAAATTCTAATCAGGTACAGAAATATCAATCATTCAAAAATAAACAAAGCATTAAGAAGGAGAATTTGATTCAAAATATAAGCAAAAGTATTAAAATACTGCTTAAATAAAAATATCCTATTCAAGTCTGTCATATGACAGAGATATGGAGAAAGATATATTCAGCAAGCAAGCGGTCCAGGAAGAAAGCCAAGAAGGTCAGGGGTCTCCTCTTCTAAAAAAACAAACAATACCCTCAAATGCTTGCGGTCCATAAAGTTTTATGAGATTTCAAAGCCAGTCTCCTTGCATTTGTTTTGGGCAACACTATATGAATCTAACACAATCCCTTCCCTTTCAAGATACCTTTTCCAACCCCTATTATACACACACACACACACACACACACACACACACAAGGTTTTAGGAAATATATTTTATGATGCTATAGTCTACAAGCTTGATCAGTGTAACCCAGCCCTCAGGTGGTTTCTCATTTCTATAATTCTTTCTTTGCCACATCAGATGTGAAGGTCCATCCCAAATGATGACCTAACAAAATATGAAAACGGGGGCTTCCCTGGTTCTGCCTGCCAATGCAGGGGACACAGTTTCCAGCCCTGATCTGGGAAGATCCCACATGCCGTGGAGCAACTAAGCCCGTGCACCACAACTACTGAGCCTGTGCTCTAGAGCCCATGAGCCACAACTACTGAAGCCTGTGTACCTAGAGCCCATGCTCCGCAACAAGAGAAGCCACCCCAATAAGAAGCTCACGCACCAAAACAGAGAGTAGTCCCCGCTCTCTGCAACTAGAGAAAGCCGCGTGTAGCAACAAAGACCCAATGCAGCTAATAAGTAAATTAACTAATTAAAAAAAATCAAAAACATCATCAGCCAAAAGAAAAGATGTTTTCCAATCCCATACTTTTCACTGACATTATTATATACTTTTCCCTAAGTCCTCCTCATATTTATGCAAATTACTGTTAATGCCAAGTACCTTCCTCATACAACCCTCACTCTTTTTCCTATAGTAAACAATTCTCCAAAGACTATTTATGTAGAGCAGGACAACCTGCCCCTGGACAATGAAAAGCTTTTCATAACATCCCATTGTGAATCTGATTGGAGACTTCGCCATCGGCTCTCCACCATCACTTATCCATATCCCTCCAATGTTAGCCAAATAGGTCCATGGTGGGCCAGTTACCGCCATCCCCTCCCTTCGTGTCATGCCACTGTTGATCACTTCTTTCTCCATCTTGACTACATCTTCGTCCTCCATGCACCACATTTCTTGTTTATACTCTGGACTGAACAAGTTGGAGAACAAAGGGTTAAAGGTCTGGGTAAATCTGGAGTGACTATTATCACCTGACATACAACAAAAAAATATTAAATGTAAAACCATGCTTGAAGCTTGACAACCATGCCCACGGCTGGTTACATAATTTGTGGCTCTCAGTGCAAAATGAAAATACAGGGTTTCTGTTCAAAGAGCAAGAAAAAGTGCCCAAGGCATTGCAATATAAAATGCTTTCCCCCTTTTTCTGCAATTGTTCTCAAATAGTCACGGTGTCTTCTGCTTGTCTGTAGGGAGAACATAGTCCTTTGCAGGCACACTGGCAGCTCTGCACTGCAGCTCAGCCTGTGTGCGTTCCAGGTGCATCCACTGCAGGTTCCCTTTTCAACCAGACATCAAACTGACATGTTGTGCCCTGGCTGGGGCAGGAAGGTCAACCTTCTCTTCCCAAGAGCCCACTGCTCAAACCACAGCAGACAAATGACCCCCAAAGAAGTGTCAGCTCCAAGCCAAGACGCACTCAGTAACTGAATGGGTAGGCTAGAGGGCTAGCATCACCCTCCCGACCTCAGAAGTCATTGGCCCTCACCACGTCTATGCCCACGTCCCCATAAGTGTTCAATGCCAATTCTACCAAATGTAGAACTCAGGGCAGTATTGGAACTTATTCATCCACACAGGGCGATTAAATAAGTAAAAGAGCCAAGGAGCTGAAAAAGAATGCCCTTCAGATTGCCAAACTCCCTTCTTGAGCTTCGTTTCACCATGGTTTTTCTTGCCAGTCTAGCTGACCTACGCACCACTGAGATCCACTCTGTCCTGTATATGGAACACCCTACAGAAAAGTGGAAAGAGAAAAAAAGTGGGGGGGGGGGGGGGGGAGGGGGGACCAAAGTTCACTACAGAAGTACCGCAAGGATGACACTGAAATATTTTGTTACCATAAAACACCTTTGGGTAATGCAGCAACCCTTGGATTCAATGCTGTATTGACATAAACATTTTAACTAAGAAGTAAAAACATTTTTCCATTATGCACTTTTTTTGGAATGCTGAGCAAAATAATCCACAGGCTTACTTGCCCTGCTTCTGCTTTACAATGTCCCAGAATTAGGCATGCTTCACCCTCTGAGTTAAACAGTACATTAATTATTTAATTGCTTTGTAATGGAAATTTGTAGACCACAGGAGAGAAAGTGTGTGTGTGTGTGAGAGAGAGAGACAGAGAGAGAGAGACAGAGAGAGAAAGGGTTTCACCAGACCATTTCTTATATAAGCCAAGGTCCAAATTACATTTAGCTATTATGCTCTCTGCTGTAATTCAATCTTCCAAATAACCGAGTCCCCAGAGCTAGAAGGGTGCCTCTCCAGGCTTGAGGCAGACAATAACAGAGTATCTTCCAGGTTCATCACTGAGAACAGCATGCAGTACTAACTCAGACTCCCCATGCATCAAACAGACGGGTGTCTCTTTCATGATGAACTTCTTATGCCTTGGATTAAATTAAGCTAATATGAGAATCAAAGCTCCTAGACCTCACTCTCATGAAGCCTTTCTTTTACCTTATTAGGGAAACAAAAAGAAAGTTATTTCCCAAAATAGACAATAGAGACAGGCATATAAAAAGTGCTTCAAGGAGAGGATTTGCATATGGTCCTAATTTAATTCCCCTCAGTGTATACATGGAGCTATCCTGCAGACAAGAGCACATTGATGGAAGTTGGCATCTTTAAAGAACGGCCTTGGTTTTTTATTGGCCCCTTGATCATTTAAAAAAATGTATTTCATTAGAGATGTAAAAATGTTTTGATCCCATGTTGGAATTTTCTTAAAGATCATCCAAAGTATCCTCTATGGAAAGAAAATAGGCCATCTGACACACTATAAAAAGTTTATACATAATTACACATCATGGACTTTAGTAGTATTTCCATATTTTTTTAACTCCAAAGTATTTAATTACCTTATCTGTGTTCAAAGTTCTAAAAAGACAACTATATTCTGTGTTACAGAGCTCTAAAGAAATGGTTAATACTTGTTAAGTAATAACTAGATAAAGGAAAAATATTTTCCCCTCTTTTTCCCAGGTTATGAGATATAATTCTTTACATATTATCCAGTCAGTAGGCAAATATGATTGGTATAAGTTTATCCCTAGATATTAAGAAAAATGTTTGCTTTGGCTTCTGTGTATTGAGGAAATAAAATGAAGCTTTTTTTTTCTATTACACCTCCTAAAGGATTGTTAAATATTATTTAACAAAAAAAATCAACTTTGCAGTAATAATGCTGCTTTTAGTGATAGTATGTATACAAATTCAAGTAGTACAGATTACACTAATATATTTAAATCTGATTTTATTAATAAATTTAGTTTTTTTTTTTTAACTGAAAGCAAGTTCTCTGAATAAATTATTTCATAATAATAGGCTTTCAGGAGAATGCCTTGCTATATATCTGAGATTTTGTCAGAGTTCAGGGATAACATTTTTTAAATGTCATCTATTTAAAAAACATAGATTTTGTATATAATAAAAATTACAATATAGCCTAAAAGTTAATTTCTCAGAACTCTCATCAAACATATATTTATTACAAATATGTTAAACATGTGGCAGAAAATATAGCATGCCTGTGATGGTAACACTTTTTTTTTGAGGGAAAATCATCTCACACATTTTGGCAAACACAAAGTCAGCAGCTTAATTTTCTTCACATCTGTATTCTCACTCCCACCTGCCCTACCTCTCTCTCCTTTCCAAAATAAAGACAATATTTTATACACATGTAACTCTTCCTATGATAATTAATATTCCACATAAGTACACGTCTTTAAAATAAAATACGACACATGGGCGTGTACCTACTTGTTTAACTCATGACAGCTGCTTCCTTCTCCAGCCTCATTCTAGCTATTTACTTCCTACAAACATCCTTTCGAACTGCTGCTGAAATTACTGCATCTCTGGCCCATAAGAGTTCCCAATCAATAATTCAGCTTAACAATATATCAGGAAGAGATATAATTTAGTTTAGAAATTGGTGTTCTTATGTTTTTGTAAAATTATAAACCCTGCAAGTATTCCCTGCAGTCAAAATCAAATCTTATCAATCAAAATCTAATCTTAGATTTGGAAAATGAGAATGGGTTATTAGTGAATGATGGATGCCATATTTATTGTGCCTCTGCTACTTGCAGAGCTCTGTTCCGGTAAACATGAAGGAATGACAAAAAAGATATCTCCTTTTTCTTAAAGGGGTTAAATTTGAATTCTGAGAGATGCTATGTAAAGAAAGATATTGTATAAATAAACAGATACTAGTGGAAAGGAGAAACTGAGTTAGGAATAAGAGATAACTAATTTTTAGGACTAGCAAGTGGATTATAACATGAAACAACATGAAGCAATAAGTGGGAGGAAATTATGATTTTAGGGCCAACACACTAGAGTAGGCAACAAAGGGACTAATAAATGCGGTTGATTGGAGTTGACTAAAGAAGAAAACTTGAAAAAAGATGAGATCTCATAACGAGGGGTGTCGTTTTAGGCATACTGTAAGCATGGGAAGATGGACGAAACCATGGAAGTCATTGCTCCCCAGAGACTCATAACAGAGGCACAAATTAGAATCCAAAATTTAAAAGGGAAGCGCCAAGCTCAATAGCGGGAGGAATGTAGAGGAGCCTGGAAAAGTAAAGAAAAAGAAATCGGGCAAAAATGAGACAGCACTGGGAAGGGTTTGGTCAATAAATTGAAAACTATTAGAATAGAACTCATACACAACTATGAGGAAATAAGCAACAGGTTTAAAGCTAAGCCTGGGGACTTCCCTGGTGGTGCAGTGGTTAGGAATCTGCCTGCCAATGTAGGGGACATGGGTTCCATCCCTGGTCCGGGAAGATCCCACACGCTGTGGAGCAACTAAGCCCGTGTGCCACAACTACTGGGCTTGCGTGCCACAACTACTGAAGCCCACGTGCCTAGAGCCTGTGCTCCACAACAGGAGAGGCCATGGCAATGAGAAGCCTGCGCACTGCAACTAAGAGTAAACCCCGCCTTCGCTGCAAGTAAGAAACCCCCTGCACAGCAACAAAGACCCAATGCAGCCAATAAATAAATAAATTTATATAAAAAAAAGTTAAGCCTACATCTTGCATTTGATTCAAACTCCTATTCTAGGAACTACAGTCTGGCTCAACTGAGCCACATGAGAAAAAAAGACGAAACAAATAGTCACTGATCAAATATAGAACCCTGCTGTCTATGAATTCCTAGTAGTGAATAGTCCATTGATGTTTACTCTTTGGAGATATATTAAGCATCTATTTCAAGTGGAATAAAAGAGGAAATTATAGGTAATATTTGACAGTTTTTAAATCTGATAATATTTGCAAACCTGACTTTACATAGAAAAAAGGTCTTTGATTTTGGAAGTTTGTTGTATTTCTTATTATGATAACTCTTGAATTATTTTTTGCTACTTCTTATGTTAACCACAGGCAATAGGCTGAGGAAGATATAGATCATTTCCAGCCCAAGGAAATAATCTGCTTTTTACTGATATATAGATTTTTAGTTTTCAAATATAATTAATCATTCACTAGATTGATGCTTTACTGCTCCTCTACAAATTGCTCCAGGAGAACCTAACCTGCTATTTCAAGCACGTTAATTCCTTTAAATTAATTTCCTTTTTAGATCCCTCATTTGTTCATGCTTCTCTCAGTTCTTGGCATTCATACCTACAATTACATTCTGCATGCTGCTTGTAATTATCTTGCCCCTATCAGAATCTGCATGATTTCCCACACTTCAGACTTACGTGAGCATACTTGAGATTATAATTACAGTCTTGTGTTTTTGTTCAATAATTTTAAAATGTCTAAAAGCAATGAATCTTTTGCCAACAGAGATTCTGGAACACAGTCTATGTAAATGATTCTTTATCTTTTGGGGTTTTTGGACCTCTTTTAAAATTGGATAAATGTCTGTTTCCTCTAGTAAAACACATGTATACAAACACATTTTCATATACATTTAAATTATTTCCTTAAATAAAACAAAGTTATGTACTTCCTTATTTAATTTAGGCTATTACAAAACTACTACACTAGATGTTTTCCAGATTAGAAAAAACAAAGTTTTCTCTCCATACCCCACATTGTGAGAAGTTTCATAATAATGCAAAGTGTATTCTTAGACAAAGCTGGTGTCCATGGGTAGCATTCTTCATTCCGTCTTGTTTCTACAAGAGTGAGTCAAAAATTATCTGCACTCCAGTTATATTAAAACTTCTATAAATTCTACAGCCAGAGTGTGGATAATTTTTGACTCACCCTCATTTATTGTAGAAATTTAGAACATCCTATGCTTTTTCTTTCCTCTATGCCATTTCCCAATGCCTAATATGTCTTTTTCCCTCTGTACTCCTTACCTCAAAAAATAGCTTCCACATTACTCCTCTTCCAGTATCACTAAAAATCTTCATGATTCAACATCTAATAGATGGTTTTGGTCTTTATTTCACTTGACTCTGTAGTAGTCTTCAATGTTGTTGCCAGTCACCTCAAATATGATCTACTTTCCCTTCTTACTTTTCACAGCCCCTCACTTTGTTTTTTGTTCCACCTTATCAGCTGCTTCTCTGCTTCCACACAATTTAAGTTGTTCAAGTAACACATTTACTACTTTCTAGGCTTGTTTGTAGATCTGTTTATCTTATTGCCCTGCATTTTCTTCCTAGGCAACCCATCCTAACCATAGCTTCCTACCATAACCATGACTCCCATCTTATTTTATAGCCAATGCTGACTTTTTCTGAGCTATACACATACAGATCTAAATTCCTCCTGAGTACTTCTGTATGTCTAAATGA
The DNA here is from genome assembly GCF_030028045.1 of Hippopotamus amphibius kiboko. Classification (NCBI taxonomy): domain Eukaryota; kingdom Metazoa; phylum Chordata; class Mammalia; order Artiodactyla; family Hippopotamidae; genus Hippopotamus; species Hippopotamus amphibius. Next base: position 66,830,988 of record NC_080189.1, on the reverse strand, counting down.
GTTATTAAGTTCAACCGAGTGGATGATCATTTGGTCCTATATCTAAACTTGGTTCAGTCATTTCAAATCAGTGAATTGCACTCAACAAAGTAGAAGCCTATGGGCTATTCTTGGGACCCTGGAGTCATAGCCTGGGTTCACAGAATGCAGAGCCTAAAGCAAAGAGATAGGTGCTCCTGCTTTATTAGGGAGGGAAGTTGCATGGAGCTACGTTGAAAGGATTAAGAACCAACACGAAGATGCATAGGAAGTGCCACTAATTGTTCCATCTCCCAGACAACTCTCTCGAGTAGATATAAACTGCATTTCAAGACCATTTATCCAGAAGGGCAAAGGGGCAAGATTTGATCCACTAAATCCACTTTTCTGAGGGTCAAGGAAACCAAACCTTTAACCTGTCTGAGATTAAGTTTGCAAGGATGGGAAACACAAATTCTGCTTCTGGGTCACTGGAAGTATGGTAAGAAGTGCCAACCCTAATTCCATTCCTTGGTTCCCATGCTTGAGTATTTTAGGTGTTGTAGAGAGAGTACTGTATATCAGCTGTTGGTTTATTACATAATCCCCCCAAACAGGCCACTCTGATGGTGGTGGGGTAGGACAGTGAATTCTGGGGACATTTCCATTGTCATAAAATATGTCCTTAGTTCTCACCACTATTGAGTGGGCTGAAGATATCAACAGACCAGTAATTTCATAAGTCTTTAAATGTAACAGACTGAATTTACAAATGAACATTACAAGACCCTACAGAAAAACAGAACTCTGGCTCACAGTCTGAAGCAACCAGTCTAGTTTAGCTAAATCACAACCTCTGTAGCAATTAGCTCAAAGTGGTTAGGATTTTATCAGTAACTGCTAGCTTCTCTAATTTTTGCCTCACTTCCACCTTAGGATGAACTAGAGAGAGCTAAGTATGCTGCCCTAACTAATCACAAAGGATGACTGCTTCTAGTGAACCCTTTTCCAACTTTCCCATGTCAAAAATCTCCAATCAAGATATACCTTAAGCCTTTTCCCTTTATACTATAAATCTTCCACCCAACTTTCCCTACCTTTCAGTGTTGACCAAATGCAAGTGAACTTGGCTGACTCCCTTGCTATAGCAATCTCTGAATAAATGACCTTTACTAAACATTGATCAGAACCAAAAATCAATTTGCCTTTATCATGTCTCCTAGCTTGACCATGACTTCTTCAAGGATAAAATTCTCATTTGACTTTGAAATCTTTAGTTATGTGTTTGGTAAAAAAAAATTCACATGTAATCAATATTTGTTTAGCTACATGAAGGAAAACAAAAAATGAACAAAAAGAATAGTTATTCACATATAAGAGCAAAAACATGAGAGACAACAAGAAATAGAAGTTGGGGAGGTAAGAGAGCTGTATGATTATGAAAATGTGTATTAAAACAATAAAATTCTCTAAATTAAAGCCAAATTTATAATAGTGGATTAAACACAACTTCAAGGTAGAAAACAGGAAGATAAAAGGAATTCTCTGGTTTTCCAGTGGTTAGGACTCTGCATTTTCACGTCCAAGGGCCAGTTTGATCCCTGGTCAAGGAAATAAGATCGCACAAGCTACGAAGCATGGCCAAAAAAGACATTTAAAAAAAAAAAAAAAAAAAAAGGAAGGTAAAGGGAATTTTGAGAAAATGGATGACCAAAGGAAACATAGAGTTTATTAACCGTGGAGACTTATTATGACAGCTCACCGTAGAGAGAATGATTTTCTCAAAATACGGACTTTAGCATCAAGTAAAATTGGTTTGAATCCTGATGGTGTTACCAACATTTATTAAACCACTTTTATGTCCAGTAAGTTAAGGAAATACTTAGCTGGTTATTAAACATGTTTCTATAAATGGATTAGTCACACTCCAGTTAATATATACAGAGTATAATCCAACACATTACTTACTTACTATCTTTTGAAAATACTGATGAGGAAAAAAATTGTCAGACCTTCAATATTTTTGTCTAAAAAGGAGACATTTACCTCTTGATGTTATTATGAGGATGAATATTTTAAAATGAAAATAAAACACCTGCAATGTACTTTACCTGGCAGGCACTCAGTAATGTTAGTTTCTAACTCCCTGAAGACACCAACTGGAGAGAGATTTTAATACACCTATTCATGATTGCTTTTTTTTTTTTTTTTGGATCTTTATTGGAGTATAATAACTTTAGACTGTTGTGCTAGTTTCCACTGTATAACAAAGCAAATCAGCCTTATCTATACATATATCCCCATAGCCCCTCCCTCTTGAGCCTCCCTCCCACTCTCCCTACCCACCCCTCTAGGTCATCACCAATCATCGAGTTGATCTCCCTGTTATGCAGCAGCTTCCCACTAGCTATTTTACATTTGGTAGTGTATAAATGTCAATACTACTCTTTCACTTTGTCCCAGCTTCTCCTTCCTCCCTTCCCCGTGCATGATTGTTTTTGATATAAGTGCTATGAACATCAAGTGGCTCTCAGTTAATACCATTGTAAAGTCTTTATCACCAAAATAAGTTATCCTTTCTTGCCATAAACCTTTTTAAAAATAACATAGATACGGAAGTAATTTCATCTTGAGAAACTGGCCAGGGTTTCACAAAGCATTTTAACTGGATATGGAAAAATCAGAGTGATGTTAATAAACAAAACTTTTAGGAAAGAACATTTTTGGCAGAGGAAATAGAAATGGATAGGAAACAGAGACGTGAAAGAGCAGTCTAAAAGCACAGTCTAAAAACGATGCAATTTTAGTATGAGTAGTTTATAGGATGTGTCTATTGTCTAAGATGGAAGCAGGTATGAATAGTTTGGGGAGAAACCATTTAATTAGGGATCAGATGACGAAGGGAAATGAAGCTTCCAGGAGTTTTTCTAAAGGCAAAAAAAGAGGCTCCATGGGTTTCTAACCAAATGTGCACATGTTTTTATATGTATTTAAAAGATACTCCATACAATCCTAAATTCAACATTTGACAGGGAAAAGAATTGAGAATTTGGTGATGACAAATAACAGTATGAAGAAGCAATTTGTCTTAAATAACCATAATGTAAAAAAGGTTTTAATGGAGAAGCTTGAAAAATAGTGTGTATAAACCCACGCTCAAGACTGGAACTACAGCTTTAATATAAGGGAGCTAATTTAATAAAACCATATATTGGTTTGATTTTTTTCATTTACATCTCAAAGAATCTCTTGAAATGTTTTTCAACCAGAAATCCATGGATCCAAATAATGAGATCAAACAATTAATCTCAATAATCTCATGGATCCAAGTAAATTTCACAAGTTATTACCTTGGTGCCCAGAGTGGGGAGTTAGCACTCATTGGATACTCAGGATGACAGAAACTTTTTCCAGCACAATATCTATGGGAAATCATTCTACGTCATTAATTTTCTTTAAAAGATTCTCTCTTATTTTATTGACTTAAGATACCAGCTTCAGTTTCTTCACATTTATAAATGGCCATTATTCTTAAGGCATCCACAGACCTCTCCTAACTGGCTGCATTTCCCCTTGCCTCTCTGCTGCACTGGATGAATTGGGGAAGATAGTAGAGGACGTTAGGCTTTGCCTGTTGCTGTGCTCTCCTGTTTTGGCAGTTGCCACAAACTACAACCAGAGCATCGTCTCAACTAAATGCTACGGAAGGCCTGTTGCTTTGCTGGGCTTTGTTTTGTTGGTTTATTTAGTAAAGTTAAAATCTTAACGAAAATAAAGTGTCTTCTGAACCATCTGTTCTGCTTTGATTTTGTCCCAATCCCAACTTTATATTCCACATCTTCAAAAGAAAGAGACTCACAAGTTTCTAAACATATATGAGGAAATATCCTAACTACCAAGGGAAGAATGTCACAGCTGTATATTGTACGATGAGTCAGATATCAAAGGAAACTAAATGAGGAAGACTTTTAGAGCTTTGGATTTGATTCAGGGCTCAGTTTATGATATTGACAAGACTAGGATTTAATGTTGATATGTATACCCTTAACTATAGCTTTTATGGTTTCCTTCTTCCCAGGCTATTATTTCATGCCAATATTGTGATTATTGTAAAGAATAACATAACCATTGTGATAGAATGAATTATTATTAAACTATCAATCCCAGGATGGGAAACACTATTCATTGAAGGGACTGTGTGAAAAAATAGTACCAGCTGGACCATTGTGTTGATCTGCATGAATTCAATAGGTTCTAACCCTGAAATGACCGATGTCCCTGTTTTTCTTTCTTTTTTTTTTTTTTTCATGCTTCAAGGCAGTCTTCCTTTACTGCTTTTCATGTCTAAAATATTAGAAAGAACCCCTGAGACACTGGCATCACTAATATACACAACTGTGATTACTGAAATGCATTTAAAGAACTCAGTGATATTTCTGTAGCTCTCTGGAGTCACATACAAATATAAACTGTCAAATCCAATATACTGATTTAATGGATAAAATACAATGTGTGGAATTAAGAATCAAATTCTGTTCCTAACTAGCCTAGGTACACAATAGGTGTCTGGAGAGGGATTTTTAAAATTATATAGTGACCCAATTTTCCCCACCACTCCAACAGGAATACAGATAATTACATTCACTTGACTACAAATGTAAACTATGCTAAGTCCTACAGTCAAAGGGGTGTGAGTAAAAATATTTAGGATAAATTATTCCAAAGCACTAAAAATAAAATATTATTCTTTGCCATGCTAACGAGAAGAATGATCTGTTTAAGAAAATGTCCTTTTTTTGGTTAGAACTAGGTTTCAATTATCTTTTGCTTTTTTTCCCTTCTATAATTAATAGGGACATTCTTATCTGGGGGTAATGCAATGAAATCTAATTTCATCAGAACTTTACAAACGTGAATAAAGATGTTCTTTTTATTCTTCCTTAATAGTGAGTAGAACATTTCCATATTCTTTTTTTAAACTGTTTAAATAAATATTAAACAGTTTCTGGTAAAGTCTGTTTTCTACAGTGCTCTGCTTAATGGGTCAGAGTACTGCTAGCAGGAGAAAGACAAAATTGAGACCCACTTGGAAAAAAATGTGTTTCTTAGTTTACTTTCACAATAATTATAAACACATTTTACTTCAGAGTCTTCTCCCCTGGAGAGGACTCATGAGAGCCACATGAAAACAAACTTTTATAGTTAAAAAGAAAAAGAAAAAAAAATTGAAAACTATGTGTTCTATTACCCTCTCTAGGCCCCTCAGAAAACACAGTGATGTAAGAAAATTTCTAAAATTTTCTAAATTCTGTGTTTCTAGCTTATCTAATTACAAAACCTTTTGAGAAACAGCTATTCATCTCCTTCATGACAATTCCATGAAACCCATTTTGAGACTTGTCGATATGACATACTGCCACTTACAAAACATATTTACATTCAACTTCACATTTGAGCCTTGAAAAATTCACAGTATTAGTACAGCAACCTTCAGAGGAGATTTTTCTGGCTTTTAATAAGGCTGGAGCACTTGGGCTGCAAGCTGAGACAAGTTCATAGACTCGATGTGAAATAAAGACAGCTATCACTTACTGAGAATCCTTAGGTACTAAACACTCTTTTAGATAAATTCATTATTTCAAAATCCAGAATACACTTTATGATATGGGTATTTTCACATGAAGAAACTGAACCTCTGAAAATGTAAGCAATTTGTAGACACTGACTACATACAGAGATAGTATGTAAACTTTTGTCTATTTGCCTTCAAAATTCAGACTTTCCTCCACTTACATTACTATGCAGTATCTCTGCACCTGGCATGATGGAGTGAACAGTCAGTTACAAATTAGGGAATATGAAGATGAGTTCTTTCAACTGGGTTTAGGTAATAAGATAGACTGGGAAAGGGCTTCTCAACTCCTGGCTTTATAATGACAAGGGCAGCTTTTTTTTTTATTAAAGAAACTAATTTGCCCCCTTTTCTCCTTAAAGAAATGACGGGAGAAGGATCACACTTCTTTCCCCTCATGCAGTTCTGTGGCCTCACTCCATCCCCTGCTGCCTGGGACACCCAGCTCTTCATGGTGCAGCCCTGCAGAGCTCTCCCTTGCCAACCCAGTACCAACCTCCCTGCAAAGTTGTCTCAGTCACTTTGCCCCATGAATTAACAACTCCCTTAGTGGAACTCAGTGAAGGCTAAACAAATTCAATAGCTTTTTTCCTTTCCTTAAGCATAGCTAATATTTACATTTGTGGTCCTATGAGGATTGATAAAAATGAGATACTCTCAAAGTGAAGGAGTAAGTTTTTCTAATCAAAGTATAAAAGTCTGTCTTTGAACCTCTCTTGTAATTTCTTTTTTTTCATTCACAATTTTCTTTTAAAAGCATTTTCTTGTTGAGAAATGACTCCCATGATTCTAATAGCTGAAATATGAGAATCATTAATAATCATAACTGACAATGAATGTAGGTATTTTTGATACTGAACTCTACTTTTAAATATTTATTACATATTTATTTGTATAAATATTTATTGAATTTGTTGCAGTATTTTTTACAAGTTGCTAAACTATGGAAAAATTGTCATTTTTTTTCAAGTTTTACTTTTGTTTTAATTCTCCAAAAAAATATGCTCCCTTAAGGAAGGACAAAGGGGAGCTTATCTTCACTCTTCTGACAAATCTTTCCTTACATTTTCTCTTCACATTTCTATAATTTCCTAATTGTAATAAAGTTATTTGACACATTATTAAGAGATTGTCCAAAGTACCTCATTTATTCCTAAAAATTTGTTATTTACTGAAATATCTGAATGAACAAAATAATGACATTTGTTTTTCAACAAGGCATAAGTTGGCTCTCCCCCCAAATTAGATTACTCATCATAGTCTATAGTGTCAGTTTAAGCAAGTTCCAGAACTAGGTCACAGCTATTACTAAACATGACCGGGTTGAGATACTAATACATGTAGAAGCTTGCATGCATTAGAAAGGCATGAGCCATGTGGAGGCTTCTAGTTCAAAGCTGTTTCTCACAAATAATATTTTATACGCTTCAAAATTTCTAGGAGACTAGATTCTAAATGTTCTCACCATAGGAAAGAAAGAAGTATGTGATGTGATAAAAGTGTTAAAGCTGCTGATGTTAATCATATGGCAATACATAAATGTATCAATACATAGCATACTTTAAAGTTACATAGTGTTTTATGTCACGTGTATCTCAAAAAAAAAAAAGAAAGAAAGATAAACTGATTTAAGCAATTGTGTCATCAAAATCTCAAAAACTGGCATGGAATTTTTCAGAATTAATAGTGCTTACATTTTTAATAAGCTAACACTACATAAAATATACTTTCAGGGTAATTTTCCACATTCAAGGAAACAATGTTAGAATTTTTTTTAAAGGGAAATACTGTACAAAAGAGGTGTCTATTTAATATCACATAAAAAGAAAAACAATATGAATGAATTTGCACTTTAAGCTTCAGTATTTAGTTTTATTTTCTATATTTGGGGTATATTAGTCCAATTACAATTACCAAATTAAGTTTTTAAAGGCTGATTAGAATCACTTTTTAAGAAAATAAAGCTTACTTATTATTCTATCCACAAAGTATTTGTATTGACATTATTCAGAGTTCATGGAGGGGGTTGGAGACACCTAGACAATTTGGGTTATTTCATAAAAAGAACTTAACAAGGGAAAATAAAGTTGCTAGAAGACCTGAAAAGAAAACGTCAGCAGGATGAGGCAGCCCACAGAACAGAAACTACGGAAAGCTGCTAATACCTTAGGGACAGGGGTTGGAATGGGTATAACTGAAACCCAGGGGCTGGGTCCATCAGTAGTGCTGCTGGCTGGGTGCTGGGACCAGCGAGAGAGAGTGTTCCCAATGGAGCTGAAACCCTGAAAGAGATGCTCCCCTAGAAGGGAAAGGAGATGGTAGCCTGGCCTTTGCCTTGCTCGCATTCTGCAATCTCTCACTAAACTTAGTTAGAAACCACAATTTTCAGGGGTCAGGTGCTAAGACATAGGCAGGAGTAAACCTGAGAACAATGGACTAAAGAACAGTGTTAATCATATAAATGGGACAATTCTATTTATCCTAACCAGATAAACAGAGACTATTAGAAGAAGTGTAACATTTTAACATTCTCTAATAATAAAGTGCCAATTATCTAATGTCTCAAACTGTGTTTCATTCAGAACAGCTCTTTGGTTATCTAGCCACGCTAATGTTCTTGTAAAAATGAAATGAAATAAATGTCACATTTCAGGTGCTCCAGCATGAAGTGAAGAATATTTAACTCTCCCTTTAAAACAAAAGAACTAAGTCAAATAAAATGTAAGAAAAAGAATTAAATGATAAAGTATTATGTATTTCTTACAAAGGACACAATACTAAAATGTATTCATGTGGTTCAAATGTCTGTCTCGCATTTTTTAAGCTATCTATACATTCTCTGAAATAATATCACTTCATGAGAGAAAATTAGATGTTTCCGCAAAATAAATAAATAAATAAATAAATAAAACAAGAGAAATAAAAGACTAGATTTTGGAAACCTTCATAGTAATAAATACCAAGAAAATGATTTCTTTAACAAGGAAAAGGAAAATTAAAAAGAAGAGAAGCTCGCAAAAACATAGCATGAAAATTTTCATTGTAGTAATCAAACTTCAATCTCAGAGGGAAAACTAATTAATCTTAACTACTGGTAATATGGTAGACAGAGAAGTCCTCCGATGGCTAAACTAGCATTAATCTCAAAATATAATGTACCAAAGGATCGTCATGAAAATAAAGGAAACTGAGACATATTTTGAGACATTATTACATTACTATTTAAGTTACCTGGATAAATACTACATTACAGATAAGCTCAAAGTGTAATTAGGATGTCCCCAGACTCCACCAACCTGAAACTCCAAAATCGAGTCATACTTGTTATGTTTCTTTTGGTGTCTAAACTATGCTGACCCTTGAGGTCCCATGACCCAAAGGGCAGGAAACACATTCTTCCACTAAGTTTCTGCCCCAAATAAAGTTTGGAAATTCTTGAAAAATCAAGTACATTAGTCCACCGGGAAGTTGTTTTTCACCCTTAAGAAACCTTGTTCAAAATGGCCACTTGTCTAGAGCTACGGTTTTCCCTTATGTGCTCTACAAGTGGACACTTATGGTGGGAAAATAGAATCATTTATCATCTCATAACAGGCTTCATCAAGCAGTTTGCTGCTCTTTTCACATTCCTTCTCCTACCTAAATTCTCAAAAGGCCAGCTAAATCCAGGCAATGCTTCAGAGCAAAGATTTACAGAAGGCTTAGGGACACAAAGTCCAAAGAGAAGAGGACAACTTCAAAGCGGATGTTTAATAGCGGTGCTCCCACACTCAGCTGAGTACACCACCCCAGCGTTATGCCCAGGCTACCCCTCCCCTTAAGACCTACCAGCCACGATGATGTTTGAGAAGTGGTATGTGTCCCCCCATGTCACCTCCACCCTGAATGCAAGCCTCAAACCAGACATAACATAGTCCAGAGCTGCTGCTCACGTCCACACTGAAGACAGACATAGCTGTGCAAAGTAATGTGATTCTTTATTGCTCTGAACATAGTGATTTCAAAATGAGATGTAAGTTTTATCTTTAACCCCCCAAAAACTCATTAGAGTCACCCCCTCCTCTGCCCTGCAGAAAAAGACCAATCATCTCGTTCCAAGTAAGAGTAGTAGTAGTGGTAATACTTTGGTGACATCTTCAAATTAATTCCACATTTCTCACCCACAGGGTCCCAGAAATATTAATCAGACTCAGAGCACTTCTTCATATAGTAAATTACATTGTTAAGTTTCTTATGTACATTCTCTTTCGTCCTGCCCTAAAGTTGACAAGGAGACTTACAGGGCTTAACAATTTTTAATTTAAGCACAGTTCCTTACTATAGAGGCATCTCCATAAAGATATGACAGCAATATGAAGGAAAAGAGAGTGACTGTTCAAGGTGTGGCTAAATTTTATTAGGATTTTCTGAGAAGTTTTCTCAGGGGATGACCCTTGAAATGGATCTGATAGGAAAAAAGGAGCCACTATTTGAAAATATCAGGGAAAATATAATCATTCAGAAAGAGCAAAAGCTTTTGGATTACAAATAGGCTTGCTACAAATGAAAAGCAGAGAAAGTTAGCAAAGGAAGGGAAAACGTGGTAGAATAGATATGAAAGTAAGAAATGTAAACAGAAGACAAATAATATAGGGCCTTGTAGAAATGTTAGGAGTCTGGATTTTTTTTTCCTAAGTGTAGGTGAAAGCCGTTGGAGGGTTTTATGCAGGAGAGTGATACGGTTTGATTCTCATTTTTAAATTACTACTCTAGCTGCAGAGCATGGATTGTGGGGAAAAATACTGATTAGTTAAAAATCTATTATATAAATTAAGGTGAATAGTGACAGTTTCTTGGGCTAAGGGGGAACAGTGAAGCTTGAGCGAAGCACAATTGTTTTGGAGGCAGAGCTGACAGCCCTTGATGGTATGGTTGCATGTGAAATGTGAGAAGAATCAAGACTTCTTTCACTTTTATTTTTATTTATATATATTTATATATTTTTATGATATATAAATATATTTATATATTTTTATGATATATAAATATAATATATATTTATATATTTTTATGATATAGAAATATAATATATATTTATATATTTTTATGATATATAAATATTTATATTTTTTTTCTTGTTTGGGGCTTGGGTATCTAGGTAGAACAGAATCAAGTAGGAACAGGTTTGGGGGTAATATCAAAATTGCAGTTTTGATCTATTTAGTTTGAGATGACCTATTTAAATTCAACTGAATATGTCAAGTTGGCGTTTGATACTGAGGGGAGATGTGGAACTAGAGGTACCCAGCTGTGAGTCAGTAAAATATAGATGTTGTTCAAAGCCGGAGATTTATAAAAGACTTTTTAGAAACAGTAGAGTTGAGAAAAGTATAGTGTTTAAGACTAAGCCTGAGGTCTTAGAATTAGAGGTTACGTGGAGGAGATACACTGAATAAAGCAGACTGAGCTTAAAGGAGTTACTTGATAGGAGGAAAATCAGGAGAGTGTAGAGTTCAGAAAAGTAGGAGAAAAAAAATTCAGTAAGAATGAAATGGTCCACTAATTGTCTGCTGCTGAAAGAGAACATAATATGAGGAGTGATGAAAAGTGATCATTTTCTTTGGCAAAATGGAGATCGTTGATAACCTTGACAAAAGCAGTCTCAACAGAGATTATGGGAAGAAAGCACAATGGACAGGGTTGAGGAGACACTGGAATCATCATTAGGATCCTACATATCTGGAGCTCTTTCTAGAAGAAACTGCTTCACATCATGTCTTTGCAAACAAGGAAGCTTAAGGCAACACATGTATAACTTACAAACCTACTCTTATCTGCCAAGACAAGAGTTGATTGGGAAAAGACTTTGAGGTCGTTTGGTCCACTTTATGTCAAGCCCAGTGATAAGAAGCCAGATCAATCAAATTCTCTCTCTGTGGACTTTGAAGTGGAAAATGTAAACAATCAGTGGGAACTGAATTTGAAAAGATTGGCAGAGCAAGGCCTCAAGATTGGAGCTTTGATGAGTTCTGAAGTCATTAACAGACATAAGCTATGAGTTATGAAAAAGCCATTCAGGAGAGAGGATAAGATATCTACTTCTTAGTCTACAAGACCCACAGTGACTGGGAGAAGAGAGATGAGATTAGCCAGAGCTAAATGTCCACAAACCTCTTGATGCTAACAGCTCTAAGATGGCTCAGAATCATGAGTAACTCCATTTCCAGTTTGGTACTTTAGTTCCTGCTCTCACATGAGGTCTTGTTCCGTGGATCTCATAAGACCTAGTTTATCTTACTGCTCTTGCATCTGTACAACACACCATTAACCCTGGACATACCTGAGTGTGTTTTTTTCTACAAAGCCAACAGATCCTCACTAATATAAGATACTATGCACAAAGAATGTTTATCAGATGCTTAGAATAAACAAGTCAAATAAATAACCACTGATAAGACATTCATAAAATTGGCAGATTCAAAAACTGATTTTAAAAAAGAAACTGTTAATATACTTCTTGAAGTTGATGAATATATGTTGATTCATGGAGTTACTTGCATTGTACTCATTCATCTTACACTAGAAAATAATGAAGTGTTGAAAACTAGAAGACAGGGCAGTTGATTCTTTACAGCAGGAACGGCCAGACATATGTCTAATTTTTGCTTTCTTGCTAAGTTTTGCTGTTACTGATCACAGGGAGAAACTGACAAGTATTGTTATCATCTAATTATGTGTATGTGTCTGGAGTGGGGAAAAGAGATCTCTGCCAGGGAAATGCCATAATCCTAAACTTAAAAAAAAAACAAAAACCTGATATGCAATTAGCCACCTCATCCTTTCTTGTTTTATTTTTCCAAAACATTGGTGGCATTTTTGCTGACAGAATTTTTTCTTTATCTAAGTGTACTTGATACAGGAATACAGAAAAAGTGCCTTTTCTTCTACCAAAAGAAAACACACACACACACACACACACACACACACACAAGAAATTATATGCTGTGATTGAAGATGAGAAAGGTTTTTAATTCAACTTCTCTTTTCTGTTGGCAAAAGTAACGAAGCTTTAGAAACTTACCTTCTAAACCCTGGTAATATGGATGGCCAAAAAATAAAAAAATAAGAACACAAAATATAATGAAGAAATTTATGTAAGAGGTTTCTGTAAAGTACTGAAAGATTGTCAAAGTAAGTCTCCCCAGGTTGTATTATGATAAAGCTGATGATTAGGACCATAAAACAAGGCTTCTCAACCTTAAACACATCACAAATCTTCTCTTAAGGATGCTAAATATACTCTGGCAGAATGTGAGCGGGCTTTTTCCACTGCTGAGCTAGTGTGACCTTGAGCCCCTACAGCTGAGCTCACTATTAAAGGGCCCAAACAGCTGCAATGCAAAATCAGAGATGGCTCTGGCTTGTTTTTAATCACAATCTTCTCACTAAAGAATCAAAAGATTCCACAGGAAGTGTAAGTTTGCCTAGGGAAGATGAGAAATACCAATATTTGATTGTCTTCCTGCTCTATAAGTAAATCTCAGAGAAATTATTAAATTGCTTTTCATTTCAATTAACTGCATAACCAAGAGTGAGTACTATTCCCCTACATTCAGAAAGAAGTAGTGGGTAAATACCCCACTGTACACAATAAACATTTAACTTTTCTTCATTCTTTCCAATTTCTATGCCCTTTCTCCTCTTCCTCTTCTTTCTGGATTGCCCATATTATACACACATGTACACATACAAACACATATTCATATGCATAATAAGGAAAACGCAGTATCCATGTATCTGTCAATGGACAATGAGGCAGTTTCCATATCTTGGCTATTGTGAATAAAGCTGCAATAAATGTGGGAATACAGGTATCTCTCTGAGATTCTGACTTCCTTTCGCTATGTACTAGAAGTGAGACGGCTGGATCATACAGTAGTTCTGTCAATATTTTTAATTTTTTGAGAAGCCTCTATATTGTTTTACATAGTGATTATAACAATTTTTATTCCCACCAATGGTATACTAGGATTTTCTCTTGTCCACAGCCTGGCCAACACCTGTTATCTTTTACCTTTTTGATAATAGCTATTCTAACAAGAGTGAGGTGATATCTTCATTGCTGCTTGGGGCGGGGTGGGAAGATGTTGGTCAAAGGGTACACAGTCTCAGTTACACAAAATGAATAAGTTCTGGAGATCTAATGTACAGCGTGGCGACTGTTGTTAACAATACTGTATTGCATACTTGAAATTTGCTAAGAGGGTGGGTCTTAAGGGTTCTGACCATGAAAAAAAGAAAGAAAAAGGTATGGGTGGAGATAGGTATATTAAATTAGCTTGATTGTGGTGATCCTTTGACAATTTATACGTATATCAAAACAGCAAGTCATGTACTCTGAATGTATACCATTTTTATTTATCAATTACATCTCAGTAAAGCTGGAAAAAGTAAAAGGAAGCCTAAAGCATATAAGTAACAGTACGATCAGACCTAAAAGGAAAATTTTGCCTTAAGACACAGGCTATGTTCATTGTCTTTCAATCAGAAACCAATCTGAAGTAAACACAACATTAATTTTTGCCACGTGCTTGCCTGCCATGTCTGCAAAAGACTTTGTGGGATATAAACTTAGGACCTATACATAAGGGTCATATATACCCTGTAATTGTTTAAACTCCTTAATTACAGGGCCAGTTTTTTGAAGTTCTTTTACTTTGTTTGGTTTTTCATTCTCAGAAAAATTGACTCACTTCCTGAGATACCACTAAATGGCTATCCATTTATATGGGCTTCTAGTTTATAAATAAATGCAAAGCCCAAAGAGTGACACGAGTGGCACGTATTTCCTCTTTATAGCATAAGACAAATATATATTAATTATAAAACTTTTATCTTCAAATGTCTTTTAAAAACTGTAACATAGTTATACATACATATGTGTATACATATATACACACAAAAACACAAATATATTCACACACCTATGTATAACTACATTATATATATGTGTATATGTATCTGTATATGATACATATAAATTTTATATATTGTTTCAATAATAAGTGAGATTATTGATTCAAATACATTTAATGAAAAAAATATAGTAGCTACCAAGAATGGCAATTTGAGTGACAGTGAGTAGAATATCAATATCATCTGATTAATTTATATAAAAACACACAAAAAACACATATATTTAAAAAAACACATATATAAACCTGCCATCACATTAAATATATAATGTCCAATGACAGATGAATGGATAAAGAAGATGTGGTACATATATACAATGGAGTATTACTCAGCCATAAAAAGGAATGAAATTGGGTCATTTGTAGAGATATAGATGGACCTAGAGTCTGTCATACAGAGTGAAGTAAGTCAGAAAGAGAAAAATAAATTTGTATTAAGATTGGTGTATTTCAAAATTGAGGGAGAGAGACTCTAAACATGAACAGGATTGTTTGAGGATTACGAACAGATGAGAAATAAATGAAAAGAAAGTAATATGCGAGGACAATGTAAAATTACACCAAGACAAATCTTGGAAATAAGGAGGAAGAAAACTTTCTCTAAATTGAGAGGAAAGAAGAAGAGTTTGGGTGAAAGAGACCCAAGTAGAAATGAAAGGAATTAAACAGGAGTAGTTTAAGGTTGGTAGCCTCAATCTTCTTGATAAATTAATATGAAAGTCATTCTCAAAAGAAGTGAAATCATGGTTCAGTGGCGCCAATTTTCTTGCTAAGTAAAGGCTGATGCTCTGGGGTGCAGATGTCAGTGATCAATGCCTTGTGAAGTTACTGACGAGGCTCACTAGAAATGCCTTTTTGGATGATTATTTCCATAAAATTATTAAACTGCACATTTATAATATCTAAATCGACTCTTCTGGTTTTCTTTATCACCAGTCAAGGAAACACATGATCTGTCTTACAAAGGCAAATTAATGTGATAATAAATTAGATAGACAAAGAGTGTTTTTAATTTCTTTTAAAGGCAAAGTATTGCCATGGAGAATATGATGAGTGATTGCGTGAGCGGAGAGGAGAGAGTACAGTCAGAAAGAAGGAAAAGAAGAAAGAAGGGATGAGAATAAAAGAGGCCAGAGAAAGAGTCATGGAGAAAAGAGGAAAGAGAAATGGGAGAGTGGAAACTGTTCATTTGATTAAAAATAAGTATGATTGAGAACACCCACATGAGGCCAAGCAGAAGAGAGGAGGAGGAAAGGCAGAGGAAGGAAGGGAAGAACACTTCACAGCAATGATTGAGGCTGGAAGCATAAACTGACAGTGGAGCAAGTGAGAACAGCTGAACAAAGTGAAAGAAAGCAAAAGCACATGGAAAGGAAACAAGTTAATATTTATAGACTTACCTACCTTCTACATTTGTTGCTATTCTAAAGACTTCACAAGTATTAATTCACTTAACCTTCACAAAACATCTATCAAGTAGGGGCTATCATGTCTGCATTGTATGGGTCAAGTACTCATGGCACAGGGGGATTTGATTTTCCAATGTAACATGGCCTTATCGACAGAATATTTAGATTCAGGCAGTTAGATTTCTGTGTCATTAATCAACAGTCTTACACTAGAAGAAGTAAGGGAATGGGGCGGGGGGGTGGGGGGGGAGAGAAACATGAAGCTGCTGGATGCAGGAACCAGTTTGCCTCCATTCAAACCCTTTATGCACCTGATAAACCTGTCCCCTTCTATGGCCTTTAGCTCCTCCTGTTCAGAGACTGACAGCTTTCATCTATAGACAAAAGACTAAATCCTTCTAAAACCCAGACCAGAAAATTCCCTGGAAATGAAGATGGAAACCAAGTTAGTGTCTAGGAAGCTAATGATAAAAGTTCATCTTGATTCTCACTTTAATGAGTCTCGCTTAAATTTGATTAGGACCTGGAAAGGTGTAACAAGAGATAGACTTTTCTGACTGTTAAGGCCAGAGCAAATTTTCAGAAATATTTGAGATATATTCATATATGCTAAACAAACAGTAGCTGAATCCAGCAGGTTTAAGGTCTTTATGAATAATAAGGAATGCATTAAAATCTTGGATATTATTTCAGAGAAAACTGATATGACAGTTGAAGAGATACCTATATTTATACAAAAACAATAGTAATGACATTAAGAAGTGTATGAAATACCCTCTTTCCTCAGAAGAAAGAATAATTTGGAAAAAACTGAGAACAGCCTGCAAGCAAATTATCTGGATCAATCCCACAGAGGCACAGACTTGGTAAGAGAAACAATACAAGCCTCTTCCACCACACTCTCTTCCACTGTTGCACTGATCATTGGGCAGGGTTTTATTAGTGTGAGCCCATGAGAGCTTCACCAGAATTTATATGAGAAACAATGACCTGAGATTCTAGCACTGGATTCGTTTATCCACTGTCTTGATTGGAGAATTATTATTAATTGAAAGCTCTTCGCTTTTCTTTTGTTTTAAACTCTCTCTCACTTGATCTTTCAAATTTGATTCCTAAACTAGAGATCACCAAACTTGGTGAATGCTTTCAATTTGTCTTCAAGTGCTTATTCTAGATGATATCTGATTTACAAATCACAACAGAGCTACCTGAAAATCCCCTAAAAGACTGCATATTATGCACAAGTGTAATGGAAGTCCCTTCCAGCCCCCGTACTCAAGGTCAGGTATCTGCGATTATTTACATCATTTAGTATCGCACTAAATGATTAGACCTACTGAATCTAGGTAAGTCTAATTTTGATGCTCAACAGCACCTCTACAAAATAGTCAATCTTCCAAACAATATCCAGGATCCATGTCTGACCATATAAAAATTAAAATAAAAGGCATCCTAACACAATTAATCTGAATATAGGAAACTACCTAAGGCACATAGCTGTAGATTGTGCAGATTAGTTTTTCCTTGATTCTCACCTACATGTCTATTTTTCAGTGTTCCCTCTGGATTTCAGGAGGCTAGAAGTGCAAACTACATTTTCCAGATACACTTACCAGCCAACTCTCAGTTAGGTTCTACAAGTAGGGACCCTGGCAGGGAATGGCAAGGCAGTAAAATTGGAGACGATATTTTTTGCTCTGCTCTTCCCAGCCCATGCAGCAGGAGCAACAGCACAGAAGAGGGTGGGCTATTCTGGGCAATTGTGTGTCTAGTAGCAACTGCACATGGGTTTTTTTTAGAATTAGTGTAGGTTCGGCAGCATCAGGAGGCTGAGTTTTTATTTAATAGGACCAACAAGGTTCCAACAGCAACAACAAAGGCATCACCTCTAGAAGATCAGCAATAAGTGTGAGTTCATGAATTCCAGCCTAGAAGTGATCTTGGCTTCCTGATCTCTGGGTGACACTCTCTTCTTCCTTTTCCATCTCAGGGCCCCTTTTTGCTGTTCAAGTCCCCCAACCACACCTCCCAGTTATTTCTCCAGATCTTGTGACATCTTCATAACCAATTTTAAATCTCTGGCTTCTGATTTTCCAACCAGACATTGTCTGTACTTCAATTATGAAATAGGCTGCGCACCAAAGATTGTCATTCATGTAACTGAAAATCACCATAGAAATAATATTATGTACAATATTGTGCATGATTTTTAGTTCCCAGATTAGCCTGCAAATATCAATTTACTCCATAATGTTTCAAAGCATTGTGTAAACATATAAAGACAGAGTCACAGGTCCTACACATCACAGGTTAAAAACAACTCTGCTACAAAAAACTGCTCAAAGAGTAGTTTTCTCATCTTTATAATGGGATGAGAACATATATTTTTCTATTTGCTGATTCTCTGCTTTTCACTTGTTTCCTGCTTTCCACATATATTTACCATTGAAGATACAGTGGAGAATAAAACCATGTCTCTCTTCCCTGTTCCTTGAGTTTCTGTTGAAGAGACTAAATCATACAAGTAAATTAGTTAATTACAAAACATTGCAATCACAATGTCAAAATAAAATTTTCTTTAATATAAATGTGAAGCTTTCAAATTATCTTAGACCAGGGGATGTTAAGTTTTAGAGAATATTGGAAGAATATGAGATACTGTGTTTGTAAGTTACAAGAGTTGGATCTTGATGAGGAACATTGTTATTAGGGATGCCGTCAAACCCCAAAATTTTACTGAATATCCCCAACCTCCAGGACAGAGCTTTTCAGTGAGGAAGGCTCAAGGAGGCAAGACTCTGCAGGAGCTGAGGATCATGGGACTGAGATTCCTAAGGGGCCAGGATGAGCGAACTTGGGAAGTGGAGTTATAAAATAATGTAAGTTTCTACCATGTGTAGTTGCAATCAGCCTCCTAAGTTGCCCAGTAGTTTGTTTCTTTGTTTTGTTTTTCACATTTTCAAGAACTGGCCTAATGCTTCCTTTCCCTTACCACTACGTGTTACTTTTCACAGAAGGTTTTCTTTTATAACCCCAACCTGGCTCCATCACAAAAGGAATGATCCCACACTTTCCTTCCAAGTTTTGTGTGAATTTGTATAGCTAATAAGCTGGAAGGAAAGTGACATGCAGCAAGCATGAGTATTTCTATGCTTCCTTTCTTTCCATCACTAAGAAAACTCAACTTAGATGATAAAAGTAAAAAATAACTAAATAAATTTAACTTACATTTCAGGAGAAATTATTGCTGAGATGGTAACAAATCTGAGAAAGCTACTGAAACAATAGTCAGCATATCACTTATCAAAACAGAACAGCTTAGGGCTGCTGCCAGCCTTTCTTGCACAATGGGAAAAATTAGAAAATTGTACCTCATCAAAGTGGAAAACATGGAAAAAGACATTTCCTCTTTGTGGACAGGACTGAAAAACACACAGAGCCCTTGCCAGCACACAGGTCCCTTTCAGAGCCCACTGCATGGAGAACCCAGACACAGACATGACTAGGGATGGCAAAGTGAACTTAGGCAGGCCTTGGAAACTAGCCAGCTCTGGTCCACTTCACTTTAGCAGACACTCTGGAAAAGGCAAGGAGGAAGAAATACGGCCCTGACCTGCAACTAGACCTACCAAACCAGTGACAAATACGAAATAGAATTTCACGTAAGCATTTGCATGTAGAGGTCAGTAGATCATGACAGTAGGGACTCCAGTAATGAGAAGTAGGTTCTCAGAGGTCACAGTGCCCTGCAGAGGAAGTAAGACCCTCAAATACCAGCCAGAACTCTACTTGACAGCAAAGTCTAGAAGGGGAGCTAGATAAACAAGGTATAAACAAGGTAGAAGGAATGTGGTGCTTGAAAGATTATCAGGACAGACCTTCAGCCACAGAGAAACAAGCTAGAGCCCTTTGATCAGACAATCGTGCAGCAAGTAGGTTAGTGAGTCCCAGTGGATGGGATTTAAGCTTCTGAGTCGTCTCCTGTCTAAAGTTAGGTTTTGTCCTGGGGATCAGAACAGGGTTGAGTGATGATTTAATTGCTCCTATTATAGGTAGAGAAAACCAGATAAGGCTTAACATTCACAGGTGTTTATAATATTTTTTAGCACACACTGGCAATTCAGTTCTTCCACAGCTAATTTGGAGTAGAGGTGGGGCAGAAAATGGTACCTAAGATCATGAATAAGGATCATGAAGGGGGGAAAAGAGACACCCTCAGCAAGCAACAGGCAGAGGCAAAGATGAATAGGGGTAACCTGAAGCAGCAGCAAAGAGAAAGAACAGCTAACGGGAGTTAAGCCCAGTAAGTTGGAAACTATCCCGTAGTATTATTTTTGCATATATACTAAGCCTTTGTTCAGAACACTAGAGAATGACAGCTCCATTGCACTTTTTAGAATATAGATGTGTAATTTTAGTTATAGTCTGAGGGTTTCTTTGTTTTTCCAAAACAGGCAGAAGTAATAGGCACTGACTGGCAGCACAACTTTCCAAAGTACTAACATCAAATGGAGACAAGACAGTTAAACACAGATATAGGGTACTATGTCTTGGATAATGAGCTCAACATATGATAACAGACAGTTTTGCCACACACCAAAACAGAGAATCACTACTTTCTAACTCTGGCATTTTTTCTGAAATTGAGTCATATAAAAAAGCTATAGCAGAGTAACTTAAAAATATGGTTCCACTTCTGTAACATCAGTAACAGTTTTCGTATCATGGAGATATCTTGCAGCAGAAAGAAGTAAGACACTGTCAGAGGTTAAGAGTAAATAACTAATTCCATTTCATATAGGTAGGTGGGTAAACTTTTAATCAATGTTAAGTTTTTATAGCTTCTACTACCTCTGCACCACAACTACAACAAAAAGAAGATACAGATCATAGGTAACTTCATGATAATATCAGTCCCAAATACTAGCATAGTGAATTTTACCTTTTCTCATTAGAAACAAAGGGTAAAAACAAATAGTAACAGGCAAACAAAAACATTGGCTTGAAATTTTATTACAAACCCTAATACACAGAACTGATACCTAGGTATTTGAGATCTAAGCCACTACAAGGAGCAAAACTAAAAGAGCTCTTTCTAAGACAAAGATTTTTCACATGCAAATTATTATATTCAAATAAATGTTTCTTCTAAACCCAGATTTTGTTAGTTGGTGATCTGACTTCAAGCATGTTTAGTGTTCTAGTGGCACATAAAAAGACCTGCATTCTTTTTTTTTTTTTTTTTGATTCACCAGGCCAAAATCTTAAGTTCTCCAACAGAAGTTATGTTAGGGGAAACACAGACTGTAACCACCCAAACTGGCCAGGCAGACAATAACAACTTGCATGAGTTATTTTATGACAGGGAACTAAGTCACCACCAACCAGAAAAATACGGCAAAGGTCAAAAGGAAATGCCAGTCCACATGTCCCGCCCACCTCCCAGAATTCTCCTGGCTGGAATCCATCTTGGCTGAGAGATGCGCACACCACCAAAAAGGACCCTAAGTTAGAGTGACTGGCCAGAGAGAACCCGGAAACCCACCCATCACCATAAAACCTGAGACTGTGAGCCACGTGGCAGAGCAGTCCTCATGGGTTCCCTTACCCTGCTGCTCTCCGCCTGGGCACCCCTTCCCAGTAAAGTCTCTTGCTTTGTCAGCACTTGTTTTTCCTCAGACAATTCGTTTTCAAGGGTTAGACAAGAGCCCCCTCTCGGGCCCTGGAAGGGGTCTCCCTTCCTGCAATAGTTAGAGGCTGTCATCAATGAGGAAAAAATTCAGGGGTGTTAAAGATCTTAAGTGTTGCTGTTCATATGCAAAATAGTCTTGTACAGGAGAAAGTGGAGAAATAATTTTGACTACAGGTATACACACGCCTACACACACATAGCCCACAAGGCTATATCGAAATGGTTTTTGTAAGAAAACAAAATTTTTCCTATAAACTTAACGTCCATAGGTGGCTGTACAGTAAGAAATCAAATATTGATGAGAAGCAGAGAAGGGAAGGATATTACCGAAAGGCAAGGAGAGCCGTTATAATCATCAGTGGCATACGATTCTTGGAATCAAAATACATCATCAAATTACATTCCAAAAGTAAATATTTTTCAAAAACAAGACACTCCTTTATCCCTTGAGACAGCTGATTTCTAGCTCCTTTAAAATCACCCTTGCTTTGCAGTTATGCATAATAAGGATGTTTGTTTATGAAATGCAAATGATCCGAGTTTCAACTCCAGAACTTGGTAGTTAATGACTTCCCCTCCTGTCACTGCAAATTCATAGCAAGTTTGAACAAAATACAGTGTAGTACTGAGAGAGGTGTATAGGTCATTGAAAGCAAACAATAAAATCAAGCTATGGATATTCATAAACTTGATAGATGACAGATATCAGCTGAAGACTCAATGGTTCCGAGGCAAATGTACATCAATATAAATGTTAGATCCGTATTTCATACCATTTGCGAAAATAAATTCCAGGTGGATTAAACATCGAAATGTGAAAAATAAAACATTAAATTTAAAAATAAAACGTACACAGAATCAAGTCATTTAAAAAGCTTTTAAAGTGGCTACATTAGTATTTAAAGTTCATCATGACAAAACATAAACAAAGTTAAACGCAGCCAGTGATGAGAGATGTTTATGCCCCATCACTATGATGCAAGCGTCCTGTATAGTATTAATATCTAAATTGTAAAGACTTCCTACAAATTTATAAGAAAAAAATAAAAAATTGTTTTTTATAATAGGCAAAATGTTAAAAACAAGCTTTTTCTTTTTTTTTTGGAAAAATAAGTGTTGGTAGGGATGAGATGCAGTGGGAACTCTGACTTTCTGCCCTTAGTCTTTAAGAACAATGTGTTCTTACCAAGTGGGGAAAGCGGGGAGGGATGGGGGGGAATGAATTGGGAGATTGGGATACCAAATTGTACACTCTAAATATATACTGTTTATTGTATGTTAACAGAATCTCAATAACATTTCTTAAAACAAAAAACAAAAAAAAAAAAACATGTTCTTAACAGGGAGAAGTAGGTCAAAGGATACAAACTTTCAGTTGTAAGATGAATAAGTTGGCCTGGTGACTACAGTTAACAATACAGTGTTGCATACCTGAAGTTTGGGAATAGACCTTAAGTGTTCTCACCACACACAAAAAAGACTTAAATATGTGAGGTGATGGGTGTATTCATTATCTTGATTTTGGTAACCATTTCACAAGGTATATGTATATCGAATCAGCATACTGTACACTAAATATATACAATTACATTTCTTAATTATTCCTCATTAAAGCTCGAAAAAACCCATAGCTTGAAATAATAGTATTTCAATAGTAGTACTGAAAATAATTGTACTTCTAGGTGTAAATCCTACCAAGACTAGAAACTCTAAGTGAGACAAATACAAGGATATTTACTGAGCCTTTGCAATAGCAAAAGCAGCAGCAACAAAACAATAAAAACTGAAATAGAAATCATGTCCACCAATAAGGAAACTAAATGAATACATGGTGGTATATTTGTACAGTGGGATAGTATGCTGCAATATTTCATTGTATAAAGGACAATGACATTGAATGACTAGATCTGCATACATCAACCTGAATACTTCTTGAAAGAAAGTTGAATAAATAAACACAGATTAATAGAGATGCAAATAACACTTTTATAAATAGTAAAGATATAAAATATACTGCCATGGTACACATATTTAATAAAATATGAAAACATGCAGAAACCACAAATTCACGTGACTCTACAATTTTCGCAAAATAGAACATTTAATTTTGAAACCTAAAAAAAAAAAAAAAATCCAGTTTTAGTGGTAACTTGTTCAAGGCCACACAAGTTAAGTAGCTGAAATGGAACAGTGCAAATTGACTTGAAATATCTGAAATATTCAGACAGAAATTTTCAAAAGACACTTGAAGATATAAAAAAAATGAGATTCAGCATGTAAGTAATAAAACTAAACTCTGTATTATTTCTTTCCTAATAGAAGTATAGCCTTAAATAAACAAGGCCATCACTCTGAATCTCTGATACCAATAACTTCAGAGGGACAGAGGGAGTGACCCTTGGCTTGCATTCTACACAAAGTCAAACAGTGATTTTAGCCCTGTGCTTTATTTTAGTAATGTGTCAAATTAATACAAAAATTTCAACGGAGACTTCAGAGAAATCTGAGGAGGATTATTTAGTTAGTTACAATATACCTGTCCATATATTTTGATCAATAATATTTTATAAGAAAAATCACTCTTCATTTGATATTACTCTATTGTGATATAGGTTTTGACTACATTAAGTACTTTTATTAGTAATAAAGGTGATTTTTAGAACACAGCCAGTGTATATCAGTCTTGTTTGCTTTAAAATGATTAATGTTCTGGGCTCGCCTGGTGGTACTGAGGTTAAGAATCCACCTGCCAATGCAAGGGATACGGGTTTGAGCCCTGGTCCAGGAGGATCCCACATGCTGCAGAGCAACTGGGCCAGCCCATGAGCCACAATTACCGAGCCTGTGCTGTAGAGCCTGTGAGCCACAACTACCGAAGCCCACACACCTAGAGCCTGTGTTCTGCAACAAGAGAAGCCTCTGCAATGAGAAGCCTGCTCACTGCAACGAAGAGCAGCCCCTGCTCGTCACAACTAGAGAAAGCCTGCGTGCAGCAACAAAGACCCAAAGCAACCAAAAATAAATAAAAATTAATTTAAAAAATTAATGTTCTTACGACTCACTTTAATTATTTAAGAACTCAAACTATTTTTCAAACTCCATTAAGTTTTCTTGGGTTTGGTTATTTTCCCTCTTATCTTCACATCTAATGTAAACAAAATTTTCAATATGTTAGTTTGCTGATATCCTTACTTCTACATTAATCATTTACCCTAAAACTATCCTTGGGTTTGGGGTAAAATTCTTACTAAAGCAAGCAAACCAGAGAGTCTATAATGGTTAAATCTATATAAACACATTTTCTTTTTTTCATTGCATATTAATGTTTCACATAGTGTATACAGGTAAGATATTTAAATCAAAATCTCAGTGAAAAAAAGTCAATCACAATTTATTATAACAAAATTGTTTCATAGTTTGAGGGGTTCTGCTGTAAAGAATTCAAGTTATTTTATTTATTTCCTCATTTATTAAAACATTAACATTTACCAAATTTTCTTCTCTAGAGCAAAAATGGCACATCATTCCTTCAAATTATTGCTAGTTTTAGGAAATGAACTTAATCACCTATTCAATAAGATATAAAGTGGGAGAGTCATCATTTTTCTTGCTTGTTTTTGCCCAGGATGAGAGTCAGAAGTTAACACATTAAACATGCTGAAAGGGAGAATAGCCACAGAGAAGGTGGTTATGGCGTTTCTGCCACAACATTCATAGAGACCGACAATGTTTTCAGCCTTTACTTTCTATTTAAAAATAGACGATGCATTGGAATAATCATTGCTTTTCAAAAGTTCCATTCCAGTCTGTGTTCTAGTTGACTTGAGGTCCCCAGAGAGCAGTTTAGTCAATCGACTTCACCTTGGGATTAAATTCATATTTTATATTTATTTTTCAATGTTCTTCTCTCTCCAGAAGTTTTGAGGATGAGGTTAGTTAAAAAAATAAACAAACAAAACAAAACCAATAAACAAATGAAAAAATACATTGTCCTTCAAACCAAGACACTTTTCAAAGTGGAAGGAAAGCTATTTATAATTATCCCAGGAATAAAAGCATAAACCTGGACTATGCGAAGCGTATTTGGACAAGTGGTCATCATAACTATGTATGTTAGAATAACACTCTTTCTAATGCCTAAGCCCTAAATGTTAAACACATTTCATAGTGTTCTGTAAGCTCCTCTACAAAAGGAAGCATCAGTTCTGAATGATACCTTTTCTGAAAACTTCAATGTGATACCAACCCATTAGAGCAAATTTAAAATTTAAAACAAAAAAAAAAAGGCCATGTTTCTCTAAATAAAAACACATGTACCTGTGTATGTTAATTACATATATATGTCTATAGCTATCTAGCATCTAGCTAGCTAGGTCAGAGTTATCTAGAGAAAAAGAGCTGAGAATCAGAACCCCTGAGTTCTAGCTTCATCTCCACCACTGTATCACTGTTCACTTATCATGCCTCAGTATTTTTTCTATTTGCAAAAAGGGGAAAATGCACTGTCTCAAGGAGTTTTCTTGAAATTAAATTGAAATAGTCACTCAGAAAAAGCAGTTTTAAAACAGTATAGGGTATAGATACTGGAGTAATTCTAACTGAAATATGTGGAAAGTTATGTATTGAATAGAATGGTTATCTAATCCATAAACTCCTGGATTTCAGGCCCAGGTGAGGTGCTGAGAGGCAACCTGATTTGGAGAAATGAAGCCTTGGGCAAACTCTCCTTGGTTAAAAAAAAAATCTCTGAAAAGCATAGAATCCCTTAAAGTTAAATGCTGCATTTAAAAATGTATTATTAGGCAAAATACATTTACCAAAATATATCACAAATATTTTGGTAACACAAACATACCACTAAATAAAAAATTTAAAAAAAAAGAGTCTCTGAATTAACATTTTAACTAGACTGCAGGGGGAAAAAAAGTGAGATGTCAATGAGCTTAGTCTTATTTTTGTAATAAGTCTTCCTATGGGGAAAAAATAACTTTTTTTAATAAAGTAACTTAAAGTCGGGGTTATTTCCAGAACACTATTCTTCTTAATGACCTGCATAATTTCAGATTAAAGAGTATTTTTATGTGTTTATACCCTGATTACCAATAAGTTCAGAAAAGACTGATTTAATTCCATATACTTGTGCTATTAATATATCGGTACATTTCCCTCCCTTTCTGTAATACTTATTTTTAATTTCTACATTTTCCTTTAATTAACTGAATTCTCTAAAATTTTTTGCCTTCCTTCAAGGCTGCTGCCTGCAATGTTGGAAAGAGAAAGGTGAAAAAATAAATTGCCAATGAGTTAAAACCCAAAATGTTCAGCAACAAAATACTGGCATTCCAAATATAAAGGTATTATACTTATCAAGCATTTCGACAAATAAAAATTCTCCCAAATTCCCTTTTAAGGAAAGGATGGTTACCAAAGGATGGTCACCATGGTTACCAAAACAAAACCACAAGAGTAAATTTCAATTTGATGTTCATTTTCCTTCCAATTATTTTAACTCTCTCCTCAGCACAGAATTCCCACCGATTGCATAAGAAGCTTTATGTGTAGGACAACCGTGTGGTACTGAAGAGAGAATAAACACTCTATTTAACCCCTGTTCTCACAGTTTCTTTACCAGACATTAGCTTTCTGAAAGCAACAGAAGCTCCTAAACAGCAAAAGAAAAAATAGTAAAAGAAAACAGAACATTATTTGTAAAGACTTCAGTGTCCCCTTTCTCTATTAGGCTTCAGAAAATTTTAAGATTTTCAAATACTCTTGCTATCCATTGGATTTTCTTTCATAAATCTTCTGACTTAACAACTACGTTTGAGAGTTAGAGAGCATTAAGTCAGTCAATAAAGAGGGCATATATTTGTATAGACTTATTTACATAACATTATATATATAAATATATATCATACAAGTATACCTTGAAATGTATAAGATACATTATATATACTATATATAAATCTAGAAATGAATATATGTGAATCTATGTAAAATTATATATCCTCACCCAATCCAAAGATCCATGCGTTAAATAAGTTGTCCTCAACCTGAGACCCCCTTTAAAGTGGTGATTATTTTTAATATTCAAATGTCTTTTTTTAATATCTCATCAGGGGATTCCTAAGCAGAAGCTATAAGACAGATGATGCCTGGATAGGAAATTAGAAAAACTAAAACAACTTCTCGGAAAGCTGACTTTAGGAACTTTGTTGCATGCTTTCTCTTTAATATCAGGTACATCCGTCCTCAGGAAAATGGTTGTGTTGTTGGAGACATATTTATTGTCATGACTTGGGGGTGGGGATGACAGAAATAGTTGCTACTGGCATCTGATGGATAGAGGCTGAGGATGCTGTTAAACATCCTACAATGCACAGGGGAGCTCCCCCCAACAGCAAAGAGTTACCTGGTTTCATAGTGTGAACAGCGTGGACGTTGAGAAACCCTGCTTTAGGTCAAGAATAACAAAAGATTTTAATTCTAACAACAGCTCTAGGTCAAGAATAACAAAAGATTTTAATTCTAACAGTCCACTGAAATCAGCAGTGGCTATCTCCTCCTCCCCTCTTTTTTTAAGAAAGATTTTGAGGCTATTTCCAATTATGAGGGAAATAATGCCAGTATTTTAGTGATGGTTGGCATGGGTCAAAGATGAGGACAGGACAGGGGTACATTTTCTATTTGCAACCTAAACTCTATGCATTTTATTTTATTTTATTTACATCTTTATTGGATTAAAATTGCTTTACAGTGTTGTATTAATTTCTGCTGTACAACAAAGGGAGTCAGCTATATGTATACGTGTATCCTTTCCCTCTTAAGCCTCCCTCCCACCCTCCCCATCCCACCCCTCTAGGTCTTCACAAAGCACCAAGCTGATCTCCCTGTGCAGTTATAACTGTTTGCCCTTGATGCTTCAAACAGCTAAGAACCTAAGTGCTTGTTATTTGTAATTCCTCATCTTCTGGTTACCTTTACTTTCCTGTGTTCTGGCAAAGAAAAATTAACTTAAGGCTGTAGCAAAAAAGTATGGAATCCTTATGAGTTTGGAAATGCTTTGCCTTAGAGCCTGCAGGAGTAACCTCATTCCATTCTGAGTTCCAATAGTCACCTTGTACATGCATTCATATATACCCGAAAGTCGACCACTCTTGCTCACTGTACAATGCGATATGACAGTTAAAGCTACATATTTGGAAAATTTAACAGAAGATCATTAGGCCCAACGCCTCATTTTATATTTAGACCACTACTGGTTGCTTGGATTGCTTTTTTTCATTACTGGTTGCTTACGATAGAAAAACAAGACAGAAATTAACACAGTAAAGTTTAGCAGGGTTTCTGGAAAGTATTTTCTAGGTTATATTTACTGATACATGGAAATTAAGTCATGGGTTTTTTTTTTACCAATCACAGAGAACATAATATTTACAACTATCCAAAAATAACATCTTGACGATTATGTCCAAAACTCAATGCATTCGGTTTCCTAAAGCACCAAGCAATAAAAACGTTTTGCAGAAAATGATACAGTATATGCCAAGAGGAGGTGGTAATTATCATCAGCTTTTATGTTTAATGGTGATAGGATGTTATTACAGCCATCATATCTAGTAGCTGTCTTATAATCAAGTTTAAACACAGTCTTGGGGTAGCAGAGCCCAGCTCTGTGATTTAGTGACAAAAAAAAAAAGTATTTCCTGCAAGGTTCTAAACATACCAAAGAAGGAAAACAAAGTCCCTCACACTGAGGTTACAGCTAACACTCAACTCTCCTCCTTAGATTTCGCTCCCTGAACTTAATGCCTAGAGAAAGAAAACCAGTCTCTCTCTAGTATTACATGTATTATTTCTATGATTAGCACATCATTTTCATCCTCAAATTTTCCAGTGGTTTCCCATCTGTGAGCAAAACAGAAGTCCTCACGATGATCACAAAGTCCTGCACAAGCCAGCCATGTACTACCTTCCTAAGTTCTTTGCTGCACTGGCCTCTTTGCAATGCTTCTAAAAAGGTAAATGGGCTCCTGTGTCAGGGACTTTCATTTACTATTTGCCCAGGATGGAACATTCTTCCTCTAGATTTCTGCATAATTCACTCTCAATTTTCTACTGTCTTGGCTATTTAAGAGTGTTCCTCCCACCCAGGCCCCACCCAGCTTCATCAAACCCTGTCACCCTGTCTCCTCCTTCCCTGTCTCATATGTCTCCAAAAGGGTGTCTTCCCTTTCTTGTTATGTTTCCTCCTATGTAGTCTGAATAAGTTGTGCATTAATTCAAAACTTTTTTACCCTGTGTTTTCATACCATTGCTCATAATGTACCTTAATACCATATTATGAACATCTGAATGATCCAATCTGAAATAGATCTAAAACCATCATTTAATTAAAATCTTTGTGGGGTTTTTGTTGTTGCTGTTGTTTCCCTTATGCAGCACATAACTTTGGTGAATTTCCCGGAAATACAGAGGGTTTTTTTTCTTTGTTTTTTAATATTAACTGAAAAAAAGGGTGAAATTCAACCAATTGCAAAAATCATATGATGGCAAACATTAGTGACTTTACTGTTATTCTTATCTTGCTTCTCGCACTTTTAAGTTGCTTTTTAATTACCAAATGAAGAATATGAGAGCATTTAATTGATATTTGTATTTCCAGCATTTTGCACTGTGTCTGGCACATACTGGATAATCAATAAATGCTGGTTACATTAAAGAAAAGAATAGATTTAGTAATAGAATTACTTAGTAATTAGTAGTTAGATTTAGTAATATAAGACTTAAATTCGTCTTTAAAAGCAAGCACTCTACAATCTCGTTTGTGTGCTTCTTTAGTTTCAAACACACATAAATAGTGCAACAAACACTTTCCACGAACCATCTTTGTTTTCAAAGGTATACTGATTAATTTTTTACTTTGTAGCTAATTTCTTACTCAACAGTGATGTCAACAGGAAGCTACTTTTCATCATAACTTTAATTTAAAGCAATATTAGGAAAACTCTCCTTACCAGAAGTGTAGAGTCCTTACATCTCTTAGAATTGCATGTGTTCTCACTGACTGATCACATGATTATATTACAGATCTTCTGAATTTAGCAACTGATCTTTAAAATAAAACTCTACACCGAAAAAAAAAAAAAAAGCCAGCCTTTCTCTAAGTTTCTAAAGATAGAAGAGTCTATGACAAATTTAATTTATTATTTCACATTTTGGTTTAAACGTTCTCGTAAGCTGTCTCAGTTTTTGAGGACCACCATAACAAATTACCACAAACTAGATGGCTTAAAACAGCAGAAATTTATTGTCTCACAGTTCTGGATATTAGATGTCCAAAACGAAGTTGTCAGCAGAGCCATGTTACCCCTGAAAACTGTAGAGGAAAATTCTTCCTTGCCTCTTTGTAGCTTGTAACAGCTTACTGGCAACCCTTAGCATCCCCTGGCTCACAGCTGCATAACTTCAATCTCTGCCTCTGATGTCACATGGCATCTCCCCTTATGCATCTCTGTGGCCTCTTCTTATAAAAACACCAGTCATGGGCTTCCTAGGTGGCGCAGTGGTTAAGAATCTGCCTGCCAATGCAGGGGACACAGGTTCGATCCCTGCTCCAGGAAGATCCCACATGCCACGGAGCAACTAAGCCCGTGTGCCAAAAAAAAAAAAAAAAAACAGTCATATTGGATACAGGGCCCACACTAATCTAATACAACCTCTTCTTAACTAATTACATATGCAGTGGCCCAACTGCCAAATAAGGTCACATTCTGAAGTTCTGGAGGTAGGACTGCAACGTATCTTCGGCGGGACACAATTCAACCCAAAAATGCATTAGCATTTTTCTATAAGGAAAAAAACCATAATACTCTTGTGTTAGGGATAAATCAAACGAGGTTGTATATCAAGATGTTACATAATGCAGTGGTTAAAAGCACACAACCCAGTAGGGACCTTTCACTGATTCCTGAAGAAGAGAGAGCTAACAAAGTGGAGAAAGGTATTCCAGACAGTTCTAACAGCAAGGATGAAGCCACGGAGTTGTAAAATTCGTGGGGCATGGGAAATGGTGTTCTGAAGTTAATAAGGGCGAGAAAGTGGTGTCAAATAATGGAAGAGCTTCCTCAAAGAAGAATTCCAAGTAATAAATGTAGGAGGAAGGAATGAAAAAAATTTTTAAATATCATTACTGCAGGCAAGATGCACTAATGAATGCTAAAATTAGTGAGCAAAACTTTGAGAAATAGGGTATTTGCATAGCCCAAAAGTACCTCCCTCAAATTATTTATTAATTACTATGGAGCTTTAACATATCCCCAAATGTTGCTATTTCTCCTTCCAGGAGATGTAGCTTAATTTTCTTACCCTTAAGTATTAGCTGAACTCAGTGACTCATTTCTAATAAATCTAGTGTGAGAATGGAAAACACAGCAAGTTTACAGAAGAGAATCCTGGCAGACACCACTTTATAACCAAGTGATCAAGATTAACATCATCTTTAATAAGTCTTGTTGATATCATGTACCTCAATATGATGTGAGGAGAAGGGTACTTTGCACTTCTGTGGTATTCCCTCCCAAATTCCATAACCCCAGTCTAATCATGAGAAAATGTTTGATAAACAGATTAAGAAAATAAAAGGACTTATTATGTGCAAGAGCAGATGTAAAGTGAAGCCATTTTCGTCTAAAGCATGATCATTTGAGAGAAGAGTATGATATCTCAGATTTAATTTCTTCTCTTCTGAGTCTGGGACCATTCTAGAAAATAGTATCAGTCAATAGTTAAAACAAAAATGATGAAATGTATCAACCTTATGTCATTACTTCAAATTGTAATCACCATGCAGAGGATATGGCGCCCATTCCACTTCTCACATGTGCAAGGAAGAAAACTTAATTTTACAAGTTATCTTAGTTCCTATTTAAGCCTCTAACCCACAAATGGAGTAGTAAAAATCTAGTGTCAATTGGTCAAGGGTTCCTCCTTTTCCCAGATCAGGTCTACTGTCCAGGGTCCTTAACCGAGTTTGAAAGGATTGTAGGGGAAGGGACCACTTGATTCTCAATCTTTTCTATCCTCAGTGTTATCTGCTAAGACAGTCGCTCCTCATCTGGTCTTCGGACGTCCATCTGTAGAGTTATAACAGAGGTGTCCCTTGTTGGTGGCAACCAGGTCCCTTCACAGTCAAATAATTTTGCCCGGAATTCTAAGCCCTGGGTGATGAAGATCATGCTGCATTTTCCATGCTACCCTAGGGCATTAATTACTCTCTGATTGGGTATATGGTACTGTCTGCCTGAATTCACTACGCAGTCAGTCTAGGTGTTACCACATCCTTAGGGCACAGAATCCACTTCTCTCTCAGATCCCATAAGCCAAGATTAGATTTTGCTGCCTCCTCTTCATGACTTTCTCATTTCATTCTCCCACCTTAGGAAACGTTTTCTAGTCTGTCAGGTACTGGTGAGTAGAGAGATGTGGAAGGGGAAAGGGCAAATTTTAGACTCTTCAAACCCACCAATTTTAAGTAGTTATTCATTTAATTCTCAAAGTATAGTTCCTGCATGAGCAAAATCTGCATCACCTGAAACTTCTTAAAAATGTTGTACTTCATACCTGAAACTAACACAACAATGTAAATCAACTATACTCCCATAAAAAAAAAAGTTTAAATGTCATACTCCAACCTAGCATTATTCTGATAGCACAACCAGAAAAGGACACTACAAGAAAACTACAAGCCAATATCCCTGATAAGCATAGGTGCAAAATTTCTCAATACAACACTAGCA
Organism: Hippopotamus amphibius kiboko; assembly: GCF_030028045.1. Classification (NCBI taxonomy): domain Eukaryota; kingdom Metazoa; phylum Chordata; class Mammalia; order Artiodactyla; family Hippopotamidae; genus Hippopotamus; species Hippopotamus amphibius. The sequence continues at coordinate 66,797,545 of NC_080189.1, read as the reverse complement.
AACTGAATTCAGCAGCACATTAGAAGGGTGATTCACCATGATCAAGTGGAATTTATCTCTGGGGTGCAAGGATTGTTCAACATACACAAATCAGTAAATATAATACACCACATTATTAAAAGAAAAGAAAAAACTCACATGGTCAATTCAATAGATGCAGAAAAACCATTTGACAAAATTGAGCATCTGTTCATGATAAAACTTCTTGAACTGTGTATAGAATGAACATACCTAAACATAATAATGGCCATATTTGACAAGTCCACAGCTAACATCATACTCGATGGTGAAACTTTTAAAGATTTTCCTCTAATATCACAACAAGACAAGGGTGTCCTTTCTCACCACTCCTATTCAACATAGTACTAAAAATTCTAGCTAGAGCAATCAGCTAAGGAAAAGGAAAGAAAATGCATCAGAATTGGAAAGGAAGAAGGAAAATTTTCTCTATTTGCAAGTGACATAATTTTAGATCTAGAAAATCCTAAATATGCCACACAAAAATACAGATCTAATGAATGAATTCAGTCAAGTTGCAGGATACAAAATTAACAGACAAAAAATCAGTACATTGCCATACACTAACTACAAATTATCTAAAAAGAGAAATAAAGAAAATAATCCCATTTGCAATAGAGTCAAAAAATAAATAAATAAAATATTTGGGAATAATTTTAACCAAGGAGGTGAAAATCTCTACACTTAAAACTACAAGGCACTGATGAAAGAAATAAAAAGAAAATATAAATAAATGGAAAGGTATCTCATATTCATGGATTGGAAGAATGTTAAAATGTTCATACTACCCAAAGCCATCTATAGATTCAATGCAATCCCTATGAAGATTCCAATGACAATTTTTACAGAAGTAAAAAAAAAGAAAATCATAAAATTTATATGAAAACACAGAAGACCCTGATTAGCTAAAGCAAGCCTGAAAAGGAAGAAAGCAAGAGGCATTGCAATTCCTTGTTTCAAACTATATTATAAAACTATAGCCATCAAAATAGTGTAGTACTGGCATAAAGACGGGGACATAGATCAACAGAACAGAAATGAGAGCCCTGAAATAAACCCATGCATACGCAGTCAACTAATATTTGACAAGGGAGCCAAGAATAGTCAGTGAAGAAGACAGTCTCCTCAATAAATGGTGCTTTCTGGGAATAGATCCAAAGGAAACGAAAATACCATGTAGAAAAGATATCTGCACCCTCATATATTCACAGCAGCATTATTTGCAACAACCAAGACATGGAGGCAACCTAACTGCCCATCAACAGATGAATGAATAAAGAAAATGTGGTATGTATATGCAATGGACTATTACTCAGCCTTAAAAAAAAAGGGGGGGGGATCCCGTCATTTGCAACACGAGTGGATTTTGAGGTCGTTATGCTAAGTGAAATAAGTAAACTCAAAGAAGAAGATTTGTGGTTACCAGAGGCTGAGGTGGGGGTGGAGGGGTGGTACTTATAATATCACTCAGCATTGGGGGTGTAAGGCGCAATATGATGACTATAGCTAACACTGCTGGATGGTATATGAGAAAGGTGTTAAGAGTAGATCCTTAGAGTTCCCAAGAAGAAGACCATTTTTTTTCTTTTGTTTTTGTATCTGTATGAGATGATGAATGTTTATTAAACTTATTGTGGTAATCATTTCACAATATGTGTAAGTCAAGTCATTATGCTCTACACAATACACAGTGCTATGTGTCAATTGTATCTCAACAAAACAGGGAAGAAATAAAGCAAAACAACAACAAAAGAGCATGGAGGACTGATAATGCTTAGTCAAATAACAGATGTCCACCACTACGTCCAGGCACTGTAATAGATAATTTTTGTTCTTTATGTAATTTAATTATAAAACACATATGAGAGGTAAATTCTAATTTTATTGAGAAGGAAACAGAATTTTTATTGTGGTAAATTATACATAAAATTTACCATTCAATAATTTTAAGTGTACAATTCAGTGGTATTAAGTACATTTCCAATATTCTTCAACCACCACCACTATGCATTTTCAGAACTGTTTCATAATCCCAGAAAGAAACTCTATACTCATTAAACAACAACTTCACTTTTCTCCCTTCTCCCAGCCCCTGTTAACCTCTATTCTACTTTCCGTATCTATGAATTTGCCTTTTTTAGGTGATTAATATAAAATGGAATTATATAGTATTCGTCCTTTTGTGTCTGGCTTATTTCACTTAGCATAGTTTTCAAGGCTTATTCATGTTGTAGCATGTGTCAGAATTTCATTCTTTTTAAGTCTGGATAATATTCTAATGTATGTACATTCCATATTTTGTTTATTCATTCACCTGTAGGTAGACACTTGAGTTGTTTCTACTTTTTTGGCTATTGTGAATAAAGCTGCTATGAACATTGTTTGTACACTATTACCTATTTGAGCCCCTGCTTTTAATTCTTTTGGGTATATACACTGAAGTGGAACTGGTGGGTCATATGGTAACTCTATTTTAACTTTTTGAGCCAAACTGTTTTCTGTATCAGCTGTACCACTTTACATTCCCACCAGCAATGCACAAGGGGTAATCCTTACCACTCTTGTTATTTTCCTTTTTTTTTTCTTTAATAGTAATCATCTTAACGGGTGTGAAGTAGTACCTCATTGTGGGTTTGATTTGCTTTTCCCTAATGAAGAGTGGTGTTGAACATCTTTTCATTTGCTTAATGGTCATTTGTATATTTTCTTTGGAGAAATATCTATTTAAGTCCTTTGTCCACTTTTGAATTGGGTTGTTTGTTTTTTAAGGAAACTGATTTTTAAGGCATTTGTAATTTGCCCAAGATTGTTCAATATGCAAGTGGCAGAAACAGCATTCAAAATCCCTGCGGTGGGCTGCCAAGCCCTTGCTGTCTTTGTAATTCCAAAGGGCCTCCTTGCAAGCCAAGGCAGTTTAGCGAAAATTCATTCTCCCTGACATGATGGACTCAATCCAAAAGGGAAAACAAACATTCATAAATTATAACAGCTGCGGCTCCCACTGTGACTACCTCTCAACAACAAACTACGGCATCACTGCTATAAAAGCGATAAGCGTCCCTCTAGTGACTGGCTCAGTTTTATGGTTTTTGTTAAAAAATAAAGCTGTTCAAAGGTTATTACTTAATTTAGGTAACATTTTCATTTCTCATAAAATTCCTACTAGCACAAATATCTTTTCAAGTGGCTCTCCAAAGCACAAATGTGTACTACCCTTCTAAGCGTAGTGTATAGAAAGGACCCCACTGACAGCAAGTGATAGAGAAAGCTCTCCAATGAAGCAAATAATAAGCATGAGGTCAGTTTTTTTCTTTGCTTCCATTCAGTTCTCTATATGGAGGAAGAACCGTGTATGCAATCTAGTATTTTACCTAAAAAAGCTGAAGTTCAGATTCTTTATTTCTTATCAAGGCAAAGAGCATGAAGGAGACTGACTCCAGTGGCCAGGAAAAAAGAATTATGGCTCATCGCATAAAGACTTGATCAGGCTTTAAAGAAAGAGGCCGCAGAGGAGTTTCATTTACGATTGCCGCCTGAGAGCCCGGGGACAACAGTGGCATTCCGGGCGACTATGGGGGAGGCCGGCCTCTCAAATGCTTCTCAGTAGGTGGCAAGCAGACCTCACCTCATCCATCTGCAAATTAATAGGGTTGGAGCGATGCTCCACTTCCAGCACAATCTGACTTCTTTTACCCAATTTCCACGAAAACAGTGACTATTATCAGAGTGACAATGAAGAAGGTCACTTGAAGGGTAATTACAAACAGAGTCACAAAAGGCAAAGCCGTACAACAAAAATAAGGCAATCAAATAAAATACCAGTTGATATTTCCAAGCGTGTTTCTTCACAGTTGGGGCTATTTTGGACCTGCCTTCTATTTTTTAACCGTAGCTATATCTTTTAATAATTAAACTTCAGCACATTCATTTGGGAAAGCAGCATGCATGCCTTCATTGTCTAGAGACTGAAAGAGTTCAAGTCAAGCATGAAGGTGGCCAGGAGACAACGTGTCCTAAAGGAGAGCGTCACTTGGCTAAGGAAAGCCAAATCTAAAAAACCTTCCAGCAATGTGTGCCTCAAAGCTCCTTCACTATTGTTCTATCCACACACCAGGGAAACTGGTTTTTATCATGCAAAATTCTTCCCAGCCTTTCTGGAATGGTGCTTGCCTTCGTTTTCAAACCATTCCCCACAACATTGTCCCTTTGGCAAGGCAGCTCTAAACCTGTGGATAAATGAAAGGGCTCTGAGCCTGCTCACAGCCGACATCTGTATTTGCAGAGAGAATCACTTAGCTCCTGCCCCTTTCTGATATACTTTTAAAATCTGATTATCAAAAATAGTAACATATGGCTATAAGTTAGTGGACATTGATTTTTCACTGCTAAGTCAAAGTTATCAATGCAAAAAAAAAAAAAAGTGAGTTTCGACTCTAAAATCATCCTGGGCATATGTGAAGAGTCAATATATAAAGTCCCCAGTAAAGTTCTTAGCACTTATGAATTGCTGCCTTCACTCCAAATATTGGAATTGTTCTCAGAACTATTTATGAGTCACTCACAAAAATCAATCTCATCACCTTAATTAAACCTAGGTTTGATCAACCACCTTATTCATCAAGCTTGGCTCCAAATGTCTGTTTTCACAAATTGAATTCTTGTTCAAAGTATGAAGATCTTCTATTACTGACTCATTGCAGACAGATTTGTAAATGCCACTGGCAAATAACAAAAGAAGAGCTCAAAAATAGATAACTAAGGCAACATCTTTGAACGTAGTATCATGACTTTGCTAAGCTTACTTTTATTTTAGCACAAAAGGAACCCAATTGCTCTTAAACATTCAGATGATGTCATAGGTTAGTAGTAACACACCTGGTAGAAGTTTTGTCAAGTACAATACATCTGCAGTTTATTAAATCTAATTTGGAATATAGTAATGATCCTGTTGACAAACACAAGTTGGTATGCCTTTGATTTCAATCCCACAAATTTTGCAGTCTACACTTATAGCATTTATTCAGTGTTATAGCCTGGCTGACTTATGCTGGGTACTAGTTGAAAAAGGATTTATGTGCATTAACTTATATCATTCGTACCATAACACATTGGTTATTTGTAATAATTACAAATTTACACCCATGTTACAGACAAAAGACTACCTAACTTAGAGAAACAAGATAACTTACAATAAGTTGGCAAACTATTTAAACACAAGCAGTCTGACCCAGCAGGGGTGGTGGTAGTGGCTGATGGCTTGATGGCTGCAACATCCTTTGTTTACTGATATGGCAGGCGACATTTTTTGTCCACATACTAGTATTAAAAAATATAATAGTCCAGTCACTCCCTCTTGCAAGAGCACCGGAATTACAACTAACTGCTGAACAATCATCGACAGAAAGACACTGGAGCTCACCAAAAAAAACACCCCACAAAGGAGAAGTTGCAATGAGATGGTACGAGGGGTGCAATCATGTTAAAATCAAATCCCATAAATGCTGGGTGGGTGACTCACAAACTGGAGAACAGTTGTACTGCAGAAGTCCACCCGCTAAAGTGAGGGTTCTGAGCCCCACATCAGGCTCCCCAACCTGGGAGTTCAGCAATGGGAGGAGGAATCCCCAGAGAATAAGACTCTGAAAGCCAGCGGGATTTGATTGCAGGACCTCCACAGGACTGGTGGAAAGAGAGACTCCACTCTTGGAGGGCACACAAAAAAATGTGCTCACCAGGACCCAGGGGGAAGGAGCTGTGACCCCATAGGAGACTGAACCAGACCTACCTGCTGGTGTTGGAGGGTTGCCTGCAGAGGTGGGGGGGGCAGCTGTGGCTCACCAAGGAGGCAGGGCCACTGGCAGCAGGGGTTTTGGGAAGTGCTTATTGGTGTGAGCCCTCCCAGAGTCCACCATTGGCTCCACCAAAGAGCCTGTGGGCTTCAGCACTAGGTGGCCTCAGGCCAAACAGCCAACAAGGTGGGAACACAGCCCCACCCATTAGCAGACAAGCAGATTAAAGTTTTACTGAGCTCTGCCCACCAAATCGGATTAAAGCTTTACTGAGCTCTGCCCACCCAGCCCTACCCACCATCAGTCCCTCCCATCAGGAAGCACACAGGAGGCTCCTAGATAGCTTCCTCCACTAGAGGGCAGACAGCAGGATCAAGCAGTATCAGCAGTATTTCATCTTGTGGAACTGAAAACCACAGCCACAAACAGATAGAGAAAATGAAAAAGCAGAGGACTTTGCACCAGATGAAGGGACAGGATAAAGCCCCAGAAAAACAACTAAATGAAGAGGAGATAGGCACCCTTCCAGAAAAAAAATTCAGAATAATGATACTGAAGATGATCCAGGACTTTGGAAAAAGACTGGATGCAAAGATCGAAAAGTTTACCAAAGACCTAGAAGAATTAAAGAGCAAACAAACAGAGATATGCAACATAATAAGTGAAATGAAAAATACACTAGAAGGAACCAATACCAGATTAACTGAGGCAGAAGGGCGAATAAGTGACCTGGAAGATAGAATGGTGATAATCACTGATGTGGAAAAGAATAAAGAGAAAAGAATGAAAAGAACTGAAGACAGCCTAAGAGACTTCTGGGACAATGTTAAACACACCAACATTCGCATTATAGGGGTCCCAGAAGGAGAAGAGAGAGAGACAGGACTGGAGAAAATACTGGAAGAGATTATAGTCGAAAACTTCCCTAACATGGGAAAGAAAATAGCTACCCAAGTCCAGGAAGTGCAGAGAGTCCCAGGCAGGATAAACTCAAGGAGAAACATGCCAAGACATATAGCAGTCAAACTGACAAAAATTAAAGACAGAGAAAAGTTATTAAAAGCAACAAGGGAAAAATGACAAATAATATACAAGGGAACTCCCATAAGGGTAACAGCTGATTTCTCAGCAGAAACTCTGCAAGCCAGAAGGGAGTGGCATGATATATTTCAAGTGATGAAGGGGAAGAACCTACAACCAAGAATACTCTACCCAGCAAGGATCTCATTCAGATTCAATGGAGAAATCAAAAGCTTTCCAGACAAGCAACAGCTAAGAGAATTCAGCACCACCAAACCAGCCCTACAACAAATGCTAAAGGAACTTCTCTAAGCTGGAAACATAAGAGAAGAAAAGGACCTACAAAAACAAAAACAAAACAATTAAGAAAATGGTAATAGGAACATACATATCGATAATTACCTTGAATGTAAATGGACTAAATGCACCAACCAGAAGACACAGACTGGCTGAATGGATACAAAAACAAGACCCATGTATATGCTGTCTCCAAGAGACCCACTTCAGACCTAGGCACACATACAGATGGAAAGTGAGGGGATGGAAAAAGATATTCCATGCAAATGGAAATCAAAAGAAAGCTGGAGTAGCAATACTCATATCAGATAAAATAGACTTTAAAATAAAAAATGTTACAAGAGACAAGAAAGGACATTACATCAAGATCAAGGGATCCATCCAAGAAGAGGAGATAACAATTGTAAATATATATGCACCCAATATAGGAGCACCTCAATACATAAGGCAAATGCTAACAACTATGAAAGAGGAAATGCAAGGCAGAAATAGAGACACAGGTGTAGAGAACAAACACATGGACACCAAGTAGGGAAAGCAGGGAGGGTTGGGGGGGAATGAATTGGGAGATTGGGATACCAAATTTTACACTCTAAATATATGCTGTTTATTGTCTGTTAACTGTATCTCAATAAATGTTCTTAAAAAATAAAAAAAATAGTCCAGAGGAGCTCTGATTAGGATTTTATAAAGCAGAGAGAAGTAGTTTTAAAATACTTCTTTGTGTCTTCTACTGAGAGGAAAATTAGAAATTTGCGCTCAGCTAGAAATAACTTCATGCTTGCTCTGCTTCTGTAAAATCTGCTTGCTGCGCTAAGAACAAGATGACCTAGCAATCAACTGTAACCTTAAGATGTTCTGATAAGTATGGAATTTTCCTTTTGGAAATCCCCTGCACATAACCCACAGCAACTCCCGTGCTCTGTAACTGTCCATAACCTGTAGTAACCAGGTAACCAATCAACCAATGCTAACTGTAACCATGTGCACTGACCCCTTTAAAAATAAAGCTCACCCTGAGCTCAGGGCCCCAGAACTTTAGAGTGTTAGCTCATCTGGGACCGCCACTTAATAAACCTGAGTTCAACCCTCCGAGTGTGGTGCTTGGTCTCTCGACAGACCGATTCGATTTCCACAACACTACCAGTGAAACCTAACTAGATTTACTTGCTCTAAATTCTACATTTTAGGGAAGCAAAAACAGTCCAGGTAAGTAGAGCACACATGAGTTTGATGTCTGACAGCCCTGAGTTCAAGTTTAGATTCTGCCACTAAATGTGCTTAGACAAATTGCTTGGCTCAACTTTCTCATCTTAATATGACCCTAATACCACCTCCTTTTGATGTTATTGTGCAGAGCAAATTAAATTAGTATAAACATCCAGGATCATATGTTTCCACTGGAATTCACAGTTCGCTATGCTCTAGTGGCTGGGAGTGGGGGAGTGTTGCGAAGGGAGTGTCTGTGTTTCTCTTTTCAAGTAAAAAAAAAAAGTCAGGCTGGGAATTAGAGTCCAAGGAAAATATACTTTCCTTCCTGTTATCCTGTTTGTACTGTGTTTTTCATATGCCTTTGTAGTCTACAGTGCCTCCCATGAGATTAATTTAATGCACTTTTAAACAGCTCTTCCATATCAATAACAAAAACATTAAACACAACCAGATGTAATAGCATCTCCCCAAGATGTCCTGGCAGCCATAATAAATAGTTCCCTTGCTCCAGATCCTATTCCTGAACCCAGGATAACTTCTGATAATATCCATCACTTGTAGGGATCAAAAATCAAAGGTCATTCAGTGGATCTAGACACTAAAAACTAAGGAAAGAATTATCCAAAGAAATCCTCAGAGTGGCCTCCGTAGATTCTGAGTTAGAACACATCCCAATTCATCACTGTTTCACAGAGCCTTAGGGAAGCCATGCTTAACATGAAATATTTTGGAACCAGTGATGGTCTCATTATATAACATTCTGAACAGGCAATGTTAGAAGCCAAGAACTTAAAGTTGTTCTGATTAGTTACACAATACATTTTAGCTTCATGGTGAATTCCTCTTATGATTTAAAATTAATAAATAAAAACATTTATTCTTCATATAGTTAGGTTAGGCATTAGTTCAATTATATTTTTGGTTCAGAATATAAAGAAAAAGAAGTTGAGTTTATTCCTTCTCATTCTTTAAAAAAAAAAAAAAAAAAAAAAAAAAAAAAACCTCCAAATATGAGAATGTTTCAGAGATGCCTTCAAAATTTCCAGGAAGCATAAGCAAATAAAAAACTGAAAATATCCAAATCATAACTTACATTGGCTTCAAGTAGTGGTATTTTTTTTACATCACTTTTATTTTTAAACCGGTGTTGCAATATCCCTGAGGTTAAATTCAGAACAATGGTCAATTTTAAAAGCAAACCAAAGGATTCAGTATTATCACAGAGATAGATTTTCTTCTCAAATGCTGTAATACGTTAACTAAATTTAAAATATCCATAAATTTTTATTTTATAAATTCTGATTTAATGATATTTTTTGTACAAATGCTTCTCAAAATGTTTCCAGAAATTTCAGTCCATTAATACTCCAACTTATTAGGTCCCCAATGGGAATATTCATTAATGCCCAAATTCATTAAGTCAATAAAGAATCCAATCATTAAGAGAAGAAGGGATAGTGGTTTTGTTTCTCTGGTACAAGTGTGAGGGTATACAATATTTGATGTCCATGAGGAGATGAATTCTCTTTTTTTTTTCTTTAAAGAAAACATTTTTAATCTTACAGTACAGTACCTTGAAAAGTACAGTAGTACAGTACAGCAGCTGGCATACAGGGGCTGTTATCTAGTGAACAGGCAAGAAGAGTTACTTACTGGAGAGAGAGGAGGTGGAAGATGGTAGAGCTAAAGGATCATCAGCAATAGGAGACAGAGGGCAAGTTGCAGTTTCACTCATGCCTGATGTTGATGGAATGCATTTTGCATCTTTGAAAGTTTGCAACTTGAAAGTTCGTATGTAGGGGACTTATCGTATTAATTTTTATACTCTCATGCACCTTCTCTGCTGAGGAGATGAATTCTTGATAATAGTTTTATTTAGGAAGCATATAGGAGATAAATATTACAAGTAGTACAAAGACATACATTTTAGTAACTGTGGTATTTGAGCAATAACTGAAATGAATGTTGATCTTATACCCCCAAAGCTAGATTTGGAGACAAATGCAGTTAAGTCCACAGTTTTACTTTGGAAGATAGCAAGTAAACCCAAAATCATTTTCAAATAATATGATATGAATCATTATAGGGCCCCTACCAAAATATACTGGAATCTCTCAGATGAAAGCAAGATAAAACAATGATTCTTTGTTAGAGTTTTGGAGACACTCACAAAGGAAGTATGTGTTTGTTCCTTCCAGCATTACATTATCAGGGGATACACCGTTCATACACCTATACAAATGTTCAATGTTTATCTTGTATTCTTATTTTCCTTATTGTCAGGGTTGTATCAAGTTTATGTTATAAGCTAATTGATAAGGAGAGACCATGTTGTTTAACCTGACGTAAACAAAAGTAGCACACTTGTATATAAAGTAATGTCAACACTGAAATAGATGCTTTCCTATTACTTTTGGTTCCATTTAAAGGCAAAACCAACAAAAGCCAAAACAGGACTATTTCAAAGCATTTCCAAATAAAGCTCTCAATGATTTTATAATATTAAGTAAATGGCTATGTGTGTTGCATGAGGAGTGTTTGGTGTGGGTAAACAAAGATCTATATACTTGGTGTACATTCTACTAATTTGATGCATACTTTCATCAATAAATGGGAAATCTGAAAAGTTTGGACACATGTTCATGGCTGTGTATATTTAAACTATATATATGCACATATAACTATGCATAACTAATTATATGTATATTAAATGTATATACATACATTTATGAATAGAGGAATACATAAAACTATATAATTAGCATTTATAAAATGCAAATTTTTCTGGAAATGTATTTAATGATTTACATTTCTATTTAAATCTTTCAACAACTTTTTAAGGTACATCCTAATGTTATCTGTTTTATCGTATTAAGAAATTTATGCCCAGAGAAGTTATTTTACTTTGACATCACAACAAAAGTAAGAGGTAGAGCCAGTATAGGAATGAGTGTTATCCTGAATCTGTTGCCTGATCCCTTATGTGGTTAATAAGAACGGTATATGACTTCACTCACACTGAACTATACAAAGATGAATGTACAGTTCTTGGCTATGGTTTCAAAGTCTATTAAAAAAAAGAAATTTGACTCTCAATACCATATCCAACTCATGTTTTTCTCACATAGAGCCATTACTAAACACTAAACTGATTAGGATTTAGAGGGTATATATTAATAATACTGTTAGGCATCATTTGATACCCAAGACCTAACACTGCTTACCCACTGGTGTGGGGCTTTATGGTTAAATAAGAATATGACTTATACTTCCATTAATATTGGCCATGATAACAATTTTCAGTTGTAGTGAAAGTTAATATAACCTTAAACATCATGATAAAATACTAATACTCAAGGACTAACAGACATGGTGTACTTCAGATATGAATAATTATCTGAAGATACTTTATGTACATTTTAAGCTATTTTTATGGACTATGACCCAGGACAGTTAGGTTTTTTGTCCTCAGTCTGTTGTGCTAAAGAACCACTTTCAGAGGTTAACTGAATATTTTTTGTATTCTTGTAATCATCTGACATCAAGAATTTTAACCAAACTCATAAACAAGGACGTGCGCATAGATGAGGAAATACAATGATTGCTTTAGTTTTTTTTCCCAAAACCATCTTGGCAAAGAGACTTTCACACCCCAAAGCTCCACATCTGCAATTGCAAAATAATTAATTTGTTGCCAAGCCATTGTGCATATTCTAGGACACCAGCCAAGATCTAATACTGGCATCATTAAGTGAAAAATATTGTAATGTTAAGTACTGTATTTCCCTACTTCATTTTGCCAATCAGTGATGTCAGTAGTATCCTGTTCTTTAGGAAACTTAATTAAATTCTTTCATTCAGATAATCAACATTTGTGCTTCCAACCACTCTTTAAATAGAGTCATTCTTTGTCTGGCAGCTGTGAGAACTTTTTACCCCATCCCCTCACAGAAACAAACGGAGAAAAAAAAAAGTTCATTTAACACTTAGATAATGAAATCCTGTTTGAGATACCATTCATTGGTATGTTGCAGTTTTAACAGTAAAGCTTAATCGTGAGGTTTATTCAAGCCAAGCGGCTATATGAGTCGATGAAGTTTGGTAAAAATGAATTAATTGCCTTAACTAACCGCATCAAAATGCATTCTCTACTCCAAGCCTGATGAGACAATGAGCACACTATGAATGGCATGGCTTTAAAATTTTGAAGATATATCAAACCAAAATCATACATTTTGGGTTATGGTTAATGTAAAAGGAAGAATTTTAACTACAAACAGACCTGCACACTAATCAGAAATAAACATTCATTAATTTTACAGCATCTTTGTAAAGAGATGCTTGAAAGAAGATATGTGTGTCATCAAGGCAGGATCTGTTTTTATTTTAAAATTTTTGGTCAGCATATCTTTACTGTTTAATACAATAGCTATCATAAATTTATCAACAAATAGTTGTTTCTTTCTCACTTTTTCATATGTGCACACGTGCATATGCATATACATCACACTCAGTTTAGGTCATTGCAAAAAGCAAACATATATACCTAGGTCATTACATGTGTATTTTTTATCTTTCCATCTTGTGTATCTCTAATATAAGTTGTGCATTTGAAGACTTTAGATTAAATTGTTACTTAGACTTTCAAAAAAGACATTTGCAAATATTCAAAATGTTTATGGAAATACTGATCTTTGACCTTGGAATACTTTTGAGAATTAGTATATACTTTAAAACTACACATTTATAGCTGTTATACTCTTCTCTTATATATAAGCCTTAAAAAACAAGAGCCGAGTGCTAGAAAAATGTATTTATGAAATTCATTCTATTTACTTAACCTACCACCAGACTGAAACTACAGTAGCAAAGTTAATAACCATTTGGCCTATATGTGTTTCACACTTAAGATCATATAACCATCTTAGTCTATTAGTAAAAACACTGTTGAACTGACAAATTTAGACAACACCTAAATACTGATGTTATAACATTCATGCCCTCAAATAGTTTTTATTTGGTTTGAATTATTTTATATTAACACAACCTAAATTAACTGAAACTCTCAATTTTTTGTTTCATATGCACATACGACTTTTTCACTTTGACTTGGAGAAATTTCTCGCAAGAGCAATCTAGACCTCTTTTGACTTCAGCTGTGTTAGATGTCCCCCTGCTGACCTCGCCAAGCCAAATAATGGCCCAACACCTGCTTAATTTACCTTTAAAACAAACTTTTGGCACTAGGCATATTTGGCGTTTACTGGGACAAAGAGAAGCTATGCCTCTGATTATAAAAAGACAACAAAATAGTCATAAACAGGATGTATATATTGATCAAGTCTGCTTGATACCAAAACAGGACACACGAAGCAATGAAATAATGAACTTACTGGTTATTAAATGCAAAATTCTGAACACTGTGGTTTAGGTAATTAGAGGTCAGCACACATATTTCCTTGGATGAATTCGAAGTAATCCAAAAAGTCTTATTCTGAGAGAACAAACCGACTGCGAATGAATAAAGGAATATTTTTCTAAAGCAATGGAATCGAAGTGCTTTTATTTCTTAATGGGTTTCTATTTTTACATTAAAAGTATTCGGTACTGTGTTCGTTAGCACGTGCAAGGGGAAAACAGTTTTCCAGTGCACTTGCTGAAAAGGAAACATTCCTTTTCTATTTTGGAGCTTAATCTCCCTCCCCAGCCATGTGCTGTGTCTTAGATCAGTGCTCAATTCACGTGCAATTTGCATGTGAACAATGTTTGAGATCCTAGTATTAGAATTCCTTTTCTAAGATAACTATCCCAGTCACTAAAAGTATCTATTTTTACCATACCTCAGAAATCGTATGGATGTTTCCAACTTATGAAAATATATGCAGCCCACACATAAGGAATTTCAAAAGGCTTGAACAGATTGTGTGCATTGTAAATAGGGCATAATGCCCTTTGCTGAGAATGAACAAGCATATGTGAGCCTTTAGCCACAGCCAGCCACCAGGGTCCTTTCCCACAATAATGACTTTAAAAAGAAAAGGCCCCCCCATCTGCAGAGAAGCACAATACGTTTTTCTGTGGCAGCTTTACAATTTATCATATTGTCAACACTGCACGTGAGTCAAAAATTCAATATGTTTTCTTAGTCATAATTTATATATGATCATATATATATGATTATATATACATATGATATGTATATATATAATTTTTTCCTTTGGTTCTCACCAACATGTGATCTCTTCTGATAACTTAATAGTGATTAAAGAAGGGTAAACTGTAGGTGTTAGATTAGCCATACAAGCCACACTTACTTGAAATTCATTCATATCTCCTTTTAATAATTATAGATGGGTAAAAATGGTTAAATACATAAAAGAGAACAATATCTACTGGGAAACTTTTCTCCCTGTTACTAGACCAAGGCAAAATGAGCCTTTAAAAGAAAATCCTTCCAGAAAATCAAAATCACACACTGACTCCAAACATGTTTATGTTTTCAGTTTGGCTTAGAAGTACAATTATTGTAGTTAAAACAAGAAAGTGTTATTTCTCATCCCTGACATGGGCAAATCAGTTTTAAAACAATAATGCAAAGTTGGCCAGAGCAAAGGAAACAGAAACTCTCATTTATGGCTGGTGAGAGAGTAAATTGGTACCGTCACTGTGGGTCTCATCCAGACTCATGGCTTTAAACATGATGCATACGCCCATGGTAAAATGAATTCTTGTCCTCATGCTTCACTTATCTCTCTACCCACAGCCTCTGCTATGTAACTTTGCCCTTTCTCCCATAAGAAATAGAATGAAATTCCCCACTTCCTGACTTTGGGGCTGGCCTTGTCATTTAGTTTAGCCAATGGGATGATACTAGACTTGTGCTTGAGCAGTGGGGGTTACCCTCGTATGCCTCTGTTATCACCATAAGAAGAGGGTAGCTACTACCCCTTAAGCCTGAGTCCCAGAAAGAATACACACAGAGAAGACCAAAACTCAACCCAAAGTGAGGAAGAAAGTCCAACTTGACCCTTAGCTTAAGCAGAAACCCAGTGAAGCTCAGTCTCAATGAGCCAACCACCAGTCAACTTACAGACTTTGAGAAATAAAAATCTTATTGTTATATTCTACTTAGATTCTCTGGTCATTTCGTACATAGCTGTAACTAACTGACAGATGCTAAGGATTCCCAAAAGCATTTCTCTTCGCCTGATTTTTCTCTTAAGTCCAACTCTTACTGCCTACTCAATATTTCTAAGATTTCAAACTTAGTGTGTCTCAACAACTGAGATCCTGACATTCTTCCTCAAACCTGCTCCTCACTGTCTTTCTCAACTAATTATTGGCACAACACATTTCCAGTCGCTCAATACAAAAAACTTTGGGTCATGTTTGATTATCTTCTTTCCCTCCCTCCTACTTTTAATCTTTTAATAAATCCTGGCAGCTCTATATTCAGGATGTGAACACTTGTTTTCATTTTCACGGCTATTACTTGTGTTTTTTTGACATTATTTCTTTCTACAGTATAGCAATAGGCTTCTTGTATCTGCTCTTACCCCAAATAATTATAGGCTTAAAGTGAGAGTCAGAATGCTAAATCAGATAATGTCATTCTTCTATTCAAATGCCATTCTGCCATGGCACTCCACCTGACTCAGAGTATAAGCCAAGTCCTCACTGTGACCCAGAGGACCCTACGTAATCCAGTCCTGTTTCTTCTCTTCATATCTCATTTCTTGCTTCCTTGTTCATTTGGCTCTTGTCATACTAGCCTCTTCTCAGTTACTTCCAGAAACTAGGTACATTTTTGGCTGAGGCATTTTGAACTTGCTGGTCACAAAGGCAGAAAGTCTCTTTCCCTACAGGTATTTTCCCTTCCCTTAGGTTTTAACCCAAATAACCACTTCTCGAAGCAAAGTGGGAAGCTTTTTTTAGCTGAGTCATTTAAAACTGCAACACCTGCCCTTCTTCCTCTCTCCTCTATACACTTTCTATCTACCTCTTCTGCTTTAATTTTCTCCTTGGCTTTTGTATGTTTTACCTTCCTGTCTTATTTATTACCTGCCTCCCCCATAGTAATAAATGCTCTGAAGAGTGCATAATCTTTTGTCCATTTTGTTCACAGCCACATCACCAAGTGCCCAGAATGGTTTCTATCATCTTGGTCGGTACTCAAAAAATATTTCTGATGAATGAATGCCAAAATTTATGAAAAAAAAATTTTAAGATTTTTTTAAGAATCCCCACAATAAATAATGAGACAAACATGCAAGTCTTTGACTAGAAACACAAACATGATGTAAACAAATTCATTTACAAAAGCAAAACATATTAAAACTGTCTAAAAATTCAATATTAAGGGGCTTATAAAAATACTGTTATATTCATATAATGAAATAGCATACTTAATCACATGTGGAAATGTTCCCAATTTTCATTAAAATATTATTAAGTAATAGATGACTAATTGATAAGTAAATACATATATAGCCATCTGAATTAAAACTGATTTTCCCAGAATAATGAGAATAGGCATATTTGTTTGTTGTGGTTCTTTGATTTTTCAAATTTTCCATAATGAAAGAGGTTACTTACTTACATAATTAGAAAATCAAAATGTCTGTAACATGTAGCCATATCGAGGAAGAATACTTTGCTCTCTTTTTCCAAATCACAGCTTTTAAAAAGCAAGACATAATTTGGGTGGCAAATGTAATCATACATGCAGCATATTTCCTACCTCTGTTCTTCCTGAAAAAGAAAGATGATATGGAACTTCAAGACTAAGACTGTACTGGGAGAATTCACATTTCTTGGATTCTGCATTTTAAAAAATCAAATTACTTTATTACACTCTCCCTTAAAATAGCTCAGTTTGAGAACCTCTTAATGGTTCCAGAGAGAGAGTGTATAAAGCCTAGAAAAGGCCAGATGTGTTTGCTCTCAAGTAGGCCCCCAAAACACAGCTCCCATGGCAATTAAGAACAAATCAAATTACCAATGGCATTTTTCACAGAATTAAAACAAGAAATTTTACAATTTGTATGGAAACACAAAAGACTCCAAATAGCCAAAGCAATCTTGAAAAAGAAAAATGGAGCAGGAGGAATCAGACTCCCTGACTTCAGACTATACTACAAAGCTACAGTAATCAAGAAAATATGGTACTGACACAAAAACAGAAATATAGATCAGTGGTACAGGATAGAAAGCCCAGAGATAAACCCATGCACCTATGGTTACGTAATCTATGACAAAGGAGGCAAGAATATACAATGGAAAAAAGACAGCCTCTTCAATAAGTGGTGCTGGGAAAACTGGGCAACTACACGGTAAAGAATGAATTAGAACACTACCTAACACCATACACAAAAATAAACTCAGAATGGATTAAAGACCTAAATGTAAGACCAGACACTATAAAATTCTTAGAGGAAAACATAGGAAAAACACTCTGATGTAAACACAGCAAGACCTTTTTTGACCAACATCCTAGAGTAATGAAAATAAAAACAAAAATAAACAAATGAGACCCAATGAAACTTAAAAGCTTCTGCACAGCAAAGGAAACCATAAGCAAGATGAAAAGACAACCCTCAGAGTGGGAGAAAATATTTGCAAATGAAGCAACTGACAAAGGATTAATCTCCAAAATATACAAACAGCACATGCAACCCACTATCAAAAAAACAAACAACCCAATAAAAAAATGGACAGAAGTCCTAAATAGACATTTCCCCAAAGAAGACAAACAGATGGACAAGATGCACATGAAAAGATGCTCAATGTCACTAATTATTAGAGAAATGCAAATCAAAACTACAATGAGGTAACACCTCACATGGGTCAGAATGGTCAAAATATCTGCAAATAATAAATGCTGGACATGGTATGGAGAAAAGGGAACCCTCTTGCACTGTTGATGGGAATGTAAATTTATACAGCCACTATGGAAAACATTATGGAGGTTCCTTAAAAAACTAAAAATATAATTACCATATCCCACTACTGTACATATACCGTGAGAAAATCATAATTCAAAAAGACACATGTATCCCAATGTTCATTGCAGCACTATTTACAATAGCCAGGACATGGAAGCAACCTAAATGCCCATTGACAGGTGAATGGATAAAGAAGATGTGGTACATATACACAATGGAATATTACTCAACCATAAAAAGGAACAAAATTGGGTCTTTTGTAGAAATGTGGATGGACCTAGAGTCTGACATACAGAGTGAAATAAGTAAGAAAGGGAAAAACAAATATCATGTATTAATGCATATATGTGGAATCTAGAAAAATGGTACAAATGAACCTGTTTCCAGGGCAGGAATAGAGATGCAGATGTAGAAAACGGATGTGTAGACATACAAGGGAAGGAGAGGGTGGGATGAATTGGGAGATTAGGATTGACATATATACACTACCATGTGTAAAATAGATAGCTAGTGGGAACCTGCTGTATAGCACAGGGAGCTCAGCTCAGTGCTCTGTGGTGACCTAGATGGGTGGTGTAGGGTGGGAGGGATGTCCTAGAGGGAGGGGATAGATGTATACATATAGCGATTTCACTTCGCTGTACAGCAGCAACTAATACAACATTGTAAAGCAATTATACTACAATAAAAAAAGAAAGAAAGTAAGAAAAAAACAGAGTGATGGGGCTAAGGGCAGGTCATGACAAAATATGCCAAAATGGCATACTGATTACTTTGAATTAAAGTCACATAAGAAACAGTAGGTACAAGGAGGACATTCTGATCCTCCTTTGTCCCCTGAAAAGCAGTAAATAAATCTCCCACGTAAAAGGTACCGTCCCTGTACCAGGAGGTAGGCACACATCCCTATTGCCAAAGATAGGAAATTTGGGGCCTTAAAAGCTATGTAAACAAACTGCTTCAATTCTTCACTATTTAGTACTCAAATCTGAGTTTCTTTTCTCAGTTCATCACAAATTTATTCCTTGTGTAAAAGGTATAAAAGCTGTCTCCTTTGGTCACTTCTCAGGGTCTCATATCTTTGGGGCCCCCATATGTATGAAATTAAATTGGTTTTTCTTCTGGTTAATCTGTCACACTTCAATTTAATTATTAGACCAGCCAGAAGAATCTAGAAGGGCAGAGGACAATTCTTCTTCCCCCCAAAGAGTTTTGAGTTGTTTTTAAGTCATATATCATTAAAATTTCTACTCAAAGTAGACCATCACTTGCAGACATAAGAAGCATGGATATTAAATTAACAGAGGAGATAAAAATATGATAATTTCACAGATTTATCTCCTAATCCCTTTCACCAAATCCACAATTCACATTATCTCATCAATTTTCATACAGCTTATCTCCCATGTAGCTATTTCTTACATTTCAGAAACAATTTAGAAAAAGAGAACAAAGAGTTTTAAATTCATTTTAGATTTCCATTTATTGGAAAAATAGTCTATCTTCACTCAAAATGTACTACTTGCAAGTACTTGCAAAATAAGTCTAAGCACTTCTCTTTTCATTTAGAAATAAAGTTAAGAAATTATAAAAATAAACCAACTTAAGTTCAAAAGGAAAAAATTGCAAATATGAACTCATTTAATCAGGTTTTGGATTTTCATGCACTAACACACGTTTAAATTTAATCTACATTTTAACATACAGTAAATTTTTTAACTGAAATATGATATAACATGATTTTTAAATTAATTTGCTAATGTCGATGAATAAGAACATGATTAAATTTGTATAGATAGTAAAAAATGAACTTTAAACACATTATTTGATAATATGTGAATACCTTTAGTAGGTATCTTTTTATTATTAAAAAAACTAAAATCAAGAAATAATTTTTAACAATTGTTTAAAAGGGAGAAAATACAGTTGTAAAACCCATTCCTAAGGAGGACAGCTCACTTTCTGAGGGCGAGAGAAATGAATCACTGCTGAAGTTGCTGCCGGGGAGGAAAGCTCCTTACACAGCGAGGAAGCAAGGCTTCCCTACAAGTTCACTGGTGAGATTCCATTTCTCTAGGGTTTTTACAGCTACCAGTTACAGGAGCTACACAAAGAGGGGGAGGGAAAATGGAGATGAGAAGGCAGTAACCGTTGTACAAATTACTTGGGATGCCTAGAGCACGTTATTTAATCTTGTGTAGAAAAAAAAAGAGAGAGAAAGAGAGTGAGATTATGTAGTTTCAGTAAATTAATTATTTTTCCATTTGAGGGGGAGGGGGAAGGGAGGGCATGAAGAGGACACTGATTTTATTTTGGATGATAAATATTACCTTGTGCAACGTATATGTGTGTTCCTTTGTCTGCCAACTAACGTAAGGCATGTGAGTGTCTGAGCATTTGGCTTAGAGCTGAAAATGCCTCGCTGAGGTTTGACTTTGCCCTATGGGAATCTCTCAAACTGGCAGAAGAAAATAAACACCACGTTAAGCTTAGAGTTGCTGCTCCTCTATAAAACTTAAAACAAATAGGCTGGAACTCTACAGCTGCGGGTGACTCAGACCCACAAAGGAGGCAACTTCAAAAACAGCCTCTCTGTTCTGCTTTTCACTCTATCAGTAGCAAATTGATTAGACGGCTTTCCCATTATCCAAAGCATTCCACACTCTAAGTGTCTGACGCAGTCTTTGTGTGCTGGCGAAGGGAGAGAGAAAGGTCACGCTGGACTGGCGATTCTAGATCTCACTGAAAACAATCAGAAAAATCACAAAGAAGAAAAATATCCATGTAAATTAAACTAAGTAATCTGTGTAATTATTACTAATTGATTCATTTTCATCAATCGAATCCTTTAATATCTAAAACATATATATACACACTCATACACACTATATATATACAAACACACTCATACCCACTACCTATTTCTACAAAAAGTGCCCATACATTTTATGTATGTATATATATTCTTACATACAAATACCTAATCCTTAATGGTAGAGAAGCTAAAAAAATGAAAATTTATGAAAGCAAGGGCAAAAGTGCCCCCAATACAGGTAACTAGAAAGAAAACCAATTATCAAAGCAGATGCTAAAATATTTGAGTCATGTGAAGTTACAAAGTTTAGTGAGAAATAGTCTGAAAATAGAATTGCAAAGATGAATGATTCAATTTGCAATGCTTTCTTAACCAGGACTTGCAAATTAAACAATGCTTTAAGTGTAATTATTTGGCTCCTTTAATCTTATTTTGAACTATTTTGCCACTCACCTAGCTTAATGGGGATGTTAGAATTTGGCAGAATTAGATAGTTTTCTAATTCTATAGGTTAATGTTCAAATGGTGACCACTGTCTGATTTTTATATGTTAGTATATAAGACTCTCTGTGTCCACAGATATGTCTATTGTATCGTATGTAAATCATGAAATTTTATCTTCTTTAGGGTGCAAAAACTCCATCATAACAATCCACGTGCAATTGGGAACACTCTCTGTTGTGTGGGTGTGATTTTGAATTCTCATCTACATTCTAGAGGATGAATGACACTCAGGTTTCTTGAAGCTGGGATACAAAACCTCAACAAAAACTGACATTCTCAGTACAGCCTATTTTTGGCAGCATGGTGAGTCTGCATAGAAACCAGATTTATCAACTGTTCCACGAAATACACCTTAAAAAGAGGAAAGGAGACATCTTTCTATATGGCTTAAAGCTAATTATTTCTCACAATTTTTTTTAAAAAAATATAAACATTTCAGACATAGAATAAAAAAGGATGTCCAACGTATGTATTGATAAAGCCGTAGATGAGCTGCCCGATGCGACTCCAGGGTCTGAACTCTGTGCTTGAACAGGGCTGCCTTTGTACTTGACATGAAATGCAGATTGTCTTTTGGTTCTACAACCATCTTCTGTCCTTCTCTTCATAAGTTTTCTATTACCTGCTGGACTATTGTGTTACTGGTATTAACACACAGTTCTTTGTACAGAAGGACCATCCACAAAATAAGCAGCCCTTTATCCAGCCATTGCAAAACCTGCTTTTAGAAATGAAATACATCGATTCCCAAAACAGAACAGTTTTATCAGGCTAGTAGTGGGAGAAATGAAATATGGGGAGAAAAGAATTCCTATTCTTTTGAGCCTTTGCATTTGTTGAATATCAACAGTTTTTGGTTTTTCTAATGCCATCTAGGCATATTTTTCTTCTAATCATTTTAAATTCTGAAAATTGTGAGCAACAAACTTGGGAGAAACTAGGAAGCCAAAGATACGCAATCTGTCACTTTATTAACAGATTTCAGGTAAAAAGCCATAGTGACACATTATACCCCTAAGCACTCTGATTCTTCTGTAACCTATAAAATTAATCATGCTTAAAATTACTCTACAATATTAGATCTCTGGTAGAAGAGAAATAAACTAACTCAATCTTTATAATGATAACGCTATTAAAGCATAATGGACCTTTTCTGTTGTAAAGCAAAAATAATGGTCCAAAAGAAAAAAAAGTTAAACTATTATCTGAGACCTCTTGGTTGATATTTCATCAGCAACTCTTACAGTAGCGTAAGCCATTAAATCTGCTACGTTCATTCTCTTCCAGAGTAGTGTTTGGCTCCAAGTAGGTGGGTGGTTCTGATGATTAGCACTACCTAACTGAAAAGATAACTTTTTCAGATAACCAATGTTAAAAAGTGATATATATGGGGATTTCCCTGGTGGTCCAGGGGTTAAGACTCTGAGCTTCCACTACAGGGGGCGGGGGTTTGATCCCTGGTTGGGGATTCCACATGCTGTGCAGTGAGGCCAAAAAAAAAAAAAGATACATACAATAAAATAGTAAAATAAATGAGTAGTTTAATGGCAATGTTTAGTTTCTTCACCAACACTGCTACTTCTAAAGTTGAAACAGTACTGTGCAGGAAAACATAAAAATTGTAATGCAAAAGAGTGCCTTTTGCTGACAGAGTCTGAAAACATAACTGAACAGACAACAGGAAAAGCATTTATGTGTTCACATGAACCTTCCTGTATATAGCAACATGAAGGTTACTTAAATCAGAATAATACCTCAAATTGTATTCATTCTGCGAAGCTGGGTCATACTTCAATACAGATTTTTAAAGAGCAGCTCTCCATTACAAGGATAGATTTTAGCATAAATACCATCCCACCCAACTGCATGCATTTTTCAGTTTTATAGTAATGAATACTGAGTTACCGCTTCCAGCCTTAGAAGAGGGGTTCTCAAAATATTGTCCAGAGACCTCTGTGGGTCCCTGAAATCCTTTCAGGGGATCTATGAGGTCAAAAACTATCTTGTAATAATACTAAGATACTATTTGGTTATACACTCATTTTCTCATGAGTGTACAATGAAATATTCCAGAGGCTACATGACATGTGCTATTACAACAGAAACAGATATGAGATTCCAGCTGTCTTTCGTAAATCAGACATTATTGAAACCTGCCAAAAAGCAAAACAAGGCCATTCTTCCCATTAATTATTTTTGTTTTAGAAAACATTTCTTATGAAATTATGCTGTTTATCTTAACATTCAATTGGTATATTATTGCTATTTTAAATTAAAAAACTTTAGTGCCTCAATTTTAATTTCTAATATGATAAATACTGAGAGATACAGTAAAAAAATCTTTTGGGGGTCCTCAGTAATTTTTATGAGTGTTTGAGAAACTCTCCCTTAAAACATACTTGGCCTTTATGACACCTTTCTTTCAGAAACTTTATAAATTAAAAAGAATACTAAATGCAGGTACCAGTCCAGGAATTTCCTTTGGATCTGTACTTGTTACCTAAAGCAATGTGGCCACTGAGTAGGAGTTCAGGAAATTCCTGCTGATTGATAGACCATGTTTTTGCTGGGGAAAAAAGTAAAAACAATACAGGTTTCTAGGAGTTTGGCAACTACAGACACTTCCCTTGCTGGCAATTTTATTTAAATTATGTCAAGTTTCCTCCAATCAGATTTTTCCCAACAATGTGGTAAACTATTTAGAAAAATAATACTCTATTCCCTGCTCAAGATAATGAGTCTGCCCTTTCCCCAGTAATGTCACAGTGTAGCTAGTATAAAACTGCCTTGGTAATGTTTAATATTGTTCCACCTAGTATATGAAGATCAAGGCTCTTCCCACAACAGAAGCCAGAAATCAAAAGCCATTTTTAAAGCTCTTCAAAATTCTGTCATTCTTGCTCTAACACATTCTCATCTGAATTAAAACCAAGGACTTACAAATTGAGATTGTTCAGTAGATCTTTTCCTCAGACAGATTCTCTTAGCATGAGAAATACTAAAAACACTGAATTTTGCTCCCCAACTTGGGTGTAGATTCATTCTTTTCATTGCTAATAGATATGTGTTAGCATTTTACTACCAAGTTAGTTTCAAATGTCACCTTGATATCTCAAGTCTAAACTAGGAATCCTTTCCATACATGCTGAAGAGCAATTCAAAGCAAAATATTTGAGAAACTCTGCCTTAAAACATACTTTGGACTGGTCATTAATTGTGCCATTCTTTCTGCTACTGCTCTAGAAGGAAAGAAATTTCTAACTAGCTGGGAATTATCAAGTTTAGTATGTCAGAGTATACTTCCATCAGATAAATTCAGTCATTAAGTGATTCAGGTATAGGATGACATTCCCTCCATACAACACAACTCCAACTGGAATTTTCAAGTTGATCTTTTTAACCAGTGCAGGGTGGTGTGATGAGTACAAACAGCTCCATCTAGAAAGGTCTCTGTTTCAGTCCTAGCTTTGATACTTACTGGCTATGTGATACTGCCAAGTTAATTTTAACCATACTGAGTCCCAGTTGTCTTTCTGCAAAATGGGAATAACCATGTCCATCTGGAAGGACAGTTAGGAGGCTATATGGAAATATCCTAGCACATTTACTGGCACATAGTAGACAGTTAATCAATAGTAATTATTATATAGCTAATAAGGTAGATTTTCTGTTGTCCTTCTACTTAAGAGTGTCTGTTAATATATAGAATTTAAAGAAAGCTGGGAGTCTAAATTTGCCTAAGAAGTCTGAGAACCTGATGGGATGAATGGAATCAAGAACTTCATCTGCCTTTTCAAGATACAAGGTTCTGAATTTATTCATAGAGGATAGGATGGCAGAATCATGCATGTTAAATAATGCTATATATTTGAACTATCCAGATTTGAGGGATTATAATAGTAAAAATATCTTGGAGAAAATAATATACAGTAGTGGTCATGGAATAATGCAAAAGTGGGAGGAAATGTCTGAGTTCATCTCAAGCTATGAAGCAAAAGCAAACACAAAACCAATTAGCTACTACCTTGAGTGAGAGACTGCTTTGCTGAAAGGCGGGAATGAGGCAGGTAGGGAAAACACTGGATTTGATGTTTATTTAAATGGATGAGGTCTTGACTACTTTACTTTCATATCCTATTTGGTACATCAGAAAAGAATATCTAATAACAAGTAGACAAGCACACGTAGGATATATTTTGTTCTGTGGCTCAGCCAGCTTCACCAAGGACAATTTTAGTAATCTTAGATTAGAGCGAATGCTATCTGATCATTTTCCTCGTGCATAATTTGAGATGACTGTGTAGGGATGCAGCCAGAAAATGGAAATATACTTGGTGCTAGGAAAGCTATTTATCGATAGTGTGACCAGGAGGAGAATGTAGACATCCTAATTATTAGAGCAGTCCTTATGTGACTATGTGATGTTTACATAGTCAAATGAGGTTTCATTGAAAGTTATTCAGAATATGAAAATTATTCTGCCAGCCAATCTCTAATCATGTGGTATTTGAAAAATAATCTAATTTCTTAAGAGATATACCAAGATCCCTTTATTAAATAGCTCTTTATCTAGAGCAATTTCCACAGACTAACCCTCAAAACTAGAACTCATTCATCCTCTTACATATGACCATTATTATCAAAAGTTGAAATAGTTCTCAGGATGTACTACTCTACCAACACAACATTTGAAACCCAATTAGCACATTATGTTAGCCTAGATGCCCCAGCTCCAGGTGCTCTTGCAAAAATATTGAATCCCCTGTACCCTTGTGACAATAGATTCTTCCT
This sequence comes from Hippopotamus amphibius kiboko, assembly GCF_030028045.1. NCBI lineage: Eukaryota > Metazoa > Chordata > Mammalia > Artiodactyla > Hippopotamidae > Hippopotamus > Hippopotamus amphibius. Next base: position 66,771,155 of record NC_080189.1, on the reverse strand, counting down.
CATGAAGTCTTGTATTTACCCCTTCCCCAAGCTAACACAATCAACATGCATTTCTACTTTTGCTCCCTTGGATCTTGCCAGCACATATTAAACGTTTACTGCAATTCCTTTGGAGTATAGGTTACTTCTTACTGGCAAAGGGTTTATCATTTCCCTGTTCAGGCTTTTTTAAGACTGGCTTTTGTTCTAGGCCTAGAAGCAATGAGGGGTCATAGTAACGCACCTTGTGGAAAACAGACATCATCTTAGAAAGCATCAGCTTACAAAAAAAGGAGTTTTCTTCTAGCAGTGAGGAGAGGATTTTTCTGCCAGACAGAAAGTTCTGGGAGATTGAGTTAGGGTTCAGGATTCTCAAACTCACCCACTGAAGTGTCATTATCCATGTTTCATAATTCTACCTCTTCTCCATTAGAACCCTGTCCTTGACATACGATCTATGGAGGCTAGGAATTTAGTCCCTTTTTCAGTACATAATCAAATCCTAGGCCTGAGGTTTAGCAAGTCTGCCCTGTGGCTGCAAGAAATAAAAATCTCTCTTACAGCCGCCATTACAGGCCCTCTGGTTTTAGAACATGACTTTTAAGTTTGCAATTAACGGCACTATACCTATCATTTTCCTTTCAAAGTCTCCTGTATCATTAAAAGTAGGTACCCTACTTTATTATCCTTAAAATGATCCTTTTCCCATAATAATCTAGTGCCACATGTACCTGATGTCCAAAGGTTTTCCTTCTAAGGGCTCTTCTGCCCAATTAACTACAAGTTAAAGTTTGATGTAATTACGATGTCACTGAACGCCAGAAGTTGATGTCACACCTCTCTCACCAGCAAAGGGGTCCTTATTTATTTTACACAGATGAGCAGTCCACCTCCTATATTGTCCTAAGTTTTCTTCTTGGAACCACTCTGGTTTCCTAGAAAACAGGCCCTGATGCAAGGATTAACTACTAGTAATTTATCTGAAGGTGGAATTCCAAGAAAACTAACAAGAGAAAAAGGAAATGAAAGAATGTGCTGCTTGAATGCACAGACTTCTGCCTCATGAGAAGTTTATCAGATGTACATGCCTGTCAATGAAAGAAATCTATAAAAAAAGGATGAATGGGGTATTGTACCATGAAAAATTCCATTAAAGGGAGAAAGCTAATTTATCCACCCAGTTTCCTTTTATCTCCTGTCTTCCAATGGTCAAGATTCTTCCCAATGGGATTTAACTTCCTCATAGTTTTGGGCTGCATCATCCAGCCCCTTTGGCATCCAGGTGAAAGACAAGTCCATGCCCTTCCATGAGATATTTTTATCCAAGTCCAGAAATGATGAGAGATACCAAATACTCAAGGTGCCATTGGTCCCAGAGGGCAAGAACACTTCGGCTAGTAAGTAGTTGATCATTCGTGATCATTGCTAGGGTGGTGTGTTACACCTGAGGCTCCAGGGGACAGATGAGCCAAGAAAATCTGAAAAATTACCTAGCATATATACATGCAACTAAAATTTGCAAGAGTGATGAATTTAAAAAGCAGAAAACAAGACATCGGGGGAAACCTTTCACACCTAATATTTGAGACCATTCGTAATTTCAAGGTGAATAACCCTTGTTGACAATCATAAAATGCTCCAGCAAGCATTGAGGCAAGTTGAGAAGCAGAGGGCTGTGTAGTTAAATTTCCTGACCACTTTGCAGATGATTGGAAAAGAGAAGTTGGTTCGTATTCAATACTAAAGATCATATTATAGAGCAATGAAGGAAACAGACTTCTTAGTTTAAACGAAGTCATTCAAGATCTGAATGTTCAACCACAGACACTCCCTCCTAACATCTTCCAATTACTAAAAGGTGGGGAAGAGAAGGAAGAACTTGCTCGGAGCAAAAGGAGAGGAGAAAACAAAGCAGAAAAGGTAATAAAGGCCAGGAGCAAAGGCTGTCCTCGCATACCACAGCAGTGCTTCTCAAACTTTAATGCGCATACAAATAATCCAAGAATCTTATTAAAATACAGATTCTAATTTACTGGTCCTGGAATGGGACCTGAGATTCCAGCTTTAAAAAGGTCACAGGTAATGCCGATGCTAATGGTCTGAAGATCACATTTTGTAATATTACAAGATACTATCTAGTATTAATGATTATTACAGATGACACCTAACACTACAGGAGAAGTCCTGAGAAAGCCTTAATTGTTTCCAGAAAATAGGAATGTTTTTTATAGTCTGATAAAGGGCTGGTTTCTGAGATTGCACCACCAAATGTACAAACCCAATCTGTTTCCAGGGTGTGCGTGAAAGGCCTAGGCAAATGGATTGTAATAAAAATGAAAACTGTCTGTACTATTACAAAAGCAAGGTAAAAGGAATCTAGGGAAAGTTGGGAAATAGCAAAGGATCTTGAGGAATGAGCTGCTCTTGGCACCAATATAGCAGTCTTATGCCAAATGGGATTGCAGCCTCTATTTCCAATGATGTATGAAGTGGAAGGAAGAAGTGGAGGCGGAGAGGGAAGGAACTGGGCCTCAATATTTCTGGATTATCTGTCACAAGTGGCTGTGGTTTTAAAATCACTTAGAGAAATCTAATCCATACTTGCATGAAAAGTAAAGAAATTAGATTTATGTAGGTTGAGAACAGGTATATCTCATTTTATTGTGCTTCACTTTATTGCACTTTGCAGATACTGCATTTTTAACAAACTGAAGGTTTGTGGCAACGCTGAGTGGAGCAAGACTATCAGTGTCATTCTTCCAATAGCACTTGCTCACTTCACATCTCTGTGTCACATTTTGGTAATGTTTTCATTGTCACTATGATGTTCTGCGATGTTTGATGTTACTATGGTAATGGTATGGGTGTGCCATGAACCACACCCATGTAAAATTGCAAACTTAATCAATAAATGCTTAATCACCAACCAGGCATCCCCCAACCTCTCTCCCTCTCTTCTGGCTTCCCTATTCCTTGAGACACAACAATATTGAAATCAGGTCAATTAATAACCCTACAATAGCTTCTAAGTGTTCAAGTGAAAGGAAGAGACATGTCTCATCTCTCACTTTAAACCAAAAGCTTGAAATGATTAAGTTTAGTGAGGAAGGGATGTTGAAAGATGAAACACACCAAAAGCTAGGACTCTTGCACTAGTTAGCCAAGTTGTGAATGCAAAGGAAATGTTCTTGAAGGAAATGAAAAGTGCTACTCCAGTGAACTCATGAATGATAAGAAAGTGAAACAGCCTTATTGCTGATATGGAGAAAGATTTAGTGGTCTGGATAGACAAGCCAGCTACACAATTCCCTTAAGTCAAAACCTAATCCATAGCAAGACACTACCTCTCCTTCAATTCTATGAAGGCTGAGAGAGGTAAGGAAACTGCAGAAAAGTTTTGAAGCTAGCAGAGGTTTGTCCCTGAGTTTTAAGGAAGGAAGCTGTCTCCATAACATCAAAGTGCAAAGTGAAGAAGCAAGTGCTGATGTAGAACTTGCAGCAAGTTATTCAGAAGATCTAGTTAAGATAACTCATGAAGGTAGCTACACTATGTAACAGATTTTCAATGTAGCTGAAACAATCTTATATTAGAAGATGCCATTTAGGACTATCATAGCTAGAGAGGAGAAGTCAATGCCTGGCTTTAAAACTTCAAAGGACAGGCTGACTTGCTTTTTAGGGGCTAATGCAGATGGTAACTTTAAGTTGAAATTAACGTTTGCTTACCATTCTGAAAATCCTAGGACCCTTAAAAATTATGCAAAATCTATTCTGCCTGTGCTCTATAAATGGAAGGCTTGGATGACAACAAAGCCTGGATGACAGCATATCTGTTTACAATGTGGTTTACTGAATATTTGAAGCCCACTGTTGAGACCTACTCTCAGAAAAAAGATTCCTTTCAAAATATTACTCGTCACTGACAATGCACCTGGTCACCCAAGAGCTCTGAGAGAGATGTACAGGAGGTTCCTACTGTTTTCATGCCTGCTAACACAACATCCGTTTTGCAACCCAAAAGTCAAAGAGTAATTTTGATTTTCAAGACTTACTCTTTTAGAAATAGTTTTCAGAAGACTATAGCTGCCATAGATAGTGAGTCCTCTGATGGATCTGGGCAAAGTCAATTGAAAACCTTCTGGGAAGTGTTCACCATTATAGATGCCATTAAGAACATGAGTGGGGGCTTCCCTGGTGGCGCAGTGGTTAAGAATCCGCCTGCCAATTCAGGGGACACGGGTTCAATCCCTGCTTCAGGAAGATCCCACATGTCATGGAGCAACGAAGCCTGCATGCCACAACTACTGAGCCTGTGCACTAGAGACCAAGCCACAAATATTGAGCCCATGTGCTGCAACTACTGAAGCCTGCATGCCTAGAGCCCATGCTCCAAACAAGAGAAGCCACTATAATGAGGAGCCCGCGCACCACAACGCAGAGTAGCCCCCGCTCGCTGCAACTAGAGAAAGCCCGTGTGCAGCAACAAAGACCCAACACAGCCAATAAATTTACTTATTTATTTTAAAAAATCATCATGCTGAGTGCTTAACTTCACATGTTTCTCCCATTGTGCAGAAATAGGATGAGAATTCCTGAGAACTTCTAGAACAATTCTAGTAAGAATCCTATGAATGGAATTTATGAAATTCTCTTGAATATTGAATAACAGTTTCTCTGAATTTAATAACTTATGAAGTAAGGACATCAAAATCTGTGTTTCTAAACCAGACACGTCTCTTGATCTTCAGACTACACTTAATAAAATATCTTCTCCTTGATGTCCTATTGGCATCTCAAACTCAACACATGCAAAATTATACTCAACATATTATTCCCTATTACTGAAACTTGTTTTATTCTTTTTTTCTTTCTTATTATAATCATATACCCAAGAATCCATAATCAGAAGTCAAGGACTCACCTTAGGTTTCTCCCTTTCATCTCCTATATCCAAATCTTAAGTGACTCTTTAAAAAACTTCTCTACTGCATACAAAATTTCCATTATTTAAGACCTCATTATCTTCCAGTTAGACTACTGCAACAACTTTCTAATTTCACTACCTCTAGCCTCACTCCTCTTCCTCAAAGATCTCAGTCCTGCTCCTAGTCTATAGTATAAGTCTGGTCATGTCTTCCACCTGGCAATAAGATTTGTACTGACTCCTTATTTTGCATTGCTGAGGAGGAAGAAATTTTCCTCTACATTTCTAGTTTCTTCTGGCTGGTCTAGAATTAAACTGACATGAAACAGGTTAACAGGAGAAAACCAAACAAAAGTTTAACAACATGTATATATGGGAGAGATCCAGAAAAACTGAGTAACCCACCAAAATGAGAGAAACCCACACCTTAAATACTATCTTCAGCTAAATACAAAAGAGGATGTTGGGGGTAGTGGTTTGGGACACCAGAGAGGAGGAAGGCAATTCACATGAATAAGGAAAAGCACATGTTTGGTAAACAAATGCTTGCTAGGCCAAGCAGAGACCATGGGACACAGAGAAGAATTTTAACAAACAGACTTTGCTAGGTTCCTTCCTGTCTACACACTTAGTTCATACTGTAGTTTCCTATGGTGAGGGAGAACCTGTTCCAGGTCTACATCTACATTTTTTAAGCAGTTGAGAGGGGAGGTCAAAGTTTCTTCCTGAGTCTCTTGGGCCTTGGTTGTTTTCAGCTTGAAATAATCCACATGTCAAAGAGGTATTTTGCGGTGACAAATTTTGCTCCCCTACAGCAAAACCCTTTAAGATCCCAAACTCTTTGAGATGAAATGTTCAGCCTTATGTGATTTTTTACCTAACCAGACATCTCCCACCACTCCAACAATTCTTGGTTCTGCTGTAACGAACAGAATATAGATCAGCAAATACATCCTGCTCTGTTCCTTTTCATGCGCTATAGTCTCTTCTTGGAATGACCTTTCTTCCCCAACTCTCCACAATACCTGGAAACTCATATTCATTTGCAAAACTTACCATAACCATTATTATCTAAGAGAAACTCATTTCTCCTCTCCCTACCCCTGAAAACAGAGTTAACCGCTTCTCTTTTGGGCTACTAGTATATTTCAGACCTAGTTCTGTCATTTACATACCTATGATCATTACTTGAACATGACATTAAAGGTAAGTATATTGACTATTCCTATTCACTCATGTTAAGCACTGTAAATTGAGACACTTCAATCTGTAATGTATAAATACACACATACGTGCCTACTTGCACATAAGAATAAATGAATAAATTAATTAATGCTGATTAAGTCCTTTACAGTTTCAAGCTATCCAACTTCTTTCTCTCTATATCTGGCAATCATCTTAATCCTCTGATGATATGCTTTATTTTTAACATGGTAATGAATGCAATACTTCTACAATAGCAACACAATTTAGAAATGTTAAAAAGATTTGTCGAATATATTTCTCCGAGTAGTTATCTTTCATCTACAAATGAAATATAAGTGGGACTAAGTTAATTATAGCTCGTTATGTGACTCCTTTCTCAGATAGTCCCATGGAAATCTTTATAATATCTTCCTTTTTTTTTTTTAACTCTGAAGTAAGAGTTAATAAGTTGTATTTTCCTGCCAGTCTCCACTCCTCTTCTCAGTTTGGGGTCTTCAATAACCCTAAAGATTTTGTTGGAATGAAATGATAGTGAGGAAATTGTAGTTTATTCAAGTGACCACACTAAAATGGATCACATCTAGCCTGAGAAAACATCAGAGAGGTAATTTGTTTTCTTTACACAGGAAAAGTCAACTTAAATGTCTTCCCATATATGAATAGCAGAACTCAATACTGGCCGCATATTAGAATCACTGAGTGAGCTTTACAAAGAACATCCCAGTACCCAGATTGTGATACCAGAGATATAACTTACCTTGTTTGGGGCTAAGGCATCAGTCTCCCCAGGGATTGTAATATATAGTCAAAGAAGAGAACCATCATTAATAGATTCGAGAGACACTACTGGAAATGTATAGAACAAAGCTTTGGATAAGTATCCTTTCTCATATAACAGGAAGGTAAGGCAGAGAGAAATAATCTCCAAACAAACACACAGAGGGCACTCGCTGGCGGTCCAGTGGTAAGGACATGGTGCTTTCACTGCCGGGGCCCTAGATTTGATCCCTGGTCTGGGAACTATGATCCCACAAGCCATGTAGTGCAGGCAAAAAATAAAACGCACACACACACACGTGTTAAAAAGTGCAATGCCTTTTCACAGATGTTATTTCTTCTATTCTCTACTTCTGTGCGGCCTTCACTACTAATTCTTTTTGTAATGATCACTGGGTAAGCCAGCCAGGTGGAGAAATGGAAAACCTATCTTTTCTGGCGTGTTTTCTCCTCATAGTTGGTAGATGATAGCTTAGTTCTAAATGGAAAAAAACACAAGTTGTAAACCAACCACTCATGTACAGTACTTCCCAGTCACTGCCCAAATAGAGTTCTCTTGGAAAGGACAAGAAATACAATTAATCTAAATTATCCATTATGTAGGAGTATGAGAATTCTTGAGCATAAAAATATATATAGAAATGATCTATTTTACATGTATCTGTATCTATATCTATATATATCATTATCGAACTCCTCCAAATATTCTTCCACCTACACCTATAAGGGAAGCCATTAACACACTACAAACTAACATCTTTAATTCTACTTTCTTTCTCTGCTCTTATTATGCTCAGCAGAGAAAAAAAGTTAGCAAAGGCAAAACGACTAGTATACTGTACAGATAAAAAAATCCTTACTTTTGAAACGATGAATACGTATCATTAAACATTTGTCAAAATCCATAAAATGTACAACACCAAGAGTGAGCATTAATGATAACCATGGATGTTGGGTGATGACAGTGCATCAATGTATGTTCCTTGCTCGTAATAAAGGTACCACGCAGGGGTGATGGGGATGCTGGGGGAGGCTGTGCGTGCGTGAGGGCAGGAAGTCTATGGGAAATCTCTGTACCTTCCCTTCGATTTTTCTGTGAACCTAAAATTGCTCTTAAAACAAGAAAGTCCATGAAAAAACAATCCCCCTCTCATATTCTAACGTAACTATGATAGGGGGATGGGGAGGGGGAGCAAAAGGTGCAGGGATAACAGATATGGACAAAAATGATAACAATGTCAGAGATAAGCCCATTTACAAATTCATGTAAAGGTCTTTTAGTTAAGAAATTTAACCCATTTTAAATAAAATAATAGTAATAATCTCCTAGGTACAAGCGCAAAGCTGATAAAAGTTCTAAAAATACATAGTCTTGAAGTTTTTGTGCTTCAATATCAGTAATTATTTTACTAAAGCTACATTTTTAGGGAGGGAGACTGAGCGTGTGCTATCCAAGAAGTCTTAAATCTAAGAATAATTTACAGATTTAGTGATAATTTGTAAGTTAAGAATAATTAAGGTTACACATATTTTGAGAGAAAAAAGGGGGAAAGAAATTTCCAGGGATAAATTTTTCAATATCACTTTGTATTAAAATATTATTTTAATAGATGAACCAGTCTACATAAATTACATCTCCAAATGAATACAATATGTAGTCTAGTGTCAATCTTTCATTTAACACATATTTTTAAGCGCATGCAGTATGACAGTTACTATTCCCAGGTGTTGGGGATGCAGTGGGGGACAAGTCAGGTAAGTTCCTTTCCTCAGGAAGTTTGCATTCTCCCGCAGGGCAGGGAATGAGCGTCAACAAGTAAATAGTTTCAAATAGTGATACATGTTATCAAAAATTCTGAATAAATAATAAATATTACTTGATAATTTTATTGGTGGTAGAGAAAATTTTGGTATTTCCAGGATAGAAAGTTACTGATATATGGAGACATCATACTAGTTTCCAGTCAGCAGCACACTGAGTGCTGAATCAGTAATGGTTTACGATGTATTTTCTATGTCTTGTAAGCATATAGCTTTCAATTTCTAGTTCCTGATGAGCATTATTTTTTCTTGCAAGCAAATATGTAATCAAACACATACAATCACAGAATGCTGTAGTTTCCCTTGTAGGGACAGCACAGTTTTACAGCCATAATTTATTACCTAGAAACTACATATATACATGTACACACACACACAGATATGTCTGGGGAAAGATTGATTTGTATGGTTCATGGTCTTCAGAGAGATCTTCCCGAAGAGGTAATCTCCTAAAATTACTAACTGATTATTGGAAATTAGGATTGTTGGTACAGTAAGTATGGTTTTCCTAACCTGAATCATGAATAGGAAAGGCTTCCACTTGTCATTTTGAAAATGTAACATCCATGAAGTTGTTAACAAAAGGCAAAACTCAAATTTTAAAAATTTACTTATTCAGCGTTTTATTAAAACGCTAAGCAACTTTTCATCTTATGTGAAACTTTATGTGCTGTATAATGTTGGGAGGAGAGACAAGGAGGATGTGTTAGTAGGATAAAGAAGGCACCATAAAGATATGGTTATTTCTTTATTTCCTCAGGGTGAGCTTTGGAAAAGTCTGTGCATTTTCAGAGGGATTAAGGAAACAATTTGGGTATTATGAAAGATTTAATTTTAATCTCTCTTCTTTCAATCATCATAAAAATAAATATGAAGTATCTTCAAAAATCACAAAGTTCCACACCTGCCCTCAGTCTCTTAAAAAAAAAAAAAAAGACACTAGTTTTGAAAGAGCCATGATTTACAGAAATGGGAAATGTTCCAACAGCTGGTTCAGAACTGGCTTATCATTAAATCACTTTGTACAATTTAGGTTTGCACAGTAAAACATAAGCTTTGATATTTAACTGTCAAAAAAAAAAGAAAAAGAGTATTTGCATGCTTCGCTCAAGTTACAAGAAGTAAAGCTCACCACATAACAAAGAAATGAAGCAGGAAAGATTAGCAGAACAGCGTGGAAGAAAATGACTGCTAAAGGGAACCAGCGCTGCAGATGGCAAAGTCGTTAAAATGTAAGCCTAGGGGGATGGCATGACTTTAACTACAGAGCTGTGCCCTTAGAATTTGCTGGAACACGCAAATCTCAGCAAACACATTAGAAGCATGAGATGTGATTAAATATTTTCTATCTATCCTTTTCTACAGGGAAACTGCAGGGCCACAGCGCCGTTAAAATGAGAAAACTGTGAGTCCTAATCCCAGGATTGCCACAAGATTTCTCCATGACCTTGGCCTGCTGATCAAACATGTGTAAAACTTTGTTGCTTCTTCCTATTAACAGATGCAAATCTTGAACCCACTAGCAAGCGGAATATGAGTGGGCATTTCATAAACACTGGTGCTGATAATGGTTTTTATGGGAGATAACTAATGATTATAAGGAGGGCAATTTAAATGCAAAGTGATATGTAAATGTTGAACACTATAATGGAGTCTACTCTGAAAGGAGAGTAAACAGCATATTTTATGGAAGCTATAGACTGGGGAATAATGGTATTACAGCTGGTACGTAGCTAGCCAAAGAAACGGGAAAGACTGGGATTTTCCTAAATATCGACTTCATGACCACCATGATTATAGAGCTAGACTATTTTTTTCAATACACAATAAATAACTGAGTAGCCTCTATACTGAAAATATCCTTTTGAAAAATATAATTCAATTTACCTATTATTGTTAATTATAGTAATAGAAATAATTACTTTTATCTACTGAATAATTTGAGAGTGGGGTACAAAAAGGACAAGATGAACATAAGATGAGAAGAGAACTACATTTTAAACAAATGTATGCCTTCACAGGTCACTGATTTTTAAAAAACAGATCTATAATCCACATACCATATAATTCATCCATTTAAAGTATAAAATTAAATGATATTTAATGTACTCAGAGGGTTGTACAATCACCACCACAATCTGATTTTAGAACATCTCTTCCCCACTAAGGAAACCTCCTGCCCTTTAGCAATCACTCCACGTGTGCCACCCCCACTCCCAGCCCTAAGCAGGGACTAATCTAAACTCTGTCTTTATAACGTTGTGTATTCTAGACATTTCATATCTATGAGATTAAATAATACACTGTATCTCTTGTGACTGTCTTCTTTCACTTAGTTAACTTTTTTCAGAGTTTATCAGTGCTTAATCCTGTATCAGTACTTCACTCCTTTGTATTACTGAACAATAGTCCACGGCATAGATGTAACATACTTTACTCATTCATCAGTTGATAGACATACGGGTTATTTACACATTTTTGGCGGCAATGAACAATGCTACCATAAACATATGTGTACTACTTTTGTGTGGATGTATGTTTTCATTCTCTTGGCTATATACCTTGGAGTGAACTTGCCAGGTCATGTGGTATCTTTTGTTTGACAGAGGAACTACCTGTTTCTTAAAGCAGCTACATAATTTTACCATGAACAAACTGTGAGCTTTACAATTTCTCCACATTCTCACCAACCTTTTCATTAACTTTCTTTTTAGTTATAGCCATTCTAGTGGATGTGAAGTAATCCTGTTGTGATTTTAATTTGCATTTCCCAATGACAAATGATGTTAAGTTTTGGTTAGTGTGCTTATTGGCCATTTGCATGTCTTTGGAAAAAAGCCTATTCAAATCCTTTACCCTTTTTTAAATTGGGCTGCCTTTTTATAACTGAGTCTTAAGGATTACTTTTATATTCTGGATACAAGTCCTTTATCAGATGTGTAATTGGCAAATATTTTCTCTGAGTCTGTGGACAGTCTTTTCACTTTCTTGATGGTACCATCTGACACACACACACACAGTTTTGATGCAGTCTAATTTACCTTTTAAAAAAAATCCTTTGTGCTTTTGGTGTCTTACCTAAGGAACCATTGCCTAAATCAAGGTCAAGGAGTTTTACTTTTGCGTCTTTTCTAAGAATTTTATATAGTTTTACATATTAATAACAGGCTATTCCAGCACCATTTGTGAAAGACTATTCTTTCCCCATAGAAATATCTTTGCATCCCTATGAAATATCAATTGACCATTGTCAGGTAGAAAAAAAATTTCCTCTACCTTTCTAGGTTCTTCAGGCTGGTCAAAGAATTAAAGTGCCGTAACACAGATTAACAGGAGAAAAATCACACAAAGGTTTAATAACATGTAACATAGGAGAGAAACAGAAAAACTGAGTAACTCAACAAAATGACAAAATCTCTCACCTTAAATACCAACTTCAGCTAAAGACAAAAGGAGGTGTTTGGAGTAATGATTTGGGATTTCAAAGAGGAAGAAGACAATTCACAAGGAAAAGCAAATGTTTGGTAAACAAATGTTTGCTGGGCCCTGCAGGGACAATGGAACCCATCCCGGACTCTGATGGCTAAGAAATTCCTTCACCATGCCTCCTCTATACTCTTTGCAGATATCTTTGGTAATAGCTCTATTCCTGTAATATTCCTCTACCTAAATTCTTTAGACAGCTGGAAGGAAGGTCAAATTTCTTCCTGAGTCTTTTAGGCCTTGACTGTTTTCAGCTCAAAATAATCTGCATGCCAGAGACATTTTGGGGTGGCAAATTTTGTTCCCCTTCACCATGAAAGTAACAGTTTATTTCATTTCTCTCATCTATCCTTAAGCCAATTACTACACTGTCTGGTTTACATAGTTTTGCAGTATTTTAAAAGGTAGGAAATCTGAGTTCTCAAAATTCAATTTTCTTTACAAACATTATTTTGACTATTTTAGGTACCTTGCGTTTCCATATGAATTTTAGAAATGGTATGTCAAATTCTAAAAGACAAGCCAGCTGGAATTATGATAAAGATTGTATTTTGGGAGTATTAATCTCTTAACAATATTAAGCGCTCCAAATCATGAACTTGGTGGCTATAAATTTCCCTCTAAGCATGGCTGTAGCTGATCTCATACATTTTAGTATGTTGTGTTTTCTTTCTTTCTTTTTTTTTTTTTCAAAATTTTCTAACTTTCTAATTTCTTCTTTGATTAATTGTTTAATTAGGAATATGTTTTAAAATTTCTACATATTTGAATTTTCTATTTTTTCTTGATATTGATTTCTAATTACATTTCATTAAGGTCAGAAAACATTTTGTATAGTGTCAATCCCTTTAAATTTATTGAGGTTTGGTTAATAGCCTACTATATCATCTACCTTGAAGGATGTTCCATGTATACTTAAGAAGAATGTGCTTTTGTTGGATGAAGAGTTTGTAGATGTCTATTACATTTATTTGGGTTACAGTTATTTTCAAGTCTTTTTACTAGTTGATCTTCTGCCTAGTTTTTCTATTCATTATGCAAGTTATTCTACTATTATTGAATTGTCTATTTCTCTCATTCTATTAGATTTTGCTTCATGGCTTTAGGTTTCTGCTGTTAGATACAAATATGTTTATAATTATTATGTGTTCCTGTGAATCGACCCATTTATCAATACAAAATGTGCTTTTTGTCTCTAGTAAGAATTTTTCTCTTAAAATCTATTTTGTTTGATATTATAGTTATTCTAACTCTCTTTCTGATACTGTTTGCAGCATACATCATTTTCTATCCTTTTAATTACAACCTATTTAAATTTTTTAATCTATGTGTCTTCTATAAATATCAGAGTTGGATTAGATTTCTTTTACCTATATGGCAATCTATCTTTTCATTGGATTTTTAATCCATTCATATTTACTGTTATTGATGTTGGATGTACATTTACCACTTTGCTTTTTGTTTTCTACACATCACATTTCTTGTTTGTTCCTCTATTCCTCCTTTATTGGCTTTTGTATTAAGTGGGTATTTTATAGTGTATCAATAATAGCTTTAATGATTTTTTAATTATAGTTTTGAGTTTTTCTTAATGGTTGCTCTAGGACTTACATCTTAACTTGTCAGACTCTACTTCAGATTTATACTGACTTAGTTCCAAAGAAATATGAAAATTTATTCATCTATAGGCCAATTTCCTCCTTCCCATCTTGTTTGTGCTATTAGTGGTATACATATTATATCTATATATGCTACACCTCCACAATTCATTGTTAAAATTATTACTTTTTATGATCATATGTCTTTTAAGGAAGCTGGGAGAAGAAAGGACAGCAAGTATGTTTTTGTAGAGTTCATAATTTTAACTTTTTTTTTTTTAACCATTTCTGTTTCCCTTTGAAAAACTTCCTTTATTATTTCTTGTAAGGCAGGTGATCTAGAATCCTAATCTCTCAGTTTATGTTTATCTGGTAATATTATTTCACCTTTGTTTTTGAAAGATAGTTTTGCTGAATTTAAGATTTTTGACAGTTTTTTTTACTTTTAGCACTTTGCATATGTCTTCCCACTGCCTTCTGATCTCCACTGTTTGAGAAGTTAATTGTTCATTTTACTGCAGTTCCCATGTACAGGTTGAGATTATTTTCATTTGCTGCTTTCAAGATTTGCCTCTGTCTTTCAACATTTTGACCACAATGTATTTCACTATGGATCTCTTTCCATTTTTCCTATGAGAAGTTTTTTCAGCTTCTTGGATGTGTAGATTTATGTTTTTCTTCATAACTGGAAAATTTCCAGCCATCATTTATTTGATTTATTTGCTGTCTTTTTCCCTTTTCTTCTCCCTCTGGTATATCCATCATATATAATTTTGTGTGCTTGTGTCCCACATTTCTCTGAGGTTTTGTTTTCTTTTTATTGTTTTTTTCTCTTTTCTTCAGATTGCCTAATCTCTATTGACCTATCGTCAGTTTGCTGATTCTTTCTTCTGACAGATCAAGTCTCCTGTTGAGCCCCTCTACTGAATTTATCATTTTGGTTATTTTACTTTTCATCTCCAAAATTTCCAATTGTTTCTTTTTAATACTTTCATCTCTTTATAGAAGAGGCATTATCATCATACCTTCAATTCCTCAAGCATTGTTTCTTATAGTCTTTAAACATCTTTATAACAGCTGCTTTGGGGTCTGTGAAGTCCACCATCCTACCACGTGGGCTTCCTTGAAAGTAGTTTTTATTGTCTGTTATTTTATTATGTGTATGGAATACACTTGACTGTTTCTTTGCATATCTCAATTTTTTTTTATGGAAAACTGGACATTTCAGCTATATTTAGCAAATCTGGATACTGATAACCCTCTGGGGGTTGTTCTTGTTTGCTGAGTTATTTGCGTACAGTTGACCCTTGAACAGCATAGGTTTGAATTGTGCAGGTCCACTTATACACAGATTTTTGTTTCCAATAAGTATGTACTACAGTACTACATGGCCCATGGTTGGTTGAATCTGAAGATGAGGGACCACAGATACAGAGGGCTAACTAAAGTTATATGTGAATTTTCCACTGCACAGCGGGTTGGCATCCCTAATCCCCATGCTGTTCAAGGGTCAACTGTTTTTGTTCAATAAACTTGGTTGAACTAATTCTGAAAATTCTAATTCTTTTCGCATGTGCAGTTGTGATTTTCCTACTCAGATTTCTTCCCATTATTTTATCTCCTGGCCCGACTCCCCAGGAGCTACCCTTGGTTGGTATAAGCCACTTATTAGTCAAAGATTGTGTGGCTTGGAGGCTGCTATCACACTTCAAGGAGTTTGTTTTGTTGTCCTATGTTCAGTCAGGAACAAGTAGCTAAGAGAGTGCCATTTTTATCTCTGCCAAGATAGAGTAGCCTTGAGTAAGCACTGTTTCCTAGACTATTAGGGATTTGTGTGATTTTATTTTTACATCTAGTTTTCTAGGAGCAGCCCTAGGTAATACAAGTAGTTTATTGTTCAATCTATGTTAGATCAGAGTTTGTGCTTAAGGCTGTTATGGCAGTAAGGGTTTTTTGCCCTGCATTGATGGGCCTTGCACAGCTTGGGGGAATACTTAAAGTTGGCCCACACCTACTCTAATTGCTACTGAGTGGGTACAGCCCAGTACATGTGACAGCCTTCCTGACTCCAAGAATTGACTAAGGTCCCAGGAGGGCTCTTTTTTGGCTTTTTTCTCCAATTCTCTCTATTAAACTTCTGGTTGCTCTTTCTTAGTTGCCCTCAACAAGATGTCCACATACTAAAAATCACCCTTAGACACAGAATTCTCCATGCTCTGTTCTAAATAAAGCCAGTTTCCTCAGACAGAGCTGCAGAGCTCCTTGTCCTTATGGGCTGCCTTTCCTCCTGGGCAGAAACTTTGCACCATTTTAGCAAAGCTAGGAGTAAGGACCTGCTTTTCCAAGAGTGACACCTTGATGTATCAGTGGGCACAAGGGGGGAAAGGCAGGGTGGCTTCCCCTTGTTTTCTCAGGTTGCCCCTCCTGCCCTACAAAATTAGGGTCCTAGTATTTTCAGCCTGCTGCATTTGGGGTTGAACTTCTGCTTTACGGCTAAGGATTGAATAGGAAAAGGGAGACCTATTTCTCTCAGCCATGTCTGCATGGAATAGATATTCTGTAACATTGGGCTGGGATAAGGATGAGAAATGGAAACTGTAGCTCCAGATTGGGAGCTCAGGGAAGAGGGAGCCCCTGTGTTGTTGGCTGCAGGTGTGCAGGGAAAGGCACCTGGGATAGAGCTTCTGTAACATGGAGCTAGGAATGGAGATGAAGGGAGCAGGTTGTGACTCAACTGCCACAGATTCACACAATTCTTACTGAGATTTTTTTTTTTTTTTAATTATTTTTGGCTGTGTTCGGTCTTTGTTGCTGGTGCAGGCTTTCTCTAGTTGTGGTGAGTGGGGGCTACTCTTTGTTGTGGTGCACGGGCTTCTCATTGCAGTGGCTTCTCCTGTTGCAGAGCACAGGCTCTAGGTGTGCAGGCTTCAGTAGTTGCAGCACATAGACTCAGTAATTATGGCTCACAGGCTTAATTGCTCCGTGGCATGTGGGATCTTCTTGGCCCAGGGATTGAACTCGTGTCCCCTGCATTGGCAGGAGGATTCTTAACCACTGTACCACCAGGGAAATCCCCTTACTGGGATTTAGTACATTTTTTAAATGAATGTTTCTCCATTCATTTTATGCCCTTAGAACAATTTCCAGAAACTTAAAAATTATAAGTAAAATAGTCATTTTCCAGTTAAACTGGAGTTTTGCTGGGGAGAGGGTTTGTCAAACACCTTACTCTGCCATTCTAGAAGTCCCACCTCCCCCACATTCTACAGCTTGATGTTTAACCAAGTAGCATAAATATATACTCTGAATGGCACACGCTTTTCAAATTTCTTCTCCTACCTTACAAGGAAGGTCAGGAATACGAGATGAGAAATATGGCAGAAACATTGTACCTGTAGAGTACATTTTATTATGCAGATAACTCTCATGATCAATTGCAGTCCTCCACACTAACTTGGCAATTAGGATGGATATATCCTCACTCAGACACAAGAATCAAAACTATTTCTGAGTCAGCTTTTGTCTGTGGAAGCCCCTTCCAACTTCTGGGCTCCCCAAGACTGTTTAGGCAGCAAAGGTATATTTTCATCCTACAATTTTGTTTTTGTCGTTTTTTTAAAACAGAGTCTTTCAAGTTGATAAGTATTTTCTAAGAATGATAAAGCAAGTTTGGCTTTTTTATCCTTTTATTTTTTTCAAGAGAATCCTTTCAAAAGGTATTAGATGTCAACTCAGGTAATAGGCATCTCCAGCTGGAATCAGTCTTCCCATATTTTAAGGCCACTTGCTGACTATCATTAAAACACCAGGTCACATCTTTGGCAGAATTTAACGTGCTCAGAATTGCCTGAAGGAGCTAAGCAAGTCTAAGTTTCTGCAAAGGGTTTGTTTAGTCATTAAGTTAGGTTGGCTGCCAAGTCTGGTAACCCAACCTTTAGATTTGTAGAGCACTATGTATTTTGCAAGGACATTGCCTACTTGGTCTCCATGGAAGGAATTTATTCCAGAGACGACACACTATGGTTATAAATGACACCAATGAAATCACACAGCAAAAGAAAACTCTGAGGTTGGTTCTTAAATGGACAAGTAGTTCATTAAGTTCAAAACTGATAGTTCAAAAGCAATGTTATTGAAAGTTACATCAAATATTATCCTATATGTACAAAAAATAATTACATTTAAGCAATATGGTTATCAAGAACCACTTCGAAACAACAATGGCATAGTATTTGCCGTTACTTATTCTACCAAATACTTACTCTTAGATATCTATGAAAATTGATATTCACTGGCAACACTTTATGTTTCTCATTTTATCTAATTGCATGATGTCTTATCAGTTATGGTTGGTAAGTCTTTACTTTCAATAGTGTCTTTTTCATGTATTCCTCTATGCTTTTTCTTCCTTTGAAATAAACATTGTGCTTTAAAGAAGAGCTATCAGTATGCTAATAATGACTGTATAGGGTAGTAAGATATGTTTTTTTCTATTTTCTAAGTTTATATAGAAATATTCTTTAATGTATGAATATTTACTAGCACATATAAACACAAGTAGCCAGTAATACTAATGGCAAAATATCAAATATTTATGAACTACATAGTAAAAACTATGTAAAATATACTTTGCAAAGATCCCTTAGAAATGAAAAGATCTGAAATGAAGACTTACCTAGCCTCCCCAATATGCTTAAATGAGACTAATTCAAGTCTTGGTATATTTTTTAAATCAGCACTGTCCAATAGTAATATAATGTGTGTAATTATTAATTGTTTGGTAGCCACATTAAAGGAAAATTTTCTAAAAAGTAAAACTAATTGTTGTCTTTTGCCTTCTTTCCATCAAAAGTTTTTATACAAAAAGTTCATGTCATTTATTAAATCAGATCCTACTAAAGGTCATTAAAAAACTTGTTATGCACTTATTTTTCATTTCAGCTGATTTGTTTTGTCTATTCTTTAATTTTTATTTCATGTACCAAATGTCATTTTTTCCTTGTTAACAGGAAATATCAAATTTACCATGAATTTATTGAAAATGTCTTTGTATTGTCCATTTTATTGTTTTTTAAAATTTTACATAACAATGAAATAGCTTTTTGGTTTTGCTTTGTCCTCATGACTCGCAATTGCTATGCACCATGCAATTTATGACCTCTTTATTTTTTCACTTTACTATTCTGGTTTTAATATCTCCACTCAACCCTGCATCCACAGTAAGCCTTCATTTCAAATTTTAAAATATGTCCATACTTATTTTTAGCTAAAATAGTAATTATAATTGAAATAATAACTAGTATTTCCTTTTAATTACCAATTACGAATTATATAGTTCTTACTGGCTAAAATGTCAAGTAAACATGCCACAAGTTTACATTGATGTGTAGAAAAATACACATTCAAATTGAGTCAATCCATTGACAGTGACTAGATGCACACACCTGATCTCTATACCACAATAAACAGCAGCTTCCACAATGCAACAGTTAAAGTGAAATGTTGTTCTAACATGACAATGAAGTTGTGCTTTATAGAAAAAAATTTTTCACTACTTAATTTTCAGTTTTAAAATTTAAACTTCAGTAAGTTAAAATTATAAATGAAAATTTAGTTCCTCATCACACTGATTAGTGTGGTTAGTGGTTGCTAACAGTTCTAGATAAATCTTCAGCAGATTTTACTAATGAAAAACAGTTAAATACTAGACTGAGATACTCCTCGTATTCCTTAGGTAACCACTCTATGCTAGTTCTCAGGGATTTTATCTACCCAAAAACAGCATTGCTGTCAGAGCTGGGACTGCCAAAAGCTCTGGGACAGGCAGACAGGTTGGAGCTTGCAGGACAATCTGGAAAGCAGAGTATATTAAGCTATTGATGTGGGACCACACAGTGTTGCTGATGGAGAAGTAAGTCTGTGGAAAGAAACTGGTTGCCTTTGTGAAGCTGCTTCTTCTGTTGGTCAGCGGCCAAAGGTCTAGGTTATGGGGCTGGAAGACCCTCCTGGTCAGCAGGGCCCATGGTCAGCACACTGAACAGAGACACTGAGGACAAGCTGGAACCTGCCATCACACCTGTGTTTCTGACCACATCTCACACCAGCCTTCAGAGAGCAATAGCCACTACCGCACTTTCATCTGCCATACACCTTTCTCTTTTGTCGATTCTAACCCAGGGCCACAAAAGGAAGGGGTTTTGAAGAAACCTAATTTCAGCTTAACCAAGTGGACACAGTATAAACTACCGCATACCCTGAGTTCAAAAGTCTCTCCTAAAATATAGAAAACATTATATTTTTTCCTAATCATTGTTGGAAAAGACAAAATTCCAGTGTCAACCATGGTGATGGGAATAGAGTGACTACACAGACCTCCACATAGAAGTGTAGCTAAGGGGTTAAGTTACTGTCCCTTACTTGAAAAAGAATAAAAGTTATGCTTCTCCCCAGTGAATATATATTTTTCGTCATAATTTGCCCATCTTTAAGAAGATTTTACTTCAAGGACAGATGAATCAGGGAAGAGATATATAATCATCCTTTGGTTGGGATACTATTGTTGAAAGAAGAGCAAGATTGCCTGTCATTCACAGTCACTCCTAATAATTGCAACACAAATATCTTCTCAAGGACAAATACAAGTCATTTGCTTAAGTAGTACAAAAATGCTGGACTAGATCTAGAAAAACAATGTAAATATGGTCTCCAAAGATGAGATTTTCTGTAATAAGTGGTCCATACTTCTCCAGAGAGGCACCTGGTCTATAATGACATGCTTCCCAGAATCAGAAAAGTCCATTACTAATGACCAGACTTATTAGTAATTATCAGCATGTGTTCTCTTGCAGGAATTCTGTTTCAGGGAAATAAAGCTGAAGGTTACTTTCATTCTCAAAATTAATGTTATGCTAGAGTATTTTAGTTTCCTACCTTCAGAGAGTTTTCAGATAACCCTAAGGCTAAAGATTTGAAAGCTGCTGTGGACCTTTTAAACTTAAATGGCCAGGAATTAGAAAAGCTAGTGCATGGGTTCAGTGGCGTAAGAATTTTGTTTGTATTCTCTTCTTTGGCTGGAGGAACTGTTAAAACATAAAATATCATTTAGACTAACTGTGCCAGGTGGGGTAAAAATATAATCTTTCTTTCGGGTGAAAATTCTTCTCACCAAAATTTACTCCTATTCGTGGACTATCTTATAAAATGGCTAAATGGAAAAGAAGGCCTTTTTCTATTTTCTTTTTGCTTTTCTGCTTTTACATGATTAGTTCAGTGGTTTTGTCTGAGGAAAATAATGACTCCCGCCAGAAAGCCCTCTCCAGAGGGCCAATGCCAAGGAAGGGGGAAGGGAAGTGTGGACAGATCAAGAGGTGTAGGAATCATCTCACATCACCTAGATGTCTTTAACCTGATCTGTCGCTCATCTTTCCATGCCCTCTGCCACGTTGTCCATCACAATGGACTTCCTGGTATTGCAAGAGCAACGCTGAGGACACCATAAAGATTCCACTGTGATCAGAAGGTCCTAGGGCTTTTCACTGGTAAAACGCTGAAAGTTGTCATTCTTTGACACAGAACGCCTCCGTGGAAAGAAACCATATTCTCAACCTTCCTGTGAAGGAAGAGGAATGAAAAACCACTCTGCAGCAAGCATGTACCATTTATTACGGGAAAGGAAAGATGACTCAGAGAATGAAGCCAAGAGTCCAGAGGAAGGAGCCCAAAGCCTCAGAAACCCCTTTCCAAGAAGCAGAATTGGACCCTAGCTGGAAGTGTTGAAACATGCCTAACTCGATTTCAGAATTTCTTGGCACGGGTGACTGCCGTCTGCCTCCTGTAACGCTTCCTCACCTCCCCCCCACACCGGACTCAACGGGAGTGTCTACTGTGATTATTCTAGCCCTGTCTCACCATTATATGTTGGATATTTGAAGGGCATTTAACTTGTCTCTTTAGTTCACAGGTCTTTAGCTTGAAAGGAACCATACTTGCCTCATCCTGATTTGCATATCAAAATTCTAGACCTCAAGCCTGAGCCTAAACTTATAATGGGATAAAACTTTGGGAATTTGGGGGGAAGGAGGAAGTTTATTTCCTAGCTGGTGTTAACTCAACCAGAAGGCCATTAGACCGAGGTGGCGCTAAGCCTTTGGCGGCCTGTGTAAGCAAACCAAAACCTCAGCCTGTAAATCCCCTGAGGTAAAGTCATGGAAACTAAGGACAACCAATCACAAACAGCCGACTTCTCTTTTCAAAACACGTAAGCTACAGTCCATCACATAACATCCTTGGTTTGTTTCCTCACCTTTTCTGTAAAAGCCTTTCCCCTAGCTCCTGTCCGTGACCACTTCTAACTACTTCCTGTTTGGCACTGCCCAATTCCACTAGATTTTCGCTCAAATAAACTCTTAAAATTTTTAATATGCTTCAGTTTATCTTTTAACATTGGTGAGATTATGGTTATTATGGGTTTGTTAGAGCTATATTGGACCAAGAGAGGGCAATTAGAAGGTTGTTGCAACACTAATGTTTTAAAAACATATACTCTTCTTCATAACAGGAAATGTCAGTTGACTTAGATAGAAGTGGATGAATTCAAAAGATATATAGGAGGAAAAATTCTAAAGTTTTGAAGACTGCTTGAAGTGTTGAAAGAAAAGCAACATTTTAGGGTGACTCTTTTAAAGTTTATACCTTGCAAAAACTAAGTGGATGGTGATGCCCTTCACCGAGATATGGCGGGAAGAAGAATGTCGTGGAGGAAAATGCAAGTTCAGTTTTAGATATTGAGTTTAAGGTGCTTATGGCACATCCAAGCAAAGATATCCAGGACATGATCACATACTGTTAAAACAGAAGACAACAGGCCCAACACAGAGTTACTTTTTCTAAGCTCTCCTCACCAAACCGAGACTTAATTACAGTTTTGGCTCTCCCAGAAATAGGATTTTAAATAAACCAGTCAACTAGGAATCTCGCGATCAGCACTAGTTAGGTAGTCTTCCTGAGAGACTGCTGCAATCCCCTAAAGGAAAGTAAACTTGCAATAACCAACCCATTTTTTGGCTAGTATAAATTTCCTTGTTCCTGCTACATTTTGCCTATAAGAGTCTTTCATTTTGTACAGTTTCTCTATCTGCTAGATTGGATGCTGCCTGATTCTAATCATTTTTCACTCAGACTTTACAAATTTTTAATATACCTCAGTTTATCTTTTAGTGCACTGGATAAAGCTCAGGAGAGAACTGGGCTTCAGTTAAAGATTTTTAACTGAAGTCTTACATATAATAACTGAAGCCATGGGAATGGTTGATAAAGTCTAGATTCTCTTATGCCACATGCTACCTCAAGTCTAAAACGGAACCCTGATAAACACTAGAATTTAAGAGTAAGTCAGAGAAAGACATCATGGAAGGCAAAAGAGCTTTATGAAAGTGAAGGTAGAGGTAGAGGGAACAACGTTAAACAGGAGGAGAAATAAATTATCCATGGTAATAAGAGAATAGAATTGGGAGAGGTACAGGAAAATTTATCTGATAGTGTCTACTTTCTCCATGAAACAAAAGCTGTTGTTTTATTTTGACAATAAAGAGACTGGGCGGGGAAAATGAAGAAAGAAGAGATAATTTGACAGAGAGAACTAGAAACAGCCAATCAATCAGGCAATAGAAAAGGATAGTTGGAGAGCATCTAAGAGTCAAGTCTGGGGGCCATAAATATATAGTTTCCCCTTGATCTAGCAATAGGCAGGTCACTGCAAACTTGCAAAGTTCACTTCAGTGGATCTGTGAGGGCAGATACCACGCTTACGAGAACATGCTTGGGAAACGGAATTTCAGGCTTCATAATCTACTTCTAAGCTGTCCACTTGTGTGACCTTCAGGATTTTTAACCTTATGTTCCTTTAGATTTTTCATATGCATAATGAGGATAAAACAATACCAACTACAGAGCCATAAGGATTAAATTAATAAGTACATGTAAAGAGACTTGAATAGGGTTGGGCATGCAGCAAGGATTCAGAAATGTTGACTATTTATATCAGTATTGTTTTTAAATTTACTATTAGTTTCAGAATGAAATTGGTATTTTTAATATTCTCAGTTTGAAAAGAGTGCTTAAAGTAATCAGCTATGAAATCCAATCGTGGAAAGACAGGAGGTTACTAGGAAAAGCAGCCAATGCTCTGAGACAAAGGAAAGGTTCAGTGCACATGGGGATCAGTCCTGAAGCTCAAGATTAGATTAAGTTCGGATAACTGGCTAAATAACTAAGCTTGGGCAGAGAGCTTATTTAAAGTTTACATCGAAAGACTGAGAATGCTGTTTAGCTTACGAGTTTAAGAATCATTTTCTTCGAGATTCCAATAGAAGGGCAAATGGGAAAAAATGAGGTTTGAGGTTTTACTCAGTTATACTTGCTGAATAAATGAAATTATACAGAATAAATTCCTGACCATAAAAGCAAACATAGCAGGAAATTATTAAGTAAGGCTAGAGATACAACTCTAAGGGAAGTTATAGGCAGAGAGATACTTATTCAAATTGGTTACTTAAAAAATAAAGGATTACCAGCTGTTGGCAATGTCCAAGGTACAGTCCTTGGAATGAGTAACAGAATGGGAGAAAAGGGAAGGATATTGGAAGTAAAGATTTTAAAGTACTGGATGCACTATCTACACGAGACTATGGTCACCAAGGAGATATTGGGATCTGTGTGCGTACGATCAAATGAAAAAATGTAAACGTTGATTCTCAAAAATCAAATTGGGTGGTTTCTTTTTTAACTTATAATATCTGTGCCAAAATTTATTATGATTTTGATAATTAACATAATCCTACACTTGGGTTACTGTGTTTTGCCACTAGAGGTGCTTCATAAATATTTGATAGATTCTAAATTTTTAATTAATCTACTCCTCTACTTAGCCTATTATGAATGCTTTTAAATCTTTGAGAGTTGTATCTCTAGTCTTACTTAATAATTTCCTGCTATGTTTGCTGTTATGGTCAGGAATTTATTCTGTATAATTTCATTTATTCAGCAAGTATAACTGAGTAAAACCTCAAACCTCATTTTTTCCCATTTGCCCTTCTATTGGAATCTCGAAGAAAATGATTCTTAAACTCGTAAGCTAAACAGCATTCTCAATCTTTCGATGTAAACTTTAAATAAAACCACAGTGCCTTAAAGATATATTTTGTATAAATTAAGACTCCTTGCTATGCTGATGAGAGAACTGCTAATTTCATAACATTTTCAGTCATTTGACTTAAAATATCCTATCTGGAATATGCTGTGAAAACCCAACACTTTTGTTCCATGTTTGTCTGACGTTTACTGTTTGGTTTGTTTCTCAGTTACATATGTTTACCAGATAGAATTTGGAAACTGAAAACCACCACGATGCACACTGAAAGGGCTGTAGAATTTCTAGCAAGAAGGAAAGAAAGAATATAATTAAAAAACTTAAAATTTTGACAAGAAACACAGGTATATTCTTACTAGCTTAAGTAATGTTGTCACGATATATTAATTGCATACTTCCTGGTTCTGAATCTAATTTAGCTAATTTAGAAAGATCGTTAGAAACAAATGCAGATATCTTTGATGTCTGCCCAATAGCATTATTTTAGTTCCCTTTTTTTATTTATAGCTCTTCGTGTCAGTCCCTTGTGAGTTCAAATTATACATGCACGAATAGCCTCTTTTCTGTAAAAATAAGATCACAGCATCCACAACGCTCTGCAGTTTGCTCTCTTTACTTTCATTTCAGACAAACTTCCTTTAACTGTCTAAGAAATTAGTTGGTAAATAACATGCAAAGGTAAAAAAAAGTTCATACTATGCAATTTCATGTACCTTAAAAAGATGTCCCCTCACTTCACAAACCCAACGTCGATCCAAAGCACAGGCCCGATTATCATTTTTTATGAATACATTAAATTGACATTAAAAATTTCAAAAGATACAAGCAAGTATATCACTTTTTAAAGTGTGCACACATCATACTCTTTTTGTACTTTAATCAAAAGATTTCACTCATTTGTGAAAGGATGTTCATTATAGCATCGCTTATGATATAGAAACAACCTGAGGTCTAGCCACTAAGTCCTATTTGAATAATAATACAGGCATACTATGGAACAATATAAA
This sequence comes from Hippopotamus amphibius kiboko, assembly GCF_030028045.1. NCBI lineage: Eukaryota > Metazoa > Chordata > Mammalia > Artiodactyla > Hippopotamidae > Hippopotamus > Hippopotamus amphibius. Next base: position 66,745,214 of record NC_080189.1, on the reverse strand, counting down.
GTTATTAAAGTAAAGCAGAAATTTATGCTCTAGGTCTCAAAACTTTGTTATATATTGTTAGGTAAAATCTCTTCACCAGTGTTCATTATCACCTAGGTTTATCATGGCTTCAGTTTTCTTTTTAACTTTGAGAACAGGTAGAAATATAACTTTTCCTCCCCAAAGAGCTAGCATTTGGCCCAATGCCATATATAGATAATTATTTGAATTCTAATTTTATTATGTGCTAAATTCTTGTTAAAATTGAGCCTATTTCTTAGTACTATATCAAGCTCCATTTTTTCCATCTACCCCAGAAAAATACAGAAAGCTTTCAGCCCTGTAACTTTTCCAAGTGAACATTAAAATCAATTTGTTAAAATCTAATAGGAATGCCATTTTTTTGGTTGGGGGCACCTTTAAATTTAGAAAGTTGGAGAGGTTTGACACAGTTACAGGGAGTCTTTCAATCCAAAAACAAGCAATGTATTTCTACTTAGTCAAGCCTTCTTTCATAAATAGAGGTGTGGGTTTTTTAAATTTATTCATTATAGTTTGTCTTAAATTTATTCTGTTATATCAATACTTTATCCTTTGATTTATTATTTGTAATGAGATAGCTTCTCATATTCTTTAATGCATTATTTTGTTTGTGTATGTGAATGCTATTGATTTTTATACCAGCTTTGTAGCCAGGAGTTTTAGTGAAATATCTTTTTTTCATTTCATTTCTCATTTAAAACCAATTCTTTGAATTTTTTCAGGTAAATATTATGTCATCTGCAAATAATCAGTTTACTCATTCCTTTCCAGTACTTAGACTTCCTCTGATCTTACTGATTAGAATTTATAGAGTGATATTGTATAGAGATGACAGTGAATGGTATTTCTTTTTCTAGACTTCAAGAGAAGTGAATCCATCACTTTGTCACTAAGGATGACGTTAGTTTTTGGCTTGCAATAATCCTTTTTTATTGTGTATGTGTGTGTGTTTTTACAATAAAAAATGAATATGAATTTTATCAATTGACTTTTTAGCATCCGTGGTGATGAGTGTGGTTTTCCTGTTACTTGTTAAATGATAAACTATAAATTTACTAATAATGAGCTGTCATTACTTTCTTTATGTGAATTTTATGTGAACACTTTTTTATTTTAATGCGACTATTTTGTTGTTTACGATTCTGATATATTTAGGATTCTGTAATGACATTTGTAAGTGAGTCTGTTTTCTAATTTTCCTTTATTAAATTATGTCATTTTTATATTGTTATGCTGCCTATTAAAAAGGACACACATTTTTCTTCATTCTCTGTGCTTTGAGACATCTAAAAAGCATCAGAGATACGTTAAAAACTATTTTAAAAAATTCAAGTTATCTGGGTCTGGAAACTTAAGGAAAGTAACTGACAATTTTATGTCTATGTTAATTGGTCTGCTAAAGTTCTATGTCTCTTCTTGTGTAAACTTCAGTAACATAACATTCTATGGACTTATTTATTATAGGTTTAAAAAAATTAATTTGCCTAGAGTTAAGCTAAGTTACCTCTTTGATTTAGCAAACCTATTTTGTAACTATACAAGTCCATGCTTCGCAAAGTACTGTGTTAACAGAAATTCCTATATATGGGAATTCTGCAAAATAAGACATGGTTCCAATATATACACATTTCAGGTAACAGAGTGCAGGGAAAAGTGAGGAAGAACTATACAGAAAAATTTTCCCTGCTCTCATTTTTTATTTTGTACAATTGTGGTTCTTTTTTTTCCTTTTCTTGATTAGGTTGTTTCTTCCCCAAAGAATGAGATTCTAAATTATGTATTAAACCATTTTATGCTTGTTATTGATAAACTTTCATTTTTATCTTTTTTATTTCTTCTGTTTATTTAATTTTAATGTTAAATTTTGCTTCACTCTCTTCTTTAAGAAAGACATAAGACTAGAAGTTTTCCTCCTGTGTTACAATATCACATTGATTTTTGGTTTGGGGGTTTTTTGTGGGGGTTTTTTTTTGGTTTTCTTGGGGGGTGGTTTGTCTTTTTTTTTTTTTTGGAGCAGAGAAAGTTTTATTGCAGGGCCATCTAAGGAGATGGGCGGACCACGCTCCAAAAAACTTCAAGCTCCCACATCGATTCTTTTTTTTTTTTTTAAGCTCTTTATTGGAATATAATTGCTTTACATTCTTGCACCAGCTTTTGAGGTACACCAAAGTAAATCAGCTGTATTTATACATATATCCCTATATCCCCTCCCTCCCACTCTCCCTGTCCTGGCCCTCTAAGGCACCACATTGATTCTTTTTAATAAATAAATTTATTTATTTATTTATTTTATTGGCTGTGTTGGGTCTTCGTTGCTGCACATGGGCTTTTTCTAGTTGCGACGATTGGGGGCTACTCTTCATTGTGGTGCATGGGCTTCTCATTGTGGTGGCCTCTCTTGTTGCAAAGCATGGGCTCTAGGCACACGGACTTCAGTAGTTGTGGCACATGGGCTCAACAGTTGTGGCTCACAGGCTCTACAGCGCAGGCTCAATAGTTGTGGTACATGGGCTTAGTTGCTCCGCAGCATGTGGTATCTTCCTGGGGCAGGGATTGAACCAATGTCCCCTGCATTGGCAGGCAGATTCTTACCTACTGTGCCACCTAGGAATTCCCCGCATTGATTCTTAATATGCAGGGTTTTTACTATTATTAGGTACTTGCTCTCCTGCAGATTCAGATTAGATTCCACTTTGATCCAAAGCTGTTTACTTCTTTTATATGTGGATACTCCTCCTATCTGACTCTTCAAACTCATATACATCTACTGGTGCTTTGCAAGCACATCTACAAAGCTTACTATTGCTACTACTACTACTGCTACTATTAATTATTTCAACCTAACACACAGCTAAGAAGTGTGGAAGGTCATTATCTGAAAAATCTCAGTTCAAAATAAGGCACTATTTGATACTACCCAAGTGTATCAATTACTTTCAGAGAACCCACATTACATTGTGACCTCTGGTGGCTTATGTCTATCTAGCTGTGTCTTCTCTTGACTGGGCTCAAATCAAGAGAAGTATGACAGGTATTTTGATAAAAGTTGTGGATGTCTTTTACATACATAGAGGATGCTATCTTCTCCTCCCATTTATATCATTTCGCTGTTTTCCCTTATCCTTAGATAGAACAATGACGTATGAATGGCATTAGTCTATCATCTTCAAAAATCATTAATTTTGATAGTTTAATATTATTGGGTAGGAACAAATTTAAGGAGACTACCTTATCTGTTTATAGATGAAGAATTCATTCAAAACGTCTAGATAAATTACTTTTCACTCTTTTCTGAACAATCTTTAAGGCAAAATTGTATTGCCATACCCATTCAAAAGCAAAGTCATATTTTTTAAATACTACGTTTAGAGTGCAAATCTTAAAAGATAGCAACAACGGTAGATGAATAAAACAAAACAAATAGATATCAAAATCCCTTGAAAAGCTATCCCTATAGACAACAAAATTTAGTAGATAGGGGAAATTCCGCTCCCCCATTTTGGAGGACCAGATACCAAACTTTGCCTCCCATGACAAACAACTAGAAAACTGGATCATCTCCCATAATTTCCAGACTTTCTCTATAGAAATACAGCATAGGTCTAGCCTGTTTCACATAGCATGCTTCTCTGTTTGCAAATAGTCTTCTATCATAAGCATCCCAAGTTGCTTCAGTTTTCCTTGTATGGCCTGATTTCCAGACTACTATACAATCTCTTATTTCTGTGAATGTACAATATCCTTCCTAAACTGTGACAGTTCGAATTGTGTGTCCTATCTTAGAATTTACATGACCAGTGTGCAACATGCTGTAGGAAGTAACCAAAGACTCATAAGTATATTATTAACTAACAAGAACTAATCATTATATTCCTATTTTAAAACAGGGGGAAAACACTTCAAGATGACAAAACCAGTGATTGGCAAAACCAGATCTCTTTATTAATCATGATGTGCACATTCCATATCTCTTATTCAAAGGCTTTTTTCCCTGCACCTTTGGGTCATGACAAGCTTGGAGATAATTAAAATTCCAGAAAATTTTGTGTAAGAACTTTTGCAAAGCTAATTCTAATGATTGTTACATTATGGTAAATGTAGTCTGCCCTTTTATCAAATAGCTAGCTTTTCAGTTTATATATTGTTTCTAATAAATAAAGTATTGAATGTGTTACCTCAGCTTTTAACTAAAATTCAATAGAGGAAGAGGCGTTCATGGCAGGAGTATCAAAATAAACTTACTCGCCTACTGAAGTATATCCCATTCATTGAATAATTACCCTGTGTTAGACACTACAGGTAGCAAGATTAATAACATATGGTCCTTGTGGTTAAAGAGCTCATAGCACACCTAGTGAAAGAACTACATGCATAAATCATCTGTTTATAGAGTATTATTCAAAATTCAACTGTAGCACAGAGGGTGGTAGCTTGATTAGCCTAGGGGCTCGTAGCCATATCAACGGAGTCAGCAGTGAGAGCACAGGTTTTCCTTAAGACTGTTTTGAAATGGTAGTACAATTTGGCTACAACTGCATAGAATAGTAGAGTCAAGGGAGAACTGAACTCGAATCCTGAGCCTACCACTTTCTAGCCTTTCGATTTGGGCCATCAGCTTCCATTTCCTCATCTGCATACCAGAGATAATAATACCTAAAACGGGGGACAGTGGCCAATTAGACTTAAACCTAGTATGGTATTTGACATGTGGTATGTACCTAAAACAATGGTAGATACTGTTGCTGTTGATAATAAACAGATCAAAAGGTAAAAAGAAGAAGAAATGAGGAAATTCAACTGACTCAAGGAATCAATGATTTGAAGATTAAGAACTCTGTAAAAATCTTACGAGACAGCTTCTCTTCCAGGGATGACCTATCTTAAGTGTTATAATTTAAATGTCCCGCTTTGTAATAGCGACGACACTTGTTCTTAACCATCATTCAGACTTACTGGAGAACTCTTTGAAAAGAGGCTAGGACATGGCTAGGCTGAGCTGAGGAGTCTCTCAGATGGACAACAGACCCTTAGGGAGGTCACAGGAGAAAGAGGTTGTTTCAATTCAAGCCCGTTTGTGAGCACAAATTGCTTCACTCCAAGTAATCACCGTGCTCTGGGCCATCACACGATGGAAATTAGATTATTTAAGGATGTAGACTACACAAATAACAAGAATAGGCAGCATTCTAAATCAGCTTAATATTCAGCTCAATTAAAGAAAAGCCAAGCATTTGTGTCACTCAGAGTTTTGGTCTAGAAATGCTGCCGTAATTTTCTGCGTTGCTGGTCTAGTGTGAACAATACAATGTGTTGATAAACTTGCAGCTTGCCATGCAGATAGTTGCTCCTGTAAATGTGATTTACAATGTTTATTAAAGAGGGTTGTAGAGCAGTCTTATTCAGGCTGTTTTTGCTTAACTCAAGCATCAATGAAAGCAATGGCAATTCAAGCTAAGAAAATCCAAAACTAAATGCCCAGCAGTTGTCAGCATCAGGAGAATGCTGAAGTTACTGCAAAATTTAAGACTTCACTGAAAGCAGAAGCAGTTGTTTATGTTGATTTCAATTATGCTAATAAGCCAAAGAAAATAAGGGTTAGGGAGAATTTTTAAGTCCCACAGTCATTAATTTAAACATGCATATCCTTTTGCTACTTGCTTAGATTTTTTTATACCACTTCTCTTTGCAAAAATAGCAGATCATCTGAAAGAAATCTGAAATGTGAAAAAGAAACTGAATTCACGACACAGCTGCATGATTAACTCCGTTTTCAGGAAAAGGATAAATATCAAAAGATTCATTAGGTTAAAGTGAGTTTAAGTTTAAGCTGAAAGAAGAGAAGAGATGTAAAATTTTTCTTGGTGGACACAGATCAAAATATAAAATCACTCTAAGTTTTCACTAAAAGTGCTTTCAAAATTTAAAAAATTAGTAAAATTTCACTAATTCCTAACACAGTTTTTTTCTTTAAACTATGCCTAGAAAACTTCTTAAAATACTGAAGAGATATTTTACAAGTATGCTATTATTTTTTATATTAATTATGAAATTCAGAAACTGCAGATATACAAAAATTGGCAAGCAAACAAAAATACTTCCCTTTGATCTTCCACCATGCAGCAATTAACCACAGTCAAGGATGATTTGGGATTCATACTTCCAATCTTTACTTGTTTTTTTTTTTTATCATTGTCAACACAATACATAAGCATTTTATCTTCAAAAATGAACCATACAACAGAAGAACATGTTTTAAAAAATGGGGAATATGGGGAATACAAATTTCAATATCTAGACTCTAGGAAATGCTACAGGAAAAGCAATCTGGTTTTCTCCAACAATTAACATCATAAAACTGCAAAGGATAGAGAAAGAGAGAGATCAATTATCATTTGCTGTATAACAAATCACCCAAACTTATGGGTAAAATGGTTTTAATTATCAATAATCATTTATTATTTTCTCTCATGGTTCAGGGGGTTGATGAGTTCAACTAGGAGGTTCTGACTTGCGTCCTCTCGCCCTATTGCAGTAGGAAGGTGGGTAGGGCTAAATAAATAAGATATGAGCATTACGTAAGCTAATAAATTATCACTTGATTTTAAAAAAGAAGAAATTCTAATTCTCTCCACATTCCTCAAAAAAAAAAAAAAGAGAGACAGAAACAAAATACAGTTTGTATTTTGATAAAGAAGCTTGCTTATTGTACTTTACCCCTATATAACAAGGAGAATGTATGTAGGGAGACTCCCTGTATTCAAGAGAAGTGACTTATTTGGACAGACTCTCTACTTCAATCTCTTGATTGAGAATTTTTAATTCTCTGTATTGAATACTAGAAGCAACATGCACTCTCTGCAGTTGTGTGACAATTAAGTGTGTCTCTGAGTGCAGAAAGGATGAGATAGGGCATCACCTGCCCCATTCTCAGAGCAAAACAGTTTGGCTCAGTATCTCTCATCCCCTCTTCCGAACCACAGGCAGGGCCACTTGCTAGTTAGAATAGGTAGCAGTTTCTCTGAGGTCTTGAGTACGAAAGCAAATAGTTCCCTATCAGGGCAGGCATTCGGTAAAGTCTGAGTGAGTTTTCTCCCAATCCTGACGCTCCGGCTTCGGTAGCTGGCAGAGCCTATTAGTGCCACGTTTAAAGTGGATAGACACACATGGAAGAAAGTTATGAACGTGCATGGAGATGGGTTTGTGAGAACTAAGTACCAGGAGACTAAGCAATGAGACCATCAAAATTGAGAGTTATGAGAAACTTTAAGCATATGATCTTTCATCTAAAATCACTTCTGCATGAATAAATTGGATTTTTTTCATCATGTACATAAGTACCTTGTTACACAGGTGAGGATTAAACAATTAGAGCAAGAGGTATTTAGAAGAGGCAACATTCTTTTGATGATAATGAAAGTGATTAGAGCCTGTGAAATAAACCTTCCAAGTATCCATGGACAAAGTGTGTCCTGAGATGATTTTAACTACAGGGAAAAGAGTGATGAAAATGAAACGAGAAGAGTTAGACTACCCAAAGGATAGTAACCTAGACCAGAAGGCTCAAGCGAACAAAGCACATGGTGATGGCAAGATTCTAGGAGAGAAATTATAATCTAGGGTGTGATCAGGTAGGGCCAAGGGCTAAGGATATTTTGATTAATCCTCTTTATATAAAATAATCTTACATTGAAAGATAGTCAATTAATGTTCATTTTGGGTTGGCATGAACATAAACATTTACCCTACACTAATAGTAATTTCAGATTTCTACCTATCCCTGAATAGTGATTCCTGAATGCCAGTTTAGCTTGGTCAGACAGATCTACAGAGTTTCTTAAGAATGCAGATTTCTAGACCGCGGCTTTAGAGATTCTGACTTAATAGGTCTGGCTTAAGGCATGGAAAACTGTTTACAATTTCCCTAGATACTACTGATGCATAACTAAACTTCAGAACTGATAACATGCTTAACAAGGCACTAATCAACTAGAAAGCAGACACCCAATACTAAACCAGTCACGATGATAGTTTAAGTATCAGAATACATGCCTGCATTCTACTTGTTTCATCCTCATAGCAAGACTCATTAGATTATAAACACAGTGAGATCAGGGATGATGTCCATCTGATTTCTTATTTTTCCCCTAGGACCTAGCATTGGTATATAGTAGGCAATAAGTTTTTGATGAATGAACAAATCACTGAATTGTTGAGTAATATGTAATTTCCAAGTAAGTTTCTCAGGTTGCCAGAAAAGGCAGATCAAGAAATGGGATTCTTCATTAATTCTTTCATCTACCCACAAAGCAATAAATATTTATTGTTTATTGTATGGTAGGCATTTTGTGATATACTAACAATGCAGCAGTGAATGAAAGAATCCATATTCCTTATGGTCATACTCCGAAACGGTGCTTATTTCTGATGAAAAAATAAAGCCTTTTCATCTCCAAAATAAGAGGTATTCTTTGAGTACCCAAGTGTCTGTTTTCTGCAAAGGTGATTGTGATGCAGTTGTGAGTCACTGCAGTAAAATCTCAGATAACATTTCATGTTCTCTGTAACTTTTATAGCTGAGGTCTGCGATCTGGTTCATTTTCTCTCTGATCTGTGTGGGGCTAACTGCCCATTTTTCTCATAACAGAAAATTTCAGTGAATTCTCTCAGAAGCAAAGCTTTCAAATCCATGACCTCTTCACCAAAATACATTTTCTACCAGCTTTTTGATTTATTAAACAAAAAGGATTAAGAAAAAGATCAATATCTAACACAAACATGCATGAGTCTTTTCCTTGCCATGCATATGACAGTATCACATGAAGATTGAAAAGGATACCCAGGGAAGGTTAGTATAGATAAACAGAGTAACTATGGAATTGTAAATGACAGGAAAACAGTCAAATCAGATCAGAAGCTAATTTCAACCTGTTTCCTATCTCTGACGTTTTATCATGGAAAACTATTGAAAATGGACCTTGCATCTTATTTCCTTGAGAGGAAGATGAACCATTTCCTCCTTGCTTTCTTAGAAAATCCTCAAAGAAAAACATCTGTCCATAAAATTTTAGTTTCCTCAGATTGAGGTCATTTTCATATCAAGCCCTAGACGTTGAAATGGTCCTATTCATCATTTTAGAAATTTTGTGAGTCCCACAGCCCTGCCCAGAGCAGAGGGTCTTAACTGGATTTGAATTTTTAATTATGCAAAGGAGTTCTAAACAATGGACATGAGTGGACGATGCCATTGTGAAGAGACAAAGCCAAATCAGCATACCTTTCATGTGTGTTTTTTTGGTGAGAATTTGAACATTGTCATATTCCTCTATTTAAACATGGAAACAATGAAAAGAATGTATTCTACCTAATTCACAGCCTTGGTTATGAAGTCTGTTTTACTTTAATGGGGGGAGGGGGTGGCCTACAGAAGTTTTTAATAAAAATGAGATTGTGATTATAGCTTTAGAAAAAAATATTTTCATATAAAGGGAACTTAATACACCAGGTCAAATACTCAAGGGATCTTCAAGTTTGCAATAGGTGATAATAGTGTAAATTATCCTTCAATTACTGAAACTAAACCCTTAATCTTTTTAGGGTGTTCACAACTCAAACTTTCACTAACAATTTCAAGAATATACAGTATCAGCCCCACTTCAATTTGATTAATTAAACAATCATGCATTATGTGATCATTTGGCACCATCTGAACAAAGGAGCTGACATCACAGATGCTACATTTTATTTTACTTAGTTTATTAAGTTATTTTAATGAGAACTTTCAGATTTCTTAAGTCAGTGTTTATCAAAGAGCAAAGAAAATAACAACTCATTTCAGGTGTAAGAGATTCAATTTTGTCTTCAGAGGGGTATTATGTAGGTATTTTCTTTTTTTGTTTTTTAACAGTGATCTGTGAACCCTGAACCAGTACACGGCCTCTCCTAAACAGCACAGCAATGCACGGTGAAAAACACTAGCCTTATTAAAACGTGACAAACAGATATGTCAGTTTATAAATGGTATGCCCATTTTATTTCCCCATGCTTAGATAGATTTTAAGCAGGGAAACCTACAACCTGGATTCTAAAGTAGCTCTCTCTTCACAATTACTGGCAATATCTGAGCTAAGTTGAGGACAGAACTCTAAACATTTGTAACTAATGTAAATATGAAAGGAAGGGTGTCTCAAAAAGTTTCAGACCCACCAGGGTAGGTTAAAGTCCTGCTTGGAATTGTCTAGAGTTTGTCTTTGTTTTAATGACACAGCAGCCAAATATGATTGTGAATAATATATAGCATATATTTTTATGATATAATGGGTGGTAGACCTCAAGAGACAGATAATTCAAACTGTAATAGGAACCAATGCAAAGTGTAGGAAATCCATAACACATTTCTCACCAAATGCATTTACCTTAGCCTTCAGTAGAAAAAATATAGAGAGAATGAGTTAAAGTCCACAAAGATCAAAGCTGTCTGCGCTTGAGGACAGAGTCAGTGGAAGAGGTGATTAACTCGCTCTTCCACCTAACCCAGGAATTCTCCTGAGCTTAGCACTCCATGGCAACAGAGAGAGTATTAGAAAGGCTGAAGAGCATGTTGGAGATACATTCAAATGGAAGTGAGGGGATTTTACCTGAAGCCTAAAAAGATGGTTTGGGGGAATGCAAAAGTAAAATAGTAAGTTATTTTGTCTGAACAAAAATGCCTTTGGCTAGGGGCAAGAAGCCCACCTTCATTCCAGACGATTCACGGCTCTATAATCAACGGCAACAGTAAGGATCCATTTAAAATACAAGTCACATCATGTACCTTGTCTGCTCCAAACTATTCACTAGCTTCCCTTCTTATTCAGAGTAAATCCCAAGTTGTTTTTGGCCTACGAGGCAAGAGAACATCTTTCCCTCACACTGACAGCTCTGCCCTGATCCCCTGCTCGGTTCCTCTGTCTCAGGCAGCTATCCTGCTCTTTCTTGAACATGAGAAGCAGGCTCGGGGCCTCTGCTTGCCTGCTGCCTCTAGGCTATTCCCCCAGGTTCAGGGGTGCACACGCACACCTCCTTCAGATCTTGCTCTTCTCAACACGATGTGCCCTGACCACTCGTTCACAATTGTATTCCTCCCGCCCTCCAACTCATAGCCCCCACCTGCCCGCCCGGCTTTATTTTTCTCCACATCCCTCATCCCTCACAGATATGATATGCCATATATTTTACTTCCTCCAACTAGAATGTAAAATACAGAAGGGCAGGAACTTACTCTGTTTGGCCTCTGTTCATTCCTTAGCACCTAGAAGAATTCTTGGCAACTAACTGCCCAATCACCACTTGTATACATGAATTAATGAAAACTACAAACCCCAAATGCTCTGGGTATATTAGCACAACTGCCTGCTATGTTTTGCTAAGTCCCAAATTTCTACTTCCAACCACCATGTCTCCTTGGAATTCCTGGCCACATTTTTGCCAGCCTGCTGCTATTGCATCTTCAACTTCAGATTTCCCAATAAAACCATTTTCCCAAGCATATTTTACTCTGTTTGTGACCCCTCTTCAAGACGTCTGCATGAGAAAATTCTCTTCATTATTTCTTCATATTATTTCTCACATCCATGTCTTCTGTTCTCTTATCACTCCAATCCATACTATTTCTGTGGACTTAATGTGTACTCATTACACCCTAATTCTCCCTGAACCCATCTAATAAAGTTGACATTATGCTTCCCCAAAACATAGCCACTCTGATCCTACATACATACTGAATAGAAATGCATGACATGAATATAAGATTAAAATGCATCTTCCAAAAATACTGCTTATTCTATCATATGCTCAAAAGCGTATGACTAGATCAGGCATCCAGAGATTTTTACTCCCTGACAGACAGGGTCAGTGCCCCCTGCTCAGCCTTGAAGCAGTTACAGAAGATGGACCATCACCTTTCCACTTCCCATAAGAATATGGGAGTAAAATCTCCGAAAGGGGAATGAAACAGGAGGGAAGGGGGCAGGGCACAACCTTTGGAAGAATGACATAGTCGGAGGACATGACAAACTGATTAGAACCAAATGGGTCTAAGATGGCGGACAAGTCAACTTTCAGGCACCATGACAGTTCTAAGGCTGACCATAAGGATCAAAAAGTGGGAGGTGGCCCAATTCTGGAATATTCCACCCACTCATTAGCCTATGAAATTACCCACCCTTATGAAAACTGACAACCCCCATACCCTGGTGCCTTTCTCACCTTCTGAGATGGCCCACACTCTGTCTGCAGAGTGTGTTTCTCTCTAATTAAGTCTCCAAATAAACTTCTTACCTATCAAAAAAAGAAAAAAAAGTGCATGACTCATTAAAAAATTTGTTTAGCACCCTGCATGGCTTTCAACACAAACTTTCCACAATTTATCCCCAACCCTATCACTCTTTAGTGTTGTTTTTTTTTTTAACTTAAGTCTCTGCTCTTACCAACATACCCTGACTCTATGTCAAAGGAAATTGTGTACATCTGCATCTTATTCAGAAAATTGATGCCATTCTCTTCTACTTACCACTCATCCAAATCCCATCTAACCTTCAAAGCCCTGCTAAAGATGTATTTCCAAGTGGAGATTATAACATTTTTACAAATATGTTTCAAATAAACTCAATGTTAGGTACTCTGCCAGGCACATCACTGGATACAGACATTCAAGAGACAGAGTCTCTTTCCTTAAGATACTGTAAGGTTCAGGAAAAGGTGCATACCCAAGCAATTTCTATGAATTTCCATAGTGATTATCACATGTGTTAACAATGTGGCTGTTGTACAGTTAAAGGCATCATTAACCAGCTCATTTTTTCATTCACTTAATAAATATTTATGAAGTTCCTACTTCATACCTGGCACTGTTCTAGGTGCTGAAGATACAGGCATCAACAAAATAGTTTCTCTTCTGAAATAACACAGTATGGTGGGTGGAGACAGCTAATAAACAATAAATGCATCATTTGTATAAACTGTAGAAGCACGTGGACATTGGTGTTAAGTACCAGAGGGGAAAATAAAGTAGGAAAAGGGGAATGAGGTGAATATGGATATTTTGTATTAGGGAGTCACAAGAGCCCCTGTTAACTACCTAATTTTTCAGCAGAACCCTGACAGCAGTGAGTGAGGGATTCATGGTGGCACCTTGAGAGAAGTAACCCAGACAGTGGAAGAGCAAAGGCAAAAAAAAAAAAAAAGAGTCAAGAGTGTACATGATGTTTTCAAGATGCCAGTGTGACGACAGGGCGAGGGAAATGGAGACAACTAGGTGTAGGATTAATATTTTTATCCTGCCTATCCAGCTCCCAGGTAAAGTTCTTTGAGTACAGAACTGTCTTAGACTCACATTTTAAATCCTCCGTGGAACGTGCTGTGAAATCTTGCATGCAGTAGACATTTAAAAACAGAACTATGATGAGGCATTGACATTTACATGCAAAGAAATTTGCTATGAATATCTTGATGTTCCTTGCATGAAAACAATTTACCCCTGTATACATGAATTGTAGGTCAATTGAATGATCCTATCCATTACAAATTCATAAAAGCTAGACCAAAGCAGAAACTTTCCTAAAGATTATGCTCTCTCTCTTTGCCATATTTCCTCCCAAATTAGTGTACCATTCTAAATCTTTTTTACTGTACTTAGTTAATTTTTTAACTTCTTAATCCCTATTATTTAATTTTTAAAAAAAATCAATCAAGGATTACACCCTTTGGCTCTCTACTTTTTTTCTTTCTTCAGATGCACCCTTTGCAACTTCAGGCTGTCCTGTGGCACAAACATTAGTATGCAGTCAGTAATATGTTAAACAGACCTGGATTGAATGCCAACCCTACACAGATATGTATCTAGGCACTGGGAGGCAAAGACAGGGTTGAGATCTGAGCACAGATGTTGCAATTAGGGAAACCTGTCTGATTTGTAATTCCTTTACTAGCTGGGAGACCACATTTATGAAAGAAAGATAAGAACAATAAACTTACAGACCTCTTGAAAGGCTTAAGAAAATTCATATAAAATGCTTATCATAAATCTTAATAAAGACAATATTTATTTTAAAATAATCTTTAAATAATTATATATCTAATGTTATAATTTTCTCATAAAGAGAATAGGATGAGCAACTTAAACCTTACTCTTTCTCCATTCCTACCTTGTCTCCTGAACTTTGTTCCCAGGTATATTTTTACCTGAATATTGACCCCATACCTATAATCAACGAATCCAGAATAGAACTTTGCTCTGCTTTGATACAGTTTCTGCATTATGATATACAGTATGTATTTCCATCATTACCCATGTATTTGTAAAATCCTCACAATGGAAACAAGGTACAGAAATAGTTTTCTAAATGATCTTTCTGACTCTGGCCTTCCCCCTCTCTAATGTGTACAGTACATCATCCAACATTAGTTCTCTTTATTATTATTTGTTGCATGGATAAAGAAAGCAAAGCTAGTGATAGGTTAGAAACATCTAGCTGGCATAAAAAAAGAAAATTCTGTCATTTGTGAAAATATGGATGGACCTGGAAGACATCATGCAAAGTGAAATAAGCCAGACACAGAAAAACAAATACTGGATGACCTCACTTACATGTAGAATCTAAGAAGGTTGAAATCCTAAAACCAGAGAATATAGCAAAGGTTGCAAGGTTCAAGGGGTGAGGAGGTTGTTGAGCAAAGGGTACAAACTTCTAGTTATAAAAGAAATCAGCCCTGGGGAATAAATGATAACTATAGTTAGTAATACTGTATAGTACACTTGAAATTTCTTATGATCTTCAGTGTTTTCACCATGGAAAAGAGAAAGTGAGATATGAGGTGATGGATGTGTTAATTACATTGATTGTAGTAATCATTTTATATTACCAAGTACATGTATATATCAAATCATTATGTTATACACACATATATGTGTATACACACACACAATTTTTATTTGTCAAAAAAAAAAGAAAAGAAAAATTGCTGGCTGGCAAGCCCACCAGGTTCTTCATTATTAAATGAGGTGCTTTTCCTTTAGCCTGGTTTCTCTGAGTGAAACTCTCAGGACAATTTCCTCTTCAACCAACGTGCACATGCTTCCCTAGAGTGAAAATGATTAGCTGCCACAGGTGGGTCACCAGGCTACAGTGAGATAGGTAAGAAGATGCTAAGCCAATCTTCCTCCCCTGGGCTGTATTGAGAAGGTTTTACTTTAGATTTTCTCTACCTTCTCCTTTAGGGATTTTCCTTTCCCTTATTACTTGCACCTAAAATCACAGTTAAAATTTGTGCTCTGCCTTTTGCCACTTACTTAGAAATTTTATGAATAGTATGCTTTACAAGTCTGATTTGGAACTCTAAAATGCCCATGTTTAGTACTCAATTGTTTCCAAAATCTCACGTACGAAGCATAATTGGATATAATTGCAAAACATTTTGAAATCAAAAGCTCCTAAAATGCCCTTTCTTAACGATGGAACTAAAATACGCTGCTGTTGGCTTGAATGTTCTGGTCCATTTTCATTTGTTTTACCTAATAGTGAATGAATATGAAACTAACTGTGACAATGGTGAATATTAATTTTTCATGTATGATGCTTGACTTAGTTTTTCTGTTTGGCCAAAAAAAGGCTAATGTCAAGAGAAAAAACTTGAGGAAGTCTTGAGAACTATGCTGTTTCAAATTACTCTTGACCATTCAAATACAGCTTATAGTTGTCTCATTAAGTTATAAGTTAATTATTTATCCTATTGTGGTGTTGTGGGTTTTAATAAAGTAAACAATATGGAGATGATTTGTCTCCATTATTTCTTTATCCTATGTGTGATGAAAACCAGTTTTGGCTTTAAGAAAGAATGGCTAGGGACTTCCCTGGTAGCACAGTGGTTAAGAATCCGCCTGCCGGAGAAAAGGGAACCCTCCTGCACTGTTGGTGGGAATGTAAATTGGTACAGCCACTATGGAAAACATTAGAGAGGTTCCTTAAAAAACTAAAAATAGAACTACCATATGACCCAAAAATCCCACTACTGGGCATATACCCAGAGAAAACCAGAATCCAAAAAGAAACATGTACCATAATGTTCATTGCAGCACTATTTACAATAGCCAGGACATGGAAGCAACCTAAATGCCCATCAACAGAAGAATGGATAAAGAAGATGTGGCACATATATACAATGGAATATTACTCAGCCATAAAAAGGAATGAAATTGAGTTATTTGTAGTGAGGTGGATGGACCTAGAGTCTGTCACAGAGTAAAGTAAGCCAGAAAAGGGAAAACAAATACCGTATGCTAACTCATATATATGGAATCTAAAAAAATGGTACAGATGAACCCAGCAACAGGGCAAGAATAAAGATGCAGATGTAGAAAAAGGACTTGAGGACATGGGGTGGGGGGTGCAAAGGGGAAGCCGGGACAAAGTAAGAGAGTAGCACTGACATAGATACACTACCAAATGTAAAATAGCTAGCTAGTGGGAAGCTGCTGCTAACACAGGGAGATCAACTTGATGATGGATAATGACCTAGAGGGCTGGGATAGGGAAGGTGGGACGGAGTAGCGGGAGGGAGGGGATATGGAAATATACGTATAAATACAGCTGATTCACTTTGTTGTACAGCAAAAACTGGCACAACAGTGTAAAGCAATTATATTCCAGTAAAGAATATTAAAAAAAAAAAAAAGAATTCGCCTGCCAATGCAGGGGACACAGTTTCCATCCCTGGTCCGGGAAGATCCCACATGCCGCGGAGCAGCTAAGTCCGTGTGCCGCAACTACTGAGCCCGCATGCCGCAACTATTGAAGCCCATGCATCTAGAGCCTATGCTCTGCAACAAGAGAACCCACTGCAATGAGAAGCCCACACAAGACAATGAAGAGTAGCCCTGCTCACCACAACTAAAGAAAGCCTGCGCACAGCAACGAAGACCCAAAGCAGCCAAAATAAATTAATTTTAAGAAAACAGCTTAAAAAAAAAAAGAATGGCTAGAGCTACATAATATTTATTTTAGCTGTTAACTCATATTATCTACATGTCAAAATTTCATTAATAGGCCCTCTTGTCCTTTTTCCTGAAGACAACAAATATATAAAATGCTGGCTGCAGGAGTTGGTTCTGCTTTATTGTCACTTAGCTATTATTCTTTTGTTTGCTTTCTATTTACAGTACCTGCCTACTTCCCTATTATCCTGCAGAGCATAGTATATGAACTTGAAATCCAAAAACTTTCTTCAATTTGAAAAGCTCTGCCTTTCAACAAGTAGCTTTGAAAGAAGATGTTGGTCCTAAGGAAATGCTCTAGATGGAGAATGGTAATCACTCTCCACATTTTTCTTTTATATAAAATATTTCTCGTATTATCTTGTAGATTTTTATTTGGAAAAGCACTTGTTTTCTTACCAATAATACAGCAGGGGATTCTGTTGCTGAATGTTTGTTGATTTTGTTTTGTTTTCTGTTTAAGTATGCTCTTAGATTTCAATTGGGTGAAACATTTTCAAAATATAAGACAGGACTCCAGCCACAGGTAACAAAAAAGTAGACAAGTGGGATTACATCAAACTAAAAAGCTTCTGTACAACAAAGGCAACAATCAACAGAGTAAAAAGGTGGCGTATAGATGGGAGAAAATATTTGCAAAATATTTAGACAAAAGGCTAATGCCTAAAATATATAAGGAATTCCTACAATTCAGTAGCAAAAAAGATAAATAACACGATTTAAAATTGGACTAAAGATTGAAAAGACATTTTTCCAGAGCTAACATACAAACGGTCAACAAGTTTATGAAAAAATGTTCAACACCACTAAAGGGAAATGCAAACCAAAATCTCTAATGAGATATCATGTCATACCTGTTAGAATAGATATTGTCCAAAAAACAGAGAGAGAGAGAGACAACAAGTATTGGTGAGGATGTGGAGAAGTCAGAAGCCTTGCTCACGGTTGGTAGGAATGCAAAATGGTGCAGCTGCTGTGAGAAGTATGGAGGTTCCTCAAAAAATTAAAAATAGAACAACCTTATGATTCAGCAATTCCACTTTTGGGTATTTATCCAAAAAAAAAGAAAAAGAAAAAAGAAAAAAACCCACTGAAATCAAAGAGATGTTAGTATTTCCAATGTTTTTGCATCACTATTTCCAATAGCCAAGATGTAGACACAACCTAAATGTCCATTTGCAGAGGAATGAATTAAGGAAACATGGTATGTATATTCAATGGATTAATGTTCAGCCTTAAAAAACAAAGAAATCCTGCCATGTCATAAAACATGGATGCACCTTGAGGACATTATGCAAGTCAGTTACAGAAGAACAAATACTGCATGATTCAACTTATGAGGTATCTAAAATGGACTCATAGAAGCAAAGAAAAATATGGGTTGTACCAATTTTTCTCAAAATTTTCTACCAAAGCAGAGAATTTATATAAGCAAAGAAGAGAATGGTGGTTGCCAGGGGCTGGGGTAGAAGGGGAAATAGGGAGTTGCTAATCAACATGTATGAAATTTCAGTTTTTCAAGATGAATAAGTTATAGAGATCTGATGGACAATATTGTACTTACAGCAAAAGTATTTTGCAGATTTAGACATCTGTTAGGAGGATAGATCGCATGTTAAGTGTTCTTATCAAAAAATTTTTAAAAACTGTTTAAGAGACTGAACAATAAAATGAAAAATAAAGACAGGGCACAGCACATTTCTTTGCCAACAACCCTCCTCTCTTCTTTAACCATAAAAAATGCCAGAAAAGTTTGAGAAAGCCAGGGGCAGAGCCACAACGCTCTCTAAAGTGACAGCAAAAAGCAATGTGTCGTATCAATTTTTCTCAAAAATTTTTACTAAAGCAGAGTATTCTAAAGGTCAGTGGAAGAGAAAAAATGTAACCACAGGGTGCTGAATGGTCCATCCTGAAGCAAACTTACAAAGTTCAAAATCTGTTATTTCATAGCCTGCAAGTGAAAGTGGATTTTGTATTCTACTGTGCCACAGTTTGTATAAATGTAGGTATATGTATAGGGCTAGGAACAGACTTGCCTCACACAACAACTGTTCAGTTTAAGTTTATAATCCTTGAAAAGTTACACCATGTTTCACAGAGCACAGAATTTTTTACTTTTTTTCACTGTATAATGACTTTTCACCCAGAACACACTAAGTACACTGTATAAGTGCCACTTCTAGGATATGGCTCTAGGTGGACATAATCAATTAACTTGTCACCTCAGGTTCTAGTCAGAATATTGAAATACATACAAAGTAAGCCCCCTGTTTGAATAAACCCCAAATGCTTTTCTTTGGGTACATACACCAAACAATAGCAACAAAATGGTAGCACACGAGCTTATGTGCAAGTGCAGTTTCCACAAGGTTTGAAGGACTCACCTTTCAGCCTTTATTTTGCCCTAATGGCATTTTTTCTCTCTTACCTTAATCAGTGAAAGAGAATGAATTAAAGTGCAAACATGGTTGAGAAGTGTGGCTAAACTCTTAAATTCCATCATGCCTTACACTGATCATCTTTACAAATGTTTCTTAATGGCTAAAGGATAAAAACTGAAAAGGGGAACTTCTCCATCAAACAGTCTTTAGAATCAGATTTATTTCAGCAAAAAATGACATGCATTCTGAACCGGAGCTAAACTCTCTCAGTTCAAATTGTGTAAAATTCTGTCCTGGGAGAGAAATGAGTCTGGGTGTCTTTTCAAAAGGAGGCTCTGTGGAGAATCCTGTGGGCAGGCACCATTGCTCTTGGCCTCCTCTGTGCCTTTCTTACTTCAGCTAGTGCTACTGTGTTAACTCTTATCATATGGGTCCAGCCATGGCATCAGTGGCCTACATCCCTGGTTATCCTATTAGACACTTGGACTCCTCGAGATTAGGCAGTTTGTGTCAATTTTCTTATTTGTTTCTTATCAAAGTGTGCCTATATCAAACAGTGGTTAGTGCTTAATGGCTACAAGAAACAATCATTGAATTAAAATAACTGATGTGGTGAGAGATATGCCCCTTCCCCAGGTAAACAGGGAAAACAAGCAATGTTCCTGCATGGAGATGCGAGGATGATTTTGAGTTCTGGGAGGCCCGTGGAATGCTGGGGTTGCTTGTATGAACGCTGGCACCAGTCACTTGCCATTTCATTTTACAGAAGAAAAAGCCTCTCCTTCTAACCTTCCAAACTGCTACTGTAGCTTTATCAAATCTGTTTTTTACTTAAAACTGCAAGAGGTTTTTGTTTGCATCTTTTTTTTTTTTTTTTTTTTTTTTGGCCCATCCTTCTGTCTATCCTTCCTCCCCGCTCTGTTCTCTTCTAAAGTTTTTCCTGATTCTTCTCTCATTTTTCTGTGTATTCACCCAAAGGAGAGCAACTTTGTCTTTTATATTGTTTGTATTTAATTTCCATCTCAATCTCTTTACATAGCGTTAGCATGTGGTAGATTATCAGAAATACTTGTTAGAAGAAAGCACATTTATTTTTCTAAAATAAAAGTTTGGAAGAAGTCTTATCCTGGAATTCTAAGTTGCCTCCTCTTTTTTCTTGCCTTTTCCCTTTTTCTATACTATTTTTCAATGTGCAACTATTTGTTTGGGGTGTGTTTGTTGGTTTGTTTTGGGGGCGGTTGGTTTTACAGAGACCATTCAGTAGTGTGGTATCAATGAACAAATACATTCATAACAATGCAAGCTGTTTTTGTTCTGCTATTACTTATAATATGACTGATAAAACTAAATACACACAGCACAAGGAATATGGCCAATATTACTATAATAACTTTTGTGGAGGCAGATGGTTACTAGACTTATCAAGGTGATCATTTTGTAATGTATTTAAATGTTGAATCACTATGTTGTACACCTGAAACTAAATATTGTAAGTCAATTATACTTCAATCAAAAAAAATAAATAAAATTAGTTGAAAGCCAAAATACATACATACATACACACACACATACAGGTGACTCTTGAACAACACAGGGGTTGTGGGTGCCAACCCCCACAGAGCTGAAAATCCACAAAACTTCACAGTTGACCCTCCATATAGGTGGTTCCACATAGAAAGATTCAACCAACTGCCCGTTTTGTAGTACTGTAGCACGTACTTATCAAAAAAAATCCATGTATAAGTGGATCCCCACAGTTCAACCCATGTTGTTTAAAGGCCAACAGTACTTGCTATTTTTTTAATTAATCTATTTATTTAACTTATTTATTGGCTACGTTGGGTCTTCTTTGTTGCACACGGGCTTTCTCCAGTTGCTGCGAGCAGGGGCTACTCTTCATTGTGGTGTGCAGGCTCCTCATTGTAGGGGCTTCTCTTGTTGCGAAGCACAGGCTCAACAGTTGTGGCTCATGGGCTCTAGAGCACAGGTTCAATAGTTGTGGCACACAGGCTTAGTTGCTCCGTGGCATGTGGGATCTTCCCAGAGCAGGGCTCAAACCCGTGTCCCGCACATTGGCAGGCGGATTCTTAACCACTGCGACACCTAGGAAGTCCTGTGCTTGCTATTTTTTTGAAATCCTCCTCCCTTGGATTCAGCTATTATGTTATCCCTGAGCATCTTACTCCTTGTCCTTTTCTGATCATCTTTTTTATGGACATTTTCATGTTGGGAATAGTGATAATGAATGTGTGAATAAAAACAACACTGAGTGTACCATTTTATATTTTACCAAATGTTTTACACAGATCACCACTTTTTAAGACAA